>NC_143578.1:2804839-4004839 GCF_048544385.1 Mastigoproctus giganteus | reverse complement strand
CAGGAGAGATTGCTTCTACAGGGATGGGATACACTTAAATAGAAAGGGTGCAAGAATATTTGCTGATGCTATCGAGGCAGTGTTAGGTGAGTCGGAAAACTGCTAGCTTGGGGGGAGACAAAGACCAATAGATTGACAGTAGCCACTGGCAGAGGTGAAAGAGATTCTTGCACTGCTTCTATTAGAATGAGCAGAAGCCTGAAAAACAAGATCCATGGTATTTCAGAAACTGCTAGGAGCCATTACGGTACAAGTAAACACATGGGTTGTGTTAGGTAAGCTAAGAATAGAAACAGGTGCAGGTATACTTGCGTGTACACCAATGCTAGGAGTTTAGTAAATAAATTTGATGAATTTGAGGTATTGCTGAAAATATCAAAGGCAGATATTGTTGGGATATCAGAGACATGGTGTCACACAGATATAAGGGATGCAGAACTGCAATTTGGGGAGTACAACGTCTACAGAAAGGATAGGAAGGGGGGAGGGGTTATGCTATTAGTTAAGAAACACATAAAAACCAAGGAAGTGAAGCCAGTCGACATCGTTGGACAGTGCAGTGTTGAGTCAGTTTGGTGTGACATAAGCATTGGGAGATCAAAATTGAGAGTAGGAGTGTGCTATAGGCCTAATGACTCTGATGAGTATAATAAGGAACTGTACAGGGAAATAGAGTGGGCCAGTAAATCAGAGAGTCTTATAATGGGAGATTTTAATTTCCCAGATATCGACTGAAATTTGGGGGCTGGTCACTCACACACTAGCAGGGCTTTTGTGGATTTATTGGATGATTGTTTTCTACATCAGCATGTTCGGGAGGCAACTAGAGGGAGTAATACTCTTCATTTGATTATCAGCAGTGAGTCTTCATGCATTAAGAATCTGCAGATAAATGAACCATTAGGTGGCAGTGATCACAGTGTGCTGAAGTGGGATTTACTCAAAGAGGTAACTACCATTAGGGGTAAAGGGAAGGGTTATTGTTTCCGTAAAGGCGACTACGATGGACTGAGACAGTATTTAAATTCTATACAGTGGGACCAACTGATGATGTTACCAACAGCAAATTCAAAATGGGAAGCATTCAAAGAACTTATCTTGGAAGCTACTAGGCTTTACATACCAACTAAGAAATATTGTTCAAGGTTTAGGCCAAAACGGATGTCAGATGAACTAATGAGGCATACGGCAGAGAAGAAAAATGCATGGGATACTTACAAATTAACACATGACACAGAAGCCTATGATAGGTACAAGTTGATATGCAACCAAGTTACAAAGGAGGTTAGGCAGGCGAAGGCAGATTACGAGAAATCCTTGGCAAGGGATGCAAAGAAAAACAGCAAAGAGTTCTTTACTTATGTAAACTCTAGAAGGAAGGGGATGAATCAGATTGGTCCACTTGATATTGATGGGTTAACTGTTGATGATCCTGCTCAGGTAGCTAACAAACTAAATGAATATTTTGCATCGACATTCACACATGAGGAGTTATTCAGCGAGGGGAATGCCAGAGGTGTATTCAACTCTAGCAGTAAGCTACAGAATCTTGAAATAACTGGGAGTAAAGTGGAGGAGAAACTGTTGAAGATAAACACAAGAAAGGCACCCGGGGTGGATGGGATCTATCCAGTTATATTAAAGGAGGCAGCAAAGGAAGTAAGCAAACCCTTAGCCATAATTATGAGAGCTTCCATGGACTCAGGGGAGATACCTTTGTGAATTGGGGTCACAAATGTGACCCCAATTCACAAAGGAGGATCAAAGGGCAACACAAATAATTATAGACCTGTGAGCTTAACTTCTGTTCCAGGAAAATTAATGGAGGCACTGATTAAAGAAGCACTGCAGGATCATTTAGACAAGACTTCAGTTATAGCTCGAACACAGCATGGTTTTGTTAAGAGGAAGTCTTGCCTGACCAACTTGATTGGATACTATGATGCAGTCACAAAAGAACTGGATGCAGGGAATAGCTTTGATATTATATACTTGGATCTTAGAAAGGCTTTTGATATTGTTGCACATGGAAGACTGCTACACAAATTGGAGCAGTGTGACATTGGAGGCAAATTGCTGCTATGGATAAAGGGGTGGTTGAGGGGGAGAAGACAGAGAGTGGTAATCAATGTACACTGCTCATCGTGGACTAATGTTATTAGTGGAGTCTCTCAGGGCTCAGTGTTGGGTCCATTATTGTTTTCTGTATTTATAAATGATATTGATGATGGTATATCAAGCTTAATGTCCAAGTTTGCAGACGATACAAAGGTTGGCAGGGTTGTCAAGGACACTACTGACACTATGCTGCTGCAAAAGGATCTGGAAAGGTTGAGCAGATGGGCTGAGAGGTGGCAAATGAAGTTTAACATTGACAAATGTAAAGTACTACACATGGGAAACAGCAACCCCAGAGCAACGTATCAACTTTGTGGTACTACACTGACAGTGGTAGAGAATGAGAGGGACTTGGGGGTGGTTGTGCAGGCAGATATGAAGTTCTCTGAGCAGTGCAGACGGGCTGCAAGAGTAGCACATGGAGTATTGTCAATGATATACAGGAAGTTTTCCAGCAGGGATAAGGAGGTGATTATTCCCTTGTATAAGGCAATGGTCAGGCCACACCTGGAGTACTGTATTCAGGTCTGGAGGCCTCATTTCAAGAAGGATGTAGAGCTGCTGGAACGAGTACAGAGAAGGGCAACAAGATTAGTGAATGGAACAAAGGGGTGCTCTTACGAAGGAAGGCTTAAGTTTTGCAAATTACAGTGTCTGGAGACTAGGCACCAGCGAGGTGATCTGATAGAGGTGTATAAAGCCTTGAATGGTTTAAGCATGCTCAATGCTGATGGGATTCTTCCTCTAGCTCAAAAAAATCACCTGAGAGGGCATAAATTCAAATTGAGGAAAGACAGATGTAGGATAGACGTGCGGAAATTTTCCTTTAGCCAGCGGGTGGTTGGTTGGTTGGTGGAACAGACTTCCATCCCTTGTCGTGGAGGTTGATAGCCTAAATAAGTTTAAGGCTCAGCTGGACAGGTATTTTGAACGAACAGAGGGGTGAAATGGAAGTGGGTTTTTTTTTTTTTTTTTTTTTTTGGCTGTGCTGCATAAGCTTGCTTTCTTGCATCAAATGCCTCTACTAATGCTAATGCTAATGTTTTGCGAATATTCCACTTTCTAGCATTGGTGTTCCTGAGTCTCTCTTAACTGTACCTTCTTGTTTTTTGCCAACAGAAGTGGAACCCAGTTCATTTGTCTGCTTACTATTGCCTTTTGTTGTCATACACAAGTATTGTCAGTCTCTGTTGGTCTTTTCTATCAGTGAGCTGTTTCCAACTTCAAGATGACTGCTGGCTGGATGTTATCTGGTTACACTGTTCAACAAAAAAAAATGTTTGAATTTGTTTACTTTCTTAAAATAGGCAAACTCTACTAATTTTTGTTCGAGAAAAACTTTTATAACAGCAGAAATTTTTTATTAGCTCTACTTTTTGAGGTACAGTACTTTCGCTATTATCTAAGAAACTAGTAATTTCAGAAGTAGTAGGAGTGAAGAGTAACATTAAAACAGTCTCATATTTATATTTTCTTGATACAACATAAATTACAGTTGTTTTTTTGAATTAAAACGTAAAAAAACAAGAAAACAAACAAAAAAAAAACTGCACAGAAACTGAAGGTATTTTCTCAAAATGTGGCATATTTATTATTATTTTTTTAAATGAAAACCCCAAACACGAGGGGTATTTGCACCTATAGTATTTAGTACTTAGGTTGGAGGTTGAGAAGACGAAAGGAGACATTTGTTTACATTGGACTTGAACTTATGTAGACTAATTTTCAGGAAATACGTATGAAGGAAGGTTGTTCCAGAAAAAGGCAGTTGAATGAATAAACAAGGAAGATGGAAAGTTGGTTCATCAAAAGTTGATGAAAAGTTTGAAGTTGGACAGTAAATGGATGTTGGCTGGTGGCAGCGAGTTAGGACTGTTTTGAAAGAGAGAGCGGGAATTATAGAATCTAATTCAGAAGATCGGAAGTATCTGTAGAAAAGATATGCAGCAAAAACAGTACGTCTATGAGACAGAGAGTGGAGAGACTCTTTTAGAGACGAGTCAGTAATTTACCTAACTGCCCTCTTCTGAATGGAATCTAGGAGCCTGAGAGAAGTTTTGGGGGCACCACCCCAGATGTGGGAACAATATTCCATGGTAGGACAGATTTGCGATTTGTACAAAGTGAACAGCTATTTGGAAGAAACGTAACGCCGAGAGCAAAAGAGAAAACCAAGTTTCTTAGATGCAGAGGAAGCAATATTTGTAATGTGCTTATGCCGAGACATTAGAAGTCAGGGTTATCCCCAAAAAGGGATATATCATCTTGCCTAGAAATCGGAGTGTCACCGAAGATAAGCATAGGAGAAGAAGAATCCTTTTTGCGAGATATAAGACAAGACTGAGTTTTAGAAGGATTGAAATCAACTAAGTTGTCATTGCCGCATTGGAGATCGGTATTTAAGGAATTAGTAGCGGATATTCGAGAAGTTGAAGCTGATTGAGCAGGGCAAGGTTTCTCAAAATGGAAAGTGGAATGCAATGTGATATCATCGGCAAAACTCTGGATAGGATTTCTAATCAATGGAAGGAGGTCATTAATATACAAGAGGAAAAGAGTGGGGGAAAGAACTGAACCTTGGGAACACCAGCATTGGTGGAGAAGTTAGAAGACAGAGAGCCATCTACCATCACCCTCAGCTATCAGAGAGAAAACTGGATAACCAATTACTAAAAACAGTTGGCAAACCATAAGATGGAAGCTTGTTTAGAAGACCTTTATGCCAAACACGATAAAAAGCCTTTGAGATGTCAAGAGCAACTACTTGTGTTTCACTGAACCTTTCCATTGAATTAGTCCATAAATGGGTAACATAAGCCAGAATATCACCAGTGGATCGACACTGATGGAATCCATACTGGCGATCGTTGATCAGACGGAAGGCTTCTAGGTAGTTTGAAGTGGCGGTTAATTGATTTCTCCATTACTTTAGAAAGAGTAGAAGTAATTGCAATGGGACGATAATTGGATGCGAGGGATTTGTTACCCTTTTTAAGAACTGGCTGGATATGAGCAAATTTCCAAGCAAAAGAAAAAAAAACACATTTGGAATAAGAAAGTGAAAAAAAGGTGGCAAAGAATAGGAGTAAGTTCAGGAGCACAGGTTTTGAGAACAACTGGAGAAATACCATCAAGACCTGGAGCTTTCTTGGCATCAAGATTCGTCAAAATCCTTCTGACATCTTTTTGACGGAAGACCACAGGAGGCATTGAATGGAGCGTGTGGGGAAGGTGGGTGGTGTTTTACGAAGATCATTAATACATCAGTTGGAAGAAAAATGGGATGCTAGCAGGTCAGCTTTATCATTGGCTGAAGTGACAACAGAACCATTTGGTTTTGACAGAGATGAGTAAAAGTTGCGAACAACAGCTTTGTCAAGAGAGCAGAATTCTCGGCTACCATTAGGGCAACAGCAAGTTTTCTACTCTGAGCCCGTTCAAAATCTAGTTTGGACTGATTGATAACTGCTTTACAATTGATGCGATTTTTAGTTTAGGCAGAAAGTGAAACTAAAGAATTGGAAATAAGCCACTTACGATAGGTAACATTCCTCTCTTGAACAACCTTTGGAAAACCAAGGTTTAGATAAAAGACGAGATTTTAAAGTGGAGTGTGTAATAAAGGATTCCCTTACTACGAGAATAGTTTCACTGACACGATCTGGGCAAAAGTTGACATCAAAAGTTTTGAAACAGCAGAAATACAGGAATGGGATGACCTGCAAGAAAAGAAATCTTGCAGGTCACCGATTTTGCATTCTTGTAATACCAAACAACACGAGGTTAGGCATAGTCATGAGATAAAGACTCCATTAGAGAAGAGACAATCACCAAGATGTGATCTGAGGTGTTTATAGGAGCACTCATTTCGTCCATGTACTTAGAAGGGTTGTTTGTGAGAAAAAGATCAAGCGAGTTGGCTGTATGGTTTGGACTGTCCACTATTCTTGGAGGTAAATGAACAATCTGTGCAAAATGAACAAAAGTCTCAGTATCTGGACTAACTGGGTCGGTGTGACTAGAAAGCGGAAGCCAACTGGAGTTGTGAACATTAAAATCACCAAGGAAAATTACCACACTGTTAGGAAAGTTGGACTGGGAACAGTCAAGTTGCAAAGAGAGGAAGTCAAATAGCCCCAAGTGATTAGTGGAGTTGTGAGAACTGTAGAGACAACAGATGAATTTGACACAATGAGGTAGAGAGATTTTAAACCAGAGAACATCGAAGGGAGGACATTGCAAATTACCAAGTCTCTGACAGGGAATATCGGAACGGAAAGATGAACAAGTACCACCTTTGAGGCGAAAGGAATCATACAGCGAATAATTTGGGCAACTGAGATGATCACCGATAACTGAGATTCTGTCAGAAAAATACATGTGGTTTGACCGATTGCAAGTGGAAATGGACACCGTTGAGATTAGAATTTAGACCGCGTATATTTGTGAAATGAACTAGGAAGTGTTTGGGAGGTTTAGATCTTCACAAATAAGCTTACTCAATAGTTAGAAAAAGTGGGAGGACATGCTGAATGAAGTAATGTAATTTTTGGATATGGCATACACATGGTAAGAATATACCCAGATCCTTGACATAATGTGGCCTCTACAATTCACGACAGCAATTTCTTGTCGCTTGTATTCCACTTCTGGACATCTCTTGTTACTGTTCAACACTAGTCAGCAAGCATAGAAGCGTTCCAACTACCCTGATATCTCATTTCCATTTCTGAAATTGGTTGGTTCTTGGGTTTTATTGGCGCATTAGCAACCAAGGCTATAATGCGCCGAATATTGATGGAATCGCTTACCGTGCTCGTCACTCACTGCACCCCAGTTGTCAGGGAAGTAGTCCAGATAAGAGTCGAGAAAGTGGATTTTCAGTGACATGTTGCAGCCTAATTGATGATACTTTTCTAGAAGGTTCTTCACAGTCTCAACATAGTTTCCAGCTCTTCGGTTTCCCATGAAGTCGTGCACAACAGTTTTAAAGGCTTCCCAAGCTGCGTTCTCACTACCCTGGAGCACTCGCTCAAAGCTTTCATCCTTTAAAATTCACGAATTTGAGGACCAAGAAAGATTCCTTCCTTAACTTTAGTATCGCTCAACAGTGGAAATAGTCCTCTCAGGTACTTGAAGCTTCTCAAACCTGGTTCATTCCCTTGACAAAGTTCTTCATGAGTCCCAGTTTGATGTGTAAAGGGGGGGCAGAAGAATTTTGCTTAACAGAGGATTGTGCTGGACATTTTTTCCCTTAGAGGACAGACTTTTCTCTTGTAGTGTGAGGATCTAGCCCCACTGTCCCATTCACACTTGACTTGGCGCATTATGGCCTTAGCTGCCAATGCGCCATAAAAAACCAAATCAAATCAAAATCAAAATCCCATTCACACAGGAAAGAGCAGTATTTCATGTATCCCAACTGCATCCCCAGCAGTATTGCAATCACCTTCAGGTCTCCAAAAATCTGCCATTGGTGGTCTTTGTACTTCATTGCTTCCAGAATTAATTTCATATTCTCATATATCTCCTTCATGTGGACAAAAAAAAAAAAAAAAAAAAATTCAATTTATTACCCGTAATTTCTAGCCGTAAAAAAAAATTATTACCCGTAATTTCTTACATCTATCCACATATTTATTTGTCTGTAAATTGCGTGTATTCTCTGGTCGATTTGGCTGTTTGCTGAACGAAAAAATCCCAATTTCTGGGGGGAAACCTTGCTATCTACGCCTGAGAACGACCAAATCAGCCACAGAGTGAAAAAAGCCCATTAAAGTTCTCCGAGTCATCGACGGGATTCGAACCCGGACCTTTTCCACCCGGTGTGGGGGAGGACGGTGACAATACCACTGTGCTACACGCGCAGACTCTTCATGTGGACAGCATGGCCTAGAGGAATTGAAGGAAGAGCGTTGCCATTGTGGAGCAAAACAGCTTTTAAATTTAGCTTTGATGAGTCTATGAATAGCCTCCAGTCCTGTGGGTTGTTCTCCACATTCAAAGCTATCATTAAACCATCGACATCACAGCAGGCAACAAGGTTGTTTTCACTTTTAAAATATGTAGTCAAAGCATTATGCCTGCTCCTGTACACGGACACTTTGACTTTTGGTTGCAGAAGATTCCACTGTTGGAGCCTTGATCCCCCGAAGTTCTGCTTTATCTTTCGATAGATCTAGGTCTCGAATTAGATCACTTAGATACTAAGAGTATAATATTTAAAAATATAAATAAATTTAATAAATAATATAATATTTAAAAATATAATAAAAATACAGTATTATATTTAAAACTAAGAGTTTTAAATATTATACTGTATTCGTTTTTCTCATGCTGAAATTGATTATTTTCAAGCCAGAATATCCCCACGTGCCGCTGGTCGGATAGCTAATGGGATGTTGGGGTATTCCACAGTCCACTTCCTTTTTTTTGATATGGCATGCTGATGAGGAGGCACCATGCAGAAATAAGTCATTTACATGATTTGAAGACTCACTCCAAATCACTGGGATGGCAAAAGGCATTAAACATCCTTTGTTATTCAACCCTACCCAGAGATTTACAGTATGTGTTGCAGCAAATATGAGGTGCCCAGGGTTTGTTTTCATCCCCTACTTTACAGCCAAAATAACGGTAGTAGGCTGTCTTCACAAATGTAGTCAATTGGGGGAAAACTCATTTCTGAGTGGAAATTATCACATCACGATACACACAACAAAAATTGTCAACACTGTTAACACATTTACGTGGCATCCTGGCTTTTTATTTAATTTTTGACCATAAACCTGAAAAAAAAAAAAAAAAAAATGAACATCACTTGCAAGGTAAATGATACACAGAAATAAAAAAAAAAAAAAAAAAAAACATGGGGTATCGGTTCCTGTTTCAGTGTTACCAACCTCTAGACTCTAGACTCCAAAATTCACTAGTATTCACCAATATACCCCTAAATCATAAGGCGGGGGGCTATATCGTGGAACTGAGAGCTAACTAAGAGTTTTAAATATTATACTGTATTCGTTTTTCTCATGCTGAAATTGATTATTTTCAAGCCAGAAACATTTTTGGTGTTGACCAGTGAATTATCAGACCAGATAAGATCCGAGACAGTATGAAAACTCCAGCAGTTTCCAAGATATTCATACCAGCACATGTCGTGCCAACTACCATGCAACATTGAAAGTCCAGACAGCTCTGAAGGGAGATTATATTCAAGAAGGCTGAAGATGCAAATGAGATTTAGTAGCAACTTTTTGTTTTTCTCTTAATTTGTTTAAATACTGTGTTGTTTTCTTTCCATAATTTTATAAATTTAATTATCTTTTCTAAAACTAATTCCATTTAGTTATATTGTTTTCAGTGTCTTAAACTTAGATTGGCTCTTGTTTAAAAAAAAAAATAGTTTTTAATATATTTATACAAGGTATTTTTTATTTATATGTCAGTAAGATGTAGCTACGAACATACCTGTATTCAAACACAGGACCCATTTGCTTGTATTCGACTTCGGGAGCATCCCTTTTTACCAACAATAATCGGCTAACATCGTAGCAGTCCATTTTCGTTGGCATCTTTGTTCCATCGCTGCGATGTCTTGATGAAAACGTTCACCATTTTCATCGCTGACGGCTCCAGGTGTGAGTGCAAGAAATGCATCTTTAATGACAGGTTACACCCGTTTTTTGTAAGAAGTAAATTGTGTTTAGGGTCTCACGGGACCAGGGGGTTTCCCACATCTCTGTGTTGCTTTCATTGTAGGTGTGAGAGAGTACTCTGTCAAGGCCAGAGGTTTAAAAGTGTGTGAACAGTGTATATGTGTAGTGTTGTTCTTCTGACCTTTTAGCCTTTGGGCCCTGATGAGACCCATCGTTATTACACTATGTAGTGGGAAGGCAGGTCAGGTACCAGTATCTGACATGCCTTCCCATACCCTGGCAGGCGCTGCCACCTAGTTTCCTGAGATTTCACTTCATCATCATCATCAGCCATTTTCAATCCACTGCAGGATGAAGGCCTCTCCAGCGATTTACCAGTTCCTTGTTTTGTGCAATGGCCATCCATTTACTACTCATTAAATCGCGAATTTCATCTATCCACCTCCGTTGTTGCTCCAGAGTTTTAGCTCCTCTTGGGTACCATTCTGTTATTTTCTTAGTCCATCTATATCGTATCTTCGAGCTATGTATCCAGCCCAAGACCATTTCAGTTCTTTAGTTTCTTTGGTTTTGATAAGAATGTCCATTAGCATTAGTAGAGGCATTTGATGCAAGAAAGCAAGCTTATGCAGCATCAGCCAAAAAAAAAAAAAAAATAAATAAATAAAATAAAATTAAATTAAAAAAATAACCACTTCCACTTCACCCCCCCTGTCTGTTCGAAATACCTGTCCAGCTGAGCCTTAAACTTATTTAGGCTATCAACTTCCACGACAAGGGATGGAAGTCTGTTCCACCAACCAACCATCCACTGGCTAAAGACAAATTTCCTCACGTCTATCCTATATCTGTCCTTCCTCAATTTGAATTTATGACCTCCCAGGTGATTATTCTGAGAAAGAGGAAGAATCCCATCAGCATTGAGCATGCTCAAACCATTCAAGGCTTTATACACCTCTATCAGATCACCTCGCTGGTCGCTAGTCTCCAGACACTGTAATTTGCAAAACTTAAGCCTTTCTTCGTAAGAGCACCCCTTTGTTCCATTCACTAATCTTGTTGCCCTTCTCTGTACTCTTTCCAGCATCTCTACATCCTTCTTGAAATGAGGCCTCCAGATCTGTATACAGTACTCTAGGTGTGGCCTGACCATTGCTTTATACGAGGGAATAATCCCCTCCTTATCTCTGCTAGAAAAATTCCTATATATCATCGACAATACACCATGAGCTACACTTGCAGCCCATCTGCATTGCTTAGAAAACTTCATATCTGCCTGCACAACCACCCCCAGGTCCCTTTCATTCTCTACCACTGTCAGTGTAGTACTACAGAGTTGATACGTTGCTCTGGGGTTGCTGTTTCCCATATGTAGTACTTTACATTTGTCAATGTTAAACTTCATTTGCCACCTCGAAGCCCATCTGCTCAACCTTTCCAGATCCTGTTGCAGTAGCATAGTGTCAGTAGTGTCCTTGACAACCATGCCAACCTTCGTATCGTCGGCAAACTTGGACATTAAGCTTGATATAGCATCATCAATATCATAAATACAGAAAACAATAATGGACCCAATACTGAACCCT
Organism: Mastigoproctus giganteus; assembly: GCF_048544385.1. Taxonomy (NCBI): domain Eukaryota; kingdom Metazoa; phylum Arthropoda; class Arachnida; order Uropygi; family Thelyphonidae; genus Mastigoproctus; species Mastigoproctus giganteus. The sequence goes on along the minus strand of NC_143578.1, from coordinate 3,993,477 downwards.
GAGGTACTCCACTAATAACATTAGTCCACGATGACCAGTGTCCATTGATTACCACTCTCTGTCTTCTTCCCTTCACCCACCCCTTTATCCAAAGCAGCAATTTGCCTCCAATGCCACACTGCTCCAATTTGTGCAGCAGTCTTCCATATGCAACAGTATCAAAAGCCTTCCTAAGATCCAAGTATATAATATCAAAGTTATTCCCTGCATCCAGTTCTTTTGTTACTGCATCATAATATCCAATCAAATTGGTCAGGGTAGACTTCCCCTTAACAAAACCATGCTGTGTGAGCTATGACTGAAGTCTTGTCTAGATGATCCTGCAGTGCTTCTTTAACCAGTGCCTCCATTAATTTTCCAGGAACAGAAGTTAAACTAACAGGTCTATAATTATTTGTGTTGCCCTTTGATCCTCCTTTGTGAATTGGGGTTACATTTGCACATCTCCAGTCCATGGGTACTTCCCCTGAGTCCAAGGAAGCTCTCATAATTATGGCTAAGGGTTTGCTTACTTCCCTTTAATATAACTGGTTAGATCCCATCCACCCCAGGCACCTTTCTTGTATTTATCTTCAACAATTTCTCCTCCACTTTACTCTCAGCTATTACAAGATTCTCTAGCTTACTGCCAGAGTTGAATACACCTCTGGCATTCCCCTCGCTGAATAACTCCTCATGTGTGAATGTCGATGCAAAATATTCATTTAGTTTGTTAGCTACCTGAGCAGGATCATCAACAGTTGACCCATCGATATCAAGTGGACCAATCTGATTCATCCCCTTCCTTCTAGAGTTTACATAAGTAAAGAACTCTTTGCTGTTTTTCTTTGCATCCCTTGCCAAAGATTTCTCGTAATCTGCCTTCGCCTGCCTAACCTCCTTTGTAACTTGGTTACAGATCATCTTCTATCTATCATAGGCTTCTGAGTCATGTGTTAGTTTGCATGTATCCCATGCATTTTTCTTCTCTGCCATATGCCTCATTAGTTCATCTTACATCCATTTTGGCCTAAACCTTGAACAATATTTCTTAGTTGGTATGTAAAGCCTAGTAGCTTCCAAGATAAGTTCTTTGAATGCTTCCCATTTTGAATTTGCTGTTGGTAACATCATCAGTTGGTCCCACTGTATAGAATTTAAATACTGTCTGTCCATCGTAGTCGCCTTTACGAAAGCAATAACCCTTCCCCTTATCCCCAATGGTAGTTACCTCTTTGAGTAAATCCCACGTCAGCACACTGTGATCACTGCCACCTAGTGGTTCATTTACCTGCAGATTCTTAATGCATGAAGAATCGCTACAGATAATCAAATCAAGAGTATTACTCCCTCTAGTTGCCTCCCGAACATGCTGATGTAGAAAACAATCATCCAATAAATCCACAAAAGCCTTGCTAGTGTGTGAGTGACCAGCCCCCAAATTCCAGTCAATATATGGGAAATTAAAATCCCCCATTATAAGACTGTGATTTACTGGCCCATTCTATTTCCCCGTAGTTTCTTATTATACTCATCAGAGTCATTAGGCCTATAGCACACTCCTACTCTCAATTTTGATCTCCCAATGCTTATGTCACTCAACACTGCACTGTCCAGCAAAGTCGACTGGCTTCACTTCCTTGGATGTTATGTATTTCTTAACTAATAGCATGACCCCCTCATCCCTTCCTACCCTGTCTATCCTTTCTGTAGACACTGTACTCCCCAAATTCCAGTTCTGCATTCCTTATATCTGTGTGACACCACGTCTCTGAAATCCCCACAATATCTGCTTTTGATGTTTTGAGCAATACCTCAAATTCATCAAATTTATTTACTAGACTCTAGCATTGGTGTACACGCAAGTATACATGCACCTGTTCTTTTTTTTAGTCACCCTAAAACAACCTATGTGTTTATTTGTACCCCAATGATTCCCAGCAGTCTCTGAACTATTCTGCATCTTATTTTCCAGGCTGCAGCTCATTCCAATAGAAGCAGTGCAAGAATCACTTTCACCTCTGACAGTGGCTACTGTTAATCTGTTAGTCCTTGTATCCCCCCCCCAAGCTAGCAGTTTTCCGACCCACCTAATACTGCCTCAATAGCATCAGCAAACATTCTTGCACCCTTTCTATTTAAGTGTATCCCATCTCTGTTGAAGCAGTCTCTCCTGGTAACAAGTACAGAACAGGCTGAAAAAAATTCTACCTCTTGAGCCTTGCACAATCCTTCCAGGGCCGAATTGATCGACAGGGCTCTCATCATATACTCCCTCCTATCATGTCTGGGCAGAATTGCAGACACTTTCAAATTCAACCCTAATTCACGGCTGTTTTTCAACAGTGACCTGTACTTGTTAAGTAATTCCGCCGGTCTCCTACTCTTAATATCATTAGTGCCAACGTGTACATCTATAAATAGCCGCTTCTTCAGGAACATGCCTCGTGTTCATTGCTGCCATTAGACCAACCTTTCAGAGTTCACCTTCTGTTTGATAGAATTTATCAGTCTATTTCAAATAAGAAATGTCTCTTTCATAGAATTATCTAGAAGATTCCACTGTTATGGTCTTGCATATGCAAGACCATAACAGTGGAATGGTGCCCAGTTCGTCATGGTTGCCTACTTTACAACCAAAGTACAAGATATAAGCCTTTTTTATGGCTCGAGTTAAGGGATGCTTTCTTGAAGCTAACGAGACTTCTCGACTTCCCCACATATGTAATAGAAGTCATCTGAACTATTCGCATAATTATGGGGCATATTAATCTTACATGACAAATACTCTTCAAAAAGTGGAAATTTCACAGAGAATAGCCATTAATTGAGAACAAATCACCTAGTAGTATTCGAGGATTACTGCAACACAGTTGAAGACGTATTTGAGGCGACAGTTGCCAATAATGTGATAAGAGTGTAGTGGTACTGTAACTGTGGCCATAGTTGATAATGTAGAGTAACTTGCTAATACAAGACCCCAAATGTAATTCGAAAACAAGAGCCAATCGAAAAAATGTAATGTGATTTTGTGTTCAGCAGCAACGAAATTAGTCAAGATTGGGTATTTTCGTTTTCGTAACAGTTTACGTGTTGACCAGTGTAACTGCTTAATCACTGTAATATTCTAATTCCATTTAAAATTTAGACAATTCAAATCTTGTAAAGTTAATTTTTTATATTTTGACTATTACCTTAATAATGGTTGTGACAAGATCCACATACTTCGTACAAGAATACCATGACTCAAACAGAAATGGCCATAGACAATTCCTGTATGAGTCACACTTGCAAAGCTGATGTATTCAAAGGCTGATAATCATCACGCAACTGGAGATTATTTTCTTTACTCCCAATGTAAGAACTGTATTAATCAAATTAAAACTTGGCACATTGCCAAGAAAATTTGAGTCACTGAAGAAATGGGCACTTGTCCTAGAAACAAATGTAAATGGGAGCTCATTAGGGATTCAAGATTCTAGTAACCTCTTAGGTAATGCACCCCCAATTTGGACCCCAGAACAGAATAATCAAGTGTATACTGATCTGGTTCGAGACTATTTAGTTTTATAAGGAGATTCCGTTCTCAGGGAAACAGGTAAAATTTTTTGTAAGGATAGGTGAACCAGGGTGTCCGCCGTTAGCAACAAATAATGTCACCAACATTTTGTTAGATTTTAAGAGACAATTTTATTATTCTTGTAGACACCAATGATTATTAAGCACATATAAACTGACGATTTCTTGGATAACTATAGGTCAATGCTGAAAAAATGCCACAAGTTAGGTCAGAATGTGTATGCACCTGCAATTCTGCATAGGTGCAGATAGGAAGGATTATATGCTGAAAGTTAAAGAAGCACTGTAGGATCATTTAGACAAGACTTCAGTTATAGCTCAGACACAGCATGGTTTTGTTAAGGGGAAGTCTTGCCTGACCAACTTGATTGGATACTATGATGCAGTCACAAAAGAACTGGATGCAGGGAATAACTTTGATATTATATACTTGGATCTTAGAAAGGCTTTTGATACTGTTGCACATGGAAGACTGCTACACAAATTGGAGCAGTGTGACATTGGAGGCAAATTGCTGCTATGGATAAAGGGTTGGTTGAGGGGGAGAAGACAGAGAGTGGTAATCAATGGACACTGCCCATCGTGGACTGATGTTATTAGTGGAGTCCCTCAGGGCTCAGTGTTAGGTCCATTATTGTTTTCTGTATTTATAAATGATATTGATGATGGTATATCGGGCTTAATGTCCAAGTTTGCAGACGATACAAAGGTTGGCAGGGTTGTCAAGGACACTACTGACACTATGCTGCTGCAACAGGATCTGGAAAGGTTGAGCAGATGGGCTGAGAGGTGGCAAATGAAGTTTAACATTGACAAATGTAAAGTACTACACATGGGAAACAGCAACCCCAGAGCAACGTATCAACTCTGTGGTACTACACTGACAGTGGTAGAGAATGAAAGGGACTTGGGGGTGGTTGTGCAGGCAGATATGAAGTTCTCTGAGCAGTGCAGACGGGCTGCAAGAGTAGCTCATGGAGTATTGTCAATGATATACAGGAATTTTTCCAGCAGGGATAAGGAGGTGATTATTCCATTGTATAAGGCGATGGTCAGGTCACACCTAGAGTACTGTATACAGGTCTGGAGGCCTCATTTCAAGAAGGATGTAGAGCTGCTGGAACGAGTACAGAGAAGGGCAACAAGATTAGTGAATGGAACAAAGGGGTGCTCTTACGAAGAAAGGCTTAAGTTTTGCAAATTACAGTGTCTGGAGACTAGGCACCAGCGAGGTGATCTGATAGAGGTGTATAAAGCCTTGAATGGTTTAAGCATGCTCAATGCTGATGGGATCCTTCCTCTAGCTCAGAAAAATCACCTGAGAGGGCATAAATTCAAATTGAGGAAAGACAGATGTAGGATAGACGTGCGGAAATTTGCCTTTAGCCAGCGGGTGGTTGGTTGGTGGAACAGACTTCTATCCCTTGTGGTGGAAGTTGACAGCCTAAATAAGTTTAAGGCTCAGCTGGACAGGTATTTTGAACGAACAGAGAGGTGAAGTGGAAGTGGGTTTTTTTTTTTTTTTTGGCTGATGCTGCATAAGCTTGCTTTCTTGTATCAAATGCCTCTGCTAATGCTAAGTCTTATGGATTAACTGAAGATTTTGGGGACTTTGCAAGGCTTTTTTGGAGGGGGGGGGACTTTTTATCAGCATGGCTTGCACTTGTGGGTACAAAAAATTTATTCTGTAGAGATACATTTGAACAAAGCTGGTGCAACAGTTTTTGCCAGTATCAATGAGGATACCTTATATGAATCAAAGTAACATTTTCACTCATCTAGAGTTTTGTTGCTGCAACAGCCAATAATGGCAAGATTTTTTTAGGCTAATGACATTTCAAAGGAGCAGGAAGTAAATGCTAGAGAAAAAAAACCGTAACTTCAAAGGGCATGTCAGGGTAGAAAACTCTATAAGAACACCTTGTCTTAACAGAAGATTTTGAAAATTATGATGAGACACTATACACATTAGTGGAATGGGCAAGTGTAAATGTTTTATGGGTGATTTCAATTTGTCTCTTAACTGATTGGAGCAAGAAGAAGGGGAAACTCAACATTGGGCACAAAATTTAAATAAACTGGGCGACTGCTATATGTATCAGAATGCTGAAGAAAAGAATAATCTGGACCTGACTATCACCAATGATCCAGCTGCTGACAGTAAACCATTAAATAGGAGTGGTCATGGAGTTCTAAGTTAGATGATGATGAGAGGGACAGCAGTTGTTAAAGGCAAAGAAGTGGGTTTTAATTTGATGGAGATCACTGCTTAGGCTACTTCTTGCAGTTTAAGCTTAAACCTCTATCAAAATGGGGAGTAGCCAGAGGCAGACTGGACCAGAGGCTGGCATGATTTTGGCCACAAACACTAGTATGAGGCTGCTACAACTTTTCCCTGGTAAGAATTTTGTACCCAGTCCACCTCTGGGAGTAGCTCACAGAGCAGAGCACAAATATGTAAGTATGGTATGGTATGGTGTGTGTGTTTACACACACAATTAAGAAAATGCAGCACGAGGAGGATTCTAAGATGTATGAAAACGAGTTAACCAGTTTAATAGAGTAGGAAAAAGATTATGTGGGAAAATTAAGAGTGATTAAAGGTAGTGAAGCCTATAATAGCTACAAATTGATCTGTAATAATACCACAAAGGTTAGGCTGGTAAAGGCATATTATGAGAAATTGCTGGTTAAGAGAGGGAAAAGGAGTTTTTCACATATGTGATACAAAGAGAAGAACAAATCAGATTGGATCTTGTCTATGGGCATGGTAAAGTCTTAGACACAGCTGGTGAATTGTGAATTGAACAGGTATGTTGCAGACCCTTCATAAGTGAGGAGTCACATGGAAGTGAAGTTTGGAAGCATGAAATTAAGTGATATTGAAATTTCACATTTATTAGAAAAACTTTTGGGCCTAAAGGTTGGAGTTGATTGCACATACCCAGTAATTTTCAGGGTGGTGAAAAGAGTGCATTGAATTATTAAGGTTAATTATGAGGACGTCATTGGACTTGTGAGAAATTATTCCCATGCATGGGAGAAGTGCCAATATATTGGTAATACACTGATACTTTTCCATAAAGGTGATCCTAAGAATAAAGTGGGTAAGTAGTGACTGGTCAGCCTGACTTAAAGAAAATCATGGAATCAGTGATCGAAAGTGCAGTTCAAGATTATTTATATAGATATGAAATTCTGAAGGAAACAGCAGTTCTGTAAAGGGAAAATCATATTTAACCAACCTGGTTAGCTATTTTGACAGAGTCATTCATGACCTGGGTGCAGGAAATAATTTCAACATTGTTTACTTTGATTTCAGCAAAGCATTTGACTGTCTCATATGAGAGGTTACTGTACAAGTTAGAACATGTTGGAATCATAAAAATCCTTAGGCAGATCATAGGGTAGGAGACAAGGTTGTGATTAATGATTAACTCTTCAGAATGGACCAATGTAAGAACATAAGGCCAATGGAAGTGAGACCAGTTGTTTCTTAAATAACTTCAAATGAAGGGTTACAGTGCATGATGTTGAGGTCAGTAGTGCAGTTAATGATCAGAACCATATCAACATTAAAATAACTTATACACTTGATGTAGCTTTTTAACGACAGTAGAGGAAAAATACCGTGTCAAGTATGGAGACTGCACCCAAAAAGACACTAAGCTTCTTGAAATGGCCCAAAGGGAACCTGCAAAAGGGAATTCACATGAGGAAAGATTTTGAATGTGTAGGCTACAGAGCTTCGTAACTAGGTAGCTTAGAGGAGACCTAATTGAGGTATATACAAGACTCTGAGAGGAGAAAGTAAAACTAATGAGGGTGAAATTTTCGCTATGATTCCAGAAGTAGGAGACCCTAAATTCAAATTAAGGGGAAAGACATTTAGACTGGATTGCAGATTTTCTTTTAGCCAGTGAGTTGCTGATAATCAGAATAAGTTACCTCCACAGGTGTTCAAGGCTGACAGTTTGGAGAGATTCAAAGGTCAGCTGGATAGATCACCTGCATAAGGGAGTCAAATAGGTAATTTATTTTTTTGTAACAAGTAATGCTGTTACTTTCCATTGCATAAAAAAAGGTCAGGTGTACTTAATAGCATGGCCATTGTGTGAGTGAATACTTATTTAATTATAAATTAAAAAAGCAGCTTTTACAATAAATTTTATTTTGTAACTTTTATTTATAAATGAAAAATGTAAGAATACAGTTCTGAAGTTGGCACTGAGGACAGAGTGCTAGTATGCTAACGATAAATGACATGGAATTAATTTATCCATAATATTCTACATGACCAACATATGTAGAAGTGTATAACAATTGCACACACTAATCTTCTTTATTTTATTTTGTAAATACTGTGGGAAGGGATAAACAAGTTAATATGAATTCATTCATCACATATCCTATAGGACTGTACTTAGAAAAACAATGTTTATAATCATGATTTCATGTTCTCCTTATTAGAGATATATGAAGATTGATAAATAGAACAATCAAGTTTTTTGTTTGTTCTATTTATGTTCATACAATTTTTGTTCTATACAATGGAATTAATTTTTCATAATATTAGACTATCACAATGAGTTGCTTCAGTATACTAAATAACACTTCCAAGAGATAAATGAGTAGCATGTTGCTACTTGTTAGTCATCAGTGTAGAGTGCAAAAAACTGACCAAAATGGCTGTACGTGAGGTAGCACATACAATACTAATAAGCAGCAATATACTTCTTTAGTAGAAGTGTCACCTAATAGCAAAATACCGAGGCAACTTATTATAATGCCACTGCATTAAGACTGCACCAATCAAACAAATTATTTTTTCTATTTACCAACCAACCTCCTTATAAGGAGTGCACAAAATTGGAGCTCTTTGTTAACAGATTAAAAGGAACTTTTTTTTTCAGTCTAAAAAAATCTGTACATAAAAAAATTCTCTTCTGCAATTAAGGCAACAGTAAAAATGCATTGAGCAAAGATAACTACACATGTGATGATTGCATTCATATTGATATTACCTCAATGTTTATTAATCAATTCACTTTTCATCAGTCAAAAAAGTTAAGCTGGAGCATCCGTTATCAGGAAACAATCATAAGAATATTAAATAATTATTATCAAAATGGGGGGAAATAGTGACTGTCCTGCAACTGATTTTTCATATATGTCATTTAGATTGATCTGCTCCTCTGCCTATTCACTATGATAATATTTTACTAATGGTGAGATCCCAAGTTTGGAATATAAATAATAAATGGAAAGTTTCAATCTTAGAAAAATAAAGTAATTGTTCATTAAAACTGGATTGGGGAAAAGGTTCCCAATTTTGGATAAGTTCCTCATCAAGGTTTTGTTTCAAGTTTTACTTATGTTTACAATATACAATATTACTTCATAATTTTTTTTTCTATTATGTATTAAAGCGATAATAAAGAGTAGCAAGATCTGACTGACAAAGTTTATTTATTTAACAAATATCATGAAGGGTCTAAAACTATTATATACATATTCTGTGAGGAGTCTAAAACACCCCCAGTGTTAGTGAGGTGAAAGAAAGAGGGAATAAATACATAAAATACTTAAATTAAAATACAGTCACCAAAAAAATACAAAATATTTTGTGAAAATACGTGAAATTTTTGAAGTTATATCGTACACAACTGTAAAAATAAGGAACACAAAGATAGAGAGATAGAGTAATGTAAGTTTTAAATATCCAATTTCTAACAAAAATAAAGGATTCTGTTTAACATAAAGCATTATAGGTGTTGTGTCAATTATTAGAATATGCAATACTGAAACATTCAAGTACATGACCAAAATGAAATAATTTTAATAATACTTGAAAGTTATTACTTGGTACACATGACTTTCATTTTGTTGTGATGCTCTTATATCTCTGCTCAGAAAACCATAAAACTAACGTATTCTAACCCACTTCACTATTTTAGTATTTCAGATTACATTTTTGAATTAAAACATCTCTGTATAATATGAGGGAAGTTTTTACTACAGGGAAAAACTAACCATTCACGTATGTACAAAGCAATGTCCTTGAGATTTGGTCAACCTTTGCAGCCGTTGCAGGTGAGCTTCAAACAATACACCATTTATGTGGTAGTAATAAGGATTTTGTGATGCATCTAGCTCCGGAGAATAGCTAACTTCTGCATTATCTGCCAACCCAGCATTTGCAAGACATTGAGTATGTGAACCTGGTGAACAATTTAAAGAGCTACTTTCAGCAGATGATTGATTACCTAATGGTGAAAAGCCAAGGAGAACTGGACTTACACAAGATACCTGCAAAAGAAAATAAAAAAAAAAAAAAAAAAGAGAAAAACAAAATTTCAAGGCACAGCAATGTTCATGTTAACCAAATATCCACAAAATTCAGAATTTTTATTTCTTTCTGAGACAAGCTAATTTGGCTGTCATACAATGGCTTTATTAAAGATTTCTCATATTGTTTAGAAGTATGCTACTGTACTAGCCTAGAAAAAAAGGGGAAAAAAATGTTAATGCAAAAAAAAAAAAAAAAAAACCACAGTTCATTTTTTAAATGGGGAGGGGGGGGGCAAAGATGCAGCATGTTTTTTTTTTTTTTTTTTTTATGAAAACCCCACACACGAGAGGTATCAGAATACTTAGTGCCTTGCACGGGCTGGTGGTTGAGAAGACGAAAGAAGATATTTGTTGACATTAGATGAACTTCTGTAGACTGTAATTTTTTGTAAATTACATATAAAGGAAGGTTGTTCCAGAAAACGGCAGTTGAATGAATAAACGAGGAGGAAGATGAAAAGTTGGTTTTGTGAGTTTGAAGATGGACAGTAAACGGATGCTGGCTGGTGGTGGCATATGTTTAGACTGTTTTGAAAGAGAGAGAGCAGGAATTATAGAAGCCACAGAGAGCAGGAATTATAGAAGCCACAGAAGAACAGTGTCCATGGAAGTATCTGCAGAAAAGGCATGCAGCAGAAACAGTACATCTATGAGACAGAGAGTAGAGAGACTCTGTTAGAGATGAGTCAATAATTAACCTAACTGTCCTCTTCTTCTGAATGGAATCTAAAAACCTGAGAGGTTTTTGGGAGCACTGCCCCAGATGTGGGAACAATATTCCATGGTAGGGCGGATTTTCGATTTGTACGACTGAACAGCTGTTTGGAAGAAAAGTAATGCAGAGAGCGAAAGAGAGAACCAAGTTTTTTAGATGCAGAGGAAACAATATTTGTAATTTGCTTGTGCCTAGAGAGATTAGGAGTCACAGTAATCCCCAAAAGAGATATATCACCTTGAGAAGAAGAATCCTTATTGCGCAATATCAAATGGAGAATTACCTGGAGATCGGCATTTAAGGAATTGGCATCAGACATTTGAGAAGTTTAAGTGGATTGAGCATGACAAGGTTTCTCAAACTGGAAAGTGGAATGCAATGTACTATCATCAAAAAAACTATGGATAGGATTTCCAATCAATGGAAGAAGGTCATTAATATATAAGAGGAAAAGAGTGGGGGGGGGAAAGAACTGAACCTTGAGGGACACTAGCATTAGTGGAGAAGTTTGAAGACAGAGAGCCATTTACCACAACTTTCAGTGAGCAGTCAGAGAGAAAACTGGATAACCAATTGCAAAAAACAGACCCTGTGTCTAAAACTATAACTGCAGTCTTCTCTAAGTGATTCTGTAGTGCTTCTTTAATCAGTGACTCCATTATTTTCCCCGGAATAGAAGTTAAATTAACAGGTCTGTAATTACTCTTTCACTTTTTGATCCCCCTTTGTGAACTGGGGATACATTTGCACAAATCCAGTCGGTGGATGTCCTCATAATCGTGGCTAAGAGCTTGCTTACTTCCTTTGCTGCCTCCTTTAATATAACTGGATAGATCCCATCCAGCCCAGATGCCTTTCTTATGTTTAACTTCAGCAATTTCTCCTACACTTTGCTCTCAGTTATTACAAAATCATTTAACTCCCTCTTAGAGTTTGATAAGCTTCTAGCCTTCACTTCCCCACAGGATTCCTCATGTGTGAATCTAGATGCAAAATTAGCATTAGCATTAGTAGAGGCATTTGATGCTAGAAAGCAAGCTTATGCAGCATCAGCCAAAAAAAAAAAAAACCCACTTCCACTTCACCCCTCTGTTCGTTCAAAATACCTGTCCAGCTGAGCCTTAAACTTATTTAGGCTATCAACCTCCACGACAAGGGATGGAAGTCTGTTCCACCAACCAACCACCCGCTGGCTAAAGGCAAATTTCCGCACATCTATCCTACATCTGTCTTTCCTCAATTTGAATTTATGCCCTCTCAGGTGATTTTTCTGAGCTAGAGGAAGAATCCCATCAGCATTGAGCATGCTTAAACCATTCAAGGCTTTATACACCTCTATCAGATCACCTCGCTGGTGCCTAGTCTCCAGACATTGTAATTTGCAAAACTTAAGCCTTTCTTCGTAAGAGCACCCCTTTGTTCCATTCACTAATCTTGTTGCCCTTCTCTGTACTCGTTCCAGCAGCTCTACATCCTTCTTGAAATGAGGCCTCCAGACCTGTATGCAGTACTCTAGGTGTGGCCTGACCTGTGTCCCATCCACCCAGGGTGCCTTTCTTGCGTTTATCTTCAACAGTTTCTCCTCCACTTTACTCCCAGTTATTTCAAGATTCTGTAGTTTACTGCTAGAGTTGAATACACCTCTGGCATTCCCCTCGCTGAATAACTCCTCATGTGTGAATGTCGATGCAAAATATTCATTTAGTTTGTTAGCTACCTGAGCAGGATCATCAACACTTGACCCATCAATATCAAGTGGACCAATCTGATTCATCCCCTTCCTTCTAGAGTTTACATAAGTAAAGAACTCTTTGCTGTTTTTCTTTACATCCCTTGCCAAGGATTTCTCATAATCTGCCTTCGCCTGCCTAACCTCCTTTGTAACTTGGTTGCATATCAACTTGTATCTATCATATGCTTCTGTGTCATGTGTTAATTTGTATGTATCCCATGCATTTTTCTTCTCTGCCATATGCCTCATTAGTTCATCTGACATCCATTTTGGCCTAAACCTTGAACAATATTTCTTAGAAATTGTTCATATTAATTGAAATGAAAATATTAATTCAGTTTGTCAGCTACCTGAGCAGAATCCTATCCTGAACAATCGAACCATTGATATCAAGTGGACCAACCTGATTCATCCCCTTCCTTCTATGGCTTACTATACACTGTTTTTCTTTGCATCCTTTGCTTGCCTAACACCTTTTGTGACTTGATTACAGACTATCTTATATCTACCATACGCATCTGTGTTTCCTGATAATTTATATGCATCCCATGCATTTTCCTTCTCTGCTATGAGCCTCATTGGTTCATCTGACATCTGTTTAGGGCTAAACCTTGAACAAATATTTCCAATATGTTATTTTATTTTACCTCATTTCATATTCATTTCTTTCTCAGTTTTTTATATTTGTTTTGTGTCAGCTAATTTCTTTTAATTTTTGATTTTTATCTTATTAACTTCTTGTGTATACCATAGATTTGATAATAACAGCCCTCTTCTATACACTTTCAATATATTACTATTTATACATTATGGTCTTAGGTTCGTTTGTCTAAGCAGTGTCCCTGGTCAACTAGGTTTCTTTTTCTTTTACACTCCACTGTTTTCCCTTCATTAGTTATTTAATTGCAGTTTATATATATATATATAAAATCAGTTATCCAATTTGGTCAATTGTTAATTAACAGAGATAGTTAATTAACAATTAACTTCCACTTTTTAGTATATACATATAACAAAGCAAGCAACAATTTTTCCAATATTCAGATAACTATCAAGCTCCATGAAATATACTCCCATCATTCTAATCATACAGTGCAAGTAACCCATATGCTTTTGCTGTACTGGCAAAAATTAAAATAAATAATTTAAAAAAAAAATTAAATATTGGAAAAAAAAAAAAAAAGCAATAAACAACCTATGTTTCCTTCCTCATGAAGGTAACTATCCAGTTGACCTTTTGAATATCTCCAAGCAGTGAACTCAACCGCCCAAAGAAGCAACTTTTATTCCAGTAATTAAAAACTTGTTGGCTAAAAGAAATCTTCCAATCAAATCTAAATCTCTTTCTCACAATTTTAATTTATGAGTCCCTATTTCTGGAATCATTTATAACAGTGAAAATTTTACCCTCATTCATTTGTTACTCCCTCTCAGAGCCTGGTTGCCAAGTTCTGTGGCACACATATTCAAAGTCTTTCCTCATACATATACCCTTTTGCACATTTTGCCAAGTGGGGTTTGCAGCATCCTTTCAAGAAGCTCTATATCTTCTTAATTTTCCCCCTCTCCGCAGTGCAGTCTCCATACTTGGATGAAGTATTCCAAATAGTCTTACAATTTTTTTGTACAGTGGGATTATACCTTATTGATTATTTATATTGAACATTCTCTACAAGAAAAAAAAATGTTCAATAAATCATTGTTAAGGCACCATGGGTCTTTTGCTGCCTCTACACCACTCACATAACTAATATTGATACTACCAAGCTCTGTGAAATATACTTACATCATTCTGGATTCCTGGAAGAGCTGTTTCTGGCACATGGTTTGATCTAGAATTACACAAAAAAAAAAAAAAACTGGTAACTCCAATTCTAATAAAAAAACTTTATTGGCATATACAGAATCCAAACTATTTTTTTATTATTTATAACTATTTCAATTTTACAATTAAAACAGGCCATATAGATTAAATATTACCTATAATAATAAAAGAATACCCACACCAACCTTTTGAAATGTACTGTTTGTTTGTTATTTGGTTTTTAGGAGCATTAGCAACTAAGGCCATATTGCTCCGGGAATATGCGGTGGTCATTCCCTGACCTTTCTGCAACCTCCGTATTTGGTGGTCACGGGCTTGAACCCCGGTCTAATTAAGAAGCATGTGCTACACACTGCTGCTCCTCCCCACCTGGCTACAGAGGCACCTATGCACCAAGCACCATAGCAGCAACCTTCCTTCAGGGCAGAATGTGCTGGTCCCACAGGAGCTAGTTATTGTTGGTGACTCAATTGTCAGTGAAACAAGAAATATATTGTGCAAAAAGGATAGGTGGAATAGGACCAGGGTATGTCTGCCAGGGACAAAAGTTGATGATGTAGAGCAGATACCATCTTTTAAGGGCACAACAGGTGATATCGTTGAACAAGTTGGCACTAATGACATTAAGTGTAGGAGATCTGCAGATTTACTAAGCAAGTACAGGTCAATGCTGAAAAAAAAGTTGTGAGTTAGGGTTAAATTTGAAGTGTCTGCAATCCTGCCCAGACACGATAGGAGGGAGTATATGATGAGAGCCTTGTCAATCAATTCGGCCCTGGAGGGTTTGTGCAGGGCTCATGGGGTAGAATTTTTCTCAGCGTGGTCTGTGCTTGTTAACAGGAGAGATCGCTTTTCTACAGGGATGGGATACACTTTTTAAGTGTGCAAGAAAGGGTGCAAGAATATTTGCTGATGCTATCGAGGTAATGTTGGGTGGGTAGGAAAACTGCTAGCTTGGGGGGGGGATTCAAAGACTAATAGATTAATAGTAGCCACAGGAAGAGGTGGAAATTCTATTGTATTGAGCAGCAGCCCGGAAAGCCAGTTGCTTGGGATTTCAGGAAATGATGGGGGGGGGGAAGGGGTCATGAAACAAGTAAATACATGGGCTGTGTTAGAGTACCTAAGAGTAAGAACAGGTGCATATATACTTGCATGTACACCAATGCTAGGAGTATAGTAAATAAATTTGATGAATTTAAAGTGTTGGTTAAGATATCCAAGGCAGATACTGTTTTTTTTTTTTTTTTTTTTTTTATGAAAATCCCAAACACGAAAGGTAACAAAACCTATAGTACTTAGTACTGTGCATGGGTTGAAGGAGAAGTATGGGGAGAGGGGGGTGCCGGAAACTTTGCTCTAGAGACTAAACATGGGTTTCACCACTTCAGGCCTTGGGATATCAGAGATATGGTGCCACTCAGGTCAATGCTGAAAAAAAAGTTGTGAGTTAGGGTTAAATTTGAAGTGTCTGCAATCCTGTCCAGACACGATAGGAGGGAGTATATGATGAGAGCCTTGTCTGTACAATGTGTACAGAAAGGATAGACAAGATAGGAAGGGAGGAGGGGTCATGCTGTTAGTTAAGAAACACAATCTAAAGAGGTGCATTCAGTTGACATAGATGGACAGTGCAACTTTGTCAGTTTGGTGTGACATAAACACTGGGAAAGCAAAAATGAGGGTAGCAGTTTGTTATAGGCCTAATGACTCTGATGAGTACAATAAACAATTAATCAGAGAAATAGAGTGGGCAAGTAAATCACAGTGTCTTATAATGGGGGATTTAACTTCCCAGATATAGACTGGAACTTGTGGGTGGGTCACTTGCACAATAGCAAGGCTTTTGTGGATTCATTGGATGATTCTTTTCTACAGCACCGTGTTAGAATTCTAGGCAACAAGAGGGAGTAACACTCGATCTGATTATCAGCAGTGATTATTCATGCATTAAGAATTTACAGATAAAGGAGCCACTAGGTGGCAGTGATCACAGTGTACTGATGTGGGATTTCTTTAAAGATGTAACTACCATCAGGGGTAAAGGGAAGGGTTTTTGCTTTTGTAAAGGCGACTACAGTGGTCTCAGAGATTTTTTAGGTTCTGTACACTGGGACCAACTGATGATGTCACCAACAGCAAATTCTAAATGGGAAGCAGTGAAGGAAATAATTTTGGAACTTACTAGGCTTTTTGTTCCAACTAAGAAATACTGCTCTAGGTTCAGGCCCATCAGATGTCAGATGAACTAATGAGACTCGTGGTAGAGAAGAAAAATGCATGGGATGCACAAATTGTCAGGCGACACAGAAGTCTATGGTAGATACAAGCTAGTCTGTAATCAAGTCACAAAGGAGGTTAGACAAGCAAAAGCAGATTATGAAAAATCCTTGGCAAAGGATGCAAAGGAAAACAGCAAAGACTTCTTTACTTATATAAACTGTAAAAGGAAAGGGATGAATCAGATTGATTCACTTGATATCAATGGTTTGACTGTAGATGATCATTCTCAGATAGCTGCCGAACTAAATGAGTATTTTACATCTACATTCACACATGAGGAGTTATGCAAGGAGGAGAGGGCCAGATGTTTATCAAACTCTAACAGGGAGCTAAATGATTTTATAATAACAGAGCAAAGTGGAGGAGAAGAAATTGAAGTTAGACATAAGAAAAGCACCTAGGGCAGATGGAATCTACCCTGTTATGTTAAAAGAGACAGCAAAGGAAGCAAGCAAACCCTTAGCCATAATTATGAGAGAATCCTTGGACTCGGGGGGAAGTCCCCATGGACTGGAGATGTGCAAATGTATCTCCAATTCACAAAGGGGGATAAATGGGTGACACAAGTAGTTACAGACCTGTTAGTTTGACTTCTGTTCCAAGGGAAATCATGGAGTCACTGGTTAAAGAAGCATTGCAGGTTCATCTAGACAAGACAGCAGTAATAATTCAGACACAGCATGGGTTTGCCAATTGAAAGTCTTGTCTGACCAATTTGATTGGATACTATGATGTGGTCACAAAGGAATTGGATGCAAAAAATAATTTTGATATCATATACTTGGATTTCAGGAAAGCTTTTGATACTGTTGCACAGGGAAGAGTACTGTATAAATTGGAGCAGTATGTCATTAAGGGCAAGTTGCTACAATGGATAAAAGGATGGTTGAGTGGGAGAAGACAGAGTGGTGATCAATGGGTACAAAATCCCGACATACCGATTGTATTAAAAAAAAAAAAGGTAAAGTCTATCTCAGAAACGATTTTTTGGAGTTTTTCATGTAATCAAAACAGCCACTAAAAACATTAAAATTTTATTTGAACACAGAAAATTTACATTGCAGTTATGCGAACAGTATATGATAACATCAATATTTTATGTAATATTAATGAATAAACAAGCACATATATACACACACACACCCACACACATATGCACTAACAGTATACAATCAGTTCACAAAAACCACGTTACTGACAATAATCACAGTTTAATTCAATCAAAATCGCACATTAAAATTTGCAAAAAATCTTAAACATTTCATATTATAATAATCTTAATATACTTCAATAATCTTAATAATAATTCTTAAATAATATTAAGTATTATAATAATAAAAAGAAAATGGGATATTTTTTTCAGGATATTAACTGGGGAAATAATCTTAAGTATAATAATAATAATAATAATAATAATAAGAAGAAAATGGAATTTTTTTTTTCTTGGATATTTTTTACTGTTACCCCTTTCAAAATATCATGCCGGCGCTCATGGTCAGGACTAATATAATTGTCACAAAATTCGTGAAAGTACAGCTAATAACAAATACCTGTATAATTAGAGTTTTAGTTATGCTAATAATATTTATGAAACAGCTGCCAAAATACATTACTCTAAATTTTCATATTCTGAAAGTATTCTTATCAAGTTTTTTTTATCTTTAGCATTTCAATGCTATACCTATAATTATTGCTCAAACACCAGATGTTTATCTGGCATTTGAGCAATAATTACAGTATAGGTATTAATTAGACTTGAAAATTACCAATTAAATGCAATATTATAAAGTAAAATTAATTAAGTCGTTTTTATTTGCTGATCGTACTTTAAAGCTGTTGTTTTCTGTTACAGAAACAATGATCTTCAAATTGAGAGAGGTATTTGTCGTTAATTTTTATTGTATTTTATATTCTTTCTACAAAATTAATCTAATAAGGTAAATTTTTACTTAATAAAAAACTAATATATTTTTATATTACAGTAGATACTGTCGGGATTCAGGCTGTTGAGATTTTGGGCCAGACCCCTGCCCTACGTGGCCTAATGTTATTAGTGGTGTGCCTCAGGGTTCGGTGTTGAGCCCATTGTTCTTTTGAATATTCATCAATGATATTGATGAAGGTATATCAAGCTTAATATCAAAGTTTGCAGAATGTAAAAAGACAGTTATAGAATAGATGCGCGTAAGTTTGCCTTTAGCCAGGGTGTAGTTGAATGTTGGAACGAACTTCCGTCAATCGTTGTGGAAATTGATAGCTTAAATAAATTCAAGGCAGAACTAGACAAACATTTGGAATGAATGGATCAGTGAAATGGGAACGTTTTTTTTTTTGCTGATGCTGTGTAAGCTTGCTTTCTTGCATCATATGCCTCTACTAATGCTAAACTCTGCACTGTTATGAGCCTTTATGAGAGCTTGAAGAACATGGTGGAAGCCCTCAAAGGAATTAAATTGGGGCCTCCATCAATGCCAGAGATTGCACTTGATCATCAGACAACACAGTGGCAATCCCCAAGACAGAATGCACTGGTCCACAAGAACTAGTTGTCAGGGAAATGGAAAATATATTGTGCAAAAATAAGTGGAACAGGACGAGGGTATGTCTGCTAGGGGCAAAAGGTGATGACGTTGCAGAGCAGATATCTTTTAAGGGTACAAAATGTGATACTGTTGTCAATGTTTTCAATAATGACATTAAGAGTAGAGGAGATCTGCAGAATAACTTTGCAAGTACAGGTTAATGTTGAAAAAAAGTCATGGGTTAGGGTAAAATTTGAAAGTATCTGCAATTCTGGTTAGTCACAATGGGAGGGAGTATATGATGACAGCCTTGCCAATAAATTCGGCCCTGGTGAGACTGTTCAAGTCTCATAGGGTAGAATTTTTCTCAGAGTGGTCTGTGCTTGTTAGCAGTAGAGATTGCTTCTACAGGAATGGGATACACTTAAATAGAAAGGGTACAAGAATATCTGCTGATGCTATCGATGCAGTGTTATATGGTTTGGAAAACTGCTAGCTTGGGGTGATACACAGACTAATAAATTAACAATGGCCAGAGGCAGAGTTGAAAGTGATTCTCGCACTGCTTCCATTGGAATGAGCAGCAGGTCTGGAAAGCAATTGCTGAGGATTTCAAGAACTGCTGGGAAAGGGTCTCCACGAAACAATTAAATACATGGGCCATGTTAGGATAACTAAGAGTAAGAACAGGTGCATGTACATCAATGCTAGGAGTATAGTAAATAAGTTTAATGAATTCGAAGTGCTGGTCAAGACATCAAAAGTGGATATGTTGGATATCAGAGACGTGGTATAACACATATATAACGAATGCAGAATTGGGATTTGGGCAGTACAGTGTGTACAGAAAGGATAGGAATGAAGAAAGGGTTACGCTGTTATTTAAGAAACACAAAATCTAAGGCAGTGCATCCCGTTGACGGCGCCTCCGTAGCCAGGTGGGAAGGAGCAGCAGTGCATAGCACACGCTTCTGGATTAGATCGGGGTTCGAGCCCGTCGCCACCAAATACGGAGGATGCGGAAAGGTCAGGGAATGGCCACCGCATATCTCGGAGCAATATGGCCTTAGTTGCTAATGCTCCTAAAAACTAAAAAAAATAATAAATAATAGCATCCTGTTGACATGAGGACAGTGCAATGTTGAGTCAGTTGAGTTTTTTTTTTTTTTTTTCATGTAAACCCCAAACACGAGAGGTATTAGAACCTATAGTACTTAGTATCGTGCTTGGGCTGGAGGTTAAGAAGATGAAAGAAGATATTTGGTGACATTGGATTTAACTTCTGTAGACTGTAATTTTCAGGAAATATGGATGAAGGAAGGTTGTTCCAGAAAATGGCAGTTTAATGAATAAACGAAGAAGATGAAAAGTTGGCTCTATGAATTTGAAGTTGGACAGTAAATGGATGTTGGCTGGTGGTGGCACGTGTTCAGACTGTTTTGAAAGAGAGAGAGAGAGCAGGAATTATAGAAGCCATTTCAGAAGAACAGTGCCCATGGAAGTATCTGTAGAAGAGGCATGCAGCAGAAACAGTACATCAATGAGACAGCAAGTGGAGAGAGACTGTTAGAGGTGAATCATTAATTAACTTAACTGCCTTCTTCTGAATGGAATCAAGAAGCCTGAGTGAGGTTTTGGGGGTGCCACCCCAGATGTGGGAACAATATTCCATAGTAGGGCGGATTTGCGATTTGAACAGTGTGAACAGCTGTTTGGAAGAAAAGTAACGCCGAGAGCAAAAGACAAAACCAAGTTTTTTTAGATCCAGAGGAACCAATATTTGTAATGTGCTTCTGCCAAGAGAGATTAGAAGTCAGGGTAATCCCCAAAAGAGATATATCCTTTTGCCAAGAAATTGGAGTGTCACTAAAGATAAACATAGGAGCAGAAGAATCCTTTTTGCGAGATATAAGACAAGACTTGAGTTTTAGAAGGATTGAAATCAACTAAGTCGTCTTTGCGTCACTGAAGAATTACCTGTGATCAGCATTTAAGGAATTGGTAGCAGATTTTCGAGAAGTTGAAGCTGATTGAGCAGGACAAAGTTTCACAAAATGGAAAGTGGAATGCAATGTGCTATCATCGGCAAAACTATGGATAGGATTTCCAGTCAATGGAAGATGGTCATTAATATACAAGAGGAAAAAAGTGGTGAAAAGAACTTAACCTTGGGGGCCACCGACATTAGTGGAGAAGTTAGAAGACAGAGCCATCTACCATCACCTTCAGTGAACGATCAGAGAGAAAACTAGATAAACAATTACAAAAAACAGATGGCAAACTATAAGATGAAAGTTGGTTTAGAAGACATTTATGCCAAACACTATCGAAAGCCTCTGAGATATCAAGAGCAACTGTTTGTGTTTCACTGAACCTTTCCATTGAATTAGTCCATAAATGGGTAACATAAGCCAGAATAACATGAGCAGATCGACACTGACGGAATCCACAATGGCGATCGTTGATCAGACGGAAGGTTTCTAGGTAGTTTAAGAGTTGGCGGTTAATGGATTTCTCCATTACTTTAGAAAGAGTAGAAGTAATTGCAATTGGACGTTAATTGGATGGGAGGGATTTGTCACCCTTTTTAGGAACTGCTGAATATGACCAAATTTCTAAGCAGAAGGAAAAACAACTTTGGAATAAGAAAGTGAAAAAAAGGCAGCAAAGAATAGGAGTAAGTTCAGGAGCACAGATTTTGAGAACAAGTGGAGAAATACCATCGGGACCTGGAGCTTTCTTAGCATCAAGATTCATCAAAATCCTTCTGACATCCTTTTGACGGAAGACCACAGGAGGCATTGAATGGAGCGTGTTGGGAATGGAGGGAGGTGTTTTACCGACATCATTAATACATGAGTTGTATTAATGATTATAGCAGGTCAGCTTTATCCTTGGCTGAAGTGACAACAGAACCATCTGGTTTTGACAGAGGTGAGAGCAAAGATGGGCAAAAGTTGCCACCAATAGCTTTGGCAATAGACCAGAATGCTTGGCTACCATTAGGGCAAGAATCAAGTTTTCTACTCTTAGCCTGTTCAAACTCTAGTCTGGACTGATTGATAACTTCTTTACAATTGTTGCGAGCTTTGGTGTAGTGAGAAAATGAAGCTGAAGAATTAGGAACAAGCCAATTATGAAATGCAACATTCTCCTCTTGAACAGCCTTAGCACATTTATTGGAAAACCAAGGTTTAGATAAAGGGCGAGATTTTAAAGAGGAGTGCGGGATAAAGGATTCCATTCCTGCAAGAATAATTTCACTGACACGATCTGAGCAAATGTTGACATCAGAAGTTTTGAAACAGTAATCCAACCAAGGAAAAGAAATCTCTCAGGTCATCCCATTTTGCATTCTTGTAATGCCAAACAACACGAGGTTGGGAATAGACATGAGATAAAGGCTCCATTGGAGAAGAGACAATCATCAAGTTGGGATCTGAAGTGCCTAAAGGACCTCTCACTTCGACCGTGTTTAGCATTAGCATTAGCATTAGTAGAGGCATTTGATGCAAGAAAGCAAGCTTATGCAGCATCAGCCAAAAAAAAAAAAAAAAAAAAAAAAAGTAACATAAATAAATAAAAATAACCACTTCCACTTCACCCCTCTGTTCGTTCGAAATACCTGTCCAGCTGAGCCTTAAACTTATTTAGGCTATCAACTTCCACAACAAGGGATGGAAGTCTGTTCCACCCACCAACCACCCGCTGGCTAAAGGCAAATTTCCGCACATCTGGGTTGTTTGTGAGAAAAAGATCAAGTGTGTTGGCTGTATGATTAGGATTGTCTGGTATTATTGTAGGTAAATGAACAATATGTGCAAGGCCATTAGTAATTGCAAAAGCCTTAGCATCTCGACCAGATGGGTCGGTGTAACTAAAAAACAGAAGCCAGCTGGAGTTGTGAACATTAAAATCACCAAGGAAAATTACCTCACTGTTAGAAAAGTTAGACTGGAGAGAGTCAAGTTGCAAAGAGAGGAAGTCAAAGAGCTCCAAGTGATTAGTGGAGTTGGGAGAACGGTAGAGAGAACAGTTGAATTTGACACAATGAGGTAGAGAGATTTTAAGCCAGAGAAGATCAAAGAGTGGAGATTCCAAATTGCTAAGTCTCTGACAGGGAATATCAGAACGGACATGTGCACAAGTACCACCTTTGAGGCGAAAGGAATTATACAGGGAATAATTTGGACATCTGATATGAGCAGTAGTTGAATCAACCGATAACTGAGATTCTGTCAGAAAAAGTACATGGGGTTTGGGAGACTGAAAGTGGAAATGGACATCTTTGAGATTAGAATTTAGACCACGTGTATTTGTGAAATGAATTAGGAAGTGTTTGGGAGGTTTAGATCTTTTTGCAGATAAGCTTGCTCTATTAGTTTGACAATTCATGGTGTATTCAGTAGTAAGAAAGAGTGGGTAGGACATGCTGTATGAAGTAATGAAATTTTTGGATATGGCATACACATGGTAAGAATATACCCAGATCCTTGACATAACGTGGCCTCGACAATGCTCCCCGCACACACACACTACTCAGACTCTCTCCAGTCACTATCTGGCAGAGTAGAGATAGTAAGATTATACACTAGCTGATCCGGAAGCCTCCTAGAGAGGTACCAATCGGTTCGGTCCAGTGTACTAACTAGCGGCCGGACTGCAAACACCATTTTAGAGCTGTACCCTCGAAATATAAGGAATAATGGATCTCGCCACGATGTTCATCATAACCTCAAAAGTCATCAATCATACTGCTTGATGGAAGAGATGGGGAAGGGTTGACCGGAACTTGGCTCTAGAGACTAAACATGGGTTCAACCACTTCAAGCCTCCAATAATCAAAGTGGTGGTATTGCACCGGTTGATAAGAGCCATCTACCAAATAGTACTGCCTGATAACACAGAGGGGTGGCATTCCTCCATGTGGTGTGGGCCCCACACCTTGATTATGTTGCATGGAGGTTATACCCAGGATTACTAACAGTCCCACCATCGTGAAGGTGCAAGCAGAGGATTTGGCTGTCACAGACCATCCGGACTTCGCCGAAATTGGGTCCACTTGACTTGAGTGTCACCCGAATATCAGTTCCATTTGCGTTTTAGACTCCCAGGTAGCAAGTACAACTTGTCTGGCATATCTGAGAGAATGTCTGTGACAACCTCTGCACTGCTGTTGCAACAATGCAATGTTGAGTTATTGTGAAATGAGCAATGGGAAAGCAAAAATGAGAGTAAGAGTAAGTTATAGGTCTAGACTCTGATGAGTACAAAGAAAAACTGTACAGAGAAAGAGTGGGAGAGTAAATCAGAATGTCTTATAATGGGTGATTTTAACTTTCCAGATATGGATTTGATATTTATGGTTGATCACTCACACACATCCAACACTTTTTTGGATTTACTGGATGACTGTTCTACAGCAGCATGTGCGAGACAACCAGAGGGAATAATACTCTTGATCTGATTATCAAAAATGATTATTCATGCATTAAGAATCTGCAGATAGAGGAACCACCAGGTGGCAGTGATCACAGTATACTGATTTACTTAAAGATGTAACAACAATCAGGTGTAAAGGTAAGAGGTTTTGCTTTTGTAAAGGTGACTATGGTGGTCTCATAGTTTTAAATTCTATACTGTGAGACCGACTGATGATTTTACCAACAGTAAATTCTAAATGGGAAACATTGAAGGAAGTAATCTTAAGCAAAAGGCTCAAATTAATGGGAGTGCTGTGGCTCAGGGAAAAAACTGAGAGGGGGTTGTCCTCTGAATCACAGCCTTTTGAAATGCACTGCTTGTTTGATGTTTTTGAGGCAATCGGGAACTGTACACGATATTGCCAAGGACGCACAAACAAAGACATGATATTGTCTTTGTGTGTGCGCGAGATGTAAGCAGTGTGAGGAAATCATGCGACAACTCAGCGTTGTTATGGGCCTGTATGAGAGTTTGAGGGATAGGGTGGATGCCATCGAAGGATTTAAATTGAGGGGCCCATCAAGCTCTCAGCTGCCCACATCAATGCCAGAGCATGCACTAGAACATCAGGCAACACAGCAGAAACCCCCAAAGTAGAATGCACTGGCTCCAAAGGAACTAGTTGTGCAAAACAAATGGGTGGGACAGGACAATGGTATGTCTGCCAGTGGCAAAGGTTGATGACATTGTAAAGCAGATATCATCTTTTAAGGGCATAAAGGGTGATATTGTTCACGTTGGCACTAATGATATTAAGAGTAGGAGACAGGCGGAATTACTTAAACGTTAGGGTTGAATTTGAAACTGTCTGCAATTCTGCCCAGACACGATAGGAGGGAGTATATGATTAAGAGCCTTGTCAATCAATTCGGCCCTGGTCTGTGCTTGTTAACAGGAGAGACTGCTTCTACAGGAATGGGATACACTTAAAGAAAGGGTGCAAGAATATTTGCTAATGTTATTGATGCCGAGTTAGGTGGGTTGGAAAACTGCTAGCTTTGTGGGATACATGGACTAATAGATTAACAGTAGCTGCTGGCAGAGGTGAAAGTGAATCTTGCACTGCTGCTCAATTGCATATTCAAATGCAATTGAGCAGCAGCCACGAAAGCAAGGTAATGGGGATTTCCAGGACTGCTGAGAATCATAGTGGAACAAGTAAATACATGGACTGTGTTAGGGTAACTAAGAGTAGAAATGGGTGCATGCATATTTGCATGTACACCAATGCTAGGAGCACAGTTAATAACTTTGATGAACTTGAAGTGCTAGTCAAGACATCAAAGGCAGATATTGTTGGAATATCAGAAACGTGATGTCATACAGACATTAGCAGTGCAGAATTGGAATTTGGAGAGTACAATGCATACAGAAAGGATAGACAGGACAGAAAGGAAGGAGGGGTTATGCTGTTAGTTAAGAAACAAAATCTAAGGAAGTGCATCCAACTGACGTTGGTGGAGAAGGCAATGTTGAGTCTGTTTGGTGTGACATGAGCATTGGGAAAAGGAAAATGAGGGTAGGTGTGTGTGTTATGCAGGGTGTCTCAAAAATATTGGTACACACGTTTAGGGGAGGTAGGTAACATCTAAAGGAATGTGAATCGCATAGGAACACATAACCGTCACCGTAAGTCAGTACACGGCGATGTTCATCAGTTCACGAGAGGGAAAATTTCTGGTTTACTCATTCAAGCAGTAGTCGCCGCACGAAGAGCATGCAGCGATATACGAACTGTGAGCTGGCAGACAAGCACCTAGTGTATGGATTAGCAGAGGGCAATGGACGAGCCACTCAACAAATTTAAGGAGAACGCTTCCCAGACAGACATATACCGGACCACCATTTGTTTGCACGTGTGCATTAAAATTTGTGCGATTATGGGTCATTTAGAGGTAACCGGAGTAGTGCAGGCAGACCACATTCGACGTGAACTCCAGCCATGGAAGAAGTGTGTTGAATGCCGTCCAGAATAATTCTACTACCAGCACACGTGCCAGCCATTGCCTCTGCCTTAGGAGTGTCTCGTTGCAGTGTACAGCGTGTCTGGCACGACGACGATTCCTTACACCCCCTTTATCTCCTAAGGGTTCAGTTACTGCTCCCCCCAAGATCATCCTACACGTGTGGCTTTTGCACAGTGGTTTCTCCAAGAAAGTGTTCAAGACTTGAATTTTCCAGCCTATGTTTTGGTCACGGAATGCGCTTATTTCACTCGGGAAGGCTTATTTAATCAGCACAATGCTCATGTGTGGGCTCACGACAACCCACACAGTGCACCCCCACGCGGCACAACATCGCTTTGCAATAAATGTGTGGGCAGATATGGTCGGTGACTGCTTAGTCAGCCCATACCCATTACTATCCCGCATGAACTTCGCTAAATATCGGATCTTTCTTGAACAAGTTTTACCAGGGTTACTTGATGATGTTCCAGCAAATGTGAGACGCAACATTTGGTTTCAACATGATGGGGTGCCTGCCCATTATGGAAGGTGTGTTCGTGACCACTTGAACAGGCGTTTTGGGCGTCGATGGATTGGCCGTGGTGAACCCATTGCCTGGCCCCCACACTCACCTGATTTATCAAGCCTTGATTTCTTTCTGTGGGGGCCCTCAAATCTATCGTGTATGAATCGCCTGTGGAGACGGAAATGGATCTCGTGGCGAGACTCGTCTGCGCTGCTGCTATTGTCAAAGAAACTCTAGGTGTGTTCGACCGTGTCTGCCATTCAATGCTACGTCGGTGTCATGCATGCATCGTGTCTCATGGTGGAACCTTCGAGCATCTGTTGTAACATCATGAAATGCATCCATCTCATACTCCATTGTTAATATTATGTCAAATAAACTTTTGCCACAAATTACTGTCTTGTGTCATTTCTGCTTCTTGTGCCTCTGCTACTACTTTCCCGTGACGTTTCCTGTTATGGGTTCCTATGCGATTCACATTCCCTTAGACGTTACCTACCTCCCCTAAACGTTTGTACCAATATTTTTGAGACAGCCTGTAGATCTAATGAATCTGATGAGTACAATGAGCAATTGTGCAGAGAAATAGAGTGGGCCTGTAAATATTATAATGGAGGATTTTAATTTCCCAGAGATTGACTGGAATTTGTGGGTCAGTCACTCACACACTAGCAAGGCTTTTATGGATTTACTGGATGATTGTTTTCTACAGCAGCATGTTCGGGAGGAAACTGAAGGGTGTAATACTCTTGATCTGATTATCAGTACTGATTCTTCATGCATTAAGAGTCTGCAGATAAAAGAACCACTTTGTGGCAGTGATCACAGTGTGCTGAGTTGGTAACATCATGGTAACTACCATGCTGTTGGTAACATCATGGTAACTACCATGATGTTACCAACAGCAAATTCAAAAAGGGAAGCATTCAAAGAATTAATCTTGGAAGCTACTAGGCTATTCATACTAACTAAGAAATATTGCTCAAGATTTTGCCTAAATGTATGTTAGACGATCTAATCAGACATGTGACAGAGAAGCAAAATATGATATGATAGCCTATGATAGATATAAGCTGGTCTGTAACCAAGTAACTAAGAAGGTTAGGTGGCAAAGGCAGATTACACGAAATCTTTGGCAAAGGATGCAAATAAAAACAGCAAAGAGTTCTTTACATATCACTAGAAGTAAACTCTAGAAGGAAGGGGATGAATCATTGATCCATTTGATATCGATGGTTCAACTGTTGTTGATCCTGCTCAGGTAGCTAACAAATTAAATCAATATTTTGCATCTACATTCATACATGAGGAGAGAAATTCCAGAGGTGTATTAAACTCTGGCAGTAAGCTAGATAATACTGTAAAAACTCAGAGAAAAACGGAGGAGAAATTGTTGAAGGTAAACATAAAGGCACCCGGAGTGGATGGACTCTGTCCAGTTATATTAAAGGAGGCAGCAAAGGAAGTAAGCAAATGCTTAGAGCAATAATGAGAGCTTCCTTGGACTCAGAGGAGGTACCCCATGGAGTGGAGATGTGCAAATGTGTGACCCCATATCCATAAAAGAGGATCAAAGGGAGACAAGGGTAATTACAGACCTGTTATTTTAACTTCTTTTCCAAGGGAAATCAATGGAGGCAATGGTTAAAGAAGTATTGCAGGATCTTTTTTTTTTTTTTTTTTTTTTTTAGTAGTTGTTGGGGCATAGGCATCTGTGGCCATAATGCACACCTCCCAAGGTTTTTGCAGTACTTTGATCCAAGCCCGAGGCGGGAATTGAACCCGTGACCTTTGGGTTGCCAAGCAAGCACTTTACCCACCCGGCTAGCCTGGTCGGCCTGCAAGATCATCTAGAAAAGACTTCAGTTATAGCTCGGACACAGCATGGGTTTGTTAAGGGGAAGTCTTGTCTGACCAATTTGATTGGATACTATGATTTCGTCACAAAGGAACAGGATGCAAAGAATAATTTTAATATCATTTATTTGGATCTTAGAAAGGTTTTTGATACTGTTGCACATGGAAGGCTGCTGCACAAATTGGAGGCAAATTGCTGCTATGGATAAAGGGATGGTTGAGTGGAAGACAGAGTGGTAATCAATGGACACTGCTCTTCGTGGACTAATGTTATTAGTGGAGTTACCCAGGGTTCAGCGCTGTGTCCATTGTTGTTTTCTGTATTCATTAATGATAATGATATATCAGGATTAATGTCCAATTTGCAGATGATACAAAGGTCGGCAGTGTTGTTAATGACACTAATGACAGTACGCTGCTGCAATAGGATTATAAAAGTTGAGCAGATGGGCTGAGAGGTGGCAACTGAAGTTTAACATTGACAAATGTAAAGTATATGGGAAGCAGTAACCCCAGAGTAACGTATAAATTGTGTGGTACTACACTGACAGTGGTAGAGAGTGAAAAGGACCCAGGGGTAATTGTGCAGGCAGGCAGATATGAAGTTTTCTGAGCAGTTCATAGTGTCAAGACACCACTAGCTCATGGTGTCTTGTCAATGATATACAAGAATTTTTCTAGCAGGGATAAGGAGGTGATTATCCCCTTGTATAAGGCAATAGTCAGGCCACACCTTGAATACTGTATACAGGTTTAGAGGCCTCATTTTAAGAAGAATGTAGAGCTGTTGGAAAGAGTGTAGAGAAGGGCAACAAGATTAGTGAATGGAACAAAAGGTTGTTCTTACGAAGAATTAAGTTTTGCAAATTAAGTGTCTGGAGACTTGGTACCTGAGAGGTGATCTGACTGATGTGTTTGTTGTTATTTGGTTTTTTAAGAGCATTAGCAACTAAAGCCATATTGCTCCGAGGATATGTGGTGGTCATTCCCTGACCTTTCCACATTCTCCGTATTTGGAGGGTACGGGGTTGAACCCCGGTCTAATCAAGAAGCGTGTGCTATGCACTGCTGCTCCTCCCCACCTGGCTACAGAGGCATCTTGAATGAGGTATATAAAGCCTTGAATGGTTTAAGCATTCTCAATGCTGATGAAATCTTCCTCTTGCTCAGAATAATCGCCTGGGAGGGCATAAATTCCAATTGTAGGATAGATGTGTGGAAGTACTAACCATCTGTCGTAGAAGTTGATAACTTAAACAGATTCAAGGCAGAACTAGACAAACATTTTGAGCGAGTGGATGGGTGAAATGAGAAGGGTGTGAGTGCATGTGTTTTTTTTTTTTTTTTTTTTTTTTTGTCTGATGCTATGTAAGCTTGCTTTCTTGCATCATGTGCCCTTGCTAATGCTAACAACATTGGGCCCAGCACCAAACCTTTGGGAATTAATTAATGAGTTAAATTTATAAGTGTAATAATTATAGAACTGTACATGTAAGAGATTAGCATTAGCAGAGGCATATGATGCAAGAAAGTAAGCTTAAGCAGCATCAGCCAAAAAAAAAAAAAAAAAAAAAACCTCTCCCATTTCATCCCTCTATTCATTTCAAATACTTGTCCAGCTCAGCCTTAAATTTATTTACGCTACCAACTTTCAAAACAAAAGATGGAAGTCCATTCCACCAATCAACCACCAGGTGGCTAAACATAAATTTCCACACATCTATTCTACAACTGTCTTTCCTCAATTTGAATTTATGCCCCCTCAGGTTCTTAATCTGGGCAAAAGGAAGAATCCCATCAGCATTGGGCTTGCTCAACCCATTCAAGACCTTATACACCTCAATTAAATCACCTCGCAGGTGCCTACTCTCCAGGCGCTGCAATTTGCAGAACTTAAGCCTTTCTTGGTAAGAGCACCCCTTTGTTTCCCTCACCAATCTCGTTGCACTTCATTGTACTCATTCTAGCAATTCAACATCCTATTTAAAATGAGGCCTCCAGACCTGTACACAGTACTCTAGATATGGTCTGACCATTGGCTTGTATAACAGGATAATCATCTCCCTGTCTCTGCTAGCAAAATTCCTATATACCATTGACAAGGCTCCATGACCTGCTTTGGCAGCCTGTCTGTACTGTCAGCAAACTTGATATTGGAGGGTATAACCTCCACGCACAAGTACATGGTGGGTGACCACCCAGGTGTGAACCAACGTAAGCAGGGGTTGAGGTGTGGCACCCGCACCACATGGAGGAATGCCACCCCTCTATGTTACCAGGCAGTACTAGGTGGTAGATGACTGTCATCAACTGGTGCAATACCACCACTTTGCATATTGGAGGCTTGAAGTGGTTGAACCTATGTTTAGTTTCTAGAGCTAAGTTCCGGTCAACTCTTCCCTATCTCTTCCATCATGCACTTTGATTGATGACTTTTGAGGTTATAATGAACAACGTGGCGAGATCCAATATTCTTTACATTTTGAGGGTACAGCTCTAAAACGGTGTTCACAGGCAGGCAGGCCACTAGTTAGTACACCGGAGCGAACCTATTGTAACTCTCTAGGGGGCTTCCGGATCAGCTAGTGTATAATCTTGCTACCACTACTCTGTCAGATAGTGACTGCAGGGAGTCCGAGTAGTGTGTATGCGGGGAGCATTGTCGAGGCCACGGTATGTCAAGGATCTGGGTATATTCTTACCATGTGTATGCCATATACAAAAATTTCATTACTTCATACAGCATGTCCCACCCACTTTTTCTTATTATTGAATACAATATGAATTGTCAAACTAATAGAGCAAGCTTATCTGCAAAAAGATCTAAACCTCCCAAACACTTCCTAATTCATTTCACAAATATACGTGGTCTCAATTCTAATCTTAATGATGTCCATTTTCACTTGCAGTCTGCCAAACCCCATGTACTTTTTCTGACAGAATCTCAGTTATCGGTTGATTCAACTACTGCTCAATTTCAGATGTCCAAATTATTCGCTGTAAGATTCCTTCTGCCTCAAAGGTTGTACTTGTGCACATTTCCGTTCTGATATTACCTGTCAGAGACTTGGCAATTTGGAATCTCCTCTCTTTGGTCTTCTCTGGCTTAAAATCTCTCTACCTCATTGTGTCAAATTCAACTGTTGTCTCTACCGTTCTCCCAACTCCACTAATCACTTGGAGCTCTTTGACTTCCTCTCTTTGCAACTTGACTTTCTCCAGTCCAACTTTCCTAACAGTGAGGTAATTTTCCTTGGTGATTTTAATGTTCACAACTCCAGCTGGCTTCCGTTTTCTAGTCGCACCGACCCAGCTAGTCGAGATGCCGAGGCTTTTGCAATTACTAATGACCATGCACATATTGTTCATTTACCTACAAGAATACTGGACAATGCTAATCATACAGCCAACATGCTTGATCTTTTTCTCACAAACAACCCTTCTAAGTACACGGTCAAAGTGAGAGGTCCTTTAGGCACTTCAGATCACAACTCGGTGACTGTCTCTTCTCCAATGGAGCCTTTATCTCATGGCTATTCCCAACCTCGTGTTGCTTGGCATTACAAGAATGCCAAATGGGATGACCTGCGAGATTTCCTTTCTTCTTTTCCTTGGTCGCATTGCTGTTTCAAAACTTCTGATGTCAACGTTTGCTCAGATCCTGTCAGTGAAATTATTCTTGCAGGAATGGAATCCTTTATCCCTCACTCCTCTTTTAAATCTCGTCCTTTATCTAAACCTTGATTTTCCAATAAATGTGCTAAGGCTCTTCAAGAGAAGAATGTTGCATATTGTAATCGGCTTGTTTATAATTCTTCAGTTTCTGCCTACACCAAAACTCACAACAATTGCAAAGCAGTTATTAATCAGTCCAAACTAGAGTTTGAACAGACTAAGAGTAGAAAACTTGCTTCTTGCCATAATTGTCACCAAGCACTCTGGTCCCTTGCCAAAGCTATTGGCTGCAACTTTTGCCCATTTCTGCTCCCACCTCTGTCCAAACCAGATGGTCCTGATGTCATTTCAGCCAAGGATAAAGCTGACCTGCTAGCATCCCATTTTTCTTCCAACTCATGTATTAATGATCTTGGTAAAACATTTCCCACCATTCCCAACACGCTCAATTCAATGCCTCCTGTGGTCTTCTGTCAAAAGGATGTCAGAAGGATTTTGACGAATCTTGATGCTAAGAAAGCTCCTGGTTCCGATGGTATTTCTCCACTTGTTCTCAAAATCTGTGCTCCTGAACTTACTCCTATTCTTTGCTGCCTTTTTTTTATTTTCTTATTTCAAAGGTGTTTTTCCTTCTGCTTGGAAATTTGCTCATATACAGCCAGTTCCTAAAAAGGGTGAGAAATCCCTCCCATCCAATTATCGTCCCATTGCAATTACTTCTACTCTCTAAAGTAATGGAGAAATCCATTAACCGCCAACTCTCAAACTACGTAGAAACCTTCCGTGTGATCAACGATCGCCAGTATGGATTCAGTCAGTGTCAATCCACTGGTGATATTCTGGCTTATGTTACCCATTTATGGACTAATTCAATGGAAAGTTTCAGTGAAACTCAAGTAGTTGCTCTTGACATCTCAAAGGCTTTCGATTGTGTTTGGCATAAAGGTCTTCTAAAGAAGCTTCCATCTTATGGTTTGCCAACTATTTTTTGTAATTGGTTATACAGTTTTCTCTCTGATCGCTCACTGAGGGTGATGGTAAATGGCTCTCTGTCTTCTGACTTCTCCACTAATGTCAGTGTCCCCCAAGGTTCAGTTCTCTCCCCCACTCTTTTCCTCTTGTATATTAACGACCTTCTTCCATTGACTGGAAATCCTATCCATAGTTTTGCTGATGATAGCACATTGCATTCTACTTTCCATTTTGAGAAACCTTGCCCTGCTCAATCAGCTTCAACTTCTTGAAAATCTTCTACCAATTCCTTAAATGCTGATCTTCAGGTAATTCTTCAGTGGGGCAAAGACAACTTAGTTGATTTCAACTCTTCTAAAACTCAGTCTTGTCTTAGATCTCGCAAAAAGGATTATTCTGCTCCTATGCTTATCTTTAGCGACACTTCGATTTCTAGGCAAAATAATATCTCCCTTTTGGAAATTACCCCGACTTCTAATCTCTCTTGGCACAATCACATTACAAATATTGCTTCCTCTGCATCTAAAAAACTTGTTTTTTCTATTTCGCTCTCGGCGTTACTTTTCTTCCAAACAGCTGCTCACTCTGTGTAAATCGCAAATCCGCCCTGCCATGGAATATTGTTCCAACATCTGGGGTGATGCCCCCAAAACCTCTCTCAGGCTTCTTGATTCCATTCAGAAGAAGGCAGTTAAGTTAATTAATGATTCACCTCTAACAGTCTCTCTCCACTTGCTGTCTCATTGATGTACTGTTTCTGCTGCATGCCTCTTCTACAGATACTTCCATGGGCACTGTTCTTCTGAAATGGCTTCTATAATTCCTGCTCTCTCTCTCTTTCAAAACAGTCTGAACACGTGCCACCACCAGCCAACATCCATTTACTGTCCAACTTCAAATTCATAGAGCCAACTTTTCATCTTCTTCGTTTATTCATTCAACTGCCATTTTCTGGAACAACCTTCCTTCATACATATTTGCTGAAAATTACAGTCTACAGAAGTTCAAGTCCAATGTCACCAAATATCTTCTTTCGTCTTCTTAACCTCCAACCCAAGCATGGTACTAAGTACTATAGGTTCTAATACCTCTCGTGTTTGATGTTTACATAAAAAAAAAAAAAAAATCCCCCCTAAGCTAGCCGTTTTCTGACCCACCTAACACCGCATCGATAGCATCAGCAAATATTCTTGCACCCTTTCTATTTAAGTGTCCCCTACCTCCGTAGAAGCAGTCTCTCCTGTAAACAAGCACAGACCAGGCTGAAAAAAATTCTACCCCTTGAGCTTTGCACAATCTCTCTAGGGCCGAATTGATTGACAAGGTTCTCATCATATTTCCTGCTATTGTGTTCCCTCCTATCGCAGACAGTTTCACATTCAACCCTAACTCGCAACTTTTTTTCAACGTTGACCTATATTTGTTGAGTAAATCTGCAGATCTTGTACTCTTAATGTCATTAGTTCCAACATGTACAACAATATCACTTTTTGTGCCCTTAAAAGATGATATCTGTTCTACAACATCATCAACATTTGCCCCTGGCAGACATACCCTGGTCCTGTTCCACCTATCCTTCTTGCATAGTATATTCCCCAGTCTCCCTGACAACAGTTGCTAACAATAACTAGTTCCTTTGAGACCAGAGCATTCTGCCTTGGAGTTTGCCTGATGATAGGAGTCAGCTCTGCCATTGAGGTAGGCAGCTGATAGCTTGATGGGCCCTCAAATTAATTTCAAGGACATTTACCCTACAACTCAAGCTCTCATAGATGCCCATCAGAATGCTGAGTTGGCACCTAATTTTTATTATCTTTGATCTTTATTATCTCTTATCTTTGCTTCGCAGCTCTAGTCTGGGTCACGATTTCCATTTAAATACAGTTTAATTAACAATGGAACTTAATAAGATTAATAAATATTTTTGATTAATTGATAATACTATACTAAGCTAACAGATTACTAATACAGTGCTTCGTACTACGTTATCTAGTTTTACGTTATACCTTACACTATGAGTTGGAGATATACACGTTGCACTATTTCTTATCGATTACAATATGGCAGCTAGTTCAACAATATCGGCACCAACACCGGGAGTCGTAACTTCCAAAAATCACTAGTTAAATTCAAAATAAGAAGCTAACGAATGCTACTAAACCTATTTAATATCTTTGTAAAACACAATGTAGTATCTTAATTAACAAAGAATACAGTAAAAGTATCAACATACTTATCCTTTTACAGCAGCCAAAAATCCACTAAATGTTCTCTTCCATGACCAGAGCACACTGGTCGCGGCAGTATAATTAGAATACACTGTATTGTAAATAATCAAATATAACTATCAAATTGAAAACTTGTAGTACCACCACTCCTCAATCAATGCTCTATCCTCACATAGGCCTGAAGATGGGGAAACAGCACGTTCCCAAAAATGTATCCATAAATATTTTGTGCTTGGCACTGAGGCTGTTCAGTTCCTTTAAATTGTATCATTTCAATAATAAATTACTTAATCTACCATGTGATATGATAGTGTGGTGTCTATCAATTCATTAACATAACAATGAAAAATCATGTACACTCCCCCCCTTTCAAATTTAAATTATTTCCAACAAAGAAGCTAACCAAGATAATTAAATATGATTTTCCCATTACTAAATTGTGTTTAGTACTATTTATTTATTCTATTTATGCATCCTGTACTGCAGTTCTTGATTGCATTTTGAATTACCTCTATGATTTCCCTACTATTGAAGTCAGACTGATCAGTCTGTAGTTACTTAGACACATTCTTAGGACCATCTATAAGGAGATTAGCAATACATTCGAACTTATTTTATCCAAAGGAATCTTTCCAAATCATAACCGTTCAATATTCTCTCTCTCTCATTCCTCAACCACTCTCAAAATTACTGGATGTATACCATCAACTCTAAGCGCTTTATTTGTCTTTATCCTGTATTTGTTTTTGTCCTGCCATGAAGGGTTCTTTCATTTTTAAAGATCAGTGAAGTACCTGTTCAATACAGCAGTAATGTAAGTTGGGCTATTCAAGACTTTGCTACATCATTATGTAAGGGTCCAATCCAATTTGCTCTTTTCTTCTTTGTATTCACACATCTCCATTCTTCACTTCTTAACCAGTGATTTCTCAATCAGCTCTATTAAACTGTCCAACTCATACATCCATCCAAGTTTCTTTCTTTCTTTCTATAGAAGTACCAGGTGGTTATAAAATAAGTTTCCCTATTCAGGAGCCGCTAGTGTCAAAATGGTTAGAGTTAGTGCTGTGAAAATAAGTGGGTATGTCATTTAGGGCAGGGGGAAGCAATTTGTAGAAGAAAAAAAATTAATTCAAATTTCTGCCGCCAGGGGAAAACGGCACTGCACATAGGTAAAAGTTGTCCTTTACTTCAAGACAATGCTTACGCAAATGACATCCTGTTAGATAAAAGCAAAAAGGCAATTGCCACAGTCAATAACCATTATGGCTCTTACAAAAAAAGGAACATGCTCTTTTACAACTGTTCTATCAGAATAATAGTAACGCTAATGCAGCACTACATGAATATTGAAAATTTAAAGGTTTGCATAAAGGACCTTTGATGTCACAGTTGGGGTTCAAAAACTAATAAAGAAATAGGAAGCTACCGGGTAGTTAGGTGTAATTCCAGGCCGGGGACGACCATGTATCGGAATGGAGGTAGTAGATGAAGTGGCTGTTGCAATGGTCAGAATGCGAAACACTACCAGTCAGTAGTGCCAGAGGCATGTCAAGAGACTTGAACCTTCCTTGGTCTACTGTATGTAAAGTGCTTCAAATAATTTTATGCTGGTTCCCATATAAGATTCATGTAGGCAAGAACTAAAGCCTTGTGATCAGCAACAATGAATAAGCTTTTCTCTACGATTTCTGGCTCATATGGACCTTGATGATACATGGGCTCGAATGATCTTGTGGTCTGACAAGGCACATATGCCTCTTCCTGGGGCTGTAAATGCACAAAACTGCCGAATATTCTCGTCCATCTGCTGTGCATAAAAGACCACTACAAAGTCCATACGTTATAGTAGTGTGGATTCCAACAGCAGAGTTTATAATCGGACCATTTTTCTTTGAAGAGTCTACACCTCATGGCTCTGTAAGGTGTATGGTAACTAGTGCAGAGTACTGCACTCTTCTAAGCGATCACATTATCCCCACTCTGCAAGAAATGCAATGCTTGGAGACTGCAGTGTTCATGAAAGATGGTGACCCTCCCCATGTTGATCGACAAGTGAAGGATTGTTTGTTTGTTGTTTGGTTTTTAGGAGCATTAGCAACTAAGGCCATATTGCTCCAGGAAATGTGGTGGTCATTCTCTGACCTTTCCGCATCCTCCGTATTTGGTGGTGACGGACTCGAACCCCGGTCTAATCAAGAAGTGTGTGCTATGCTCCTTCCCACCTGGCTACGGAGGCGCCGACAACTGACAAGTGAAGGAACTGTTACGTTCAACATTCGGAAATGATTGCATCATTTCTAGAGACTTTCCGCAGTTCTGGCTAGCCCAATCACCACATCTCAATCCTTGTGATTTCTGGCTATGGGGATACCTGAAAGACAGAGTTTACCATGGTGGCATATAGACACTTGTCAACCTGAAAGCAAGCATTAAATAGCATGTAGCCAATGTCCCCCAATGAGATGCTACGCGAAACTATGTTGCACGCAGTCCTCCGTTTTCATCTCATGTGAAAGAAAGCACATAGAACACTTTTTTTAGATTTCTAAGTTGTGATATTAAAATCTAATCCTAAGTTAAGTATTCCATCTCATGTTAACAATGCCAATTTTTCCCCTGAAGGCAGAAATTTGAACTCAATTTTTTTTCTTCTACAAATTGCTTCCCCATAGCCTAAATGACATACCCACTGATTTTCACATCGCCATCTCTAACCGTTTTGACACTTGGGTTTCCTAAACAGGCAAACTTATTTTATAACCACCAGGTACATAATAAATATAATAACTATCATTATTATTATTTTGAATCAGTCAAATTATTTACCTGATATGGAGATCATTAATGCGTTTTGAAATTGGCATAAATTCACAGCCTTCTTCTTCACAGGTTCTAGGTCTCTTTCGGCTAAATTAAGAATAAAGACGTGAGCATGGCAAATATTGAATTATTTATTCTAAAAATAATAAATTGCACTAATAAAATATCACATGTCACAATACCACCTTGCAAATCTTCAATGGAAAGTAAAGTCAATTTAAGTTAACTACTATCAGGAACTATACCAAACCATACTAAATTACAACTGGAAGTCTGGAATAAAACAAGTGGGCCTTTGTGAAGAATACAAAACACTGTGTACAGAAGACTGCTGGACTGTGCTCCATACACACAGATTGGTTCTCTATTCAGATTTGCAATATCATTCTCGAATATGTAATGATTTTTCAAGGTATTTTCTTAATATGTTTCTTGTTTCCTTTAATTAGTATTGTGGGATCAAATATGGTTGTGGGGAGTGTTTGGGATACCTGTTAATAGGTGGCTATCAACACCTATTTACACATTACACTGAACTCACCATAGTTAAGTTGTTGTTTGTTTGTCATTTGGTTTTTAGGAGTATTAGCAACTAAGACCATATTGCTCCAGGAATATGCAGTGATCATTCCCTGACCTTTCAGCATCCTCCGTATTTGGTGGGCACGGGCTCGAACCCCGGTCTAATCAAGAAGCGTGTGCTACGCACTGCAGCTCCTGCCCACCTGGCTACGGAGGTACCCCATAGTTAAGTACCGTTTACTAAAGGTGATATAGTTGTACACGTTGGCACTAATGATATTAAGAATAGGAGACCGGCAGAATTACTTAACAAGTACAGGTCACTGTTGAAAAAAAGCCATGAATTAGGGTTGAATTTGAAAGTGTCTGCAATTCTGTCCAGACACGATAAGAGGGAGTATATGATGAGAGCCTTGTTGATCAATTCGGCCCTGGAAAGATTGTGCAAGGCTCAAGAGGTAGAATTTTTTTCAGCCTGGTCTGTACTTCTTAACAGGAGAGACTTCTTCTACAGTGATGGGATACACTTAAATAGAAAGGGTGCAAGAATATTTGCTGATGCTATCGAGGCAGTTAGATGGGTCGGAAAACTGCTAGCTTAGGGGGATACAAGGTACTAATAGATTAACAGTAGCCACTGGCAGAGGGGAAAGTGATTCTTGTACTGCTTCTATTGGAATGAGCAGAAGCCTGAAAAACAAGATGCAGGATATATTCAGAGACTGCTGGGAGTCATTGCGGTACAAGTAAACACATGGGTTGAGTTAGGGTAGCTAAGAATAGAAACACGTGCATGTATACTCGCAGGTACACCACTGCTAGGAGTTTGGTAAATAAATTTGATGAATTTGAGATATTGCTCAAACCATCAAAGGTGGAAACTGTTGGAATATCAGAGACATGGTGTTACACAGATATAAGGAATGCAGAACTGGAATTTTGTGGAGTACAACCTCAACAGAAAGGATAGACAGGATAGGAAGGGAGGAAGGGTTATGCTATTAGTTAATATATAGCATAACCTATTTCTTAAAATAGTATTTTAAGAAACACAAAATTCAAGAAAGTGAAGCAAGTCGACATCGCTGGACAGTGCAGTGTCGAGTCAGTTTGGTGAGACATAAACATTGGGTGTTCAAAATTGAGAGTAGGAGTGTGCTATAGGCCTAATGACTCTGATGAGTATAATAAGAAACTGTACAGGGAAATAGAGTGAGCCAGTAAATCAGAGAGTCTTAAATGGGGGATTTTAATTTCC
This sequence comes from Mastigoproctus giganteus, assembly GCF_048544385.1. Classification (NCBI taxonomy): domain Eukaryota; kingdom Metazoa; phylum Arthropoda; class Arachnida; order Uropygi; family Thelyphonidae; genus Mastigoproctus; species Mastigoproctus giganteus. The sequence continues at coordinate 3,953,200 of NC_143578.1, read as the reverse complement.
AAGTTACTGACTGGAATTTGTGGGTTGGTCGCTCACACACACACACACACACACACACACACACACACACACACACACACACACACACACAAGCAAGGCTTTTGTGGTTTTATTGGATGATTATTTTCTACATCAGCATGTTCGGGAGGCAACTAGAGTGAGTAATACTCTTGATTTGATTATCAGTAGTGATTCTTCATGCATTAAGACTCTACAGATAAAGGAACCAGTAGGTGGCAGTGATCATAGGGTGCTGAAAGGGGATTTACTCAAAGAGGTAACTACCATTAGGGGTAAAGGGAAGGGTTATTGCTTTCGTAAAGGCAACTATGATGGATTGAGACAGTATTTAAATTCTATACAGTGGGACCAACTGATGATGTTACCAACAGCAAATTCAAAATGGGAAGCATTCAAAGAACTTATCTTGGAAGCTACTAGGCTTTACGTACCAACTAAGAAATATTGTTTAGGCAAGGTTTAGGCCTAAATGGATGTCAGAGGAACTAATGAGACATATAGCAGAGAAGAAAAATGCACGGGATACATATAAATTAATATGTGACACAGAAGCCTATGATAGATATGTTGATCTGTAACCAAGTTACAAAGGAGGTTTGGCAGGCAAAGGCAGATTACGAGAAATCTTTGGCAAGGGATGCAAAGAAAAACAGCAAAGATTTCTTTACTTATGTAAACTCTAGAAGGAAGGGGATGAATCAGATTAGTCCACTTGATATCGATGGTTCAACTGTTGATGATCCTGCTCAGGTAGTTAACAAACTAAATGAATAATTTGCATCGATATTCATGCATGAGGAGTTATTCAGCGAGGGGAATGCCAGAGGTGTATTCAACTGTGGCAGTAAGCAAGATAATCTTGTAATAACTGAGAGTAAAGTGGAGGAGAAATTGCTGAAGAGAAACGCAAGAAAGGCAACTGGGGTGGATGGGATCTATCCGGTTTATATTAAAGGAGGCAGCAAAGGAAGTAAGCAAACATTAGCCATAATTATGAGAGCTTCCTTGGACTCAAGGGAAGTACCCATGGACTGGAGTTGTGCAAATGTGACATGTGACTACAATTCACAAAGGAGGATCAAAGGGAGACAAGTAATTATAGACCTGTTAGTTTAACTTCTGTTCCTGGAAAATTAATGGAGGCACTGGTTAAAGAAGCACTGCAGGATCATCTAGACAAGACTTCAGTTATAGCTCAGACACAGCATGGTTTTGTTAAGGGGAAGTCTTGCCTGACCAATTTAATTGGATACTATGATGCAGTCACAAAAGAACTGGATGCAGGGAATAACTTTGATATTATATACTTGGATCTTAGAAAGGCTTTTGATACTGTTGCACATGGAAGACTGCTGCACAAATTGGAGCAGTGTGGCATTGGAGGCAAATTGCTGCTATGGATAAAGGGATGGTTGAATGGGAGAAGCCAGAGAGTGGTAATCAATGGACACAGCTCATCATGGACTAATGTTATTAGTGGAGTCCCTCAGGGTTCAGTGTTAGGTCCATTATTGTTTTCTGTATATATAAATAATATTGATGATGGTATATCATGCTTAATGTCCAAGTTTGCACACGATACAAAGGTTGGCAGGATTGTTAAGGACACTACTGATGCTATGCTGCTGCAACAGGATCTGGAAATGTTGAGCAGATGGGCTGAGAGGTGGCAAATGAAGTTTAACATTGACAAATGCAAAGTACGACATAGGGGAACAGCCTATGTAGTACTTTGTCAATGATATACAGGAATTTTTCTAGCAGGGATAAGGAGGTGATTATTCCCTTATATAAGGCAATGGTCAGGCCACACCTTGAGTACTGCATACAGGTCTGGAGGTGCAATTTCAAGAAGGATGTAGAGCTGCTGGAATGAGTACAGAGAAGGGCAACAAGATGATGCTAGAACTAGGGAACATAAATTCAAGTTACGGGGGGGGGGGGGGGATGTTTAGATTGGACTGGAAGACATTTTATTTTAGCCAGCGAGTTATAAATTAATGGAATAAGTTGCCTACATGGGTGGTAGAGGCTGACAGTTTGGGGAAATTCAAAGGTCATCTGGATAGTACCTTCAGGTCAAGGAAGCGCATAGGATTATAGGTTTAATTTCATTTTTTTTAATTAATTATTATTATATATTTATTATTTTTTTTTATGACTGTTTTATTAGTTTTTTTTTTTTTTTGGCTGGTGCAGCATAAGCTATAGGCTTTCTTGCACCATGCGGCCATTACTAATACTAAGATTAGAATGGAACAAAGGGTTGCTCTTAGGAAAAAAAGGCTTAAGTTTTGCATATTACAGTGTCTGGAGACTAGGCACTGGCGAGGTGATTTGATAGAGGTGTATAAAGCCTTGAATGGTTTGAGCATGCTCAATGCTGATGAGATTTTTCCTCTTGCTCAGAGTAATCACCTGAGAGGGCATAAATTCAAACTGAGGAAAGACAAATATAGGATAGAAATTTGCCTTTAGCCAGCAGGTAGATGGTTGGTGGAACAGATTTCTATCCCTTGTTGTGGAAGTTGATAGCCTAAATAAATTTAAGGCTCAGCTGGACAGGTATTTCGAACAAACGGAGAGGTGAAGTGGAAGTTTTTTTGTTTTTTTTTGGCTGGTGCTGCATAAGCTTCCTATCTTGCATCACATGCCTCTACTAATGCTAATATCTGCTATCAATTCCTTAAATTAGCATTAGCATTAGCATTAGTAGAGGCATTTGATGCAAGAAAGCAAGCTTATGCAGCATCAGCCAAAAAAAAAAAAAAAAAAAAAGTAACATAAATAAATAAAAATAACCACTTCCACTTCACCCCTCTGTTCGTTCGAAATACCTGTCCAGCTGAGCCTTAAACTTATTTAGGCTATCAACTTCCACGACAAGGGATGGAAGTCTGTTCCACCCACCAACCACCCGCTGGCTAAAGGCAAATTTCCGCACATCTATCCTACATCTGTCTTTCCTCAATTTGAATTTATGCCCTCTCAGGTGATTTTTCTGAGCTAGAGGAAGAATCCCATCAGCATTGAGCATGCTCAAACCATTCAAGGCTTTGTACACCTCTATCAGATCACCCCGCTGGTGCCTAGTTTCCAGACACTGTAATTTGCAAAACTTAAGCCTTTCTTCGTAAGAGAACCCCTTTGTCCCATTCACCAATCTAGTTGCCCTTCTCTGTACTCTTTCCAGCAGCTCTACATCCTTCCTGAAATGAGGCCTCCAGGCCTGTATACAGTACTCTAGGTGTGGCCTGACCATTGCCTTATACAAGGGAATAATCACCTCCTTATCCCTGCTAGAAAAATTCCTATATATCATTGACAATACACCATGAGCTACTCTTGCAGCTCGTCTGCACTGCTCAGAGAACTTCATATCTGCCTGCACCACCACCCCCAGGTCCCTTTCATTCTCTACCACTGTCAGTGTAGTACCACAGAGTTGATACGCTGCTCTGGGGTTGCTGTTTCCCATATGTAGTACTTTACATTTGTCAATGTTAAACTTCATTTGCCACCTCGAAGCCCATCTGCTCAACCTTTCCAAATCCTGTTGCAGCAGCATAGTGTCAGTAGTGTCCTTGACAACCCTGCCAACCTTCGTATCGTCTGCAAACTTGGATATTAAGCCTGATATACCATCATCAATATCATTTATAAATACAGAAAACAATAAAGGCCCCAATACTGAACCCTGAGGGACTCCACTAATAACATTAGTCCACGATGAGCAGTGTCCATTGATTACCACTCTCTGTCTTCTCCCCCTCAACCACCCCTTTATCCATAGCAGCAACTTGCCTCCAATGCCACACTGCTCCAATTTGTGCAGCAGTCTTCCATGTGCAACAGTATCAAAAGCCTTTCTAAGATCCAAGTATATAATATCAAAGTTATTCCCTGCATCCAGTTCTTTTGTGACTGCATCATAGTATCCAATCAAATTGGTCAGGCAAGACTTCCCCTTAACAAAACCATGCTGTGTCCTAGCTATAACTGAAGTCTTGTCTAGATGATCCTGCAGTGCTTCTTTCACCAGTGCCTCCATTAATTTTCCGGGAACAGAAGTTAAACTCAGAGGTCTATAATTACTTGTGTCAGCCTTTGATCCCCCTTTGTGAATTGGGGTCACATTTGCACATCTCCAGTCAATGGGTACCTCCCCTGAGTCCAAGGAAGCTCTCATAATTATGGCTAAGGGTTTGCTTACCTCCTTTGCTGCCTCCTTTAATATAACTGGATAGATCCCATCCACCCCAGGTGCCTTTCTTGTGTTTATCTTCAACAATTTCTCCTCCACTTTGCTCTCAGTTATTACAAGATTCTCTAGCTTACTGCTAGAATTGAATACACCTCTGGCATTCCCCTCGCTGAATAACTCCTCATGTGTGAATGTCGATGCAAAATATTCATTTAGTTTGTTAGCTACCCGAGCAGGGTCATCAACAGTTGACCCATCGATCTCAAGTGGACCAATCTGATTCATCCCCTTCCTTCTAGAGTTTACATAAGTAAAGAACTCTTTGCTGTTTTTCTTCGCATCCCTTGCCAAGGATCTCTCGTAATCTGCCTTCGCCTGCCTAACCTCCTTTGTAACTTGGTTACAGATCAACTTGTATCTATCATAGGCGTCCGTGTCACGTGTTAATTTGTATGTATCCCATGCATTTTTCTTCTCTGCCATATGCCTCATTAGTTCATCTGACAACCATTTAGGCCTAAACCTTGAACAATATTTCTTAGTTGGTATGTAAAGCCTAGTAGCTTCCACGATAAGTTCTTTGAATGCTTCCCATTTTGAATTTGCTGTTGGCAATATCATCAGTTGATCCCACTGTATAGAATTTAAATACTGTCTCAGTCCATTGTAGTCGCCTTTACGAAAGCAATACCCCTTCCCTTTACCCCTAATGGTAGTTACCTCTTTGAGTAACTCCCACTTCAGCACACTGTGATCACTGCCACCAAGTGGTTCATTTATCTGCAGATTCTTAATGCATGAAGAATCACTACTGATAATCAAATCAAGAGTATTACTCCCTCTAGTTGCCTCCCGAACATGCTGATGTAGAAAACAATCATCCAATAAATCCACAAAAGCCTTGCTACTGTGTGAGTGACCAGCCCCCGAATTCCAGTCAATATCTGGGAAATTAAAATCCCCCATTATAAGACTCTCTGATTTACTGGCCCACTCTATTTCTCCGAACAGTTTCTTATTATACTCATCAGAGTCATTAGGCCTATAGCACACTCCTACTCTCAATTTTGATCTCCCAATGCTTATGTCACACCAAACTGACTCGACACTGCACTGTCCAGCGATGTCGACTGGCTTCACTTCCTTGGATTTTATGTGTTTTTTAACTAATAGCATAACCCCTCCTCCCTTCCTATCCTGTCTATCCTTTCTGTAGACATTGTACTCCCCAAATTCCAGTTCTGCATTTCTTATATCTGTGTGACACCACGTCTCTGAAATCCCCACAATATCTGCCTTTGATGTTTTGAGCAATACCTCAAATTCATCAAATTTATTTACTAAACTCCTAGCATTGGTGTACACACAAGTATACATGCACCTGTTCTTTTTCTTAGCTACCCTAACACAACCCATGTGTTTACTTGTACCCCAATGATTCCCAGCAGTCTCTGAAATATCCTGCATCTTATTTTCCAGGCTGCGGCTCATTCCAATAGAAGCAGTGCAAGAATCACTTTCACCTCTGCCAGTGGCTACTGTTAATCTATTAGTCCTTGTATCCCCCCAATCTAGCAGTTTTCCGACCCACCTAACATTGCCTCGATAGCATCAGCAAACATTCTTGCACCCTTTCTATTTAAGTGTATCCCATCCCTGTAGAAGCAGTCTCTCCTGTTAACAAGTACAGACCAGGCTGAAAAAAATTCTACCCCTTGAGCCCTGCACAATCTTTCCAGGGCCGAATTGATTGACAGGGCTCTCATCATATACTCCCTCCTATCGTGTCTGGGCAGAATTGCAGACACTTTCAATTTCAACCCTAATTCACGGCTTTTTTTCATCAGTGACCTGTACTTGTCAAGTAATTCCGCCAGTCTCCTACTCTTAATGTCATTAGTGCCAACGTGTACAACTATAAAAAAATGCTGATCTACATGTAATTCTCCAGTGGGGTTAAGACAACTTAGTTGATTTCAATCCTTCTAAAACTCAGTCTTGTCTTATATCTCTCATAAAGGATTCTTCTGCTCCTATGCTTACCTTTAGTGACACTCAGATTTCTAGGCAAGATGATATATCTCTTTTGGGGATTACCCCAACTTCTAATCTCTTTTGGCACAAGCACATTACAAATATTGCTTCCTCTTCATCTAAAAAAACTTGGTTTTCTCTTTTGCTCTCAGCATTACTTTTCTTCCAAACATCTCACTCTGTACAAATCGCAAATCCACCCTACCATGGAATATTGTTCCCACATCTGGAACGGTGCCACCAAAACCTCTCTCAGGCTTCTCGAGAGGTGAAGAGATTGAAGGGAAGTTTTGCATTAATAATATTGAGATCGGAATGGTGTCGGTACCATTCGATGGTGAGGGCTTCATATTGAAGAATTCTGTAGCTCGATCTAAGTTTAATAATAGTGATGGCAGAGTCAACAAGGGGGGTGTGGTTGTGGTTTTGAGCATGGGTTGTTAACTCAGTGCAGGATTGACTTGTCCTGAAACTGTTGAAGTGGTAGTATGCGCGGGTGTTGGAAGTTGTGGAGGAACCAAATTTGGTGGTAGTGCTGCCGATGTAACAGGTGTCGCAGTTTGGTTGGCATTTTATGAGATATATTATATTATTGAGATCATTGATGGGTTACTTGTATGTTTCTTTATAAGAATTAAATAGGGAACCTAGTTATTATAAGTAGAGAAAGTGAGGGAGATGTCGGTATCCCTCACTTTCTCTACTTATAAGTAGAGAAAGTGAGGGAGATGTCGGTATCTTTGAATGTACGTCGGAATTGTGCTGCGAGTTCACTATGGTAAGGGAGAACTATGCGAGTATTTGTCTTGTTATTGTGTCTGATGGGGTTATTAATGTTGTTTTTAACGGTGGATATTGTGTGTTGGATGAGTTGAGGGGGATAGCTCCTGGCTATGAATTTATCAGTAAGGTATTGAAGTTCATTGTGTAGATCGTTTTGTGAAGAGCTGAATTTGATAGCATTGTAGATTTGGTTGTATAGGACGCCTTTTTTGGTACTAAGGGGATGATGTGAAGTGGAATGTAGATATTTACCAGTATGCATGTTTTTTCTGAAAATCTTGGTATTTAAATTTGTGTCTGTTGTATAAATAGTGAGATTAAGAAAATTAATTTGGTTGTCCGTTCCGATTTCGAGGGTAAGCTTTAGCCCTTGAATTTTAAAAAAAGATTGTCTATGGTTGCTCTGTTGCCTATTATTAAGACATCATCGGCGTAGCGGATGTACAAAGGGTACTAGGAAAGTTTTGCAATACAGCTTTGTTTATTTAATTTTTTCAAAGTAATTTCCTCTACATTCAATACACCTCTCCATCCTCCGGAACCAATCTTTAAACCATTCAGCCAAGTTTCACTAGGGAGTAAAGCACACTCGTTGTCCCAAGCCCGTAGAAGGTCCTCATCACTGGAAAACCGCCTCCCTTTTAGCTTCATTTTCACATGCGGGAACAGTGCAAAGTCGCAGGGAGCAAGGTCTGGACTGTAGGGAGGGTGCTCAAGAAGTTTCAGTCCTGTCGTGGTCAAATATTCGGTGCAGGCTTTGGCGCGGTAAGCTGGAGCATTATCGTGATGGAGGTACCAGGTGTCCATTCTTTACTTTGGCCGCAGGTTCTTCATAGATCCAATGACTTTAGGCAGGCATTGTTCAGTATACCACTTAGCTGTGACTGTCTTCTGCGTGTCCAAAACGACGTATTCCACTCGATTTGAAAAATACAGCTATCATTTTCTTCTTTACAGATCGGGATTTTCTGACAATTACGGGTGTGTCGTTATCATCAAAGACCCAAACTTTGTTTTGAGCCTTGGTCGGCAGATCGTAATAGTACAGCCAAGTCTCCTCACCTGCCACGATGTTGTTCACATACCGAGATTGTCCCTTATCAAACTTTTTTAACATCTCCCGGCACCAAGTCACACGTCGTGTCATCTGATGCGGCACCCAGAGAGAACAAAGTTTCTTCACGTGCAAATGATCTTGCAGAATCAAACGAATTGCTGATGCATTTAGGCCCAAAGTATCTTCTATCTGTTGGTAGGTCACTCGCCTGTTTTCGTCAAGCATTTTCCTCACAGCAGTAACGTTTTCCTCCATAACTGACGTTCGTGGCCTTCCCGGCCTCTCAGAATCCTCCAGAGTGAAATTTCCCCTTTGGAATTCTCTATACCACCTGAATATCGTTGTACGATGTGGACAATCATCATCTAGTGCAAGAGTCATTTCTTCTAAGCCCTGGTCTTTGGTTAAACCACGCACGAAATTATACCGCAAAACTGTCCTTATCTCATTTCGTGACCACGATGCCATCGCAAGCACTTTACACTCTCACTACTAATGAATAACTGAGCCCATCGACTTGGCGCGGCGGCTACTATGCACGTATGAACATGTCTCAACATGCAGCAACAAGCAGCTTCCTGTGATTCATTGTTGCGTCATATTGTGAAACTTTCCTAGTACCCTTTGTATAATTTAATTTCAGAAGGGAAAGGTTGTAAAATTTGGTTTTCAATAGTGGCGAGATAAATTTCAGAAAGGGGAGCAGAAATGCCTAAACCCATTGGTAAACCGAATGTTTGTCAGTAAATTTTATTATTAAATCTAAAATATCTAGCGTCTAGTAAACGTTCAAGGATGTGGTCAACTGAAAGAGAGGTACGTTTCGTTAAAGTGTCATCAGCTGTTAGAAGTACGCGTAATGCTTGTAGGGTGAAAGGAATATGCACATTAGTGTATAGGGATATGACGTCAAAAGAAGCTAATATGTCTTCGTCGGATATGGTGGTGTTGCTGATTTTTTGGAACGCTTGGTTTGTATTATTAATTTTGAATGCAGAGAATCGAGTGAGTGGGGATATAATTTTAACAAGGAAGGTGGATAAATTAGCAAAAGCTGATCTACTAAAAGAAACAATAGGTCTTAGTTGGTGGCCAGGTTTGTGTAGCTTGGTTATTCCAAACATGTGGGGCAGAATGTTGTTGCGAATTCCTATCTGTTGTAAAGTAAAGAGGTTGATTTCTTTGTTCTGTCTGAGTTTTCTGAGAATTGTGTCAAGTTTATTTTTAAGTTTTGTAATGTTGTGGTTGCTGTCATTTGTATATGTATCTTGGTCGGCTAAAATTAATTCCATTTTTTTCTGTGTAGGTGTCCTTGTCCAGGATAACAATTGTGTCTCCTTTGTCAGCTTTTTGGATGATGATATCTGGGGTTTTGCTTAGTCTTTGTAAATCCGAGAGTTGTTGTTTTTTTATGTTAGGGAGAGATGTGAGTTTAGAATTTATTATCCTGTTAGACTGGTGTATAAGTCACCACTTATCGGGATTTTGGTCGAGTTTAGACTGGAGTTTGATTATACAATCCTTAATTGGATAGTGTTGTTCTTTAATGGCAAAATTAAAGCCAAATTCTAGGCTGGAGAGTTTGGAAGGGATGAAGGATTTTGAAGAGAGGTTAACGGTGGAAATTTTTGGTGGGGGGGGTTTGGATGTGAGTGTGTTCCATTTTTTGATGTGTTTTTGTGTTATGTGTTGGATGGTGGCGTTGATATGTACATTGTTGTGGTTAGTATATTCGATCCAGGCGTCTGATGGCATATTTCTTTTCAGAAGGAATCTTAATTGGTGAATGCAGTTTAAAAGTTGGTGTTTTTTATTAAATCTTTTCTTAAATTCTTAGCGTATGATCGCGATGGATGTGCGGGGTATGATATGTGGGTATTTTTTACAGTTATTTTTGGGAAAGATGCGGGCGAATTTGGGGATGACGTTGTGATATAAGCATTTTTGTAGGAAAGCTATGTGTAATTTGTTGGAGAAATATTTGATAAGCGCTTTGGAGAGTTGTATTTTTCTATCAGGCATGTCTAAGAGCATCAGAGATGAGACTGGAAACATGTGAAAGATTTAATAAAAAAACACCAACTTTTAAACTGCATTCACCAATTATGATTCCTTCTCAAAAGAAATATGCCATCAGACGCCTGGATCGAATATACTAACCACAACAATGTACATATCAACGCCACCATCCAACACATAACACAAAAACACATCAAAAAATGGAACACTCACATCCAACCCCCCCCCCACAAATTTCCACCGTTAACCTCTCTTCAAAATCCTTCACCCCTTCCGAACTCTCCGGCCTAGAATTTGGCTTTAATTTTGCCATTAAAGAACAACACTATCCAATAAAAGATTGTATAATCGAACTCCAGTCTAAACTCGACCAACATCCCGATAAGTGGCGACTTATAAACCAGTCTAACAGGATAATAAATTCTAAACTCACATCTATCCCTAACATAAAAAAACACCAACTCTCAGATTTACAAAGACTTAATTTTAGCCGACCAAGATACATATACAAATGACAGCAACCACAACATTACAAAACTTAAAAATAAACTTGACAATTCTCAGAAAACTAAGACAGAACAAAGAAATCAACCTCTTTACTTTCCAACAGATAGGTATTCGCAACAACATTCTGCCCCACATGTTTGGAATAACCAAGCTACACAAACCTGGCCACCCACTAAGACCTATTGTTTCTTTTAGTAGATCAGCTTTTGCTAATTTATCCACCTTCCTTGTTAAAATTATATCCCCACTCACTCGATTCTCTACATTCAAAATTAATAATACAAACCAAGCGTTCCAAAAAATCAGCAACACTACCATATCCGACGAAGACATATTAGCTTCTTTTGACGTCATATCCCTATACACTAACGTGCATATTCTTTTCACCCTACAAGCATTACGCGTACTTCTAACAGCTGATGACACTTTAACGAAACGTACCTCTCTTTCAGTTGACCACATCCTTGAACTCGTTACTCTTTTACTAGGCGCTAGATATTTTAGATTTAATAATAAAATTTACCGACAAACATTTGGTTTACCAATGGGTTTAGGCATTTCTGCTCCCCTTTCTGAAATTTATCTCGCCACTATTGAAAACCAAATTTTACAACCTTTCCCTTCTGAAATTAAATTATACATCTGCTACGCCGATGATGTCTTAATAATAGGCAACAGAACAACCATAGACAATCTTTTTTTAAAATTCAAGGGCTAAAGCTTACCCTCGAAATCGGAACGGACAACCAAATTAATTTTCTTAATCTCACTATTTATACAACAGACAAAAATTTAAATACCAAGATTTTCAGAAAAAACATGCATACTGGTAAATATCTACATTCCACTTCACATCATCCCCTTAGTACCAAAAAAGGCGTCCTATACAACCAAATCTACAATGCTATCAAATTCAGCTCTTCACAAAACGATCTACACAATGAACTTCAATACCTTACTGATAAATTCATAGCCAGGAGCTATCCCCCTCAACTCATCCAACACACAATATCCACCGTTAAAAACAACATTAATAATCCCATCAAACACAGTAACAAGACAAATACTCGCATAGTTCTCCCTTACCATAGTGAACTTGCAGCACAATTCCGACGTACATTCAAAGATACCGACATCTCCCTCACTTTCTCTACTTATAATAAACTAGGTTCCCTATTTAATTCTTATAAAGAAACATACAAGTATCCCATCAATGATCTCAATAATATAATATATCTCATAAAATGCCAACCAAACTGCAACACCTGTTACATCGGCAGCACTACCACCAAATTTGGTTCCTCCACAACTTCCAACACCCGTGCATACTACTACTTCAACAGTTTCAGGACAAGTCAATCCTGCACTGAGTTAACAACCCATGCTCAAAACCACAACCACACCCCCCTTGTTGACTCTGCCATCACTATTATTAAACTTAGATCGAGCTACAGAATTCTTCAATATGAAGCCCTCACCATCGAATGGTACCGACACCATTCGAATCTCAATATTATTAACGCAAAACTTCCCTTCAACCTCTCACCGGCTTGGGACCTCTTGCAGCTAAAGTTCCCACGTGTCAAAAAGAGCATCACGAGAGTATAGACCAACTTTAAATACAACACACGCTCACTTCTCTTCCATTCGCCAACTGATGACTTCATTTAACGAAAGTCTCTAGCAACGACTATTGGTACCACCGGTCTTCTCTTTTATTTCATTCTTTCATTTGCGTCCTTCAACCTTTTTATGACAACCAAGGATTGGAGATCTGCACTTCTACTTCCTTGCGCTCATTTTAAAATTTGTTTAAAAATATTTTTAACCCATTCTCTGCCTTAGTTCTTTTCAATGCTTCTTCCAAACTAAATTCAGCCACCATTTACCAATAAATTTATTGCAGATTTATACAAGGTGAGTACCGTTTTTTAGGCATTTGCCATTCAATTTTTTTTACTTCATTCATATGTATTTCCTGAAAATTACAGTCTACAGAAGTTCAAGTCTAATGTCAACGAATATCTTCTTTCGTCTTCTCAACCTCCAACCCAAGCACTGTACTAAGTACTATAGGTTCTGATACCTCTCGTGTTTTGGGTTTTTAAAAAAAAAAAAAAAGTTGGCCTTCATTTACTAAGAAATCTTGAGAACAGTTTCCAACCAATGGGGAAGGTGGTGGGTGGGTGTTTGGGTGAGAGACAGATTGGAGACGGTCTGAAAACTGGCCTATCCAATGGGTATGTGTTTGGGGGGGGGGATGTTAAGTTCTATAACATCGACAGATTAAACTTGATCAGAAACATTTCTTTAAAATTTGTTTTTAACGTACTGTTTACTACAACATTACTATCATACCCCACAGAAAACAAAAAACTTCATAAGCTATACTGCTGATATCAAACTATTGTCAACCATTGAGATGCATAATGATCTCTATACTACAACCCAGCATTAGTCATAAAATCAGCTAGCTATCAGAAAAGTGTACCTACATAATGCAGATAACCCAAATAATTCATTACAGTACATTAAGAAAATGTTGAACTGAGAACTATCCATATTTATATGGACAGTTCTATTGCTAAAAATAATCAGAGATAAGTCAGTATATAGGAGGAGACACCCCAGCCTCCCTGAACCTTGCCAGGACACCCTGCCACCACATGGTGTCAAAGCCCTCTTTGAAGTCCAAGGACGTACTTGGAGTCTGTAGACAAAACAGAGTCCATGACACACCTGAATACATTGACCGCAGACTTGCCCTTAGAAAAGTGGAATTTAGTTGAAACTTGTAAATACTTATCATGATAGGATGTCAGGAACCTTCCAGTAATCAATTTTTCAAGCACCTTCCCCAAAACTGGAAGAAGTGCAATGGGCCGATAAGACAAGGGTTCATTAGAGGGTTTCACAGGAATTAAGCAGGATTTTTAGATTAGCTCTTTTTCAAGGACTTGGAAAAGAGCTGTCATAGAGACAGTTATTCAAAAGATTTGAAATCAACTGAAATGAGAGTTCTTCATTTGTAAATAGTTCCTCATGAATTAAACCAGAGTAAGTCAAATGACCAAATCTCAGGTCTGATTGTTGAGTGCTTTCCTGGACAGAAACATCTTGGTGGATAAGCCCATCCAAGATGTCATTTGTAGAGTTCGACCAAGTAAGTCTCCTGTCTATCAGGTGTTAAAATGGAGGAAAAGATCTCACTGGGATGAATCTTATCAGCAATAATCTTGTATGCCATCCCCCAAGGTTCATCATTTAATGTAAGTTTAACCAGACTTCCCCAGGCAAATTTTTTCTCTTTATATTATTATTAAAGTAGAGATGTCTGGCTGACCTATAAAACTCAGCCAGATGGCCCACTTCATCTCTAGGTCTATTTCCTCATTTCGCTCTCTGAAAATCACCTAGCAGACTTCAGTTGATTTCTCAAATTTGTCAGATTTTAAGTCCAGAAGGCACATAATTATTCCTTCTTTTCTTTTTCTAAAAATAATAATTGCAAACAGACATGATTAGTTTTTGCACTTCTTCAACCTGTGTCAACACAAGAATTTGAGCAATATTATCTATAACTTCAGCCATAGCTACCACTCTCATTTCTGCATCAAAATTTTCCCAGTTTGTTCCTTATGTTTTACATCTAGGGAAATTATGCAAGTTCCTAGGGTAAGTCAAATTTGGGCCTGAAAGAATTTCAAGTTATCAAGCAATGGTTGCTTTTCGACCAAGAAGGATGGACCTCCAAATAATTAATATTAAGAACAAAGGCACTGTTTGCTACAGTCAGATCGATATGTGATTGACCATTTACAGTTATAAATGTAGGACGTGTTCCAAAGGGCCAAATTCTTATCAAATATAAATTGTTCCAATAGATCTACCTTTTGGTCAGTACCAGGACTATTTCCACAAAGTGAAGGAGGCATTTGTGTCCATACAAATTACTAATTTTTTATATGCCAATCTGAGTAATGCCTGTTCTAAATAATTTAAAAATGATTCAATCTGTTGATTCCGCTGAATGCACTGAAAATATATTGAAATTGCAAAAATTTTCCTGAAAGAACCTTCGAATCACGCACAAGCCGAATGTGTAGAACATAACCCCACAATTTTCATTTTTTTTTTTTTTTATGAAAACCCCAAACACAAGAAGTATTAGAACCTATAATACTTGGTACCGTGCTTGGGTTGGAGGTTGAGAAGACAAAAGAAGATATTTGTTGACATTAGAGTTGAACCTCTGTAGACTAATTTTCAAGAAATACATATGAAGGAAGGTTGTTCCAGAAAACGGCAGTTGAATGAATAAACAAGGAAGATGAAAAGTTGGTTCTGTGAGTTTGAAGTTGGACAGTAAATGGATGTTGGCTGGTGGCGGGGGTGGCACCTCCGTAGCCAGGTGGGAAGGAGCAGCAGTGCATAGCACACGCTTCTTGATTAGACTGGGGTTCGAGCCCGTCACCACCAAATACGGAGGATGCGGAAAGGTCAGGGAATGACCACCGCATATCCCGGATCAATATGGCCTTAGTTGCTAATGCTCCTAAAAACCAAATAACTAACAGCTGGTGGCGGCACGTGTTTGGACCGTTCTGAAAGAGAGGACGGGAATTATAAAAGCCAATTCAGAATAACAGTGCCCATGGAAGTATCTGTAGAAAAGGCATGCAGTAGAAATAGTACGTCATCTCAGGTCTGATTGTTGAGTGAAGAGACTCTGTTAAAGAGGAGTCATTAATTAACCTAACTGCCATCTTCTGAATGGAATCTAGAAGTCTGAGAGAGGTTTTGGGGGCACCGCACCAGATGTGGGAACAATATTACATGGTAGGGCAGATTTGTGATTTGTACAGAGTGAACAGCTATTTAGAAGAAAAGTAACGCAGAGAGCGAAAGCCAGGTTTTTCAGATACAGAGGAGGGAATATTTGTAATGTCTTGTGCCAAGAGAGATTAGAATTTGGGATATTCCCCAAAAGAGATATGTCATTTTGCTAGAAATTGGAGCCACCAAAGATAAGCATAGGAGCAGAAGAATCCATTTTGTGAGATATAAGACAAGACTGAGTTTTAGAAGGATTGAAATCAACTAAGTTGTCTTTGCCCCACTGGAGAATTACTTGGAGATTGGCATTTAAGGAGTTGGAGAAGTTGAAGCTGATTGAGCAGGACAAGGTTTCTCAAAATGGAAAGTGGAATGCAATGTACTATCATCGGCAAAACTATGGATAGGATTTCCATTCAATGGAAGGTCATTAATAAACAAGAGGAAAAGAGTTGGGGGAAAGAACTGAACCTTGGAGACACCAGCATTAGTGGAGAAGTTAGAAGACAGAGTGCCATCTGCCATCACCCTCAGTGAGTGATCAGACAGAAAACTGGATAACCAATTATAAAAAACAGTTGGCAACCATAAGATGGAAGCTTGTTTAGAAGATCTTTATACCAAACATGATTGAAAGCCTTTGAGATGTCAAGAGCAACTGCTTGTGTTTCACCGAACTTTTCCTTAGAATTTGTCTACAAATAGGTAACATAAGCAAGAATATCACCAGTGAATTGACACTGACAGAATCCATACTGGCGATCGTTGATCAGACTGAAGGTTTCTAGTTAGTTTAACAGTTGGTGGTTAACTGATTTCTCCATTACTTTAGAAAGAGTAGAAGTAATTGCAATGGGATGATAATTGGATGGGATGGATTTGTCACCCTTTTTATGAACTGGCTGGGTATGAGCAAATTTCCAAGTAGAAGGAAAAACACCTTTGGAATAAGAAAGTGAAAAAAGGTGGCAAAGAACAGGAGTAAGTTCAGGAGCACAGGTTTTGAGAAAAACTGGAGAAATATCATCAGGACCTGGAGCTTTCTTAGCACCAAGATTCGTCAAAATCTTTCTGACATCCTTTTGACGAAAGACCACAGGAGGCATTGAATGGAGCATGTTGGGAATGGTGGGAGGTATTTTACCAAGATCATTAATACACGAGTTGGAAGAAAAATGGGATGCTAGCAGGTCAGCTTTATCCATGGCTGAAGTGACAACAGAACCATCTGGTTTTCACAAAGGTGTGAGCAGAGATGGGCAAAAGTTGCAACTAACAGCTTTGGCAAGAGGCCAGAATGCTTGGCTACCATTAGGACAAAAGCAATTTTTCTACTCTTAGTCTGTTCAAAATCTAGTTTGGACTGATAACTGTTTTACAATTGTTACGAGCTTTGGTGTAGGCAGAAAGTGAAACTGAAGAATTGGAAAAAAGCCAAATACGATATGCAACGTTCTTCTCTTGAACAGCACATATATTGGAAAACCAAGGTTGAGATAAAGGATGAGATTTTAAAGTAGGGTGGGGAATAAAAGATTCCATTTGTACAAGAATAATTTCACTGACACGATCTGAGCAAACGTTGTTTTCGGAAGTTTTGAAACAGTAATCTGACCAAGGAAAAGAAATCTTGCAGGTCATCCCATTTTGGGATGACCTGCAAGATTCTTGTAATGCCAAACAATGCAAGGTTGGGAATAGCCATGAGGTAAAGGCTCCACCGGTGAAGAGACAATCACCAAGTTGTGATCTGAGGCGCCTAAAGGACCACTTTCTTCGATTGTGTACTTAGAAGGGTTGTTTGTGAGAAAAAGATCATTTGTTGGCTGTATCGGTAGGATTGACCGTTTTTCTTGTAGAAACCATTTGTTTGATTTCTTCACTGGACTTAATCTCACAGCCTTCCATAGCCCTGACTATAACAATCTTTTGTCTGAATACCCTTTGGTAACACTTTAACATTAACCTGTTCGCCTACATTGGTAGTGGCAGCAGCTACGTAACTCGTCGCTGGAAAACCTGTACAATCCGAATTTGAAATATTAATATTACTATAATGAGGTTCAACTTGAGCCTGAGACAATAGTGGAAACTCATCCCCGGGTATTTTAACGAACTTATTAAAGGGTTGCTGCAGAACTTGCAGTTCTGCTTCCAACAACTCTGGAGCAATTGCTAAGTTGTCGGGCATAGGGGGCATAGATGATGAAATCGAGAAAAAACTCAAATTGAGAAAAGACAGATGTAGGACAGACGAGAGGAAATTTGCCTTTAGCCAGCGGGTGGTTGGTTTGTGGAATAGACTTCCATCCCTTGTCATGGAAGTTGATAGCCTAAATAAGTTTAAGGCTCAGGTGGACAGGTATTTCGAATGAACAGAGGGGTGAAGTGGAAGTGGTTATTTTTTATTATTTTTTTATTTATTTATTTATTTTTTTTTTGGCTGATGCTGCATAAGCTTGCTTTCTTGCATCAAATGCCTCTACTAATGCTAAAATTTCAACCAACATTATAGAATAATAGAAATTAAAAACACAATTAGCAAAATAAAACTTGATAACTACCAAGTTTAAAATATCAACAATAAAAATTATTAGCACTAGTACTAATTCAGCACTAAATTATGTTAAAAATCAATATACTGTATATGCAAAAATAAACCAATCTATAAGACCCAGAGACAGTTTTTCACGAGTCCCATAGTATTAGTAACGGCCGTATGGTGCAAGAAAGCCTATGGCTTATGCTGCAGCAGCCAAAAAAAAAAAAAAAAAAAATCCGAACAAAACAATGATAAAAACAAAATATAAATAAAATAAATAACTAAATAATAATAATTAATAAATAAATAAAAAATAATAAAATAAAATATAAATAAAAAGGAAATTAAACCTATCATCCTATGCGCTTCCCTTACCCGAAAGTACTGTCCAGGTGACCTCTGAATTTCCCCAAACTGTCGGCCTCTACCACCCATGAAGGCAACTTATTCCAGTAATTTATAACTCGCTGGCTAAAATAAAACTTCCTGCAGTCCAATCTAAACATTTCTCCCCCTAACTTGAATTTATGTCCCCTAGTTCTAGCATCATTTATAATCTTGAAAATTTTTTCCTCATTCATTTTACTGATGCCTCTCAGAGCCTTAAACACCTCAATCAAATCTCCTCTAAGGTGTCTAGTTTTCAAACTCTGCAACCCACATATTCGAAGTCTTTCTTCATAAGGAAGAAATCGCCCTTTTGCCGATCTCACCAGGCGAGTTACCCTTCTTTGCACCCTTTCAAGAAGCTCGATGTCTTTCTTTAGGTGCGGTCTCCATACTTGAACACAGTATTCCAAGTGTGGTCTAACATAAGCCTTATATAATGGGATTATCACGTCCCTATCTCTACTTGCAAAAGTTCAATAGATCATCGGTAGGACACCATGGGCCTTCCTTGCAACCTGTTTACAATGCTCAGAGAATTTCATGTCTGACCGTATCGTAACACCCAAGTCCCTTTCCTCCAGTACTGGGTTTAGTTGAACTCCACCAAGTGAATAAGTTTTTTTGGGATTACTGTTTCCCAGGTGTAATATCTTACACTTTGTTGGATTAAAGCACAGCTGCCATTTTTCTGACCATTCTTGAAGTCTATCTAGGTCTCTCTGAAGAAGCTCAGCTTGACAGTGATCATTAACTACTCTACCAATTTTAACGTCATCTGCAAATTTAGACATCATGCCCTCTATCCCTTCATCAATGTCGTTTATGAAAATTAAAAACAACAGTGGTCCTAATACTGATCCTTGGGGAACCCCACTTCTTACATAAACCAATCTGAGGAATAGCCATTTATCACAACCCTCTGCCTCCTGCCCTGAAGCCATCCTTCTATCCATCTAAGGATTTTCCCAGTGATTCCAACCTGTTCCAGCTTATAAAGCAACCGCTCATGTGGGACTGAGTCAAAAGCTTTGCTGAAATCTAAATAAACAATGTCGAAATTATTCCCTAAATCCAGCTCGTGAGTGACCCTTTCAAAATAGCGAACCAGATTTGTTAAACATGATTTTCCCTTTACAAAACCATGCTGAGTATCCTTGAGAATTTCAATTCGATCCAAATGATCCTGAATTTCACCCTTGTTCATTGCTTCCATGATTTTCCCTACTACTGAAGTCAGACTGACAGGTCGATAATCTCCAACTTCACTTTTAGAGCCACCCTTATGTATGGAGACACATTTGCACTTTTCCAATCCAAGGGAATCTCTCCAGAGTCTAGTGATGCTCGCATAATTAGCCTCAATGGTTCAATGCACTCGCTTGCCGCCTCTCTTAAGATTATAGGGTATATTCCATCAACTCCAGGAGCCGGGCTGCAAGAGTAGCTCATGGAGTATTGTCAATGATATACAGGAATTTTTCCAGCAGGGATAAGGAGGTGATTATTCCATTGTATAAGGCAATGGTCAGGCCACACCTAGAGTACTGTATACAGGTCTGGAGGCCTCATTTCAAGAAGGATGTAGAGCTGCTGGAACGAGTACAGAGAAGGGCAACAAGATTAGTGAATGGAACAAAGGGGTGCTCTTACGAAGAAAGGCTTAAGTTTTGCAAATTACAGTGTCTGGAGACTAGGCACCAGCGAGGTGATCTGATTGAGGTGTATAAAGCCTTGAATGGTTTAAGCATGCTCAATGCTGATGGGATTCTTCCTCTAGCTCAGAAAAATCACCTGAGAGGGCATAAATTCAAATTGAGGAAAGACAGATGTAGGATAGACGTGCAGAAATTTGCCTTTAGCCAGCGGGTGGGTGGTTGGTTGGTGGAACAGACTCCCATCCCTTGTGGTGGAGGTTGATAGCCTAAATAAGTTTAAGGCTCAGCTGGACAGGTATTTTGAACGAACAGAGGGGTGAAGTGGAAGTGGGTGTTTTTTTTTTTTTTTTTTGGCTGATGCTGCATAAGCTTGCTTTCTTGCATCAAATGCCTCTACTAATGCTAATGCCTTACTGGTCTGTAGGCTCGAAAGTTTTTTCATTAAATAATCTTGCGAAATTTCAATATCATTAATTACATATTTTTTAACTTCGCTCCCACAATTTCCCATTGCCACAAAAGGCTTTTCATTTGTAAATATCGATGCAAAATAACTGTTGAGTTCATCTGCAACGGTAGCTGGTGTATTTATTACTATCCCCTTTCCCTTACGTAAAGGTCCAATCTGGTTTGTCCTGCTCTTCTTGGCATTTATATATGTGAAGAATTCTTTATCCCCCCTCTTTGCTCTGTTTGCTAGTGATTTCTCATAAACTGCCTTCGCCTGTCGAACCTTTTCTGTGGCTCTATTACAGATTACCTTGTAGCTGTTATAGGTTAGTACTTTTTATTGCTCTGTAACCTTTCCATGCCACCTTTTTCTGCTCAAGTAATGTGGCAACTTCACTATTCATCCAACTATAGAAATAGTTGAAAATTTCCAGTGGCCGTGTTAACCAGTGTGGTGTCATTACTACAGTTTGAAATTTTATAATTTTATTTCTATTTATCAGAGGCACCACAAAATTACCAAAATTAAGTAATTTGACCAATTATCCAAAGTAAAAGTTTCACCTCTCTGGTACTTACTGGGGGCTCAGAGGCCAGCTCTAAAGTTATGCCCAGAAAAGTAGCCCAATATGCTACTAGATTGCCAAAAATCATTTTAAAGCTAAAAATCTCCTCCAGTAATCTGTCTATTTCTTCCTGAAATTTATTTAAACTGCACACTTCAACAACACCAAATGGAAGTTTGTTCCTATTATCAACCATCTGGTGAGTGAAAGTAAACCTCTGTACATTTATCCCGTAACCATCTTTCCTCAATTTGAATTTATGCCCCTCGTGTTAGTCAGAGAAAGAGGAAGAATCTCATCAGCATTGAGCTTGCTCAATCCATTCAAAGCCTTAAACATTTCAATCAGATCATCTTGCGGGTGCCTGATCTCCAGATGCTGTAATTTGCAGAACTGAAGACTGTATTAGTCAGACTATCCTTTCATTCCCATCACCAATCTCATTGCCCTTTCTACACCTGTTCCAGCAGAACAGGTGTGTTCCTTCCTAAAATCAGGTCTCCAGACCCAAATGCAGTACTCAAGATGCAGCCTAACCATTGCCATTTATACAATCAGATAATTACTTCCGAAACCAAGCTATCAAAGTTCCTGCATATCATAGACAAAACCATATGAGCTGCACTGGCAACCTATCTGCACTGCTCAGTGAATTCCATATCTGACTATCCAATTACCCCCAAGTCTTTTTTTGTTTTCCACTACACTGAGTGTAGTACCATCCAGTTGGTACATTAATCTGGAACTACTGCTACCCATATGGAGTAGCTTGCATTTGTAGATGTTAAACTTCAACTTCTCAGCCATTTGCATAATTTTTTCAGATCTTGTTGCTGAGGCATACCCAAATTACTGTCATTAACCACACTGCCAACCTTTATCAACTGCAAACTTAGATATTAGACATCAATATCATTAATAAATACAGAAAAACAGCAAGGGCCGGGCACTGAACCCTGGGTAACTCCACTTATAACCTTACACAAAGAGCAGTGTCCATTAATAAGTACTTTGTCTTCTCCCACTCAAAGATCCCTTTATCCAGAGCAGTAACTTGCCCTCAATGCCACACTGCTCCAATTTGTATAGCAGTCTTATGTGCAACAGTATCAAAAGCTATTCTGAAATCCAAGTATATGATATCAAAATTATTTTTGGATCCAGTTCCTTTGTTACTGCATCATAATATCCAATCAGATTGGTTAGATTGCTCCTTAAAAAATCTATACTATGAATGCAGTATAGGTGCATTCTGTCTAAATGATTCTACATTACTTCTTTAACCAGAGACTATTATTTTCTCTGGAACAGAAGTTAAGCAAACCGGTTTGTAATTAACTCATATCACATTTTGATCTCCCTTTGTGAACTGGGGTTACTTTTGCATAACTCCAGTCCTCTTCAATCTAAAGGTACTCTCATAATTATGAATTAGGGTTTGTTTATTCCCTTTGTAGCCTCCCTTAATATAATTGGATAGATTCCACTACCTCAAGTGCCTTTTTTTTTTTTTTTTAAGGTAAGCTTCAACAATTTCTCTTCCAATTTCCTCTCTGTTCTCATAAAATCTCTAGCTCCCTGTTGGATATTGATGAACTTCTGGAATTCTCCTCCCAAAAGAAAATGTAGATGCAAAATTGAGTGAATGTAGATGCAAAATACCTATTCAGCTGAACAGCAACCTGAGCAGGATCATCAATACTTAAACCATCAAAACTGAGTGGACCAATGTGATTCAATCACTTCCTTCTGTTACTACTTCCTACTGTTATATTAACAGTAGACTGTTAATATAAGTAAAGTCTCTGCTGCTTTTCTTGACTTTCTTTGACAGAAACTTCTTGTAATCTACATTAGCTTGCCTAACCTCCTTTGTGACTTAATTACAGAATAGTTTATATCTACCACAGGCATCTATATCACCTGATAATTGATATGCATCCCATGCATTTTCTTCTCTGCCATGGGTTTTATCAGCTCATCAGACATACATTTAGGTCTAAGCCTTGAACAGTATTTCTCAGTTGGTATGAAACGCCTAGTAGCTTCTACGATTACTTCCCTGAATGTTGGTAACATCATCAGACAGTATAGAATTTAAAAATCTTAGACCTTTTGAAATATTAATACGTTCCGGAGAAATACCGCGAATACCGTAAATGCGAATACTGAGTTATGGCTCCCATAGTAATAAAGGGGTTCCGTTCCAAAGTATGAAATATATAAGAAAAACTAGTCTAAAATTTTGTCTATGTATGTATTATATGTACCTTCATAATATGACTATGTACATTGACAGTACATAGTGAAATGCAAGCATATAAGGCATCGAAATGAAAATAAGAAACAATTTAATATTAAATGTAATATTTATTAGAAATTTCAAACAAATCTTTCAAACCAGCGTCTTTGCTAGCTAAAAAACTTATCCCGCCAGTGCCATCACCAGTTTCACTAAAGTGTTGATAAAGGAGTTTTGCCTTTTCACGAATGATGAGTGAACTTAACAGAATTTTATTTTGAGTTCGGTCTTCTACCCACAGATTTAAAGCCTTTTCCATTTTTCTAATTTAACATCACGAGTTACAGAGCAAATTTTTGAAGCAATCAGCGCGTTTTCACGGACAGTACGGCGGGTTTTTTCTTCCGATTTCTTGATTGATCGTACTGTTGACTCATTGATTTTATAATATTTTGCCACTGAGGAGACACTTTCACCATTAGAAATTTTATCTAATAACTCAATTTTATTCGCTAATGTCACCTTCTTTGATCTTTTCCCATTTCCCTTGTTATTCGTAGCCATATTTTTGTACGGGTTAGAAAGAACTTGTCCACAATAAAGTCACTTTCTTCCGTTAACACATTCGAAAAAGTCTGTTTTTCACTGCAAAACGGTAGATTTATCACTTTTGTAAGCATATCAATTTATAAATTTATTCAATTTTTAAGCATATAAATTAAAAGCAAACAACGAAACCTTCCATGACAAGCGCATAACACATACTGAACAAGGATTAGCGAGAAACATCCACGCTCGCGATTTTTTCACCCCTCTCCCCCCACCCACTGAGCACTGTTTTGGCCGGGGAAGATAATTTTAGCCACACCCATGTTTTTTTTATGGCAGAAAATGATCACGGCACTTTAAAATTCACATTGTTTTAGGTTTCATTTTATATTAAATCAGCGACAGCGAATACGCGAAACCGCGAATACAGATATCGCGAATAGCAGGGGTTTACTGTATTACTATAATCAGGTTCAACAGTTTGTCCAGTCCTTTCTTGAATTTATTTAAGCTATCAACTTCCACAATGACAGAGAAAAAGTTTGTTCCAGCAATCAACCACCTACTGGCTAAAGGCAAATTTCCACACATCTATTCTACAACTGTCTTTCTTCAATTTGGATTTATATCCAGTCAAGTGCATAATCTGAGCAAGAGTTAAAATCCCATCATCATTAAGCTTGCTCAAACCATTCATGGCCTTATACACCTCAATCAGATCACCTCCCAGGTGCTTGGTGTTCAGATGCTGCAATTTGCAGAACTTGAGCCTTTCTCGGTAAGAGCATCCTTTGTTCTGCTTACCAATTTTGTTGCCCTTCTCTGTAATCATTTCGCAGCTCTACATCCTTTCTAAATATGTAACAAATATATATAAACAGCTGTTCTATAAACAGTTGTGGTCAGGCCACACCTTGACTACTGTATACTGGTCTGGAGGCCTCATTTTAAGAAGGATGTAGAGCTGTTGGAACGAGTACAGGGAAGGGCAACAAGATTAGTGAATGGAACAAAGGATTGCTCTTATGAAGAAAGGCTTAAGTTTTGCAAATTACAGTGTCTGAAGACTAGGCACCTGCGAGAGGTGATCTGATTGAGGTGTATAAAGCCTCGAATGGTTTGAGCATGCTCCATGCTGATGGGATTCTTCCTCTAGATCAGAATAATCACCTGAGAGGGCATAAATTCAAATTGAGGAAAGACATATGTAGGACAGATTGTGTGGAAGTTTGCCTTTAGCCAGCGGGTATTGGTTGGTGGAACAGACTTCCATCCTTTGTTGTGGAAGTTGATAGCCTAAATAAATTTAAGTCTGAGCTGGACAGGTATTTGGAATGAATGGAGGGGTGAAATGGGAGCGTTTTTTTTGGCTGATGCTGCATAAGTTGCTTTCTTGCATCATATGGCTCTACTAATGCTAATGCTGCACAGCTTGGAAACTAGGCACCTTAGAGGAACCTTCATTGAGGTGTTTAAGGCTCTGAGAGGCATAAGCGAAATGAATAATAATGAAATTTTCACGGGATTCTACAACAAGGAGCCATAATTTTAAGTTACGGTGAGAGATGTTTAGACTGGATTACAGGAAGTTTTATTTTAGCCAGCGAGTTATAAATTACTGGAATAAGTTACCTAATGGAGGAAGGAAACACATAGGTTGTCTATTTCCATTTCTCTTATTATTATTTTTTATTATTATTATTTTATTTTTATTCTTATTATTTAATTTTATTTTATTATTATTATTTTTGGCTGGGGCAGCATAAGCCATAGACTTATTGCACCATGTGGCCATTGTTAATTCTAATACTATTTGCAACCATCCTTCCTCAATATGAATTATGCCCCCTTATGTCCATAGTCTGAGGAAGAGAAAGAAACCCATCAGAATTTATTTATTTACTTAATTTACTGCTTACGCTTCACCCCTGAATAGCCTTCAGCTAGGAGGTTATAATGTACAGTTGTATATTATAACTTACAGTAAACATATGTGATACATAAATTATGCATACATAATCATTAGTTTCTATAAAATAATACAAATAACATCCAATACGAGTAAATAAAGCACGCGGATATATACAATGACAAAAGTGAAAGGTAGAGACATAAATAATATATACAACTATAGCATACAACTACAACACCGCATGCACATACAACAAAAGAAGCACTGCAGGATTATCTAGACAAGACTTCAGTTATAGTTCAGACACAGCAAGGGTTTGTTAAGGGGAAGTCTTGTCTGACCGATTTGATTGGATACTATGATGCGGTCACAAAGGAACTGAAAGCAAAGGATAATTTTGATATCATATACTTGGATCTTAGGAAGGTTTTTGATTCTGTTGCACATGGAAGACTGATGCACAAATTGGAGCAGTGTGGCATTGGAGGCAAATTGATGCTATGGATAAAGGGATGGTTGACTAGGAGAAACAGAGTGGTAATCAATGGGCACTGCTCTTCAAGGACTAATGTTATAAGTGGAGTCCCCCAGGGTTCACAGTGTTGGGTCCACTGTTGTTTTCTGTATTTATTAATGATGGAATATCAGGCTTAATGTCTAAGTTTGCAGATGACATGAAGGTTGGCAGGGTCGTTAATGACACTAATGAGAGTACACTACTGCAACAGGACCTAGAAAAGTTGAGCAAATGTTGTGCAGTCAGATTTGAAGCTCTCTGAAAATTGTAAACAGACTGTGAGAATAGCACATGGGGTTTTGTCAATGACTAGCATTAGCAGAGACATATGGTGTAAGAAAGCAAGCTTACACTGCATCAGCTTAAAAAAAAAAAAAAAAAAAAAAGCCTATCCATTTCATCCATCCATTCGCTCCAAATGTCTGTCTAGTTCTGCCTTGAATTTATTTAAGCTGTCAAACTTCTACAACAACAGATGGAAGTTTGTTCTAGAAATCAACCACTGGCTAGCTAAAGGCAAATTTCCACACATCTATTCTACAACTGTCTTTCCTCAAATTGAATATGTCCTCTCGGGCAGAATTTATGACCTTTCATTTATGTTCATGAAAGGACAAATTCATAAATTTCAATTTATGTCCTCTCAGGTGGAATTTATGAATTTATTTCCTTTCATTTATGTTCATGAAAGGACAAATTCATAAATTTCAATTTATGTCCTTTCATGATTTTTCTTCTTACCCATCTGGGCAAGAGGAAAAATCATGATATTCAGGAATTTTGCCAATGTAGTTAAGGAGGTGATCATCACATTGTATAATGGTTAGGCTAAATCTTGAGTACTGCACACAGGTCTGTAGGCCTCATTTGCAGAAGCATGTGGATCTGTTGGAGTGGGTGCAGGTTGGAGGAGCATATAAATGAGGAAGGATGGTTGTAGACAGAAGTGTAGAAGTCTGCTTTCAGCCAGTGGGTAGCTGACTGTTGGAACAAACTGGTGTTGTAGAAGTAGGTAGTTTGAATAAAATCAAGGAAGAACTAGACAAACTGTTAGAGAGTATGGCAGGTGATATGGAAAATGTTTTTTTTTTTTTTTTCCTGCTGATGCTATATAAGCACATCATTTGCCATTACTAATATACTGCATCTGGGAAGGGCCAAACTTGAAGGTAGTTTATGGAAAAAGTCCTACAGTTAAATTTATACTCTCACAGGACCTAGAAAATAACATCTCACATAAAATTCCTTGAGAAGTGTAAACAGGCTGCTTGAACAGCACATGCACTTCTGTCAATGATATATAGGAACTTTTCCACCAGGAACAAACAGGTGATTATCATATTGTGTAAGGGTTAGGTTAGGTCACACATTAAAAACTGTATACAGGTTTGGAAACTTAATTTTATGAAGGACATAACTCTGTTGGAAGGGGTTCAGAGAAGTACCTAGAGAAGTACAACAGCCAAAAAAGGATATTTTTACCAAAAATGACTGGGATTCTGTAAATTAAGCATCTGCATGGTGTAAGAACCTTTCTTAGATGACAGACACACACGATCAAATTTAAGTTGTAAACAGACAGTTGCAAAGTAAACAAAAATAAATTAATTATGTTTATAGTAATAGCCACAGGATTCTTACTGCACTGGCTGACATAAGAAAATACAAATTACTTGCTTCCCACCTCAGTTGATCACAACTATCCAGTTGATCTTTGAATTTATTCAAACTGTCATCCTAAACTACCTGTTCAAGCAATCAACAACTTATTGGCTAAAAGAAAACTTCCTATAATCTAGTCTAAAGCTCTTCCCCTGTAATTTGAATTTAGGCCACAAAGTTCTGTAATTCTCTATAACACTGAAAATTCTGCCTTCATTAATTTTATTAACCCCTCACAGAGTCTTATAAAACTCAGTCAGGTAACCTCAGAAGTGCCAAGTTGCCAAGCTCTGTAGCCCACATATTCAGTCTTTCCTCACATGGTCGCCTTTTTGCCAATCTCACCATGCAAGTCGCCAGTCCTTGGACCTTTTCAAAAACTCAGTCTTTTTTCAGATGAGGTCTCTATACTTGAACACTATTCCAAATGATCTTACAATTACCTTATACAGTGGGACTATGACCTCATATCTCTGCTGGATAATGTTTGATAAATCATCAATAAAACACCATGTACTTTCCTGGCTGCCTGTTTACACTGCTCAGAAAACTTCACATATGCCTGTATTATAACTCCCAGTCCCATTCTTCATCTACTATTTTTAATTAAGCCACATAAAGTGTATAATTTATTCTGGGGTTGCCATTCCCCAAGTGTAAGACCTTGCATTAAAACATAGCTGCCACTTTTCTACATTGTCTGCAAATTTTGACATCAAGCCTTCTCTCCATCATCAATGCCCTCTATGAAAATCAGAAACAACTGAATATTTGCTGATGCTATTGAGGCAGTGTTAGGTGGGTCAGAAAACTGCTAGCTTTGGGGGTTACAAGGACTAATAGATTAACAGTAGCCACTGGCAGAGGTGAAAGTGATTCTAGCACTGCTTCTATTGGAATAAGAAGAAGCCTGGAAAACAAGATGCAGGATGTTTCAGAGACTGCTGGGAGTCATTGCAGTACAAGTAAACACATGGGTTGTGTTAGGGTAGCTAAGAATAGGAACAGGTGCATGTATACTTGCGAGTACACCAATGCTAGGAGTTTGGTAAATAAATTTGATGAATATTTGAGGTATTGCTCAAAGCATCAAAGGCAGATATTGTTGGGATATCAGAGACGTGGTGTCACACAGATATAAGGAATGCAGAACTGGAATTTCGGGAGTACAATGTCTACAGAAAGGATAGACAGGATAGGAAGGGAGGAGGGGTTATGCTATTAGTTAAGAAACACAAAATCCAAGGAAGTGAGGCCAATCAACATCGCTGGACAGTGCAATGTCAAGTCAGTTTGGCTTGACATAAGCATTGGGAGATCAAAATTGAGAGTTGTTGTTGTTGTTTGTTAAATTTATTGGTGCATCAGCAACTTAGGCTATAATGCACTAATTACTGTCTGCACTAATTACTGATATTTCCTTCGCTTTTCTTACAGGAGATAGTGGTTCAGATAAGGTGATATTTATTAATAAATTTTAGAAAAAGAAAAATGTTATCCATGTTCTCTCGATCTCCTAGGACACACTGTAGTGTTAAATTATTGTAATTATGAAAATTAGAGGAAAAAGCTGTTTTCCGTTCTTTTTGATATTGCGGGCATTCTATGATGATATGCTTTACTGTTAGTGGGCATAAACAATTACTGCATTGTGGAGGATCACTGTTTGTTAATAGATAGCTATGGGTGAGGAAAGTATGACCAATGCGTAATCTGGCTAGAATAGTTTCTTCCTTTCTGTTTCATCTCATGCTGGATTGCCACTGTTTAGGTTCTCTCTTGATTTCAAAAAGTTTATTATTTTTCTGATCTTTCCACATGCGTGTCCATACTTCTTTATATGTCTGTTTGAGAAAGGACTTATGATCACTATAAGGAGTCCTGAAATTAGATGGCATCACATTTGTAGCAATTTTAGCAGCTAAATCTGCCTGCTCGTTTCCTTGGATTCCAACGTGTCCAGGGATCCAGCAAAATATTACGGGCTGTCCACGTCCATGAAGTGCTGATAACTGAGCTAAAATTTTCTGTATCAGAGGATGACTAGGGAAGGATTTACCCTGTAGAGCATTAACAGCACTCAACGAATCTGTATATATGATGGATTTAGCGTATGAGGCTTCTTTTATATTCTCTAGGGCTAGTAGAATACCATATAGCTCTGAGGTATAAATACTGCATTCTGGTGGAAGCTGTCTGGAGATGGTGCAATTTGGTAGTACTACAGCTGTACCAACTTTATTACCATTTTCGGATCCATCTGTGTATAGCTGAATGAAGCTGCTAAACTCGGTGGAGTGAGCCATATGTATTTGTCTAATGTTGATATCGGGAATGTTATTCTTTCCCCATTGCTGAAAAAGTCTATCAATATGTACTGGAGCCATGGACAGCCATGGCTGGGTTTCAGTGCTAGTATCCTGGAGCGTGTTAGAGAACTTCAGGCCCCAGCTTGTGATCAAAGCTTGAAGCCTAATGCCAGATGGTTTGTTGTAACACCATTTAGTTTGATAGATTTCTCTCCATTTTGGCGTGAAGAGGCATTGCCACATGGGATGATGTGGGAGACTGCTGATTTTAGCTGCATAATTTAGTAGTAGAGTTTCTCGCCTAAGGTGTAACGGTGGTTCATAGGCTTCGGTATAGAGGCTTAAGATTGGCGATGTGCGAAAAGCCCCCAGTGCAACTCTTAATGCACTGTGATGTACAGGATCGAGCCATTTCAATACACTTGGCCTGGCTGAATCATATGCAGGAGACCCATAGTCTAACCGGGATCTGATCAGTGAGCGATATAGATGTAACAACACGTAACGATCTGCACCCCATGACATAGAAGAAATTACTCTGAGAATATTTAGTTTTCTAAGACAACTTGTACGAATATGTTTTATATGTTCCAGGAAGTTTAATTTTTTATCAAATATTACACCAAGAAATCTAATACTAGGTTGGAAAGTAATACAATGAGAATCCAAATGAAGGTCTGGATCCGGATGTAAAGAACGTTTGCGACGGAAGTGCACAGCAGTCGTTTTTGGTTTTGAAAGCCGATATCCGTTGTTCTTAGCCCAAGAGACTATTTTGTTAATGGTGCCTTGTAGTTGTCTTTCAATAAGTCTCATGTTTTTAGAATGACATGACATGGCAAGATTGTCAGCGTACAAGTATGCGTCAACTGTGTTAGGTATGCACTTGGTAATAGAATCAATCCTAATGGCAAAGAGTGTGGCGCTCAACACTGATCCTTGGGGAACTCCCTCTTCTTGTACATATGCTCGAGATAATGAAGAGTGGAATCGGACTTGAAAGGATCTATTGCCTAGAAAGTTCTTAATAAATTTTGGGAGATGACCCCGAAGTCCACATTTATGCAAGTCCTGAAGAATTCCGTATCGCCAAGTTGTATCAAAGGCTTTTTCAATGTCAACAGATATCATGACTAGGTATTCATTTCTCAGGAACGCGTTCCGGATATTTGTTTCGGCCTTGATAATGAGATCAAGCGTACATCTTTTTCTCCGGAAACCATACTGACTTGGGCTTAGAATGTTTTGAGTCTCTAAAAACCATGTCAGTCTGGCGTTAATTATTTTTTCCAATGTTTTTCCCAGACAACTGGTTAGAGAAATAGGATGGTAATTTTTGGGATCCGTGTGGTCTTTCCCTGGTTTCGGGAAGGCTAGCACATAAGAATGGCACCAGCTAGCGGGGGTAATACTCTTCTAAGTAAATTCTGTTATAAAGTTGTAGGAGTACAGTTAATGATTCCTCATTTAAATGACAGATCATGGTGTAATAAATCCCGTCGGGACCTGGAGCACTGTTTTTCACTCGTGCAAGTGCATTACGCAATTCATTCATGGTCAGAGGCAGATTATAAGAATGAAGGATGACAGTATTAAAATTTAGTTTGTATTTTTCTGTCTGGGATTTTAGTGATTGAAATGCAGGTTCATATGTGGCAACAGCTGAAAGCGTTTCAAACGTAGTACCTAAGGCATTGGCAATTTCTGTAGGTTCAGAGATTTCTTTCCCTTTCACAAGTAGAATAGGAGAAGTTGTCTGCGAGTATTTACCATTAATTCTTTTGATTTTTTTCCATATTGTGGAAGTATCCGTGGATCTGTTTATGGTGGAGGCATAATGCGCCCATGCTTCTTTTTTACTCTCCCGTCTTATATGACGAGCTTTAGCTCTGACTCTCTTAAACTGTAGGAGGTTAGCTGTGGTTGGATGTTTTCGAAAAATATTCCAATATTTGTTCCTTTCTTTTTTAGCGCTGTTGCATGCTTCGTTCCACCACATTTTTGGATGAAGCCGGATTTTGGATGATGATTTTGGTATAGCAGTCTCGGATGCTTTCATTATTGTATCTGTAATGTAGCTTACTGCAGAGTCAATTGTGTGGGTTGCTATGAAGATAGCATCTAAGTAAGCTATTTCTTGGTATTTAATCCAGTTCGCCTTAGTAAACTTCCAAGTTGTCCTAATGTTACTCTGAGGAGTAGAACTTATACAGAAAGTACAGATGATAGGAAAGTGATCGCTACCGCGAGGGTTATTAGTAACGGTCCAGTCTATGAGAGGAAATATCACTGGAGAGCATATAGAAAGATCAATAGCAAAGGTTGAGCCAGATGGTAAATGCACATATGTGTGAGCACCAGTGTTTAAAATTGTCAGGTTATGTTTGTCTAAAATTTTTTCAATTATCTGTCCTCTGGAGTCAAGATGTTGAGAACCCCATAGCGGGTGATGGCCATTCCAGTCACCCATAATACAAAAGAGAGCAGGTATTTGCATTACTAAATTATCTAAATCAGCAAAAGTGTATGTATGATTTGGTGATAGATACAATGAAACTAATGTTATTGTGATTCCGAAGGTGACACGGACAGCAATTGCCTCTAAAGAAGTTTGCAGGGATATAGGTCTAGAGGGTACCGAAGAATTCACTATGAGTGCTACTCCTCCATGAGCTAAAATAGATGAGTTTCTATCTTTTCTATACATATTGTAATGCTTAATTTTCATAGATATTGCATTTGTGAGATTTGTTTCTTGAATGCATACTGCAACAGGCTTGTATTCAGATAGGAGATCGTAAAAGTCGTCAAGGTTAGCACGGAGCCCACAACAATTCCATTGTATAACTGTATCCATTGTTTGGTTTTAGCTAGTGTCTGCTGACTTCCGTGAGGTAGTTTGCTTACGCCTGTCTATTTTTCCTTTATCCTTCTTTGAGAAGACTGGTCTGCTTGTGTCAATGTCACCTTCTGGATGAATTTCAAGAAATGTGTCATCTTCATCTGCTTTTTTCATCAGTGTCCATGGTATCAGATCTGAATGTGTGTGTATCAGTTCTTTCAGCGCTCTTAGTTTGTACTTTTGGTTGCTGATTCGTATTCTTATCTGGAGGTATTGTTACCGGCGTATTTACTTCTTGGGTTGCATATTTTGAGGGAGATGGTTCTTTTAATGAAGTAAGTAATGATTTTGCCCAACCAGATATAGAGATATTTGGAGGGACAGAGCAGTCAGTCTGAGTTGATATTGTGCATAGCTGTTTAGTAACTGAGGCGTATGTAGATGATTTAGTAGGGATTGCAAGTGTTTCTTTGCCTCTTGATATGACACTTTGTTCTCTATTTTATACTTCTGAATGTTCTTCTCTCTTTTCCATTGGATACAGTCCTTAGAGAAGGCAGAATGATTTCCATGGCAGTTAGGACAGTTTTGGGTTTCATTATTGCAGTCTGTATGTGTTTGTTCTTTTGAACCACAAGAAGCACAAGTGACTATACCTCTGCACACGGTTTGCGAATGACCGAATTTTTGGCACTTAAAGCACCGGACTGGGTTGGGAATGTACGGTCGAACATGGCATCTGAGATATCCAGCTTTTATAGTTGTGGGGAGATTTGGTGACTTAAATGTCAATGACTGTTCGTGTAGGGACAGGCTCTCCATCTTTTTTGATGACAATTCTTTTTGCCTGGACTACATTTTGATTGCTTAATTCAGAGACAAGTTCATCCTCTGATACATTTAGAAGATCCCATTCAGATATTACCCCTTTAGAGGAGTTCAAGGTAGCACACTATATTCGCTCTACAACGTCATCAACCTTTGCGACTGGCAGACATACCCTGGTCCTGTTCCACCTATCCTTTTTACAAAGCATGTTCCCCGTTTCCCTGACAATAGAGTCACCAACAACTACTAGTTCCTTCGGGACCAGCGCATTCTGCCTTGGGGGTTGCCTCTGTGTCACGTGATGCCCAAGTGCAAGCTCTGGCGTTGATGTGGGCAGCTGAGAGCTTGATGGGCCCCTCAATTTAGTTTCTTCGAGGGCATCCACCCTGTCCTTCAAGCTCTCATATAGGCCCACAAGAACGCTGAGTTGTTGCCTGATATCGATACACTCCTTGCATCGCGCACACACAAAGACATCCCCCATGGCAGTATCTTGACATTAAGCTTGATATACCATCATCAATATTATTTATAAATACAGAAAACAATAATGGACCCAACACTGAACCCTGAGGGACTACACTAATAACATTAGTCCACGATAAGCAGTGTCCATTGATTACCACTTTGTTTTCTCCCCCTGAACCACCTCTTTATCCATAGCAGCAATTTGCCTCCAATGCCACACTACTCCAATTTGTGCAGCAGTCTTCCATGTGCAACAGTATCAAAAGCCTTTCTAAGATCCAAGTATATAATATCAAAGTTATTCCCTGCATCCAGTTCTTTTGTGACTGCATCATAGTATCCAATCAAATTGGTCAGGCAAGACTTCCCCTTAACAAAACCATGCTGTGTCCAAGCTATAACTGAAGTCTTGTCTAGATGATCCTGCAGTTCTTCTTTAACCAGTGCCTACATTAATTTTCCTGGAACAGAAGTAAAACTCACAGGTCTATAATTACTTGTGTCAGCCTTTGATCCTCCTTTGTGAATTGGGGTCACATTTGCACATCTCCAGTCTATGGGTACCTTCCGTGAGTCCAAGGAAGCTGTCATAATTATGGCTAAGGGTTTGCTTGCTTCCTCTGCTGCCTCCTTTAATATAATTGGATAGATCATATCCACTCCGGGTGCCATACTTGTGTTTATCTTCAACAATTTCTCCTCCACTTTACTCTCAGTTATTACAAGATTATCTAGTTTACTGCCAGAGTTGAATACACC
The DNA here is from genome assembly GCF_048544385.1 of Mastigoproctus giganteus. NCBI lineage: Eukaryota > Metazoa > Arthropoda > Arachnida > Uropygi > Thelyphonidae > Mastigoproctus > Mastigoproctus giganteus. Next base: position 3,918,048 of record NC_143578.1, on the reverse strand, counting down.
TCTGGCATTCTCCACGCCGAATAACTCCTCATGTGTGAATGTCGATGAAAAATATTCATTTAGTTTGTTAGCTACCTGAGCAGGATCATCAACAGTTGACCCATCGATATCAAGTGAACCAATCTGATTCATCCCCTTCCTTCTAGAGTTTACATAAGAAAAGAACTCTTTACTGTTTTTCTTTGCCTCCTTTGCCAAAGATTTCTCGTAATCTGCCTTTGCCTGCCTAACCTCCTTTGTAACTTGGTTACAGATCAACTTATATCTATCATAGGCTTCTGTGTCACGTGTTAATTTATATGTATCCCATGCATTTTTCTTCTCTGCCATATGTCTCATTAGTTCATCTGACATCCATTTAGGCCTAAACCATGAACAATATTTCTTACTTGGTATGTACAGCCTAGTAGCTTCCAAGATAAGTTCTTTGAACGCTTCCCATTTTGAATTTGCTGTTGGTAACATCATCAGTTGGTCCCACTGTATAGAATTTAAATACTGTCTCCTACCATCGTAGTCGCCTTTACAAAAGCAATAACCCTTCCCTTTACCCCTGATGGTAGTTACCTCTTTGAGTAAATCCCACTTCAGCACACTGTGATCACTGCCACCTAGTGGTTCATTTATCTGCAGATTCTTAATGCATGAAGAATCAATACTGATAATCAGATCAAGAGTATTACTTCCTCTAGTTGCCTCCCAAAGATGCTGATGTAGAAAACAATCATCGAATAAATCCACAAAAGCCTTGCTAGTGTGTGAGTGACCAACCCACAAATTCCAGTCAATATCTGGGAAATTAAAATCCCCCATTATAAGACTCTCTGATTTACTGCCCCACTCTATTTCCTTGTACAGTTTCTTATTATACTCATCAGAGTCATTAGGCCTATAGCACACTCCTACTCTCAATTTTGGCCCCGAGTGCCAAGCGAGTGACTAAAGCGATTCTATAGTGATTTGAAAGCGAATTTCTTAAAAGAGCGATTGATTGTAGTTGAACGTTAGTTTCTAATTTCCAAAGTTATATAATTTTGCTCTTCTAAAGTAAAGAAGTCAGCTTACTCAACAGAAAGGAAAGCCACCTTTCTTCTTGTATATAAAACTAATCTACTAACGCACTAACACTAACAACCTTATCGCTTGGTCACTGGTGGCACCGCTCCTGCCTCCACGTGGTGGGGCTGGAAGCCTGGGAGGAGAAATCCACTCTCCCGGGACTAAAAGGAGCAACTATGGACAACACAAAACAGTCCTACTATGGATCTCTTGATCCAGATTCAAGTAGACATGACGACCATGATAATTTGAATAAATCCCATGCTAAGAGACAAAAAAAAGAAGGGACAGATTTTTCTGCTCCTCTCTTCTTAATATTACATTCCTCCACAGACCAACCATTGAGTAAACTCTCCCCATTTTTGATTCAGAAATGTCTCGAAAATGTGGCTGGGCTTCCAAAAGCACACTCCTACTCTCAATTTTGATCTCCCAATGCTTATGTCACACCAAACTGACTCGACACTGCACTGTCCAGCGATGTCCACTGGCTTCACTTCCTTGGATTTTATGTATTTCTTAACTAATAGCATAACCCCTCCTCCCTTCCTATCCAGTCTATCTTTTCTGTAGACGTTGTACTCCCCAAATTCCAGTTCTGCATTCCTTATAACTGTGTGACACCAAGTCTCTGATATCCCAACAATATGTGCCTTTGATGTTTTGAGCAATACCTGAAATTCATCTAATTTATTTACTAAACTCCTAGCATTGGTGTACACGCAAGTATACATGCACCTATTTCTATTCTTAGCTACCCTAACACAACCCATGTGTTTACTTGTACCGCAATGACTCCCAGCAGTCTCTGAAATATCCTGAATCTTGTTTGTCAGGCTTCTGCTCATTCCAATAGAAGCAGTGCAAGAATCTCTTTCACCTCTGCCAGTGGCTACTGTTAATCTATTTGTCTTTGTACCCCCCAAGAATATGTGCATAATATGTGCATAATGTATTCTCTGTAGAGGTGTGTGAATTCACAAGTTGATCTATATATTGTGTAGGCTAAAAAACCAAAAACAACTTGATGGGAGGGAAAATCTTACACCCTCAACTTAACTTGATTGAAGAGGATTTTAAGAATTCCTCCAATCACTGATGATAACTGAGCAGATATCTGTAAAAACATATAGCACACTGTAACATCATGCCAACTAAGCTGCCAAAGAGGCAGCTTAGTTGGCATGATGGCTTATGTTTCTCAACCTCCAGGGTACCGTCTGGAGGTTGAGAAACATGAGCCCAGATTTGGATTGAATGGGTAAGTTAATATTTATTTATTTATCTATTATTATTTATTTATCTATTATTATTTATTATTTTTTTTTTTTGTTGTTGTTGTTGTTTTGGCTGATACCACAAAAGCTTAATTTATTTATGTTTTTTAGCATTAACTCGGCTCAATCTAAAAATAATTTGGTAAAACTGACTTCCCAAAAAGATTGATGAGTGAATGGGACCCCATAGATGTCCTAAAGTTTCAGTTAAAGATCAGATAACCTAAGGTTTGAACTGATTTTTTCTTTAGTATCTGTAGATAAATCAGAATGTCAGAATACTGCAACAAGATCTAGAAAAGTTAGGCAGATGGGCTGAAAAGTGGCAACTGAAGTTTAATATTGACAAATGCAATGTACTGCATATGGGTAGCAATAACCCAAGAGAAACATACCAACTGTGTGGTACTACACTCAGGGAGATTGAGAATGGAAAAGACCTGGGAGTAATTGTGCAGTCAGATATGAAGTTCTCTGAGCAGTGCAGACGGGCAGCCAGAGCAGGTCATGGAGTTTAGTCAATGACATATAGCAATTTTGCTAGCAGAAACAAGGAGGTGATTATACCTTTGTATAAGGCAATGGTCAGGCCAAACCTTGAGTACTGCGTACAGATCTGGAGGCCTCATTTTAGGAAGGATGTAGAGTTGCTAGAATGAGTACAGAGAAGGGCAATAAGATTGCTGAGAGAAACAAAGGGTTCTCTTACCATGAGAAGCTTAAGTTGCGGCATCTGGAGACTAGGCACCTGCGAGGTGATCTGATTGAGATGTATAAAGCCTTGATGGTTTAAGCAGGCTCAATACTGATGGGATACTTCCGCTTGCTCAGATTAAGAACATGATGTGGCATAGATTCAAATTGAGGAAAGACAGTTGTAGGATAAATGTGTGGAAGTTTGCCTTTAGCCAGTGGGTAGTTGATTGCTGGAACAAACTTCCATCTGTTGTTGTGGAAGTTCATAGCTTAAATAAATTTAAGGCTGAACTAGACAAACATTGTGACTAGATTGGTGAAATGGGAAGGGTTTTTTTTAATTTTTTTTTATTGGCTGATGCTATGTAAGCTTGCTTTCTTGCATCATATGCCTCAACTAATGCTAATAATAAAATTTCCCTATATTCACTATCTGTTACATTCAACTTCAAAATAGTCATACAATTTTGATATTGCAATAAATATATGAATGGCAGTGAGCAAAATGTCATACTGTGTACATAGAGTTACAAGGTCACAGAGTGCAGTCAGGGTTTGGGGGGATAGTATATGAGGCTAAGTCACTGATGGAGGAAGCATGCAAATGTGTGGGGGAATTTTCACAATGAAATGGGACAAAAAAACAGGAAGCATGAGGGGATATAAACAACTGGGAAAACATGAAGATTGGAATTTGGAAGTTTTAAAGTATATATACCACTCAAAGATTCTGTAAAAAAAAAAAAAAATACATGGTAAGAATGTAAAGTAATTAAGAATAAATTAAGGTCAGCCTTTTTCAAACAAATGCAACATACACAGCAGCTAAAAAAATTAAATCTCATGGTACGCGTAACCTTTTTCATTACGATAATGTGACATTCAAAAGTTAAAAAATATTGATTCCTAGTATATGCGATGTAGTAGGCAATAACGTTGCAATGGAAACTATAGTTCGTGAGCATTGGAAATGTAGAAGACAAGCGTGTATGATGCATTTGCAAATTTTGCTCATCTACTTCCGCATGTATGCGAAATGAACGACTAATATTTCTACACATATGAATTCTATAACTAAAATAAACTCCCCATTAACAAAATCCTGCATATTTGAAAAACTATAAAAAATAAAATAAAATAAAAGCGAAAATTTGTTTTTTTATGTCTATTTAAAACCTCACCTTAACTGTGTCAAAGTCATTTTACAGTTGATAATGAATATACCAATTTGAAATACGGTATACTCAAAAGATGCACATTTTTACTCCTGCAGTTCCTATATATGACGCCTTTCTCACGAAAGGCCTACTTATTTTTATTAAAAGACAGTTCGAAATACCAAAGTAAGCTCTCATACACAAAATAGAACTCACTCATCATTCTCATCATATTTAAGCCCCACCTACTGGTTACAAGGCAGGTATTTGAATCACCATTGCAGTTCGAAAGTTGGAAGAACTGGAGTCTCTTTAAAAGAAGAAATTTTAAAAATAATAATAAATAAAATCACTAAAGCTCTATGTATATTTTTATCATTTTCCGGAAACAAAATAATAATAATCACAAAAAAATTGTAGATTTTCGTCCTCAGTTTTAGATTTTTAGTTTACCCCTCAAAATTTAGGAAATTCCATGACAGTAAAAGACCTCACTCGTGAAAATTTTAGAACTTCATTATATTAGTATTAATACGGACAAAATATAAAATAAAATAAAACAGAAATTTGTTTTTTCATATCTGCTTCAAACATCGCATTAACTGTATCAACGTTTACAACAGCTAAAAAATAATAAAGAGGAAAATAAAGAAAAAACTTTAACCGTTTCAAATGCCCAAACCTTTCTAACAATAATTTGTATAATCATTTAATTCTATTCACACTACCAGCTTCTTTGACACTAGTCGAAGGTTTATTCGAACAACTAATTACTCTCTGTCCGACGAGTAATTGCCACACCTACAGGGTATTCCCTGACGTTTTAGAACTCATATACGGTATAGCACAGTTGGCAAAATCGCCATCCTCTCTACGCTGGGTGGGAAAGATTTGAATTCAAATCCCGTTAATGCGAGGAATTTTAATGGATATTTTTCACAACGTGGCTGAGTTACTCGGTCTCAAGTGGGGAAGCTTGGTTTTTTCTCTCCCGGAAACTGAATTTTTCATCACATAACCAGCAAATCGCCAAGAGAACACGTATAATTTTATAAAAACACTGCTCCGAAAAAATTAACAGAACACGTAAAATTGTGGTGTAACTCGTGCAGCTTGCGATGAAGAGACACAAAATTTGTTATGGTGGTATAGAATAAGAATGAAATGAGGAGACACCTAGAAACTTCGGTTAGGTATGAGGAACACTTATATGGGTTGTATCAGAATTACCAAACAGGTCACATTACAAAAGTCGAAGCAAGATGTTAAAAAATATGGATACCGGACATCGTTGCGGGATATGATCCTCTCCAACGGCTAAATGGGCCTGACCAAGCCCGATATAAAGGTGTCTATAAGATTATGGGACAACAAATCCCATTCTTCCACCAGCACAGAACTTAGAACACCAAGTGACCGAGAAGTTGGCTGTCAGCATGCAATGCAACAACGAAGAGCGTCCCACATATGATCGATCTGATTTAACTCTGGTAATCGTGCTAGCTACGGCAGTCGTTGGATATCATCAATTTCAAGTTCTTCCTCCATTACTTTATCTAAATCAAAATTAACTGCCTGGAGAACGTTGGTTAGAACAGTCGGCAATAAGAACCCATGGGGAATTGTATATAAGCTATGTACTAGCAAGACTAAAATATATAATGGAAATACAGCATACTCTATTGGAGGTGTTGACCAGGAAAGTACGAGTTGGAGAGAAAGTATGTCTGCGATTCTGGATCATCTGATTGGAAAACCCATCTCTGAGCAAGACGATGATAAACAGATGTTGATGAAAAGGCTAAATCCTGCTTACTACAGGGTACATGCCTGATTGAACTCTGTGGTGCAGTACAACGCATAAGGAACAATAAATGCCCAGGGATAGACTTCATCGAAGGAGAGGTCATTAAACGGGCTCATCGACTGATACCAGGGATCCTTCTTGAAGCTTTTAACAGCTGTCTGCGTGACGGGGCCTTTCCATCACCATGGAAGGATGCCCTATTAAAGCTGATACTGAAGGGACCATCTAGGCCAAAGAATGATCCCCAGTCTTATCGACCAATTGCCCTCCTCTCTGAATTAGGAAAGGTGTTTGAAATGATGCTGGCGAGACGGATTACTGACAATACTGAAAAAACTTAGGCTGGTCTGGCAGACAATATGGTTTTACTCAAGGTCGTGGAACAGAAGATGCGCTTCGGGCATTGCGAAACTATATATTAGGCTCGAACAGTAAGTATGTCCTTGGAATCTTTATTGACTTTGAGGGAGCTTTTAACTCCATTCAACGGAGCAGCGTTCTTATGATGTTAAGACATGCAGGCTGTTCAACTAAGATCTTTAGGGTGGTAAAGAACTACTTCACGCACCGTACAGTGACTGTTAATTCGTAGGTTGATTTTATTATACGAGAGGTGACCAGGGGATGCCCATAAGGATAAGTTTTTGGACCACTAATGTGGTCCAAAAGACTGGTTGCGTAGGGACTTCGAGCATACAGAGATGGTGGCCTATGCCGATGATCTTGTGTTGCTTATTTAAGGAAATACACGGATACAACTAGAAACCAAGTCACAGCAGGTTTTGTTTGAACTTAATAACTGGTGTAGGTTACATAAACTGACTGTATCAGGAACCAAAACAAGGAGAATGGTCTTTAAGGATCAATTTTCGAGTAGAAGACCCTCTGTTGTTAGAATGAATGGGTCGAGCCTAAAATCCGCAAGGCAATTAAAATATCTAGGCATTATGTTTGATGGATCTTTGACTTTCAACTCAAATGTTACTTATCTATTAGAAAAGATGAGCAAATTTATTGGGATGATTACTCGAATCACTAGAGTTGGCTGGGGAATAAAAGGTAAGGCGCTGAACTTGCTATATGAATGTGTATTTATCCCCCTGGTAACGCATGGTGCACCAATTTGGTTTGAACGTGTAAGTGGAAAAGTATTTACTAGAAACCTCAGTTCCATTTAAAGAGTAATGCTCCTTAGGATGCGCATGACATACAGAACTAATTATTATTATTATTATTTTAGGGTTACCCGTAATTAAATACATTAACCCGTATTTGCGTCTGTAAATTGCGTATGTTCTATGGTTGATTTGCCTGTTTTGCTGGACGAAAAAACCCCAGTTACTGGGGAGAAAAACCTTGCTATCTACGCCTGAGACCAACTAACTCAGCCACGGAGTGAAAAAAGCCCATTAAAGTTCCTCGCGTCATCGACGGCATTCGAACCTAGGCCTTTTCCACACGGTGTGGGGAGGACGGTGACGATACCACTGTGCTACCGCGCAGACTGACATACAGAACTGTGTCGGCCCCAACTTTGCAGATTGTGACTGGAAAATTGCCTATTGATCTGCATTTATTGTATCGTGCATTGGCTTACTTCATCCGCCGTGGCATTCCTTGTTCTTTTCTGAATATACAGGTGGACATTTTGGATGCTTTGGTAAAAGTCTGGCAAGAGTGTTGGAGTGTTTGTGATAAAGGGCAGATTACACAAAAATTTTTTCCCAGATTTAAGAAATGCAGCCTCGATAAAATTCAAATGGTTTGCCCCAAACTTACAAGCTATGTTCTTATTGACTGATCATAGTTCGATTAATGCAAAGTGCATGATTTAGGAATTAATAAAAGATCTAGTTGCCATTGTGGCGAAAGAGAATCGTGGGTACATATTTACAACGGTGAGGAGTACTGCGATCTACGAATTGAATTGGTATCTCGGGTTAGTAATCTCAATCTTATGGCAGAAGGCTGCGAGACAATTCTAGTTGATAAACAGGAGAACTTCTTGGCTTACCAAGCCTTTGCAACTGCAATATTTCTTAGGCGGAAGACTTTTCTTCATCTGAAAGCCTTGGATTTGTAATGTGGTATGGTGTATGCCGAATTACCTAGAATTCTGTGAAATCGTGGAGGCTTGAGTCTGCTATATCCACTGCAACTGTAGCTCCTTGTGCTGGCATTTCTGTTCTCGGCAGCTCCTTGTGCTGGAATTTGTGCTCTCGGAAGCTCCTGGCGCTGGTATTTCTCTTCTCGGCAGCTCTTAGCGCTGCTGGCTTTCCAGCAGACTGTGAACAGATGCAGATCTTTCCAATGAAGTTTGGACTTTGTCTGAAATTTAATAATATGTATATTTTATTTTTTATGTAATTTGATTATTTTTCAATTTGTTCATATCAATCTTTTTTGATCATGGCAGGTGTTTTCCCTCCCTGTACTTGTGCAAACAGGAGAGGGAGTATATAAGAGTACTGCTAAATTATGTGTAACTGACAGCGGGGTTGCCATTGGTTGGCTGAGACCGCTTTAGGTAATAAATATCAATCAAATATCCACTACTTGAGCTCAGTGACGTTGTCCTGCATGAAAATAAATTCTGAACCAATCACGCCCCTGAAATGTCGCAGATAGGGTACGAAGAATGTTCTCAGTACCTCTGAGCAGTTACGGTGCTCTATAAAAAACATCAAGACCGGTGCAGCCGTTGATCATTATTCCACCCCACACACGAGAATACCGCCTCCGATATAAGTGTTCCTTTTCCCGATGTTGAATGGAAGGTACCGCCTTCCTCGTTGTCTCCAGATGAAATGACGTCTAGAATCTCTTTCTAGGCTAAAAACTGTCTCATCAGAGAACAGAACTGTACCCCGTTTCTCGGGGCTCGAAGTGACATAATCATATTAACAAAAAACAAGTCACAACGGAGATCCAGAATATATGGTCTGCCATGGAACAGATTCCTAGCAACGTAATAATAGAAAATGAACGTTTAAAGGCCAAACTTCTAGAAAAGAAGTTCCAGTTGAATAAACTGCCGAAGACTTACAACAGACTTTCGGATTCTCATGCTTCCTCTGCCTTCCTTCTATGTCTTATGCTCACTCAGAGAGCACAGCCATACACTCCAGCTTATAGTGTTAAACAAGCAGTGGCTAATAAGCAGAGGCTCGTAAGTCATTACAGCAGCAGCATGTAATCTTCATAAAGGCTCAGGACGGTAGTACCTTTTCCAGGTGTTACACAGATATAAGGAATGCAGAACTGGAATTTGTGGAGTACAATGTGTAGAGGAATGACAGACAGGATAGGAAAGGAGGAAGGGTTATGCTATTAGCTAACAAATACATAAAATTCAAGGAAGTGCAGCCAGTCGACATCGCTGGATAGTGCAGTGTCGAGTCAGTTGGGTGTGACATAAGCACTGGGAGATCAAAATTGAGAGTAGGAGTGTGTTATAAGCCTATTTGAACAATATATGTGAATATTGTTCAATTACGCCTAATGACTCTGATGAGCAGGCGCACGAGGCGCGCGCCTTGGGGCCTCTTAAATCGAAGGGGCCTGAAATCTCAGTTCTCAAAAAAAATTAAATTGTTTCATTTAAAATTTTTACACTCATCTTTATTACCGTTACTGAATAAAACTATAATTTAGTATGAGAAGTTTGTAAACTCTTATGCGAATATCCCCATATATTATATGAAATATCTATGCAAACGAAGTGAATCTGAAGTAGAATACATATTATCATGAATGCTAGATTTTATGTATTAATGTTAGCTCTGGGAGGGATGGTAGTTGTGTCATTTTTTCATTTAAACTTTTTTCATTTTCATTTAGTTAAAATATGTATGAAAGAATTGCACAACCAAAATGATTAAAATCGCAACACCAAATCTAGAGCGAGTGCTATAGTAAAAAGATGCGCGTAGAATGCACACTGTAGTGGTACCGAAAATATTTAGAGCGGGTGGCCACAAAACTGAATTGCGCCTGGGGCCTCTCAAGTGCTAATTCCGTCACTGCTGATGACTACAATAAAAACTGTACAGGGAAATAGAGTGGGCCAGTAAATCAGAGAGTCTTATAATGGGAATTTTAATTTCCCAGATTTTGACTGGAATTTGTGGATGGGTCACTCACACACTAGCAAGGCTTTTGTGGTTTTATTGGAATCAGCATGTTCTGGAGGCAACTAAAGGGAGTAATACTCTTGATCTGATTACCAGTAGTGATTCTTCATGCATTCAGAATCTGCAGATAAAGGAACCACTGTGTGGCAGTGATCACAATATGCCGAATTGGGATTTACTCAAAGAGGTAACTACCATCAGAGGTAAAGGGAATGGATTTTGCTTTCGTAAAGGTGACTGCGGTGGTCTGAGACAGTATTTAAATTCTATACGGTGGGACCAACTGATGATGTTACCAACAGCAAATTCAAAATGAGGAAGCATTCAAAGAAATTATCTTGGAAGCTACTAGGCTTTACATATCAACTAAGAAATATTGTTCAAGGTCTAGGCCTAAATGGATGTCAGATGAACTATTAAGGCAGAGAAGAAAAATGTATGGGATACATATAAATTAATGGGGTGACAAGGAAGCCTATGATAGATATAAGCTGGTCTGTAACCATTTCACAAAGGAGAGTAGGCAGGCAAAGGGAGATTATGAGAAATCTTTGGAAAAGGATGCAACGAAAAACAGCAAAGAGTTCTATTCTTATATAAACTCTTGAAGTAAGGGGATGAATCAGATTGGTCCACATGATATTGATGGTACAACTGTTGATGATCCTGCTCAGGTAGCTAACAAATTAATCAGTATTTTGCATCTACATTCAACATGAGGAGTCATTCAGGGAGGGGAATGCCAGAGGTGAATTAAACTCTGGCAGTGAGCTGGACGATTTTGAAATAACTGAGAGGAAAGTGGAAGAGAAATTGTTGAAGATAAACATAAAAAATGCACCTGGGGTGAATGAGATCTATACAGTCATATTAAAGGAGGCAGCAAAGGAAGTAAGCAAACCCTAGCCATAATTATGAGAGCTTCCTTGGACTCGGAGGAGGTACGCATGGACTGTAAACGTGTAAATTTGACCTCAATTCACAAAGGAGGATCAAAGGACGACACAAGAAATTATACACCTATTAGTTTAACTTCTGTTCCAGGAATAATGGAGGCACTGGTTAAAGAAGTACTGCAGGATCATCTAGACAAGACTTCAGTTATAGCTCGAACACAGCGTGGTTTTGTTAAGGGGAAGTCTTGTCTGACCAATTTATTGCACTCTATGATGTGGTCACAAAGGAACTGGATGCAGGGAATAACTTTGATATTATATACTTGGATCTTAGAAAGGCTTTTGACACTGTTGCACATGGAAGATTGCTGCACAAATTGGATCAATGTGGCAATGGAGGCAAATTGCTGCTATGGATAAAGGGGTGGTTGAGGGGCAGAAGACAGAGAGTGGTAATAAACGGACACTGCTCATTGTGGACTAATGTTATTAGTGGAGTCCCTCATGGTTCAGTGTTGGGTCCATTGTTGTTTTCTGTATTTATCAATGATATTAATAATGGTATATCAGCCTTAATGACCAAGTTTGCAGACGATACGTAGGTTGGTAGGATTGTTAAAGACGCTAATGACAGTACGCTGCTGCAAAAGGATCTAGAAAAGTTGAGCAGATGGGCTGAGAGGTGCAAAAGGAGTTTAACATTGACAAATGTAAAGTACTACATATGGGAAGCAGTAACCACAGAGTAACGTGTCAACTATGTGGTACTACACTGACAGTATTAAAGAATGAAAAGGACATGGGAGAAATTGTGCAGGCAGATATGAAATTTTCTTCATATTGTCTGCCAGAGTGCACATGGTCTGCAAGAGTAGCTCATGGTGTCTTGTCAATGATATACAGAAATTTTTCTAGCATGGATAAGGAGGTGATTATCCCCTTGTACCGTATAAGGCAAAGGTCAGGCAATACCTTGAGTATTGTATACAGGTCTGGAGGCCTCATTTTAAGAAAAAATGTAGAGCTGTTAGAACGAGTACAGAGAAGAGGGAACAATGTTATTGAATGGAACGAAGGGTTGCTCTTACGAAGAGAGGTTTCTTTTGCAGATTATAGTGTTTGGCACTATGCACCTGCGAGGTGATCTATTGAGGTTTATAAATCCTTTAGAGGAACTTAGAGGGGAACAGGTATTCTGTGTGTTATCAGATACTCAGTCTAAAACATTGATGGATCAAATATTTCTCTATTACAGAGGATTTAGTAGAAGTCCCGTTGGCCTGCCTCCCTAAAATCCACTCATGCACACTTTTTCGATGGTAAGCCCTGTTACGTCACTTACGTTACATCGAACGTGTAGAGTGGTTCTCTTCAAGGCGCCTGTTCTGCGTGAAGAGGAATAGAACAAACCATCCAGCACATGACAGCACGACAAAACAAATGACCCTCAGTCCCCAGTGGGTGGCTCTCACTCCCACTCTTACAACAGCGAGAGGATCGGAGTGGAAGCAGAAGGTTCTAAGAATGAGAAAAATGAGAGTCTATAATGGGGGATTTTAATTTCCCAGATATTGATTGAAATTTTTGAGTTGGTCAATCACACACTAGCAAAGCTTTTGTGGATTTATTAGCATTAGCATTAGTAGAGGCATTTCATGCAAGAAAGCAAGCTTATGCAGCATCAGCCAAAAAAAAAATAAAGTAAAATAAATAAATAAAAAATAACCACTTCCACTTCACCTCTCTGTTCGTTCGAAATACCTGTCCAGCTGAGCCTTAAACGTATTTAGGCTATCAACCTCCACGACAAGGGATGGAAATCTGTTCCACCTACCAACCACCCGCTGGCTAAAGGCAAATTTCCCCACATCTATCCTACATCTGTCTTTCCTCAATTTGAATGCCCTCTCATGTGATTATTCTGAGCAAGAGGAAAAATCCCATTAGCATTGAGCATGCTCATACCATTCAAGGCTTTGTACACCTCTATCAGATCATCTCGCTGGTGCCTAGTCTCCAGACACTGTAATTCGCAAAATTTAAGCCTTTCTTCGTAAGAGCACCCCTTGGTTCCATTCACTAATCTTGTTGCCCTTCTCTGTACTCGTTCCAGCAGCTCTACATCCTTCTTGAAATGAGGCCTCCAGGCCTGTATACAGTACTCTAGGTGTGGCCTGACCATTGCCTTATACAAGGGAATAATCACCTCCTTATTCCTGCTAGAAAAATTCCTATATATCATTGACAATACACCATGAGCTACTCTTGCAGCCCGTCTGCACTGCTCAGAGAACTTCATATCTGCCTGCACAAACACCCCCAGGTCCTTTTCATTCTATACCACTGTCAGTGTAGTACCACAGAGTTGATACATTGCTCTGGGGTTACTGTTTCCCATATGTAGTACTTTACATTTGTCAATCTTAAACTTCATTTGCCACCTCTCAGCCCATCTGCTCAACCTTTCCAGATCCTGTTGCAGCAGCATAGTGTCAGTACTGTCCTTGACAACCTTGCCAACCTTCGTATCATCTGCAAACTTGGACATTAAGCTTGATATACCATCATCAATATCATTCATAAATTCAGAAAACAATAAAGGACCCAATACTGAATCCTGAGGGACTCCACTAATAACATTAGTGCACGATGAGCAGTGTCCATTGATTACCACTCTCTGTCTTCTCCCACTCAACCACCCCTTTATCGATAGCAGCAATTTGCCTCCAATGCCACACTGCTCCAATTTGTGCAGCTGTCTTCCATGTGCAACAGTATCACAAGCCTATCTAAGATCCAAGTATATAATATCAAAGTTATTCCCTGCATCCAGTTCTTTTGTGGCTGCATCACAGTATCCAATCAAATTGGTCAGGCAAGACTTCCCCTTAACAAAATCATGCTGTGTCCGAGATATAACTGAAGTCTTGTCTAGATGATCCTGCAGTGCCTCCATTAACTTTCCGGGAACAAAAGTTAAACTCACAGGTCTATAATTACTTGTGTCAGCCTTTGATCCTCTTTTGTGAATTGGGGTCACATTTGTACATCTCCAGTCCATGGGTACTTCTCCAAGGAAACTCTCATAATTATAGCTAAGGGTTTGCTTACTTCCTTTGCTGCCTCCTTTAATATAAGTGGATAGATCCCATCCATCCCAGGTGCCTTTCTTGTTTTTATCTTCAACAATTTCTCCTCCACTTTACACTCAGTTATTACAAGATTCTCTAGCTTACTGCCACAGTTGAATACACCTCTGGCATTCCCCTCGCTGAATAACTCTTAATGTGTGAATGTCGATGCAAAATATTCATTTAGTTTGTTAGCTACCTGAGCAGGATCATCAAAAGTTGACCCATCGATATCAAGTGGACCAATGTGATTCATCCCCTTCCTTCTAGAGTTTACATAAGTAAAGAACACTTTGCTGTTTTTCTTCGCATCCCTTGCCAAGGATTTCTCGTAATCTGCCTTCGCCTGCCTAACCTCCTTTGTAACTTGGTTACAGATCAACTTGTATCTATCATAGGCTTCTGTGTCACGTGTTAATTTGTATGAATCCCATGCATTTTTCTTCTCTACTATATGCCTCATTAGTTCATCTGACATCCATTTAATCCTAATCCTTGAACAATATTTCTTAGTTGGTATGCAAAGCTTAGTAGCTTCCAAGGTAAGTTCTTTGAATGCATCCCATTTTGAATTTGCTGTTGGTAACATCATCAGTTGATCCCACTGTATAGAATTTAAGTACTGTCTCATTCCATTGTAGTCGCCTTTACGAAAGTAATACCCTTTTCCTTTACCCCTAATGGTAGTTACCTCTTTGAGTAAATCCCACTTCAGAACACTGTGATCACTGCCACCTAGTGGTTTATTTATCTGCAGATTCTTAATGCATTAAGAATCACTACTGATAATCAAATCAAGAGTATTACTCCCTCTAGTTGTCTCCTGAACATGCTGATGTAGAAAACAATCATCCAATAAATCCACAAAAGCCTTGCTAATGTGTGAGTGACCAGTCCCCAAATTCCAGTCAATATCTGGGAAATTAAAATCCCCCATTATAAGACTCTCTGATTTACTGGCCCACTCTATTTCTCTGTACAGTTTCTTATTATACTCATCAGAGTCATTAGGCCTATAGCACACTCCTACTCTCAATTTTGATCTCCCAATGCTTTTGTCACACCAAACTGACTCGACACTGCACTGTCCAGCGATGTCGACTGGCTTCACTTCCTTGGATTTTATTTGCTTGTTAACTAATAGCATAACCGCTCCTCCCTTCCTATCCTGTCTATCCTTTCTGTAGACATTGTACTCCCCAAATTCCAGTTCTGCATTCCTTATATCTGTGTGACACCACGTCTCTGAAATCCCAACAATATCTGCCTTTGATGTTTTGAGCAATACCTCAAATTCATCAAATTTATTTAGTAAGCTCCTAGCATTGGTGTACACGCAAATATACATGCACCTGCTCTTCCTCTTAGCCACCCTAACACAACCCATGTGTTTACGTGTACCCCCATGATTCCCAGCATTCTCTGAAATATACTGCATCATATTTTCCAGGCTGCTGCTCATTCCAATAGAAGCAGTGCAAGAATCACTTTCTCCTCTGCCAGTGGCTACTGTTAATCTATTAGTCCTTGTAACCCCCCAATCTAGCAGTTTTCCGACCCACCTAACACTGCCTCGATAGCATCAGCAAACATTCTTGCACCCTTTCTATTTACGTGTATCCCATCCTTGTAGAAGCAGTCTCTCCTGTTAACCAGTACAGACCAGGCTGAAAAAAATTCTACCCCTTGAGCCCTGCCCAATCTTTCCAGGTCCGAATTGATCGACAGGGCTCTCATCATATACTTCCTCCTATGGTGTCTGGGCAGAATTTGCAGACACTTTCAAATTCAACCCTAATTCACGGCTTTTTTTCATCAGTGACCTGTACTTGTAAAGGAATTCCGCCGGTCTCCTACTCTTAATATCATTAGTGCCAACGTGTACAACTATATCACCTTTTGTGCCCTTAAAAGATGATATCTGCTCTACAACGTCATCAACCTTTGCCCCTGGCAGACATACACTGGTCCTGTTCCACCTATCCTTTTTACAAAGCATGTTTCCCGTTTCTCTGACAATAGAGTCACCAACAACAACTACTAGTTCCTTTGGGACCAGAGCATTCTGCCTTGGAGGTTGCCGCTGTGTTGCGCGATGACCAAGTGCAAGCTCTGGCATTGGTGTGGGCAGCTGAGAGCCAGATGGGCCCTCGTAATCCTTCGTGGGCATCCACCCTATCCTTCAAGCTCTCATATAGGCCCATAACAACGCTGAGTTGTCGCCTGATTTCCTTACATCGCGCACATACAAAGACAACCCCCATGGCAGTATCATGTCCCATACCTGTGTGCTCCGCAAACATCAAGCAAATAGTGCATCTTAAAAGGCTGTGATTCAGAGGGCAACTTCCCCCCCCTCAGTTCTCCCCTGAGCCCCAGCATTCCCATTGGCCTTTTGCTTTGCAGCTCTGGTTTGAGTCATGATTTCGATTTACTTTCAATAAAATTTCAATTTCAGTACAAAATTAAATCCTAAACTTGTATCCCAACACAGTTATAACGCTATATTTATGTTTCAGTAACGAGCGTTATCTACGAAATCCCTTTACATAACTTCCGTATCAAGTTATGTATTAATTATTTATTTTTACTAATTATTTATGTTATGTAACCTAAGTGGATGATTCACTTAGATTCTTTCCCACATGAGCATGTTCGGGAGGCAACTACAGGGAGTAATACTCTTGATCTGATTATCAGTAGTGATTCTTCATGCATTAAGAATCTGCAGGTAAATGAACCACTAGGTGGCAGTGATCACAGTGTGCTGAAGCGGGATTTACTCAAAGAGGTAACTACCATCAGGGGTAAAGAGAAGGGTTATTGCTTTCGTAAAGGCGACTACGATGGCCTGAGACAGTATTTAAATTCTATACAGTGGGACCAACTGATGATGTTACCAACAGTAAATTCAAAATGGGGAGCATTTAAAGAATTTATTTGGAAGCTACTAGGCTTTACATATTGTTCCAGGTTTAGGTCTAAATGGATGGCAGTTGAACTAATTAGAAATATGGCAGAGAAGAAAAATGCATGGGATATATATAAATTAATTAGTGACAAGGAAGCCTATGATAGATATAAGCTGGTCTGTAACCAAGTTACAAAGGAGTTTAGGCAGGCAGAGGCAGATTATGAGAAATCCTTGGCAAAGGATGCAAAGAAAAACAGAAACGAGTTCTTTATCTATGCAAACTCTAGAAGGAAAGTGATGAATCAAATTTGTCCAGCGGAATTGATGGTTCAACAGTTGAAGATCCTGCTCAGGTGGCTAACAAACTAAAGGAGTATTTTGCGTCTATATTCACACATGAGCAGTTATTCTGAAGGGGAATGCCAGAGGTGAAGTAAACTCTGGCAATGAGCTTGATGATTTTGTAATAACTGAGAGGAAACTGGAGGAGAGATTGTTGAGGATAAACATAAAAAAGGCAGCTGGGTTGGGTGGGATCTATCCAGTTATATTAATGGAGGCAGCAAAGGTAGCAAGCAAACCCTTGGGCATAATTATGAGAGCTTCTTTGGACTCAGGGGAGGTATCCATAGACTAGAGATCTGCAAATGTGACCCCAAATCACAAGGTAGGATGAAAGGCTGATATAAGTAATTATAGACCTGTGAGTTTAACTTCTGTTCCCGGAAAATTAATGGAGGCACTGGTTGAAGAAGCACTGCAGGATCATCTAGACGAGACTTCAGTTAAACCTCGGACACAGTAGGGTTTTGCTAAGGCAAAGTCTTGCTTGACCAATTTGATGGGATACTATGATGCAGTCATAAAGAACTGGATGCAGGGAATAACTTTAATATTATATATTTGGATCTTAGAAATGCTTTTGATACCCTTTGTGCCCCTTTTAAGGGCACAAAAGGTGATATAGTTGTACACGTTGGCACTAATGACATTAAGAGTAGGAGACCGGCGGAATTACTTAGCAAGTAATGCAAAGGAGGTAACCAAAGGAGCTAAGCAAAGGAGGTAAGCAAACCCTTAGCCATAATTATGAGAGCTTCCTTGGACTCAGTGGAGGTACCCATTGACTGGAGATGTGCAAATGTGACCCCAATTCACAAAGGGGGATCAAAGGCTGACACAAGTAATTATAGACCTGTGAGTTTAACTTCTGATCCCGGAAAATTAATGGAGGCACTGGTGAAAGAAGCACTGCAGGATCATCTAGACAAGACTTCAGTTATAGCTAGGACACAGCATGGTTTTGTTAAGGGGAAGTCTTGCCTGACCAATTTGATTGGATACTATGATGCAGTCACAAAAGAACTGGATGCAGGGAATAACTTTGATATTATATACTTGGATCTTAGAAAGGCTTTTGATACTGTTGCACATGGAAGACTGCTGCACAAATTGGAGCAGTGTGGCATTGGAGGCAAGTCGCTGCTATGGATAAAGGGGTGGTTGAGGGGGAGAAGACAGAGAGTGGTAATCAATGGACACTGCTCATCGTGGACTAATGTTATTAGTGGAGTCCCTCAGGGTTCAGTATTGGGGCCTTTATTGTTTTCTGTATTTATAAATGATATTGATGATGGTATATCAGGCTTAATGTCCAAGTTTGCAGACGATACGAAGGTTGGCAGGGTTGTCAAGGACACTACTGACACTATGCTGCTGCAACAGGATTTGGAAAGGTTGAGCAGATGGGCTTCGAGGTGGCAAATGAAGTTTAACATTGACAAATGTAAAGTACTACATATGGGAAACAGCAACCCCAGAGCAACGTATCAACTCTGTGGTACTACACTGACAGTGGTAGAGAATGAAAGGGACCTGGGAGTGGTGGTGCAGGCAGATATGAAGTTCTCTGAGCAGTGCAGACGAGCTGCAAGAGTAGCTCATGGTGTATTGTCAATGATATATAGGAATTTTTCTAGCAGGGATAAGGAGGTGATTATTCCCTTGTATAAGGCAATGGTCAGGCCACACCTAGAGTACTGTATACAGGCCTGGAGGCCTCATTTCAGGAAGGATGTAGAGCTGCTGGAACGAGTACAGAGAAGGGCAACTAGATTGGTGAATGGGACAAAGGGGTTCTCTTACGAAGAAAGGCTTAAGTTTTGCAAATTACAGTGTCTGGAAACTAGGCACCAGCGGGGTGATCTGATAGAGGTGTACAAAGCCTTGAATGGTTTGAGCATGCTCAATGCTGATGGGATTCTTCCTCTAGCTCAGAAAAATCACCTGAGAGGGCATAAATTCAAATTGAGGAAAGACAGATGTAGGACAGATGTGCGGAAATTTGCCTTTAGCCAGCGGGTGGTTGGTGGGTGGAACAGACTTCCATCCCTTGTCGTGGAAGTTGATAGCCTAAATAAGTTTAAGGCTCAGCTGGACAGGTATTTCGAACGAACAGAGGGGTGAAGTGGAAGTGGTTATTTTTATTTATTTATGTTACTTTTTTTTTTTTTTTTTTGGCTGATGCTGCATAAGCTTGCTTTCTTGCATCAAATGCCTCTACTAATGCTAATGCTAATGCTAAAAAGTACAGGTCACTGTTGAAAAAAAGCCGTGAATTAGGGTTGAATTTGAAAGTGTCTGCAATTCTGCCCAGACACGATAGGAAGGAGTATATGATGAGAGCCTTGTCGATCAATTCGGCCCTGGAGGGATTGTGCAAGGCTCAAGGGGTAGAATTTTTTTCAGCCTGGACTGTACTTGTTAACAGGAGAGATTGCTTCTACAGGGATGGGATACACTTAAATAGAAAGGGTGCAAGAATTTTTGCTGATGCTGTCGAGGCAGTGTTAGGTGGGTCGGAAAACTGCTGGTTGGGGGGGGGGATACAAGGACTAATAGATTAACAGTAGCCACTGGCAGAGGTGGAAGTGATTCTTGCACTGCTTCTATTGAAATGAGCAGAAGCCTGAAAAACAAGATTCAGGATATTTCAGAGACTGCTGGGAGTCATTGCGGTACAAGTAAACACATGGGTTGTGTTAGGGTAGCTAAGAATAGAAACAGGTGCATGTATACCTGCGTGTACACCAATGCTAGGAGTTTGGTAAATAAATTTGATGAATTTGAGGTATTGCTCAAAACATCAAAGGCAGATATTGTTGGGATATCAGAGACGTGGTGTCACACAGATATAAGTAATGCGGAACTGGAATTTGGGGAATACAATGTGTATAGAAAGGATAGACAGGACAGGAGGGGAGGAGGGGTTATGCTATTAGTTAAGAAACACATAAAGTCCAAGGAAGGAAGTGAAGCCAGTCGACATCGATGGACAGGGCAGTGTCGAGTCAGTTTGGTGTGACATAAGCATAGGGTTATCAAAATTGCGAGTAGGAGTGTGCTATAGGCCTAATGACTCTGATGAGTATAATAAGATATTGTACAGGGAAATAGAGTGGGCTAGTAAATCAGAGAGTCTTATAATGGGGTATTTTAATTTCCCAGATATTGACTGGAATTTGTGGGTTGGTCACTCGCACACTAGCAAGGCTTTTGTGGATTTATTGGATGATTGTTTTCTACATCAGCATGTTCGTGAGGCAACAAGAGGGAGCAATACTCTTGATCTGATTATCAGTAGTGATTCTTCATGCATTAAGAATCTGCAGATAAATGAACCACTAGGTGGCAGTGATCACAGTGTGTTGAAGTGGGATTTACTCAAGGAGGTAACTACCATCAGAGGTAAAGGGAAAGGTTTTTGTTTTCGTAAAGGCGACTATGATGGTCTGAGACAGTATTTAAATTCTATACAGTGGGACCAACTGATGATGTTACCAACAGCAAACTCAAAATGGGAAGCATTCAAGGAACTAATCTTGGAGGCTACCAGGCTTTACATACCAACTAAGAAATATTGTTCAAGGTTTAGGCCTAAATGGTTGTCAGATGAACTAATGAGACAGGTGGCAGAGAAGAAAAATGCATGGGATACATACAAATTAATGGGTGACATGGAAGCCTATGATAGATATAAGTTGGTATGTAACCAAGTCACAAAGGAGATTAGGCAGGCAAAGGCAGACTACGAAAAATCCTTGGCAAAGGATGCAAAGAAAAACAGAAAAGAGTTCTTTACATATTTAAACTCAAGAAGGAAAGGGATGAATCAGATTGGTCCACTGGATATTGATGGTTCAACAGTTGAGGATCCTGCTCAAGTGGCTAACAATCTAAACGAGTATTTTGCATCTACATTCACGCATGAGGAGTTATTCAGGAAGGAGAATGATGTAGGTAAAGTAAACATAGGCAGTGAGCTGGATGATTTTGTAATAACTGAGAAGAAAGTGGAGGAGAGATTGTTGAGGATAAACATAAAAAAGGCACCTGGGGTGGATGGGATCTATCCAGTTATATTAAAGGAGGCTGCAAAGGAAGTAAGCAAACCCCTAGCCATAATTATGAGAGCTTCATTGGACTCAGGGGAGGTACCCATACACTGGAGATGTGCAAATGTAACCCAAATTCACAAAGGAGGATCAAAGGCTGACACAAGTAATTATAGACCTGTTAGTTTAACTTCTGTTCCAGGTAAATTAATGGAGGCACTGGTTAAAGAAGCACTGCAGAATCATCTAGACAAGAATTCAGTTATAGCTCAGACGCAGCATGGTTTTGTTAAGGGCAGGTCTTGCCTGACCAATTTGATTGGATACTATGATGTAGTCACAAAAGAACTGGATGCAGGGAATAACTTTGATATTATATATTTGGATCTAAGAAAGGCTTTTGATACTGTTGCACATGGAAGACTGCTGCACAAATTGGAGCAGTGTGGCATTGGAGGCAAATTGCTGCTATGGATAAGGGGATGGTTGAGTGGCAGAAGACAGAGAGTGGTAATCAATGGACACTGCTCAACGTGGACTAATGTTATTAGTGGAGTTCCTCAGGGTTCAGTGTTGGGTCCGTTGTTGTTTTCGGTGTTTATGAATGATATTGATGATGGGATATCAAGTTTAATGTCCAAGTTTGCAGATGATACAAAGGTTGGCAGGGTTGTTAAGGACACTACTGACACTATGCTGCTGCAACAGGATCTGGAAAGGTTGAACAGATGGGCTGAGAGGTGGCAAATGAAGTTTAACATTGACAAATGTAAAGTACTACATATGGGAAACAGTAACCCCAGAGCAACGTATCAACTCTGCGGTACTACACTGACAGTGGTGGAGAATGAAAAGGACCTGGGGGTAATTGTGCAGGCAGATATGAAGTTCTCTGAGCAGTGCAGACGAGCTGCAAGAGTAGCTCATGGTGTCTTGTCAATGATATACAGGAATTTTTCTAGCAGGGATAAGGAGGTGATTATTCCCTTGTATAAGGCAATGGTTAGGCCACATCTTGAGTACTGTATACAGGTCTGGAGGCCTCATTTCAAGAAGGATGTAGAGCTGCTGGAACGGGTACAGAGAAGGGCAACAAGATTAGTGAATGGAACAAAGGGTTGCTCTTACGAAGAAAGGCTTAAGTTTTGCAAATTACAGAGTCTGGAGACTAGGCACCGGCGAGGTGATCTGATAGAGGTGTATAAGGCTTTGAATGGTTTGAGCATGCTCAATGCCAATGGGATTCTTCATCTTGCTCAGAATAATCACCTCAGAGGGCATAAATTCAAATTGAGGAAGGACGGATGTCGGATAGATGTGCGGAAATTTGCCTTTGGCCAGCGGGTGGTTGGTTGGTGGAACCGACTTCCATCACTTGTTGTTGAAGTTGATAGCCTAAACAAATTTAAAGCTCAACTGGACAGGTATTTCGAACGAACGGAGGGGTGAAGTGGGAGTGGTGTGTGTGTTTTTTTTTTTTTTTTTTTTGTTGGCTGATGCTGAATAAGCTTGCTTTCTTGCATCATATGCCTCTACTAATGATACTGTTGCACATGGAAGATTGCTGCACAAATTGGAGCAATGTGGCATTGGAAGCAAATTGCTGCTATGAAAAAAGGGGTAGTTGAGGGGAAGAAGACAGAGATGGTAATCAATGGACACTCCTCATCATGGATTAATGTTATTAGTGGCGTCCTTCATTGTTCAGTGTTGGGTCCATTATTGTTTTCTGTATTTATAAATAATATTGATGATGGTATATCAAGTTTAATGTCCAAGTTTGCAGATCATACAACGGTTAGCAGGGTTGTTTAGGACACTACTGACGCTATGCTGCTGCAACAGGATCTGGAAAGATTGAGCAGATGTGCTGAGAGGTGGCAAATGAAGTTTAACATTGACAAATGTAAAGTATTACATACAACTCCAGAGCAACGTATCCACTCGGTAGTACAACACTGAGATTGGTAGAGAATGAAAAGGACCTAGGGGTAATTGTGCAGGCAGATATGAAGTTCTCTGAGCAGTGCAGATATGAAGTTCTCTGAGCAGTGCAGATATGAAGTTCTCTGAGCAGTGCAGACGGGCTGCAAGAGCAACTCATGTTGTCTTGTCAATGATATACAGGAATTTTTCTAGCAAGGATAAGGAGGTGATTATTCTCTTGTATAAGGCAATGGTCAGGCCACACCTTGAGTACTGTATACAGGTCTGGAGGCCTCATTTCAGGAAGGATGTAGAGCTGCTGGGACGAGTACTGTACAGAGAAGGGCAACAAGATTAGTGAATGGAACAAAGGGTTGCTCTTACGAAGAAAGGCTCAAATTTTGCAAACTACAGTGTCTGGAGACTAGGCACAGGCGAGTTGATCTGATAGGGGTGTATAAAACCTTGAATGGTTTGAGCATGCTCAATGCTGATGGGATTCTTCCTCTTGCTCAGAATAATCACCTGAGAGGGCATAAATTGAAATTTAGGAAAGACAGATGTAGGATAGATGTGCGGAAATTTGCCTTTAGCCAGCGTTGGTTGGTGGAACAGACTTCCATCCCTTGTTGTGGAAGTTGATAGTCCAAATAAATTTAAGGCTCAGCTGGACAGGTATTTCGAACGAACGGAGGGGTGAAGTGGAATTTTTTTTTTTTTTTTGGCTGATACTGCATAAGCTTGCTTTCTTGCATCATATGCCTTTACTAATGCTAACAACATCAGAGAAAGGGAAACCTACGGTGTTCTCGTGCGGGCTGGAATAATGATCATGTTTTTGATAAGCCTACCGTAACAGCGCAGAGGTACAGAGAACAGATCGTTTATCCCTATGCGCGACTTTTTCCCACGAAGGTACCCAACGACTGCCTTGGCCAGCACGATGAACCGCCTTAAATCAGAACAATGTGTAGGTCGCCCTTAGGCATCGCATTGCACGCCGATAGCCAAGTCCTCAGTCACCTGGTGCGTAAGGTCTGCGCTGGTGGGAGAATGGAATTTCTTGCCACGGAATCTTATAGACACTCTTATATTGAGTATGGCTCAACGTCAGGCCTGTTTAGCCATAAGAATCGATCATATGCCATACTGATATCATGTGACCATATTCTTGAACAACTTGTTCCAACTTCTGTAATGTTACTTTTTTGGGAATTCTTATACAACTCCTATATATGTCCCTTATACATGTGCAAAAATTTCTCGCTGTCTCCTCATTTCATGGTTATTCTATGGTACAGCACCACGCCAAATTTTGTTCAGCTTCATAGCAAGCTGCACGAGTTACGACACATTTTCTCTGTGTTATCTTAATTTTGTCAAGCAGTGTAGTTTCGTTTGTGGCTGCAACATCCTCAACAAACAGTTGATGAAAGGATATTGCAGTGCTCCGTCTGGCAGGTGGAGCCAGATAGCGGTCAGTCCTGGTTGATGCAGCTCTCCGACGACCTTGGCCAGCTCTTCTTTTAATGTTTCCTGTTTCTAAAACTGCTTCCACATTCATTAAGAAACACCTTCGGCACATTCACCTCCCAAGCCGAAGCGTATATGTGGATAATGCTACTTCAGTTTTCAATGCTTAGCTGCAACTAAAACTTTTAACTAAATATTCTAAGAAGAAACTCAATACAACTCAAAAATGGAGAGCACCATACCTCTTGGCCATGACCAAAGAGAATACAGTATTAGCTAACTCTTGTCTCACTTATCCTAATGGATCATTTTTCCGTCTCCAGTCACGAGGAGGCGGATACTACTATCTAACCTAATTTGTGCTCTTCGTTTAAACACTAAAGTAACAAAATTGTTAAAGTATCCAAAATTATTCTTGTCCATGAACATGATCCATAGATTCTGTTGTTCAAATAAAAACTGCTTCCACAGTGCCGAGATGATACGGCATGACACATTGTCAACATGCCACCTCAGCATGCGACTACCTGGCTTCCAGTTGTCCCCGTCCCACCACCTCAAAGAATAACAAAGAATAATCTAAATGACGATGACTGTCTGCACAGTGGTGTTGTCATCGTCCTCCCCACACTGGGTAGAAAAGGCCCGGGTTCGAGTCCTGTCGATGACGCGAGTAATTTTAATGGACTTTTTGCACTCTGTAGCTGAGTTATTCGGTCTCAGGCGTAGATAGCAAGGTTCCCCCCCAGAAAGTGGGTTTTTCGTCCAGCAAAACAGACAAATCGACCATAGAACACACGCAATTAACAGACATAAGACACACACAACACGACAGATGAATTTAAATATTCGGGTGGCCTTAATATAACAGTTTCTTTGTTTTTTTTTTGTTTTTTTTAATGACGTTGACTGTCTGTGCGGTAGCACAGTGGTATTATCACCGTCCTCCTCACACCGGGTGAAAAGGCGACGGGATGACGCCGATTACGCGAGGAACTTTAATGGCCTTTTTCACTCCGTGGCTGAGTTAGTCGGTCTCAGATGTAGACAGCAGGGTTTTTTCGTTCAGCAAGACAGGCAAACCAACCAGAGAACACGCGCAATTTATAGACTTACCACATATACGGACATATATAAGAAATTATTGATGGCCCTAATATAAAATAGTTCGAGTTTTTAAATGACGATGACTTGCAATCCTGAGTGCTAGATGCGGCGGTCCCAATGAGCAAGCCAAAAAACGGGAATGAAGTGGTATGGTCGCAACCCGTGTTTTTATAAGCATGAATATTTTGCATAATATATATAAATTAGCCTGTAATCAAGTCACAAAGGAGTTAGGCAACCTAAGGCAGATTACGAGAAGTCTCTGGCAAAGAATGCAAAGAAAAACTGCAAAGACTTCTATGCTGCTTTTCTATTAACAGTAGAAGGAAGAGGTTGAATCACATTGGGGTACTTGATGCCTATGGGTTAACTGTTGATGACCGCCCATGCCGACCGGGCTAGCCGGGTGGGTAAAGTGCCTGCCTGCCTGGCAACCCAAATGTCGCGGGTTCGAAGCCCGCCTCGGGCTTGGGCGGTGCATTATGGCCACAGAAGCCAATGCGCCAACAATTACCGAAAAAAAAAAAAAAAAAAAGACCGCTCATGCTGCGGACGATTGAATAGCTATTTTGCATCTACATTCAAACATGACAAATTCTTTAGGGAAGAAGATGCCAAAAGTTTCTCAATATCTAACGAGAAGCGAAATGAGTTTGTGTTATCTGAAAGGAAAGTGGAGAATAAATTGTTGAGGATGGACATAAAAAAACCTGGGGCAGATAGAATCCATCCAATTATATTAAGGGAGGCAGCAAAGAAGTTAAGCCAACCCATGCTCATAATTATGAGAACATCCTTGGATTCAGGGTAGATCCTATGGACTGGAGAAGTGCGAATATATCCCTAATGCATAGAGAGGGATCAAAAGGCGATATGAGTAATTACAGACCCGATTGCTCAACGTCTGTTCCAGGGAAAATAATGGAATTACTGTTCAAAAAAGTAATGGAGGACCATTTGAACATGCATTCAACTGTGTTGCAATCACCTAATCGATTTTTCAAGCGCGGTCTTGTTTAACCAACCTCATAGGTTACCATGATGCAGTGAACAAGGAACTGAATGCAAAAAAAAAAAAAAAATGGTATGATATTATTATTATTATTAGCCATATGGTGCAAGAAAGCCGGAGGCTTTTGCTGCACCAGCCAAAAAAAAAAAAAATTTTCTGAGTTAACCTGAGAGAGAGAATGTAGAGTGTAGAGTGTGTTTAGTGTCAAACGGCACCAGGAGTTTCCCCCATCTCCGCGTAGTATACATTGTGGGTGTGGAACAGAATACTGTCAATGCCGGAGGTTTAAAAGTGTATGGGTTTTGTATATGTGTAGTGTCGTGTACCGTTGTTTCTCTGGTCTTTAGCCGCTGGGCCCCTAATGGGTTCCAACGTTGTCCACACTCTGTCCTGTGGAGGCAGATCAGGTACACCAGTATTGCAGTTATTTACTCTGGCAGGTCTTGCCACCTAATTTCCTGAGATTTCAGTGTCTAGAACCTTAAAAAAAAAAAACAAAAAAAAAAAAAAACGCTACAGATAGGGGTCAGCCAAAAGGATTACTGATTATGCAACTGATGTTATTATTAAGTTTTTGGATGTAGGGCTCAGGCAATTTAGAGATGGTTCAGACGCTGTTTATAAGTTAAAGAAGGAGAGGGAAGCTGTTTATAAGTTAAAGGAGACTGAAGGCTGAGGGGAAAAGACAGAGATAAGGGGTCCATAGAGAAGGTGAACCCCAAATCACTGGAGCAGGCCCATGCCCCACCAGAGGTAAAAGAGGGATGGCGGGGGGCAGGCGACCAGGGGTAACCTCCCCCTGCCTGGGTGGTGGAGAAAAAGAACCACGCAAGGGAGCGTGGCAAAGAAAGCTTAGGCAGCAGCTGAGCTGTATTTTGGAGTGTGATAGCTGGGACGAAGGTCCCATCCCATCTTGTCTTTTTTTTTTTCAGAGTCTGGCAAGGCTGTCACACTTGGGACTGTACGTAATGTATCCCGCTCGATATATACTTGTCACTACGAGTTCGGAGCTTTCAGGTCTGGTCGTCAAGTGTGTGGTTATCACTAGTACGGGTCTCACCGCGGATTTATCCCTTTTGTTAAGTCAAAATTGAGAGAGAGAGAGAGAGAGAGAGAGAGAGAGAGAGAGAGTTAGAAGTAGAAGGGAATCACCAATAAAGAGAAGAATGATGATACCCAGCTCAGGACCCTGGGTGTGCCATGCCCCTACTAACCAGATGTGAGTCCCTGGGGTGGTACTGAGATTTCAGGAAGGCTTTTGATACGATTGCACATAAAAGATTTCAGTCACTGAAGATTTTGATCTTCAGTGAATTTTTTAGATCATTCATTATATAAAAAATATCACTGGCACACGTTTCATTCTTTTCAAGCTCTTTTATTGCTTTGCAAATTATTCCGATCGCATACATTGAGAAAAGAAAATATAATTATAGGGACCTCTGTTGAATTTTCATTAATTTGAAGGATTTTAAATAAAACTGTTTGGAACAGTCTTTTGGTTTTCTTACGAAATAAAGGCCCAAAGCCTTCCATGAAAGCAAAATCGTTCTATACACCTTTGTAAAGAAAGCCATCTAGTTGGTAGGTGCCTTAAAATTTCCTTAAACTCTGTTTCGGCAGACTCGTGAAATTCTTTAAGCTTATTCCTTCTTTTAGCTGAAACAGAAAAAATACCATATACTCTATTTTCAAAGCAATATTTCCTATATCAATATCTAAATTACCGAAAGCACATTTAGCTAAATTATGAACAGGAATCCTCCAGCATTCCTGGCTGGAGAGGCGCCTCCGTAGCCAGGTGGGAAGGAGCAGCAGTGCGTAGCACATGCTTCTTGATTAGACCGGGGTTCGAGCCCGTCACCACCAAATACGGAGGATGCGGAAAGGTCATTCAGGGAATGACCACCGCATATCCCGGAGTAATATGGCCTTAGTTGCTAATGCTCCTAAAAACCAAATAACAACAACAACCTGGCTGGAGGATACAATTTCGTCGCATTCCTGGCTGGAGGATACAAGGAATGCGACGAAATTGTGGACAGCGGTGCAGCAAGCATGGATAGAAGTACCTGTGGAACGCTTTCGTGGACTAGTAGACTCAATGCCTCGCCGTATGTTTGCCCTTATCCAGGCCAAAGGTGGGTCTACCCGTTACTAGGTAGGTGTCCCATGATTTCTGTCAACTCAGTGTATAGTAAGATGACAAGACAATTGAACATCACAGATCATCTAACGGGTTCGCAAAATCCGTGCTCGCCCATCATTCTAATTCTAAGATGTAAGTTATGCAAATTTTTGGTACTTTCTTAATATGAGGTCTTCACGTAAAGAAGCTATGAATCAAAAGAGATCTGTATCGAAGAAATTTGCGTGTCACTGCAGTATGTACTAGAACAGGTTGTCCAATATGAATTGTTCTTTAAAATTATTCCAAAAGCATTCTCTTTGAATGTTCTCTTTATGTGCTCTGTCTTTTGAAGGGGACAAAAGGATGTCCTTATCTACAAAAGCTTCAGTTCTGCAAATTGCAGCGTCTCGAAACCAGCATATGCGAGATCTGATTGAGGTGTTTAAAGCCTTCAATGGATGGAGTAAAATGAATGTTAATGGCGTTCAACCACTTGCTGAGACTGCACACATAAAGGGGCATAAATTCAAGTTGAGAAAGGATTGGTTGCAGGACAGATGTGCGGAAAAGTAGCAGACCGGCAGAATTACTTAACAAGTACAGATCACTGTTGAAAAAAATCCGGGAATTAGGGTTGAATTTGAAAGTGTCTGCAATTCTGCCCAGACAAGATAGGAGGCAGTATATGATGAGAGCCTTGTCGATCAATTCGGCCATGGAAAGATTGTACAAGGCTCAAGGGGTAGAATTTTTTTCAGCCTAGTCTGTACTTGGTAACAGGAGAGATTGCTTCTACAGGGATGGGATACAGTTAAAGAGAAAGGGTGCAAGAATATTTGCTGATGCTATCGAGGCAGTGTTAGGTGGGTCGGAAAACTGCTAGATTGGGGGGGGGGGTACAAGGACTAATAGATTAACAGTAGCCACTGGCAGAGGTGAAAGTTATCCTTGCAATGCTTCTATTGGAATGAGCAGCAGCCTGGAAAACAAGATGCAGGATATTTCAGAGAATGCTGGGAATCATTGCGGTACAAGTAAACACATGGGTTGTGTTAGGGTAGCTAAGAATAGGAACGGGTGCATGTATACTTGCGTGTACACCAATGCTAGGAGTTTGGTAAATAAATTTGATGAATTTGTCAAAGGCAGATATTGTTGGGATATCAGAGACATGGTGTCACACAGATATAAGGAATGCAGAACTGGAATTTGGGGAGTACAATGTGTACAGGAAGGATAGGAAGTTAGGAACGATTATACTATTAGTTAAGAAACACATAAAATCCAAGGAAGTGAAGCCAGTCGACATCGCTGGACAGTGCAGTGTCGAGTCAGTTTGGTGTGACATAAGCATTGGGAGTTCAAAATTGAGAGTAGGAGTGTGTTAAAGGCCTAATAAATCCAATGAGTATAATAAGGAACTGTACAGGGAAATAGAGTGGGCTAGTAAATTAGAGAGTCTTATAATGGGGGATTTTAATTTCCCAGATATTGACTGGAATTTGTGGGTTGGTCACTCACACACTAGCAAGGCTTTTGTAGATTCTTTGGATGATTGTTTTCTACATCAGCATCTTTGGGAGGCAACTAGAGGAAGTAATACTCTTGATCTGATTATCAGTATTGATTCTTCATGCATTAAGAATCTGCAGATAAATGAACCACTAGGTGGCAGTGATCACAGTGTGCTGAAGTGGGATTTACTCAAAGAGGTAACTACCATCAGGGGTAAAGGAAAGGGTTTTTGCTTTCGTAAAGGTGACTACAGTGGTCTGAGACAGTATTTAAATTCTATACGGTGGGACCAACTGATGATGTTACCAACAGCAAATTCAAAATGGGAAGCAGTCAAAGAAATTATCTTGGATATACCAACTAAGAAATATTGTTCAAGGTTTAGGCCTAAATGGATGTCAGATGAATTAATGAGACATGTTTGTTTGTTTGTTGTTTGGTTTTTAGGAGCATTAGCAACTAAGGCCATATTGCTCCGGGATATGCGGTGGTCATTCCCTGACCTTTCCGTATCCTCCGTATTTGGTGGTGACGGTCGAACCCCGGTCTAATCAAGAAGCGTGTGCTACGCACTGCTTCTCCTTCCCACCTGGCTACGGAGGCGCCCAATGAGACATGTGGCAGAGAAGAAAAATGCATGGGACACATATAAATTAATGGGTAACATGGAAGGCTATGATAGATATAAGCTGGTCTGTACCCAAGTCACAAAGGAGATTAGGCAGTGAAAGGCAGATTACGACAAATCCTTGGCAAAGGATGCACAGAAAAACAACAAAGAGTTCTTTACCTATGTAAACTCTAGAAGGAAAAGGATGAATCAGATTGGTCCACTGGATATTGGTGGTTTAACTGTTGATGATCCTGCAAAGGTGGCTATCAAACTAAATGAGTATTTTGCATCTACATTCACCCATGATGAGTTATTCAGGGAGAGGAATGCCAGAGGTGAGTTAAACTCTGGCAGTGATCTGGATGATTTTGTAATAACTTATGAGAGGCAAGCACATTTTTTTGCCTCTTATAAGAAATAAAAACTGGAAAGTGGAGAAGAAATTGTTAAAGATAAACATAAAAAAGGCACCCAGGGTGGAGGGGATCTATCCAGTTATATTAAAGGAGGCAGCAAAGGAATTAAGCAAACCCTTAGCCATAATTATGAGAGCTTCTTTGTACTCAGGGAAGGTACCCATAGACTGGATATGTGCAAATGTGACCCCAATTCACAAAGGAGGATCAAAGGGCAACACAAGTAATTCTAGATCTGTTAGTTTAACTTCTGTTCCAGGAAAATTAATGGAGGCACTGGTCAAAGAAGCATGCAGGATCGTCTAGACAACACTTCAGTTATAACTGGGACACAACATGGTTTTGTTAAGGGAAAGTCTTGCCTGACCAATTGATTGGATACTATGATATGGTCACAAAGGAACTGGATGCAGGGAATAACTTTGATATCATATATTTGGATTTCAGAAAGGTTTTTGATATTAGCATTAACATTAGTAGAGGCATATGATGCAAGAAAGCAAGCTTATTCAGCATCAGCCAAAAAAAAAAAAAAAAAAACCACTCCCATTTCACCCCTCCATTCGTTCGAAATACCTGTCCAGTTGAGCTTTAAATTTTTTAGGCTCTCAACTTCAACAACAAGTGATGGAACTCAACTTAAACAACAAGTGGGATTTACTCAAAGAGGTAACTACCATTAGGGGTAAAGGGAAGGGTTATTGCTTCCGTAAAGGCGACTACGATGGACTGAGACAGTATTTAAATTCTATACAGTGGGACCAACTGATGATGTTACCAACAGCAAATTCAAAATGGGAAGCATTCAAAGAACTTATCTTGGAAGCTACTAGGCTTTACATACCAACTAAGAAATATTGTTCAAGGTTTAGGCCAAAATGGATGTCAGATGAACTAATGAGGCATATGGCAGAGAAGAAAAATGCATGGGATACTTACAAATTAACACACGACACAGAAGCCTATGATAGATACAAGTTGATATGCAACCAAGTTACAAAGGAGGTTAGGCAGGCGAAGGCTGATTACGAGAAATCCTTGGCAAGGGATGCAAAGAAAAACTGCAAAGAGTTCTTTACTTATGTAAACTCTAGAAGGAAGGGGATGAATCAGATTGGTCCACTTGATATTGATGGGTCAAGTGTTGATGATCCTGCTCAGGTAGCTAACAAACTAAATGAATATTTTGCATCGACATTCACACATGAGGAGTTATTCAGCGAGGGGAATGCCAGAGGTGTATTCAACTCTCGCAGTAAGCTAGAGAATCTTGTAATAACTGGGAGTAAAACGGAGGAGAAACTGTTGAAGATAAACACAAGAAAGGCACCCGGGGTGGATGGGATCTATCCAGTTATATTAAAGTAGGCAGCAAAGGAAGTAAGCAAACCCTTAGCCATAATTATGAGAGCTTCCTTGGACTCAGGGGAGGTACCCATAGACTGGAAATGTGCAAATGTGACCCCAATTCACAAAGGAGGATCAAAGACCTGTGAGTCCTGTATATAGACCTGTGAGCTTAACTTCTGTTCCAGGAAAATTAATGGAGGCACTGGTTAAAGAAGCACTGCAGGATCATTTAGACAAGACTTCAGTTATAGCTCAGACACAGCATGGTTTTGTTAAGGGGAAGTCTTGCCTGACCAAGTTGATTGGATACTATGATGCAGTCACAAAAGAACTGGATGCAGGGAATAACTTTGATATTATATACTTGGATCTTAGAAAGGCTTTTGATACTGTTGCACATGGAAGACTGCTACACAAATTGGAGCAGTGTGACATTGGAGGCAAATTGCTGCTATGGATAAAGGGGTGGTTGAGGGGGAGAAGACAGAGAGTGGTAATCAATGGACACTGCTCATCGTGGACTGATGTTATTAGTGGAGTCCCTCAGGGCTCAGTGTTGGGTCCATTATTGTTTTCTGTATTTATAAATGATATTGATGATGGTATATCAGGCTTAATGTCCAAGTTTGCAGACGATACAAAGGTTGGCAGGGTTGTCAAGGACACTACTGACACTATGCTGCTGCAACAGGATCTGGAAAGGTTGAGCAGATGGGCTGAGAGGTGGCAAATGAAGTTTAACGTTGACAAATGTAAAGTACTACACAAGGGAAACAGCAACCCCAGAGCAACGTTTCAACTCTGTGGTACTACACTGACAGTGGTAGAGAATGAAAGGGGCTTGGGGTTGGTTGTGCAGGCAGATATGCAGTTCTCTGAGCAGTGCAGACGGGCTGCAAGAGTAGCCCATGGAGTATTGTCAATGATATACAGGAATTTTTCCAGCAGGGATAAGGAGGTGGTTATTCCATTGTATAAGGCGATGGTCAGGCTACACGTAGAGTACTGTATACAGGTCTGGAGGCCTCATTTCAAGAAGGATGTAGAGCTGCTGGAACGAGTACAGAGAAGGGCAACAAGATTAGTGAATGGAACAAAGGGGTGCTCTTACGAAGAAAGGCTTAAGTTTTGCAAATTACAGTGTCTGGAGACTAGGCAGCAGCGAGGTGATCTGATAGAGGTGTATAAAGCCTTGAATGGTTTAAGCATGCTCAATGCTGATGGGATTCTTCCTCTAGCTCAGAAAAATCACCTGAGAGGGCATAAATTCAAATTGAGGAAAGACAGATGTAGGATAGACGTGCGGAAATTCGCCTTTAGCCAGCGGGTGGTTGGTTGGTGGAACAGACTTCCATCCCTTGTGGTGGAGGTTAATAGCCTAAATAAGTTTAAGGCTCAGCTGGACAGGTATTTTGAACGAACAGAGGGGTGAAGTGGAAGTGGGGTTTTTTTTTTTTTTTTTTTTTGGCTGATGCTGCATAAGCTTGCTTTCTTGCATCAAATGCCTCTACTAATGCTAATGCTAATGCTAATGCTAAAGTCGGTTCCACCAACCAACCACCCGCTGGCCAAAGGCAAATTTCCGCACAACTATCCGACATCCGTCCTTCCTCAATTTGAATTTATGCCCTCTGAGGTGATTATTCTGAGCAAGATGAAGAATCCCATTGGCATTGAGCATGCTCAAACCATTCAAAGTCTTATACACCTCTATCAGATCACCTCGCCGGTGCCTAGTCTCCAGACTCTGTAATTTGCAAAACTTAAGCCTTTCTTCGTAAGAGCAACCCTTTGTTCCATTCACCTAATCTTGTTGCCCTTCTCTGTACCCGTTCCAGCAGCTCTACATCCTTCTTGAAATGAGGCCTCCAGACCTGTATACAGTACTCAAGATGTGGCCTAACCATTGCCTTATACAAGGGAATAATCACCTCCTTATCCCTGCTAGAAAAATTCCTGTATATCATTGACAAGACACCATGAGCTACTCTTGCAGCTCGTCTGCACTGCTCAGAGAACTTCATATCTGCCTGCACAATTACCCCCAGGTCCTTTTCATTCTCCACCACTGTCAGTGTAGTACCGCAGAGTTGATACGTTGCTCTGGGGCTACTGTTTCCCATATGTAGTACTTTATATTTGTCAATGTTAAACTTCATTTGCCACCTCTCAGCCCATCTGTTCAACCTTTCCAGATCCTGTTGCAGCAGCATAGCATCAGTAGTGTCCTTAACAACCCTGCCAACCTTTGTATCATCTGCAAACTTGGACATTAAACTTGATATCCCATCATCAATATCATTCATAAACACCGAAAACAACAACGGACCCAACACTGAACCCTGAGGAACTCCACTAATTTTTTTTTTTTTTTTTTTTTTATGAGAACCCCAAACACGAGAGGTATTAGAACCTATAGTACTTAGTACCGTGCTTGTGTTGGAGGTTGAGAAGACGAAAGAAGATATTTGTTGACATTGGACTTGAACTTCTGTAGATTGTAATTTTCAGGAAATACGTATGAAGGAAGGTTGTTCCAGAAAATGGCAGTTGAATGAATAAATGAGGAAGACGAAAAGTTGGTTCTGTGGGTTTGAAGTTGGACAGTAAATGGATGTTGGCTGGTGGCGGCACGTGTTTGGACTGTTTTGAAAGAGAGAGCGGGAATTATAGAAGCCAATTCAGAAGAACAGTGCCCATGAAAGTATCTGTAGAAGAGGCATGCAGCAGAAACAGTACGTCTATGTGAAAGCGAGTGGAGAGACTCTGTTAGAGATGAATCATTAATTAACCTAACTGCCCTCTTCTGAATGGAATCAAGAAGCCTGAGAGAGGTTTTGGGGGCACCACCCCAGATGTGGTAACAATATTCCATGGCAGGACGGATTTGCGATTTATACAGAGTGAGCAGCTGTTTGGAAGAAAAGTAACGCCGAGAGCGAAAGAGAAAACCAAGTTTTTTAGATGCAGAGGAAGCAATATTTGTAATGTGCTTGTGCCAAGAGAGATTAGAAGTCAGGGTAATCCCCAAAAGAGATATATCATTTTGCCTAGAAATCGGAGTGTCACTAAAGATAAGCATAGGAGCAGAAGAATCCTTTTTGCGAGATATAAGACAAGACTGAGTTTTAGAAGGGTTGAAATCAACTAAGTTGTCTTTGCTCCACTGGAGAATTACCTGAAGATCGGCATTTAAGGAATTGGTAGTAGATTTTCGAGAACTTGAAGCTGATTGAGCAGGACAAGGTTTCTCAAAATGGAAAGTTGAATGCAATGTGCTATCATCAGCAAAACTATGGATAGGAATTCCGGTCAATGGAAGAAGGTCATTGATATACAAGAGGAAAAGAGTGGGGGAAAGAACTGAACCTTGGGGGACACCGGCATTAGTGGAGAAGTTAGAAGACAGAGAGCCATCTACCATCACCCTCAGTGAGCGATCAGAGAGAAAACTGGATAACCAATTACTAAAAACAGTTGGCAAACCATAAGATGGAAGCTTGTTTAGAAGACCTTTATGCCAAACACGATCAAAAGCCTTTGAGATGTCAAGAGCAACTACTTGTGTTTCACCGAACCTTTCCATTGATTTAGTCCATAAATGGGTAACATAAGCCAGAATATCACCAGTGGATCGACAGTGACGGAATCCATACTGGCGATCGTTGATCAGACGGAAGGTTTCTAGGTAGTTTAAGAGTTGGCGGTTAATTGATTTCTCCATTACTTTAGAAAGAGTAGAAGTAATTGCAATGGGACGATAATTGGATCGGAGGGATTTGTCACCCTTTTTAGGAACTGGCTGGATATGAGCAAATTTCCAAGCAGAAGGAAAAACTCCTTTGGAATAAGAAAGTGAAAAAAGGCGGCAAAGAATAGGAGTAAGTTCAGGAGTGGAGAAATACCATCAGGACCTGGAGCTTTCTTAGAATCAAGATTCATCAAAATCCTTCTGATATCCTTTTGACGGAAGACCACAGGAGGCATTGAATGGAGCGTGTTAGGAATGGTGGGAGGTGTTTTACCAAGATCATTAATACATGAGCTGGAAGAAAAATGGGATGCTAGCAGGTCAGCTTTATCCTTGGCTGAAGTGACAACAGAACCATCTGGTTTGGACAGAGTTGGAAGCAGAGATGGGCAAAAGTTGCGGCCAATAGCTTTGGCAAGAGACCAGAATGCTCGGCTACCATTAGGGCAAGAAGCAAGTTTTCTACTCTTAGCCTGTTCAAACTCTAGTTTGGACTGATTAATAACTGCTTTACAATTGTTGCGACCTTTGGTGTAGGCAGAAAATGAAACCGAAGAATTAGAAACAAGCCAATTACGATATGCAACATTCTTCTCTTGGACAGCCTTAGCACATTTATTGGAAAACCAAGGTTTAGATAAAGGACGAGATTTTAAAGTGGAGTGTGGGATAAAGGATTCCATTCCTGCAAGAATAATTTCACTGACACGATCTGAGCAAACGTTGACATCAGAAGTTTTGAAACAGTAATCAGACCAAGGAAAAGAAGAAAAGAAGTCTCGCAGGTCATCCCATTTTGCATTCTTGTAATGCCAAACAATACGAGGTTGGGAATAGCCATGAGATAAAGGTTCCATTGGAGAAGAGACAATCACCAAGTTGTGATCTGAAGTGCCTAAAGGACCTCTCACTTCGACCTTGTACTTAGAAGGGTTGTTCGTGAGAAAAAGATCAAGCGTATTGGCTGTATGATTAGGATTGTCCGGTATTCTTGTAGGTAAATGAACAATCTGTGCTAGGTCATTAGTAATTGCAAAAGCCTCAGCATCTCGACCTGCTGGGTCGGTGTGACTAGAAAATGGAAGCCAGCTGGAGTTGTGAACGTTAAAATCACCAAGGAAAATTACCTCACTGTTAGGAAAGTTAGACTGGAGAAAGTCAAGTTGCAAAGAGAGGAAGTCAAAGAGCTCCAAGTGATTAGTGGAGTTGGGAGAACGGTAGAGACAACAGATGAATTTGACACCATGAGGTAGAGAGATTTTAAGCCAGAGAAGATCAAAGAGAGGAGATTCCAAATTGCCAAGTCTCTGACAGGGAATATCAGAACGGACATATGCACAAGTACCACCTTTGAGGCGAAAGGAATCATACAGCAAATAATTTGGACATCTGAGATGAGAAGTAGTTGAATCAACTGATAACTGAGATTCAGTCAGAAAAAGTACATGGGGTTTGGAAGACTGCAAGTGGAAATGGACATCGTTGAGATTGGAATTAAGACCACGTATATTTGTGAAATGAATTAGGAAGTCCTTGGGAGGTTTAGATCTTTTCGCAGATAAGCTTGCTCTATTATTTTGACAATTCATGGTGTATTCAATAGTAAGAAAAAGTGGGTGGGACATGCTGTATGAAGTAATGAAATTTTTGGATATGGCGTACATGTGGTAAGAATATACCCAGATCCTTGACATAACGTGGCCTCGACAATGCTCCCCGCATACACACTACTCGGACTCCCTCCAGTCACTATCTGGCAGAGTAGAGGTAGCAAGATTATACACTAGCTGATCCGGAAGCCTCCTAGAGAGTTACCAATAGGTCCGGTCCGGTGTACTAACTAGCGGCCGGCCTGCGAAAACCGTTTTAGAGCTGTACCCTCGAAATGTAAGGAATATTGGATCTCGCCACGACGTTCATCATAACCTCAAAAGTCATCAATCATACTGCATGATGGAAGAGATAGGGAAGGGTTGGCCGGAACTTGGCCGAACCTAAGGGGGAATTTTTTTTTTTTTTTTTATTTATTTATTATTATTATTTTTTTTTTTTTATTTATTTATTATTATTTTTTTTTTTTTTTGGCTGGTGCAGCCTAAGCCATAGGCTTTCTTGCACCATGCGGCCGTTACTAATACTAATACTAATACTAATACTAACTTAGCTCTAGAGACTAAACATGGGTTCCACCACTTCAAGCCTCCAATAAGCAAAGTGGTGGTATTTCACCGGTTGATGAGAGTCATCTACCACCTAGGATAAGGCCTTGGATGGGTTGAGCACGCTGAATTCTGATGGGATTCTTCCACTTGTTCAGATTACGAACCTAAGGGGGCATAAATTCAAATTGAGGAAAGACAGATGTAGAATAGATGTGCGGAAATTTGCCTTTAGCTAGTGTGTAGTTAATTGCTGGAACAAACTTCCATCTGTCATTGTGGAAGTTGATAGGTTAAATAAATTTAAGGAGAAACTGGACAAACATTTAGAGGGAATTGTTTTGTAAATTTTTTTTTTTTTGGCTGATTCCGAATAAGCTCATACACTTGCTTTCTTGCATCACATGCCACTACTACTACTAATTTCTTACTGCATAAAGACACGATTATTACATTGGTATACTGATAAACTGCCAATTGCAGTTTCATGCACTGATTTGTCAGGATGTGGTTTGACCAGTTCAAAATCATTCTTTGTACACCTTAACAACTGGAAGGGCATGCCGTTTCTCCATGGAAACACCCAATGCACAAGCTAACACAATTATGCCCTTCTGAAACTCTGTGATATCTTTACTACATCCCATAACTGCTTCTTTATCACTTTGACTTACAAGACTCAATGCAAATTAACACTGCTCTGGTATGCACAGTGTCTCAAAAATATTACTAGATATCCACTAATATAAAAATATCCACTAATAACATTGGTCCATGTTGAGCAGTGTCCATTGATTACCACTCTCTGTCTTCTGCCACTCAACCATATTGTTGCACATGGAAGACTGCTGCACAAATTGGAGCAGTTTGGCATTGGAGGCAAATTGCTGCTATGGATAAAGGGATGGTTGAGTGGTAGAAGACAGAGAGTGGTAATCAATGAACACTGCTCATCGTGGACTAATGTTATTAGTGGAGTCTCTCAGGGTTCAGTATTGGGTCCATTGTTATTTTCTGTATTTATAAATGATATTGATGATGGTATATCAAGCTTAATGTCCAAGTTTGCAGACGATACAAAGGTTGGCAGGGTTGTTAAGGACACTACTGACGCTATGCTGCTGCTGCAACATGATTTGGAAAGGTTGAGCAGATGGGCTGAGAGGTGACAAATGAAGTTTAACATTGACAAATGCAAAGTACTACATATGGGAAGCAGAAATTCCAGAGTGACGTACCAACTCTGTAGTACTACACTGACAGTGGTAGAGAACGAAAAGGACCTGGGGGTAATTGTGTAGGCAGATATGAAATTTTCTGAGCAGTGCAGACGATCTGCAATAGTAGCTCATAGTGTCTTGTCAATGATATACAGGAATTTTTCTAGCAGGGATAAGGATGTGATTATCCCCTTATAAAAGGTAATAGTCAGGTTACACCTTGAGTACTGTATACAGGTCTGTAGGCCTCATTTTAAGAAGGATGTAGAGCTGTTGGAACGAGTACAGAGAAGGGCAACAAGATTAGTGAATGGAACAAAGGGTTGCTCTTACGAAGAAAGGCTTAAATTTTGCAAATTAGTGTCTGGAGATTAGGCACATGCGGGGTGATCTGATTGACGTGTATAAAGAATCTCTTGCTCAGAATAATCATTTGAGAGGGCATAAATGCAAATTGAGGAAAGACAGATGTATGATGAGATGTGCGGAAGTTTACCTTTAGCCAGCGGGTGGTTGATTGGTGGAACAGACTTCCATCCCTTGTTGTGGAAATTGGTAGCCTAAATAAATTTAAACTGAGCTGGACAGGTACTTGGAACGAACGGAGGGGTGAAATGGGAGCGTGTTTTTTTTTTTATTTGGCTGATGCTGCATAAACTTGCCTTCTTGCATCATATGCCTCTACTAATGCTAATGCTAAAGTTTGCCTTCAGCCAGTGGATGGTTGATTGTTGGAACAAGCTTCTATCTGTTGTTGTGGAAGTGAATGGGTTGAATACGCTTAAGGGAGAGGTGAATTAGCTGATGCTATATAAGCTTATTCTCTTGCATCATCTGCCAGTGCTACTACTACTACTACTATTATTTTCTGCATTATCTACAAAAGAAATTTTCCTACACTGAAAAAGGAAGAGTTTACGACTCATTCAAAACACTGAAAGAAATAAACATATGGCGCCATCTAACGAATGATTTGTCTATTAATTGTAAAAATGAATTTATATCCCTGGATTTGATTTGATTTGATTTGATTTGGTTTTTTATGGCGCATTGGCAGCTAATTATATCCCTGGAAAAAGAGCTCTATTGCCAGTATGTACTATCTCTATACCAGTATATAGATAGTACATACTGGCAATATATATTACCAGTATGTTTAAATCTCTTGATTCCGATCGATTATTAAAAAAAAAAAAAAAAAAAAAAAAAAATCATGGGCAATGAAATCCCGAAAATCAATACGAGTGCTGAAAAAAAAAAAAAAATTATGAGTAATCCCAAAGAATGCAAGAAAGCACATTTTTTTTGCATCTTATAAGAAATAAAAACTTTTCGTTTGTAATCACAAAAAAAAAAAAAAAAAAAAAAAAAAAAAAAAGAAGTGAAAGTTCAATTCCCTCTTCAACTTTATTAAACTGCTATCTCCGGCAACGTTGAGAGGTAAATTTATTCTACTTAAACAACTCGCTGCATGAAGGTAAATTCATAAGATCCCGCTATCCCTAATTCCCTAAGATTTCACCCCCACCTCAGAGCTTTATACTCGCCTGTGTCCCCTGGTTCTTTCTCTCCTAGTGAGATCATACCCACACATTCGCTTTAATCACCCCCACCTCAGAGCTTTATACTCGCCTCAATCAACCCCTCAAAAGGTGACTACAAGTTGTCAAGAGATGGGCAGGAGCAGCATCAGTGCGTAGCACACGCTTCTTGATTAGACCTGGGTTCGAGCCCGTGACCACTAAATACGGAGAATGCGGAAAGGTCAGGGAATGACCACCGCATATCTCCGGAGCAATATGGCCAACTAAGGCCATATTGCAGGCCATATTAGCAACTAAGCTAATGCTGCTAATAACCAAATAACAAACAAACAAGTTGTCAAGCTTTGTAGTCCGAAATACAGTAGAAAAGAGGAAAGACCATAAAAAGGAGAGAATAAAGAGAAAAGAAGGAAAGAGATAAAGAAGAGAAACAGAAGATATAAAGAAGAAAAGATAACTGGAAAGGTAGAAGAAAAGAAAATAATATAAGAACCGAAGATGAAAAGACTGGAGAGAAAGTAAATGAGACAGGAAAATACAGGGGGCTAAAAAAAGGAATTTAGATTTACCTGAAACGTGGATAAAACGTAATTTGTTGTGATAATAATTAAAAGCACGCTATTCCACAAGGGATATTAATATTATTAAAATTGGCTAAAAAATCTGGGTACCACTAGAGGCCCATAGACTAGCAAGATGTTTGTTACGTAAAGGTAGATTCAGATAAAAATACCACTTCAGCATATTCTTAAAACATATTTTTGGTGTCGTTTCGAGGTTATATTGAAGGTCTTCAAGCCTCATCAGGAATGGAAGTGCACTAACTGGTACTTAAGTGAACCGAAGTCAAGTTTGTAGTTTCAGCGTTAGCGAGAGTTCCATTTCTGATTAGGTTAGGCATAACGAGGTTTGGAGTAAGCTCGAAAGAAAACAAAAAAGAAAAGTTTTAAGTACTCATTGAGGTGATAACATTTCAATAAGCATCTTAAACGAATCTCAGGTAGTATAGTACATATTTAATTATTATATATTAAGAATATATGAGGGTAAATGGGCCTGCTGTACTGGAATCCATAAGATGATGATTAGGTGTTTGCCTTTAGCCAGTAAAATAAAATATTCAGTATCTATTTGTATTAAAGATATTATTTTACTGGCTAAACACCTAATCATCATTTATTAAGAATATAGTTTTTTTTTTTTTTTTTTTTCTTGTTGAAATTCTGTTGCTACAAGAACTATCAACACGAATTTTGGTTGCCACGACTTAATTCAGTTATTAAGTAATAGCAACCAGATAGTAACATAAAATTTCAATTTATTATCAAGTAATTATCATTTCAATTCCTTCAGTATAATCAATATTTATTTACAAAATTATTGTAAAAGCGATGGTCTCGTCTACAATGGAGCTTCCTTCTCATGCTCATTC
Source organism: Mastigoproctus giganteus (assembly GCF_048544385.1). Classification (NCBI taxonomy): domain Eukaryota; kingdom Metazoa; phylum Arthropoda; class Arachnida; order Uropygi; family Thelyphonidae; genus Mastigoproctus; species Mastigoproctus giganteus. Next base: position 3,874,935 of record NC_143578.1, on the reverse strand, counting down.
TAGCCATCCTGTTGTTTGGCATCACAAGAATGCGAAATGGAATAATTTGTAATTTCTATTCCTCTTTTCCTTCTTATCTAGATGTTTGTCCAAATCACGTCAGCGAAATTCTTGTAGGGATGAAATCCTTTATTCTGATTTCCTCCCCCTAAAATACCGTCCCTCATACTTGATTTTAATAGTAATAGTATTGGTCGTATAGTGCAAGGAAGCCACAAGCTTTTGCAGCACTGGCTAAAAAAAAAAACAAGTTGATAAGAAAACAGAAGTTATGTGCTTCCTTCCTCACATAGGTAACTATTCAGTTGACCTTTGAATTTATTCAAACGGTCAGCCTCAACTACCTGTGAGAGCAACTTGTTCTAGCAATCAACAGTCTTAGGATAAAAGAAAACTTACTACAACGTAGTCTAAACCTCAACCCCTGTAATTTTAATTTTTATAAAAATCAATCAGGTCACCTCTGAGGTGCCAGGTTGCCAAGCTCTGTAGCCCACATAATCGGAGTCTTCCCGCATACAGTCGTCCTTCTGCCAATCTCACCATTCGAGTTGCCCGTCTTTGGATCCTTTCAAGAAGCTTAACGTCTTTTTTTTCAGATGAGGTCTCCATACCTGAACACAAATGTGATCCTACAATTGCCCTATACAGTGGGATTATGATCTCCCTATCTCTATAGGATAGCGATCGAAAAATCATTAATAGGACACCATCGATAAGCTTTCCTGGTTGCTTGTTTGCACTGTTCAGAAAACTTCATATTCCCCAAGTGTAAGACCTTGCATTTAGCAGCATAAAAACATAGCTACTACTTCTCTCACCATCTTTTCCAATAAAAGTGCTGACTATTTAAGAATGTGCCATATCGCAATAAGATTGCCTTCCCTTTGCCCTTCCCAGCAGTTACATCTTTAAGTAAATTACACACATCAGTACACTGTGATCACGGCGTACTTGGTGGATCTTTTATCTGCAGATTGGGGCATGAAGAATCACTGCTGATGATTAAGAGTACCTTTCTTTCTTTGTTTCTCCAACAGGCTAGTGTGGAAATTTATCCAATAAATCCCGAATAGTCTGTAATTACTCATGTCGCCCCTTCATCCTCCCTTGTGATTAGGAGAGGAATCTTCATATCTCCAATCAACAGGGACTTCCCTAAATTCAAGGATGCTCTCACAATACGGCTAAAAGTTTGCTTACCTCTCTTGCTGCTTCTTTTAATGCAATTGGATACATTCCTTCAGCCCTAGATGCTTTACTTACTTTTAGCTTCAACCTTGTCTCTTCGACTTTCTTTTCAGTTATCAAAAAAGCATTTGTTTCCCAGTTATAACTCGATGTACTTCTGGTATTCCAATCTTTAAAGATTCCTTTACGCATGAATGAAGATGCAAATTACTTATTAAGTTTTTTTGCTCCTACGCTCATCTTCCATGATGACAAATTTTTAGAAAAGATTACATACTGTATCTCTCAGTGATTATTCTAATTTCTAATCTCTCTCTTCATAAGCATGTCACATATATTGCTTCCTCTGCATCAAAAAAATGAGTTTTCTCTTTCGGTATTACTTTTCTTCTAAACAACTACTCACTCTTTATAAATTCAAATCGGCCCTACCATGGAATATTGTTCCCGCATCTGGGATTGCGCCTCCAAAACCTGAGACTTTTAGACTCCATTGAAAATAGGACAAGTTAATTAACGACTCATCTCTTAAATGGTCTCCATCTACGTCATAAATGTTCTGCTGCCTGCCTTTTCTATAGATACTTCCACAGGCACTGTTCTTTTTTACTGGCCCCGAAATTCCTCCCCATTTCCTTCCAAAGCAATCCAAACACGTATCTGAACCATTCGGCATCCATTCACTATCCAACTCCAAACTCACAGAACCAACTTTTCTTTTACTTCAACTTCTATTTTGCGAAACAACCTTCCTTCACATGCATTTTCTGAAAACTATTAAACTACAGAAACTCAACTCTAATATCAAGGAGTATCTTTTGTCCTCTCAGCCTTCAACTTATGCATTGTACTAAGTACCAGTGGCGTATTCAGGATAGAGGCACCAGGGCACAAATATACACCAATCAATTAAGTTTCCTTTGCTACAAATTTTTTTTTTTTTTTCATTGTTAACATAGGATTTTATCTATTTTTGCATTGTGGCTCAGCTATTTTCAACTGACTACAGTTGGCAACACTGATGTTGATGTGGTTGCCATTCTAGTGCACAAAATGGTGCTCCTCCATTTTTTTCTGGATCCGCCACTGCTAATTCTATATATATCTGTCTGGGCAGTGATATATATATATATATATATATATATATATATATATATATATATATATATATATATTTATTTATTTATTTATTTATATATATATATATCACTGACAGTTGAACCACCTTTTCCACATACTGGAAAATATCATCTGCACAGTGATTTTATCGACATCTGCAAAAGACCGGTCTATGGCACATCAGTTGTATTGGTCAAATAATTACAAACAAGAACATCAAAAAGAATAGATAAATGAAGTGTGTTTTGAACATCAATTTGAATTTTGAACATCATTAAAAATTCGTAAAATGTCTGCTGAAAAACTGAAACCAAACATAATCTTCATTATATCAGAGTCCCGGAACTGAATCGTGTGTTATGCTGCAACACAAAGAAGTACAAAGTAAATTAAGCAACAGCTTCGAAAAATTTATTATTATAATAAAGGATTTAGTATTTTAAAGGATTTTGTGTAGTTGGATGAAGAATAACGTAAAAAGAATAGTTTGTTCCTGTTGATGCCTCCGAATGCAAAATAGAAAAGATCGCTTAGGAATATGCCAGCAGACTACGGACCATCAATCATGTGGTCCACATACAGACACACATACGGTTACATCGCCCATATGCCCTCGTGCCCCCTTCGTTTGGTTCCTATATATGATTCATCTATTCGCAAGGACGTTCATTCAGACGAGAGGCGAGCCGAACTTTTGCCAGCGTGTTTCGTGCACTTTCCACTGTAGGCGCTGGAGGCGCGTGTGCTGGATTTCGCATTATGATCTGCCCAGAAAGGCTGGTGCCTCGTTGCAATTCGCACTATGCGTGCCGTTCGCGGCATCTGCCGAGTCACGTGTTCGTTACGATTTTGCTCTTAACACACTGTAAAAGGAGGTTTTCAGCGTGGCCCACGTTCGCTACCTACGCTGCGCCCGACACGTCATCAGGTATTGTTTACGTCGGGCAAATGACGATCGTAGTTACAAAGCTGGTTTCTCGGTTTGTGAACTCCTTTGTGTGTGTTTCCCTTCCTCCCCATAATTGCAAAGCAGGACTAAAGAAACTCTCTCTCTCTCTCTCTCTCTCTCTCTCTCTCTCTCTCTTTATTTAACCCCGATCAGCAGATACTAAAGATAGCAAGTTAAGATTAAGCATCCCAGAGTTTCTTGAGACTTTACGACAAGGGTCTTTTTAAGACCTTTTATGGCTACAACATGTGTGAGTAAACATAAACTATGTTGGTCTTCTGCAAATGCAAAATGCAGGACACTGATGTACATTTTTGTTATTCATTTGGGGTCTAAAAAACAAAGATATTCATTAGTCTTGTCTCACCAAACACAAGACTAATGAATATCTTGCTTTTCAGACAAGAAATGATCCAAGAACCGTTCCCAGTCCCAGAAGTCTTTTGATTTACAAATACTTTGAATAACGAACACTTCTTATCTAAATAACTTGGAATTTCTGGTACATTTCAAAAACGTGTAAGAACATTTCCTGTATTTAATTGATAATCAGGGGGAGTCCTTATAGGAATGCGACCAGTGCAATGCACCAATAAAAAAAAAAAAAAAAAAAAAGGACCTAAATCCAAAAAAGGAGGCTTCCTCAGTCCGATAACGACGACTCGTTAGCCCAACGTTAATTTCTGCACCGAGGGACTTCCCGAAATCTAAAACTGGTCCTACTGATATTGATTCATTTGATCAGACGAGGGGTGGAAGCGAGATTGATGAGAGGAGCAAAAGGGTTCTCTTACCAAGAAAGGATTCAATTTTGCAAATTGCAGGTTCTGGAGACTAGGTACCTGCGAGGTGATTTGATTGACATATTTAAGGGTTAAGTTTACCTAACCATGTAGGTAAACTCAATGCTGATGGAATCCTTCCTCTTTTCTATACTATACACGTAAGGGGGGCATAATTTAAAATTCAGGAGGATGATTGCTGATCCGATGTGCGGAAATTTTCCTTCAGCTAGTGGATGGTTGATAGTTGGAACAAATTTCCACATGGTGTTGTGGAAGTGGGTAGTTTGAATTCATTCAAGGAAGAACTCACTGCTCGACAAAATGAACAGAACAAAATGTTTTTTCATGAATAGTATTAGCATTAGTAATGGCCATATGGTACAAGGAAGCCTAAGCCTTATGCTGCACCAGACAAAAAAAGAAAAAAGAGTAAAATTATAATAAAAAAGGAAGAACAAAAAAAGAGTAAAATAATAATAATAAATTTAAATAAAATAAATAATAAAAGAAAAGGAAGTAGACAACCTATGCGTTTTCCTCCTACTGTAGGTAATTCAGATTACCTTTGAATTTCTCCAAACTGTCAGCCTCCCCATGTAGGCAACTTATTCCAGTAATTTATAACTCGCTGGCTAAAATAAAACTACGGGCAATCCAGTCCAAACATCTCCCTACGTAACTTGAATTTATAGCCCTAGTTCTAGAATCATTTATAACCGTGAAAATTTTGTCTTCATTCATTTACTTTTGCCTCTCAGAGCCTTAAACACCTCAATCAAATCTCCTCTAGGGTGCCTAGTTTCCAAGCTGTGCAAACCACATATTCGAAGTCTTTCCTCACGTGGACGCCCTTTTGCCAATCTCACCAAGCGAGTTACCCGTTACTAAAGTTCGATATTTTTTCAGGTGCGGTGTCCACACTTGAACACAGTATTCTAAGTGTGGTTTAAAAATAGCCTTATATAATGGAATTATGACGTCCTTATTTCTACTAGCAATTGTTGATAAATCATCGATAGGACACTATGGTCCTTCTTTGTAACCTGTCTACAATACTCGGAGAACTTCATGTTTGACTGTATCGTAATACCCAATTCCCTTTCTTCTACAACTGACTTTAGTTCAACTCCACCAAGTGTATAGGTTATTTTGGGATTACTGTTCCCCAGGTTTAATCCAGCAAAGGGTATGTCCTTGCCCTTTGCTGGATTAAAGCATAGCTACCACTGTTTTAACCATACCTGAAGTCACTCTGAAGCAGCTGTGCTTGGCGGTGATCATTAACTACTCTATCAAACTTTACATCATCTGCAAATTTAGACATCACACCCTCTATCCCTTTATCGATGTCATCTAAAAAATCGAAAACAACAGTGGTTCAAATACTGATCCTTGTGGAACCCCACTTCTTAAATTAAACCAATCTGAGGAATAATCATTTATCACAACCCTCTGCCTCCTTCCTTGAAGCCATCTTACAATCCATCTAAGGATTTCCCCGTGATTCCAATCTGTTTCAGCTTATAAATTAACCGCGCATGAGGGATTGAGTCAAATGCTTTGCTGAAATCAAAATAAACAATGTCGAAATTATTCCTTAAACCTGTTCATGAGTGACCCTGTCAAAATAGCTGACCAGATTTATTAAACATGATTTTCTCTTAACAAAACCATTCTGCGTATCCTTCATAATTCCATTTCTATTTAAATGATCCCGGATTCCACCCTTGTTCATTGTCTCCATCATTTTTACTACTACTGAAGTTACACTGACTGGTCGGTGATTTCCAACTGCATTCTTAGAACTGCCCTTATGTATTGGAGATACATGGGCACTTTTCCAATCCAATGGAATCTCTCCCGAGTCCAGTGATGCTCTCATAATTAACTTTAATGGTTCAATGAACTCACTTGCCGCCTCCCTTAAAATTATAGGGTATATGCCATCAACCCCAGGAGCCTTACTCGCCTGTAAGCTCGAAAGTTTTTCCGTGAGCACTGTCGCCAAAGGTGAATATTTGATATAATAGGCATTCTGGCATGCAAATTACGAGTATCCAATAGAAATCGATCTAACATCTTACAGAGCCGCACATTATTTATGAAAATTATTCATGCCTATAAAAACACGGGTTGCGACCACATCACTTCGTTTTTGTTTTTTTTTTTTTTTCTTTCTTTTTTTTTTTTTTCACAGTGGGATAGCCACAGTGGGATAGCCACATCTCCAGTACTCAAGATGGCAAGTCGTTGTTTAGAGGATTCTTTCAGACGGCGGGCAGTTGGACGACTTGAAATAGGACAGTCACAGGCGGAGGTGGCACGTTGGTTTAACGTGTCATGTGTCACGCAGTGTCTTCTCGGAATTATGGAAGCAGTTTCAGAAGAAAGGAACCATAACAAGAAGAGCTGGCCAGGGTCGCCCGAACGCTTCGTCAACCAGAACAGACCGTTATCTGGCTCTAACAGCAAGGCGGAGGAATTCTACGATGTAATGTAATCAACTGTCTCTTGAGGTAGCTGCAGGCCTTAGGTGAAAGCATTTCCAACTGGACTGTGTTAAGGCTCAAGTGGACTCTACGCAAGGAAGCTAGTGGTTTGTATGCCATTAACCCCAAACCATCGCAGAGCTCGTCGAAGCTGGCGCTATGAACATGTGCTTGGAGCCCTGATCCTTATGGAACAGTTTTGTTCTCTGATGAGTCCCGTTTTAGCCTACAAACAGATCATGTCTGTTTGTACATAATTTCATCTGGAGACAACAAGGAATACGCTACCGTTCCTCCAACGACAGAGAAAGAGCCACTTACGGTGGAGGCGGTGTTCTCATGTGTGGAGGAATAATGATCAACGGCCGCACCCCTCTTTATGTATTTGATACCGTAACCACGCAGAGGTACCGAGAACAGATCCTCGAACCCTATGTGAGACTGTTTAGGGGTGCGGTTGGCCCATATTTTCTTTTCATGCATGACAAAGCCACTGCACACAGAGGTCAAGCGGTGGAGGAATATCTTGCTAAAGATATCCAACGACTGCCGTGGCACCACGATCACCCCACTTAAATCCGATCGAACATGTATGGGACACCCTAGAGCATCGCATTGAACGCCAACAGCCAAGTCCTCTGTCACTCATAGAGCTAAGGTTGTGTAAGAATGGGGTTTTTTGCCACATAACCTTCTAGACACCCTTATATCGAGCATGGTTCGCCGCTGTCAGGCCTGTTTAGCCGTTGGAGGGGGAATCATACTGATGTCACGTGACCACATTTTCGTGCATCTTGTATCACTTCTGTAATGTGACATTTTTGGTAATTCTTATACAACCCCAATAAATGTCCCTTATACCTGTCCGAAGTTTCTCGCTGTCTCCTCATTTCATCGTTATTCTATGGTACACCACCATACCAAATTTTGTGCAGCTTCATCGTAAACTGCACTAATTACATCATGTTTTCTAAGTGTTCTGTTAATTTTGTCGAGCATGATAAACTGTTAGGGGGGGACGATTGAAATGGGAAGCGATGTTGTTTTATCGCTGATGCTGTATAAGCTTACTTTCTAGTATCATTTTCCATTATTACTAATAAAGAAATGCCGTGCCATGAGGCAAGAAAGAGTGTCAATGCCAAGTGCATATTTCTTTTTCATTTTATGGCTTTTATTTTTGTTTTAATTGCAACAGTATTAATTGCAAATTTACAGCGTCGTGGCTAACATTCATGTTATAGCATTTATTAATTATTAAAATTATTATATTAGGGTCATCCGTAATTCATTACCTGTATTTCTTCGGTCGATTTGCCTGTTTTGCTGGACGAAAAAACCACAGTTTCTGGGGGGGGGGGGGGAACCTTGCTATCTACGCCTGGACTGACTAACTCAGCCACGGAGTGAAAAAACTCCATTAAAGTTCCTCGCATCATCGACGGGATTCGAACCCGGTGTGGGGAGGATGGTGACAATACCATTGCGCTATCCGCGCAGACATGTTATAGCATTCTAGTCAGGACGCATTTATGGAAAATGGAAGGGACACGGACATGGACATATCTTGTGTTTTAGATAGGACGGCTCCTGAACTCCACCTTAGTACTCATCGATGATTATAGAACTCGGTAAAATTGTCCAGAAATGAGTTTGGTTCTGTTTTAAGTTTCTTGTATTCGGGCAATCCAAGGGCCTCAAAACTGTGCCCAACCTCGGGCTCCAGAGTGCTTAAAGGGGCCTTGATCTGAGCTACATTATGTATTAAAAGGGCTACTCTGAGGAACAAATCACTATTTATAAAACTCTTCCAAGAGGTTCAAGATAATCGACTTAACGAACGAGCTTTTGAGAGAGATCCATTCGTAATTTGCACATCATTTGTAATAAAATGTGTTATCCAAGTTAGAATAAAAGTATTTTCTCCATAATTTTATTTCTAGTGGTTGAAGAAATTTCTTTGAAGAGAAGCGGAAAACAATAGCTAATAACGAGAGTATTTGGGGATGTAAGAATCCTAATATCGATTTACCCACTCGAGAAGTGTGATATACACTTCCACAAATAACGTTGCTACCCTTATTATAACTAACTCACTGTGATGATAATAATAATGTCAACACGTTAGCTTTTTCTATTCTTCACTCCCACGCTTTTGGTAAAGGAGTTCTCAACCTGTACTTTATGAAGATGTAAATAATTTCCACAAACTCATCCACGTGAACATTGAGAACTTGAAATAGGTCTGGAAGTGTATCCCTAAAATTCAAACCATGGAAATCTTGAATTCTTCTAAAGCTGTTACTTACCAATTCTCCGTACACATCACTGTTATTGTAAAAAAGATCGACGTGACAGTTATTATTATTTGTTATTTGGTTTTTTTTAGGAGCATTAGCAACTAAGGCCATATTGCTCCGGGATATGCGGTGGTCATTCCCTGAATGACCTTTCCGCATCCTCCGTATTTGGTGGTGACGGGCTCGAACCCCGGTCTAATCAAGAAGCGTGTGCTACGCACTGCTGCTCCTTCCCACCTGGCTACGGAGGCGCCAATCGACGTGACAGGACGTACCTGATTGGAATACACGCTGGATCTTCTTTTTTCCAAAGATTGGTGTTTCAATTTGGTCATACCTGGGCAGAACTTATGAAAGGACGTACAAACCTGACTGGACTTCCTGATTCGACCTTACTGGCCTCGATTTACCTGATTAAACCTTCCTGGATAGCGTGGACTTGTCTCTTCTTTCATCTCTCGGAGAATTTTATCTTGTTTCTTCCAAACCTCTTAGTTGGTGCACCAATTTTGGCCTCTTGTATTTTCAAGAGGTGGCGAAACTTTTGCTGGTATCCACGATTCGACCTCATGTGGTAAGGGATTGCAGGAACCCACTGGCAAAAAAAACGAAGTTCCGAGTTTTTCTCATCTCTTCCTCTAACCTTTTCCATCTCTGCTATTATTTAGGATGGGAAAAAACCGTATAGCAAGTTTTTTCCTAAAGGAAAAAACCTTGCTATACGGTTTTTTGCTTGTTAATAAAATTGCTTGTTATTTATGACAAGCAATTTTATTAAATAGAGCCAATTGAAGTTCACTGAATGATCAGGCGTGTGGGTAGACTGTGATTCAAGTCCGCGTGGCCACCAAATATGGTAATGTTCTTGTATTTTCTTGCATAAGCTTGCTTTCTTGCATCAAATGCCTCTACTAATGCTAATACTAATGATAATTTCTCTGTCTTGCGAACTCCTCTGAGCTTATGTGGTCTTCCTGAAGTATAAACAGGAAAAATATTTAGTATTTATTAATATTTATTTATTTAATGAATTTCATTTCTCCAAAGTTGAATATTTTTGCTTGGGAAAACTGCACGTATTTTGCTAAAAATGATTAATTATGTGCAAAGCATATTGTTATTTACGCTCAGTTTTAATTACTTTTTCAAGGGTCAGCCACCAAAATTGAGAGAAAAGGCACAGATATCCGGGCCCCCTCTCTTTCAAACAATAATAATAAATCAAATAACTAAGATTATGAATTTTGATGTAGAGGCTAGATGGATAACGGAATGAGCTCATCATTATAGCAAGCATATAGCTTACTGCTGAACGAAAAAAAAAAAAATATATATATATATATAATAAAATGCACGAAATACATCAAAATAAGTGAATTGCAACTATACTAATCATATAACATGGTAGCTTTAAGTAATTTATAATTAAAATGCTACAATTTGAAGGCTATAATTGTATAATTATTATTATTATTAGCAGTAGTAGTGGCATGTAATGCAAAAAAGCAAGTGTATGAGCTTATGCAGCATCAGTCAAAAAAAAAAAGAAAAAAAAGAAAAAAAAAATTCACACAACCATTCCCTCTAAATGTTTGTCCAGTTCCTCCTTAAATTTATTTAACCTATCAACTTCCACAACGACAGATGGAAGTTTGTTCCAGCAATTAACCACCCGCTGGCTAAAGACAAATTTCCGCACATCTGTTCTACATCTATCTTTCCTTAATTTGAATTTATGCCGGCACAGGTTCGTAATCTGAACAAGTGGAAGAATACCATCAGAATTCAGCGTGCTCAAGCAATTCAACGCCTTATACACCTTAATCAGATCACCGCGCAGGTGCCTAATCTCCAGCCATTGCAATTTTCAGAACTTAAGCCTCCCTTGGTAACAGGATCCCTTCATTCCCTTCACCAATCTTGTTGCACTTCTCTGTACACGCTCAAGAAAATCTACATCCTTCCTAAAATGAGGCCTCCAGACCTGTACGCAGTACTCAAGGCGTGGCCTAACCATTGCCTTATACAGAGGGACAATCACCTCCTTTTTCCTGCTAGCCAAATTCCTATATATCATTGACAAAACCCCATGACCTGCACTGGCAGCCTGTCTGCATTGCTCAGAAAACTTCATATCTGACTGCACAATTACTCCCAGGTTTTTCATTTTCTACCACCTTAAGTAGTACCACACAGTTGGTACGTTTCTCTGGGGGTTACTTCTACCCATATGCAGTACTTTGCATTTGTTAAGGTTAAACTTCAGTTGCAACTTCTGAGCCCATCTGCCCAAATTATCTAGATCCTGTTGCAGTAGCACACTGCCATTACTGTCATTAACAACCCTGCCAACCTTTGTATCATCTGCAAACTTCGACGCTAAGCCTGATATACCTTCATCAATATCATTGATAAATATACAAAACAACAGTGGACCCAACACCGAACCATGTGGGACTCCACTAATAACATTAGTCCACAAAGTGCAGCACCCTTTGTCTTCTCCCACTCAACCATCCTGTTATCCATTGTAGCAACTTACCCTTAATACCATTCTGCTCCAATTTGTACAGTAGTCTTCCATGCGCAACAGTGTCATAAGCTTTCCTGAAATCCAAGTATATGATATCAAAATTATTTTTTGCATCCAATTCCTTTGTAACCACATCATAATAACCAATCAAATTTGTCAGACAAGACTTTCCCTTAACAAATCCATGCTGTGTCTGAATTATTGCTGCAGTCTTGTCTAGATGATCCTGCAATGCATCTTTAACCAGTGACTCCATTATTTTACCCGGAGCAGAAGTGAAACTAACTGGTCTGTAATTACTCAATTGTACCTCAAACCAATGTTTTAACCCTACTACCGGCCTGAAGAAGGGACGGTGCATTCCCGAAACGTAGCCAGATTTGTTTAAGTGTTCGGCATTGAGGTGTTTCGATCGTTCATTTGTAGCATTTCGATAATAAATTGCTTAAATCTACCACGTGATATGAGTTTAGTCTCAAGTATCTCACAATGATGAACAACACGTGGATTCCAATTAATTAAAATCAAATAAGGCTTAAAAAGAACAGATATACTGTTTTCAGAAGGAACGAAATACTCTTTTCCTCATGGAAACAAGAATTAAGCTTTATATTTCAGCGAAACTTATATGATTTTTCATATTCTTTTTATCTGGGTCTCTGTTCAGTGCTCACCATAATTTTATTTTGTTTTATTTCAAAGGTCTTAGCTAAAGGAAGAATCCTCAGCATTCCGATTACTCAATCCATTCAAAGCCTTAAACACTTCAATTCACCAATCTTATTGCCCTTCTCTGCATCCGTTTCAGCAGATAAACGCCTTTATTGAAATGAGGCCTCCAGACCTGTATTCAGTACTCAAGGTGCGGCCTTACCATTGGCTTACACAACGGGATAACCATTTCCATATCCCCGCTAACAAAGTTCCTGTATCTTATCCAAAAATCCCATGTGCCGTGCTGGCAGCTCGTCTGCATTGCTCAGAGAACTTCATATCTGACTGCACAATTATCTCAGGTCTGTTCCATTTTCCTGAGCAACTGTGTAATACAACTGTTGTATCACACAGTTGCTACGCATATGCAGTACTTTGCATTTGTCAATGTTAAACTTGAACTGCCATTTCTCAGCCCATCTGCCTAATTTTTCTAGATCTTGTTGCAGAAGCATACCTTCATTACTGTCATTAATCGCCCTGCCAACCTTTGTATCATCTGCAGACTTAGACATTAAGTTTGATATACCTTCATCAATATCATTAATAAATACTGAAAAACAACAGTGGTCCCAGCACTGAACCACGTGGGACTCCACTAATAACATTAGTCCACGAAGAACATTGTTCATTGATAACCAGTGTCTCTTTTCCCACTCAATCATCCCTTTATCCACAGCAGCAGCAACTTGCCCTTAATTCCACACTGCTCCAATTTATACAGCAGTATTTTATGTGCAACAGTATAAAATGCATTCCAGAAAACCAAGAATATAATATCAAAATTATTTTTTTCATCCAGTTCCTTTGTTATTATTACATCATAGTATCCAATCAGACTGGTCACACAAGATCGTCCCTTTACAAGTTCATGCTGTGACTGCAGTATAATTGGGCGATGTTTTGACTTGTAGGAGAGTATGAGCTGGTATGACGTCTTTGAAGCTTGCAGTCAAATCTAGCTTCAGTTCATTATGATCGGCTTAGTATTACTATATTGGTATTAGTTTAATATACTAAACATTAAAAAAAGGGGACCGTACACTGACCCATTTGGAATATCACTCATCACGTTAATCCACGAAGAACAGTGTCCATTCACAGCCACCCTCTGTCTCCTACCAATTAATCATCGATTTGTCCATATCAGTACTTTCCTCTAACACCAAGTTGCTCTAGCATCGTGCAATATCAAAGGGTGTACTGAAATCTAAATACCTGACATCAAAATTTTTCTTTGCATCCAGTTCCTTTGTAAGCACCTGATGGTCGCTAATCAGGTTGGTGAAGCATTATCAAAGGTCATAGGATTTTATTGCTTTGGCACTGGCTATAGTCCACAAATCACGTTTAATTATTTAAGAACCACGATCTCAGTAAACGATCATAATACTTCTATAATATACAACGTACATACATACTCGTATATTTATAAATAAAATATTATTTATTGATATATTTATAAATGAATAATTTACTTATAATTTAGAGTATCAATTAAAAATAACGTATTCGCCTTTACACTTGTTGGCGCATGCGTAGTTCGATTGTGTAATATAAGTGCGGTTATTTACGAATGCTCTTAGTCACCGCAGTTGTTTTTAGTTGGGATGAATTCCTGTAGGATAAATGAGCAAATGAATAAGTTCACGATTGCCCTTAGTTCCACACAAATCAAAATGTGAGTTCAGTCCCACACGATGTATGTGGGTGGGTGAGTTGCCAGTTTCTGCGTTGGCAATCGTACCGGTGTTTGTGACGTAGTGATTGACGCTCGTAATGGCTTCCCCCTAATTGCTCGTACTGCATTCTCCTGAGGGAAATGGTTGTCTCCCAGGTGTACGAGGATGTACGAAATTTAGCTTCACCTTAATTGCCGCGAGTTGATCGTAGCCAGTACGAATATGCGATCGCAGAAGTAGTAGTAGTAGTAGTAGTGGCACATGATGCAACAAAGCAAGTGTAGGAGCTTATGCAGCATCAGCCAAAAAAAAAAAAAAAAAAAAAAAATCATCACACCATTCCCTCCAAATGCCTGTCCAGTTCCTCCTTAAATTTATTTAACCTATCAACTTCCACAACGACAGATGGAAGTTTGTTCCAGCAATTAACCACCCGCTGGCTAAAGGCAAATTTCCGCACATCTATTCTACATCTGTCCTTTCTTAATTTGAACTTATGTCCCCGTAGGTTCGTAATCTGAACAAGTGGAAGGATCCCATCAGAATTCAGCGTGCTCAACCCATTCAAGGCCTTATAGACCTCAATCAGATCACCGCGCAGGTGCCTAGTCTCCAGCCACTGCAATTTGCAGAACTTAAGCCTCTCTTGGTAAGAGAATCCCTTCATTCCCCTCACCAATCGTGTTGCTCTTCTCTGTACACGCTCAAGCAAATCTACATCCTTCCTAAAATGAGGCCTCCAGACCTGTACGCAGTACTCAAGGCGTGGCCTGACCATTGCCTTATACAGAGGGACAATCACCTCCTTTTCCCTGCTAGCAAAATTCCTATATATCATTGACAAAACCCCATGACCTGCCCTAGCAGCCTGTCTGCATTGCTCAGAAAACTTCATATCTGACTGCACAATTACTCCCAGGTCTTTTTCATTTTCTACCACCTTAAGTGTAGTACCACACAGTTGGTACGTTTCTCTGGGGTTACTTCTACCCATATACAGTACTTTGCATTTGTCAAGGTTGAACTTCAGTTGCCACTTCTTAGCCCATCTGCCCAAATTATCTAGATCCTGTTGCAGTAGCACACTGCCATTACTGTCATTAACAACCCTGCCAACCTTTGTGTCATCTGCAAACTTCGACATTAAGCCTGATATACCTTCATCAATATCATTGATAAATACACAAAACAACAGTGGACCCAACACCGAACCCTGTGGGACTCCACTAATAACATTAGTCCATGAAGAGCAGCACCCATTGATTACCACCCTCTGTCTTCTCCCACTTAACCATCCTTTTATCCATTGTAGCAACTTACCCTTAATACCATTCTGCTCCAATTTGTACAGTAGTCTTCCATGCGCAACAGTGTCAAAAGCTTTCCTGAAATCCAAGTATATGATATCAAAATTATTTTTCGCATCCAGTTCCTTTGTGACCACATCATAATAACCAATCAAATTTGTCAGACAAGACTTTCCCTTAACAAACCCATGCTGTGTTTGAATTATTGCTGCAGTCTTGTCTAGATGATCCTGCAATGCATCTTTAACCAGTGACTCCATTATTTTACCCGGAACAGAAGTTAAACTAACTGGTCTGTAATTACTCGTGTCACCCTTCGATCCACCTTTGTGAATTGGGGACACATTTGCACATCTCCAGTCCGTGGGAACCTCCCCTGAGTCCAAGGATGCTCTCATAATTATGGCTAAGGGTTTGCTTAGTTGCTTTGCCGCCTCCTTTAAAATAACTGGATAGATCCCATCCACCCCAGGTGCCTTTCTTATGTTTAACTTCAACAATTTCTCCTCCACTTTGCTCTCAGTTATTACAAAATCATTAAGCACACTGCTACAATTTGATAACCTTCTTTCCATTTTCAAACTGTAATAATTCCTCACGTGTGAATGTAGATGCAAAATACTCATTCAGTTTGTTTGCTATCTGAGCAGGATCATCAACAGTCGAACCATCGATGTCAAGTGGACCAATCATATTCATCCCCTTCGTTTTAGAGTTTATATAAGTAAAGAAATCCTTGCTGTTTTTCTTAGCATCCTTTGCCAAAGATTTCTCGTAATCCGCCTTCGCCTGCCGAACCTCCTTTGTGACCTGATTACAGACTAGCTTATATCTGCCACAGGCTTCTGCGTCACCTGATAATTTATATGCATCCCATGCATTTTTCTTCTCTGTCACGAGTCTCATTAGTTCATTTGATAACCATTTAGGCCTAAACCTTGAACGATATTTCTTAATCGGTATATAAAGTCTAGTAGCTTCCACGATTAATTCCTTGAATGCTTCCCACTTAGAATTTACTGTTGGTAACATCGTCAGTTGATCCCACTGTACAGAATTTAAAAACTGTCAGAGACCACTGTACTCCCCTTTACGGAAGCAAAAACCCTTTCCTTTACCCCTGACGGTAGTTACCTCTTTGAGTAAATCCCACTTCAGCACACTGTGATCACTGCCACCTAGTGGTTCCTTTATCTGCAAATTCTTAATACACGAATGATCACTGCTGATAACCAGATCAAGAGTATTACTTTCTCTGGTTGCCGCGAGTTGATCGTAGCCAGTACGAATATGCGATCGCAGAAGTAAAAATTAAAACTTTCATCTGTTGATTGGAATGGGTTACTACCGATGTGGGTGTTGTATTCCGAAGAATTTACTCGAAAATAAAAATATACACGGTACAGTATTTACATACCACATGTAAATACTGTACCGTGTACAGTATTTACATGTGGACAACATAATGCTAGAAAGGAAACGAAATCAATAAAACGTTACATTGAGATAGCAGGGTACTCACCTTACGTGAAGGATCAGCATTGAGATTATTTCAGTGCCCGTATATAATTTTAATCCTGAAAAGTTTTCGAAATGAAGGCTGCCTTTCATTTTTTTAGATTCATTCTACGTATGATTACCTATATATTTGGAAACAGAATATACTTTATTATTCTGTTGCCATTAGAACTTATATTACAGTTCTATTTGCAATAGAAGCAAGTGAACCATCACGTGAAATGAAACTTCCGTTTTTCACCACTCGGTGGTGTCAACCAATTTGAAAGTGTCTAATATTAAATTAATTAATTATTAAATAAATCCCAATTACTGCTGGCACCGACAAGTGATGGAATCGTTTAGACATGACCGAAATATGGTTGAAATATTTCATTAAAATTCATAGCCGGTACTCATATATAGGCAGAGATTACGTGACTGTCCCCAAGTCTTCAATTGGCTTTATTGAATTGATTTTAGGAGTATTAGTAAATTTAGATTAATTGAATGAAAGTTAACTGTTTCGTCTATGAAACAGTTAACTTGAACATTAATATTCTTTTGAGATTCTTTTAGGCTCTTGCCCTAAAATACTCTATAGTCTTTTGAGATTTAATTCGTGATGTCAAAAAAACAGGAAAGAGGTATTTTCGTAATTTTAATTCTGATTGAAAGAATCGTAATTAAAATTATGAAAATTTGAAAAAATTATAAAGCGCCTTCCCTCAATTTTTTCACACCGTTGTGGTCACATTAAAAAATAGCAAGCGGTAGCGAACGTATTAAGCATGAAGAAAATTTGGATTTTCCTCAAGTTTCTGTGAGTCCCAGAAATTTTTAAAAGGGGGGTGAGGGCTAAAGCAGTATTCTGGGGAATCATTAAGCGTTAATCATCAATTATTATTTTGATCATAAGAAGGGAGGGGGTTGTAGCCGCTTTGGCCTCTATCCTGGTGTCCAATGTTAAACCCCAGGGGCTCACATCTGGTGAGTATGGGCTTGGCACACCCAGAGTCCTGAGCTGGATATCATCATTCTTCTCTTTCTTGGTGATTTCCTCCTATTCTCTCTCTCTCTCTCTCTCTCTCTCTCTCTCTCTCCTCTCTCTCTCTCTCTCTCTCTCTCTCTCTCTCTCAGGATAACTCAAATATTTTTTTTTTTTTTTTTTTTTTTTTTTGGCTGGTGCAGCATAAGCCTCAGGCTTCCTTGCACCATATAGCTAATAATAATAATAATTCTCCAACAATCTAGATGAATGAGAAATCAGTTCGCAATCGTTCTGAGTACTGTATTGAGGTGGGACCGTTATATTTTAAAGATCTCGAAATTCTTAATAACAATTTTAGCTAAATCAGTGTTCCATACATACAAGATTGAGTATGGTCATTTGTTCGCTGTCAAAAATGAAAATGTTTTGTTATTATTGTCTTCTAGCGAAAAAAGAGGAATATGTTCGGTAAAGGCAATTTGTTGAAAAACGAAAGGGACTGAAAGTTTTCCAGGGATTGAAAGCGTATTACGAATATATTTGTGCCTGATTGGAACAGAGAAAAAAAAAAGTAAAAAGAAAACTATCATATTATAGCAGACCGAGAATCACCTTATCTACCCGTGTGTTATGTTTGTAAATTGTGTGTGCCCTCTAGTCGATTCGCCTGTTTTACTGGAGACGAAAAATCCGAGTTTCCGGTGGTGGAGGCTTTGCTATCCTCACCTGAGACCGAATAATTACCCAGATGATGAAAAAAAAAAAACCCATAAATGTTTCTCGAGTTATTAACGGGATTCTAATTCGGACCTTTCACCGACTGTGGGTTGTGATTCTAAACATTGTGCTATCCGCCCAGACTGATTACACTGGTCAAAAGTGTAAAGAGTGTTAGCTGTTTGAGGAACCAGAGGTACCCCTACCTCCACGTTGCGTACTCTGTGCATCACAGTACTCTGTGGAGGCCAGAGATTCAAAAGTGTGTAGGGGAGTGGAATGTAATCTGTTCTTCTGAATATGAAATATATACCGTGCTTCCAAAGCATTGGATCGTTAACGAATTAGCTCAATCTTGTCGATTATAAAAATTTTGTAAAGAGAAGTGTGGTAGCACTCCCCACACCGGATATAAATAAAATCAAACTGCCATACAGCGGCGTACTGATATGCCAAGAGAATCTGAGAATTAGGTCGTTGGCTGTAGTGAAATAACATACACAGGAGCCACCATGTGACAAATTTTCCAGCTCTTGAACTTCGGGAAACTTCGGTATAGGATACTGCGCACGAGCAAAATTGAATGTCTTCTGTGTTTTTGAAAGCAGTTGTCTTCGTTTCGAATTATTTATTGTCTTGAAAACAGCAAATGTTTCGATTTGGTTAGTACTGTATATACAGTTTCAAAACGAGTTTGACCGAGCCCCTGTATTGAAGGCATTCTCGTAATGCCCCGTGTTCATGCCAGAAAGCAGCATTCCTGAAAATCGAATCGATCACGTTACAGAGCATACGTCATGCAGAAGTTCATTAAAATCAATTCATTACCACAAGAAACCTTGGGTGACCCCGGGATGGCACTATCCGAGAAGGGTGCGAATATTTACAGACTAAGGTGCGAGGACACATGTACAATATACAAGAGTACGTGCATGCTCGGCCCGAGAAATTTACAGAATCAAACATACAATTGCATGGAGGCAAAAACAGACTTTGTCATATACAAATAGCCAAGTCAAAAAAAAAAAAAAAAAGTTTTTTTTATACGGCGCATCATACCTAAATTGCTGATGCGCCTAACCCTACAATAACCAACCAACCAATCAACCGTTCTGTGGCTTCTTTCCTGCTGAATGGATCTAGTATAAATTATTTATAACTTCAAAATATAGAAATCTACAAATTCTAAAAGACATTTGTCCTTATCTATATCCTCATACCTTCTTAAACATGCTGAACAATGCATTCTTTCAATATTATCTAAACGGTTTTTTTCTCTGAATTGTGGTCACACCCATTATACTGTCCCTGGTCGGTCTACGATTGCAAATTTGCTTACTATCTTAATGCAGTATGACTGTCAAAAACAAATTGATATCATTAGTAAAGTAACGAATTATTTCTTAACATTCTGGACAGAAGAAAAGGCTTTCAAAAAAGTTTAAATGACCTCCAGATCTGTTATAATAGTCCTTCAATAAGGTTAGTGGCCATGTTATGCAAATGGCATTGAAAGCAGAGCTGATGTCGGTATACGTGATATCAATTTATTGTTTACAATTTAACGCATTAAAGAAGCAAGAAGTTTGTAACGAGCAATATAGAGTTCATGTATTCATTCTGACAGGCTGGTGGTAATCATATAATGGTGTGGGGACTGTTTTTCATGGTGCACATTGGGCCCTGATACTAGTTATTTGTTATTTGGTTTTTTTTAGGAGCATTAGCAACTAAAGCCATATTGCTCCGGGGACATGCGGACCGTTCCGCATCTTCCGTATTTGGTGGTCACGGGCTCGAACCCCAGTCTAATCAACAAGCGTGTGCTACGCACTGCTGCTCCTGCCCACCTGGCTACGGAGGTGCCCCCCCACCCCAATACTAGTGGAGCAATGTTCAGAAGGCACGCGTTTCCAGGAAATTTTTTCCGATCAGGTGGATTCCTTTATGGCTTCAGCGTATCCGTCTGCGAACTGGTTCTTCCTCTGAACTGTTCTTATTAAAGGGCGGAATTATAGAGAACCGGGTTCAGGCACATAAGAACGGCCGTCGTGGTAGCACAGTGGGCAGAATCACCGTCCTCCCCACACTGAGTTGAAAAGATTTCAGTTCGATTCCTGTCGATGAAGTGAGGAATTTTTATGGGCCCTTTTTCATAATGTGAGGCGAGGGTGGCATGGTTTTTCCTCCCGGAAATTCCGGTTTTTCGTCCTGCAAACAGAAAATCGACCACAGAACACATGCAATTTACAGATTGTACACACGGAGTAAAATGGTCTTAGTCGCTGATGTTCCTAAAACCTTATTACAACAACAACGTAAGAATGAATTCAGCTTACTATGGTGCCTCCTCAGTCACTATATCTCAATTCAACTGAGCAACTGTGGGATGAGGTGGACCGAGCATTTTGGAGTAGAGAATCTGCAACTTTCAATTTGCAACAACTCTGAGAAGGAATCGAGCCAACAAATGTACTTTATATAGCCCATTGAGTCCATGTCACAACGAATCCAAGAACTGATCTGAGAGCTAAGGAAGAGGGGGACGTACATGCTATTAGCTAGATGTACCTAATAAAGTGGCTCCTCAGTGCAGTCTAACAGAGAAATTACACCCATATTCTTCCCAGGCAACATATTTGCTCTTTGACCTTCCTTCCTTTCTTCTTTCTGTTAGGAGAGTGACGTGAATGCAGCTGTTTGTCACAGTTATGGAGTTCATCCAAAGATTCCGTGAAAGCAAAAAACATTTTTTGTTTTTGCCGCCCGCAATGTGCGGACGTAACATTATGTAAAGCAATGGCGCATTTACCTGAAACTTCGCCAAGTAGCTCGAGAAATTCTGGCATTCATTCACAAGGATTTTCCAGTGACGTGTAGGAGTCTGGGTTAAGGGCACGTGCGGAGGAGGGTGATGACAAGTTTACGTCTGCTGAAAGAAAAACATAGTTTTTTTCCTGCGTGAGAAAATATCTGAACCTGATAAAACAGATCAATAATTTCCTAGACCTTCGTGGGATTTCAGGAGCAATAGAAATTGGAAGTCAGTTTCCTTTTTGGAAGGATATTTGCTATAAAACATTGGAAGCGCTCAACAGGATTTGCCCTTGATGTTAGAACGTACTACAATAAACGGTGTAAATCAATCAGTCAGAATTTAACCTAAAAAATAAATGTAAATCTATAATGAATTACATTCCATATCAAGTTTATTGGTATTCTGGGGGGTTTTCGTGAAAATGATATGATGCATTTCTAATATTTTGTTTCTATTGTAGAGTTTTTGGTCCATAAAAATTCCTCGCATCATTAACGAGATCTGAATTCAGGTCTTTACCACCCGATGTGGGTAGAGCGGTGATTATACCAACTGCGCTACCGCGAGGATATATATTTCATTAACTAATTAAATCCTGCTTGCCTCACTTTGTATCAGCTGCATCATTTTAATTAAATTACGGCCAAAACACATTTGATTTAGCGAATCTTATCTTTATTACTTTGAAAATGTTCATGTCTGTCAATCTCGTGTTTTCTCGAAATTCTACTGTAATTATTATTTAAAAATTGAAAACTGAAGAATTAAAATAGTTAATTGGGTAAAGTCGCACTATATAACTATGGAGTTGAGAATATAAACTCAATGACCCAAGCCAGGAATTACTTCATTGCGAAATTATATAATCTTCCATCAGATAGCTTGCTAAGCAAGCCATTTAATGGAAGTTGTTGGTCTCGTGGAAGTTGGTGGTCGTGGCCACTACTACTAACTCTACAAATAGGACAGTCCACCTAACTTTGTGGAAACACAGTTGGTCACCGTCCTCCCTACACCGGGTGAAAAAGACCTGAGTTCGAATCCCGTTAATGATGCGACAAATTTTTATGGATCTCTTTTACAATGTGGCTGATTTAGTCGGTCTCAGGCGACGGTGGCTTGGTTTTTTGTCCCGGAAACTCGTTTCGTTCAACAAACAGTAAGTCGACACGACTGAATACACGCAACATACAGACATATTATACACGGTGCAATTCAGACTAAGTATACCCTACAACCAACTTACCTAAACTAAAACGGTGAAATTTAGAAACTATATCTTCCATAAGGTTCAAAAGGATTCCAGCTGATGATTACTGATTAATTATTGTTGGACACCGTAAAATGTGTACTATTTTATAATCTGTTCCATTTTATAACAAAGGCTGGCTGTATCGAATTATTATTAATAAAGTAACACCTGTACAACGTTGGGTTCTTTACATATGCAAAGACCTCAATTTTATTATGCACGCGTCTTATGTTGAAAGAAATATTCCTTATCTATAAATTACATTATTAGGTTGTCATAATATTTTAAATTAGATTATCATAATGCTGATTGTTAAGCTGCTAAGATCAAACTTTCTACATATCCAATAAGAAACAACAAAAGGGATGGCAGAAATGATAACTGTGGAAAGATAGAATACACAGTAATCAAACGAAAAAAAAAAGAAACCTCAAGAATCGTATCATCTCTTATGATGTTGGTATCATCTCTATAATCCTTGGGTTGTATATAAAGGTTTGTTGTTTACCTTTGACTTTATGAGTTTTAAGTTTTGAGTACTGAAAACTCAATTAGGAACATACACAGATGCACAGTTTTTTGAAACAATTCAGAAATCAACCTTATCGGTTTTTAATGATGTATTCATTTTTGTTTATTGAAACTCGGGAGCTTATTGGAGAGCTCTTTTGGGATTGTGCTTATGTATTTTCTGAGGGAGTACATACAGTTCCACGGAGTTCCTTTACATTGTACCTATAATCAAATTGTTTACCGTGGCATGTTAAGGTACACAAAACTCCTTGCTCTAAAAATAAAACTAAAATCTTACTTCTTAAAGAAAAAATATTATTTTCGTTATTATAATTATTCAGTTTTAATCCCTGTATAGCAAATGCTCTAGAAGGGTTTCGTAGCTATTTTGACCAGCATTATATGTGAAATTATTAAGTGAAATTGTATAGATTGAATATATATATATATATATATATATATATATATAATATGTTTATATATATGTTTTTCACATTAATGTGAAAAACATATTTTTAAGTCTGTCACCACTATTTATGAATGTAAAAGTCGCCCTGTTTCACCATTAGTGATTCCCATGTTTGTGTCCAAAATAGGTGCTTAAACACGTCGACAAAAACAACTAATTGAATTTTAATCGTGGTAGAACGAAGTAAATAAAGTATGCTCATATTTCCACCGTTTCTTGAACTTATTCTGCCCCTCCCCGACTTCCTTGGTAACAGCTTCGACTGATTAAAATGTATCTGCCACGGCCATCAGCGTGTCTGCCACTAGCCACTCTCCATACTGGGGCATACGAGAGATCGGCAGGAATAAAAATAGTTCAGGGCACCTAAATTAAACGACACAGGCCCCACTTCTTTCGGGGAGCGAGGGGAAGACAAAAGCTAGGGGTTAGCTCTAAGCTGAAACGCTATCTTGGTCCTAGCGCCGCTCTCAGCGGTCTTTTCATATTTGGTACGGAGCGTAGTCACGGCTCGAAATAGCGGCCCCTCTAGACGGCCACAAAGCACGTGCCGCACCTGCCCGTATATGGTCGGACAGAGATTCGCACGGACTTCACTTCGGCCTTAAAGACTGCTAAGACTGTTAGTGGGCTCCGTGCGCAACAATCTGTGACGTCAGAGATTAGTAGTACAAAACCACTTCTCGAAGGGAACTTCCCCCACTCCAGACAGGGCCAACGCAGCCGGTTGTGCAACAAACGGGATATTTCCAATCACACGGTAAATACAGCCATTGTTTTGTGTTTTTAGTTAATAATAGGAGAGTTTTATTTGAAATTCCAAAGTAATAAGAGGTTGCTAATTAATTTCAATAACTTCTGAACAGAATATTTTCAGGAAAAAAAGTGGTGAAAGATCCCTGATGGGACATATTAACGGAATTTATAATTTATTTCCTGTAAGATGACTTAGCATTGGATAATACTAATGGATCAGTGGACTGCCAAATGTACTTGGTGTTAGTGGAATCTAGAGCCAGTCATACACTGAAGAAGGGATGGCATCAATTTTCTGAAAGCAATTGATTATACTTTATCCCCTACAGTTTCAAGTTGGTGCTTCATCCCATTTCTTCTTCATTTTATTCTCCACGATTCCCAAGCCCACAGGGCTTGTCTGCAGAAAATGACACCCATGCAAACTCCCTGTAGCCATGCCAAAATCCAAATGAAGAGTAAACGAACATTTGTTTTTCCTCTTTGGGTGAAACAAAGAGAAAACGAATTCATCCTTCTAAGACTTGTTCGAGGGACTGTTTGCTTGGTCTGTTTATTTTAGACGAAATATTCAAGCGAACTTAATTATTTCTGCTATGAAATTTAAGAATTAATTTATTGAATTTGTCGAAAACGCGTGTGCTAATTAATATGAAGGTAGCAGACTAGACAGTCAATAGACCAGTGGGGATCTTGATAATAGTTTTCTGAGCGATATTTTATTCATCACGTTTGCAAAGACTAACTTTGTTCATGCCAGTGTGATATATCGGATAACGCTAAGACAACATCCCAAGTCCTTCTTCGCTTCAGCTGCTGTGATTAGCTAATAGGTCATCATGCTATTTTTGCACTAACGCTTCAGAAACAAATTTGTTGACTCCTTGAAATGTAAGGTGCTATCGGTGTTTCTTTGTAGGCGCTTTACAAAGAGTTTGCTTTTGCTTTGTGACTTAGCTACAATGATTGCTTTCTGCTCTCTCTTTCTTAGCAAAGAAGTTAATTCTAACTACTGGCAAGCACACAAGGCCACAATTGTCTCTCCCCCCACCAAGGAAGGGAAGAATCTTCATTAGCAGCTTCTATATGTTTTAGTGCAAATTAAAATACTGCATTTTTATTTCTTAGTTGATTACTTGTTTATGATTACTTAAGACTTAGATATAATGTATTAATTCTGATATATTGATTAATTTTGTAATAACTGAGAGCAAAATAGAGCAGCAATTGTTGAAGTTAAACATACAAAAGGCACCTAGGGTGGATGAGACTAGCCCATCCAGCCCCGGCGGCAAGGGAAGAAAGCAAACCCTTAGCCATAATTATGAGAGCATCCTTGGACTCAGGGGAAGTCCCCACGGACTGGAGACATGCAAATGTATCCCCAATTCGCACAAAGTTTTACGAGTGAAACTTTATGGAACAGAAGTTAGTTCTGTTCCGTAAAGGAAAAATAATGGAGCCACTGATTAAAGATGCGTTCCAGGATCAAATAGACATGACTGCAGTAATAGCTCAGACACAGCATGGGCTTTTTAAGGGTAAGTCTTGTCTGACCAATTTAATTGGATACTACGATGTGGTCACAAAGGAACTGGATGCAAAAAATAATTTTGATATCATATAGTTGGATTTCAGGAAAGCTTTTGATGCTGTTGCACATGGAAGACTGCTGTACAAATTGGAGCGCATTGGCATTAAGGGCAAGTTGCTGCAATGGATAAAAGGATGGTTGAGGGGAGACAGCAGAGAATGGTAATAAATGGACACTGCTCTTCGTGGACTAATTATTAGTGGAGTCCCCCAATGTTCGGTTTTGGGCCCATTGTTGTTTGGTGTATTTATCAATGATATCGATGAAAGTATATCAGGCTTAATGTCCAAGTTCGCAGATGATACAAAGGTTGGCAGGATTGTTAATGACACTAAAGTCAGTATGTTACTGCAACAGGATCTAGAAAAGTTAGGCAGATGGGCTGAGAAGTGGCAACTGAAGTTTAACATTGACAAATGCAAAGTACTGCATATGTTAACAGTACTTTGCATTTGTCAATGTTAAACTTCAGTGAAGGTAGCAGTAATCCAAGAGAAACGTACCAACTGCGTGGTGTTACACGCAGGGAGGTGGAGAATGAAAAAGAACTGGGGGTAATTGTGCAGTCAGATATGAAGTTCTCTGACAGTGCAGACGGGTTGCCAGGGCAGGTCATGGAGTCTTGTCTATGATATATGGGAATTCTGCTAGCAGGGACAGGAAGATGATTATCCCCTTGAATAAGACAATGGTCAGGCCACACACCTTGAATAGTGCTTACAGGTCTGGAGGCCTCATGTTAGGAAGGATGTAGAGCTGCTAGAACGAGTACAGAGAA
Organism: Mastigoproctus giganteus; assembly: GCF_048544385.1. Lineage (NCBI taxonomy): Eukaryota > Metazoa > Arthropoda > Arachnida > Uropygi > Thelyphonidae > Mastigoproctus > Mastigoproctus giganteus. The sequence goes on along the minus strand of NC_143578.1, from coordinate 3,848,481 downwards.
GGGCAACAAGGCTGGTGAGAGGAACAAAGGGGTGCGCTTATGAAGAAAGGCTTAATGTATCCCCAGATTTACTGCAAGTTGCAGCATCTGGAGATTATGCACCTGCGGGTGATCTGATTGAGGTCTATAAGGCCTTGAATGTTTGAGCAGGCTTAATGCTGCGGGATACTTCCGCTTGCTTAGACTAAGAACTTGAGGGCGCATAGATTCAAATTGAGGAAAGACAGTTGTAGACTAGGCAGAAAAGATAGTCGTGCGGAAGTTTGCCTTTAGCCAGTGGATAGTTGATTGCTGGAACAGGTTTCCATATGTTGTTGTGGAAGTTGATAGCTTAATTAAATTTAAGGCGGACAGGCAAAATGGAAAGTGTTTTTTTTTTTTTTTTTGGCTGATGCTGTATAAGCTTGCTTTCTGGCATCATCATATGCCTCAACTAATGCTAAAATGCTAAAAATTAAATATAATGTACTTACTTAAAATGTAGTTAAAAAGGATATTCAATGCTTCTTAATATGCCTTGGCGATAAATAAATAAATGGATACTCATTCCTATGAAATACTTATTTCCTTTGTCTGCTTGTAAGGAAACGTCTATATTTTTAATCTGAACCTCGACAAGTAACAATCGAGCGTCGTTAAAATTAATTTTTTATATATTTTTGTATAATATATCATGTTTTTGATTTGCTGGGGAGGAACTGTTTCTATAATACTGTTTATTGGATCATTCTGTTGTTAATACTATACGTTTTAGTAAACAGTTAAAATAGAAATGTAATTTAATTGTCTACCTGTATGTTGATCAATCATTACGAAATTATATACTGCATTAAAAAAGAAAAAACAGAAAGAAAGAAACGACTCTAAATTCAGCGTTACATTCTGAAAATATCAAAGCCACTTGACAAAACAACGAATATTAATTAACCCTAAATTAAACTAACGTAAACAAATAGTAGTAATGAACAGATTTTTTATGTCGTGTATATCGGATATTAGCAAAGAAATAATATAGATTTACTAATCTTTACTAATAATTTAAAACTATTAGAAATTTTCATTTTTTAATTTGTAATAGTTTACAAATTAAAAGTCTTATTAATTTAATTCTTGTAATTTAGTAAAAAATGTTTTGTAAACGGTGTCTTGTTAATTTCTAACGGTTTTAAAACTATTGGAAATTAAGAAGACACCGTTTACCGAATCAGCTGGTATTTTGAAGTCGTATAGTAGAATAAGACGTTAAGTGAGAATCAGAGGCGAAACTATAAATTATATTCCCCTCAAGAATTCCGAGCGGCCCCACATAATATAAAACAACAGTACCTCATCAAGCGATGGGCCTTCTAAATCTTCGCCACTCTCCTCCCCCATCCACTCCGGTGACGAACCTGGTGGTATGCGGCATGTTGCCACTAGGATTTATGTTTTTCAAATCTGTGACGCTGCTTTCTTCTCTCACGAAATAAAGTGCTCCAAAAAAAAAAAACAAAAGAAAAAAAAGAAATAATTACAAAGCTTTTGAGAACTGAGCTTTCTCTTCTTCTTCAGCGTCTATCAACATAGAGAGTCTAGTTATCCCCCTAAAGTAATTATTTCTTCTTTTTCCGATTTGGAGCACTACCTCCAAATACCACCTTATTCTTAAGTTGGCGGTGGAGCAACATCCAAGCATATTCTTTTCAAAGAGTTTTCTTAGCTGAAGTACAGATTGATTCCTAAAATTAATATGATTAAAATTAGCAAGACATCTAATTAACAAGATCCCCCCTATTATTATGGAGCTTTATCCCTTAAATGTCGTCGTACTGTAGTAGAGCGAAATGAAACTGAGTCTGCTATTCATTAGGGTGTTAATTTGCTGGGTGGATGCTTGCTTGGGAGCACTGTAGCCGTATTTAATGGTTTACAAATAGAGTAGTTCTATACATGAAATGAAATGTATAAGAAATAAATTGAACTCAAGAACTGCTGAAATATTGCGTCAGTTGTTTTTATAATTTTATGATTTAAATTTAATGCCAAGAAATTCGTGTGGAGATAAAAAAATGTGTTTAGGCATGGATATCGAATGTATTGTTTAACATAATTGGAAAAATATTCATGATCCTCATATTTCTATTGATTATTGCTCTAACTACTGATCATAGGATCGGTACCGATCATATATACCTATAGTATATACCGATCATATATACTGATCATAGGATCGGTGTTTAGCTGAATTTTGCATAAAGCACAAAATGGCATTTATTTCCTGTTATCTTCAGTCGAAAATTATTGTCGACTTCTGAAAACTCATTCAAAATGGTCACCAACCGTATTATCATTACTGTTCATTGAAAAGTAATGATAATACGGTTGGTTCAACGGAACAGTTCATTGAATAAAGCGTATATTTATCTTCAGAGCTAATATATTCCTGTAATCTTTGTAAACTACTTGAGAGGTTTAAATTTCTCTTAAATTCGAATTTAGTAGGTCTCTTAAATGCTTATTAGAATAAAAGACAGTAAATTATAGTTATGATATAGTCTAAATGGAGTTAGATACCATTGATTCTTTGTTTTATTACTCATTTCAGAGGACTCTATCTTGCAATTCTTTTTTTCTTTTTCGTTTCCTTTTCATTTGCTGTACAAACACAGCCCAAACACATCTGCAGACACTCGAAAAAATTCGGCCACTTGGAGACTGTTGCTGAATACTGAAGTAACAACCCATACCTAAATGCGACAAGTAGCTGTTGACTCAGTCAGTAGTTCTGTCAAATGTTGGCATTATTCCAATGATTGTATTACGGGTACCTTCATTACACTCGTATTCTTAAGTATATTTATGTACATTGGAAAGTAAGGTAATTTGAACTTAGAAGTGAAGAATTATAACGTTGCTAAGGTAAACAAGCAAAATTATCACTTCAGAGTTAATTTTCGGATTGGTATTGCTGATAATAGAAAGCGATGACTCTTTGTATTATCGAAGACTCTTTGTATTATAAATTAAGCTTTTTGATATTTTAAAATTAAGTGATAATACAAAGGTAAACGGAGTTCCTCAGTGCTTCTTTAGTTGTATTTTGTCTAATATAAATACGTATTTTGTCTAATATTTCTAGAAAAGCAATCGTATTTAAGCAAAGAAAATTAATTAAAATAAATAACTATCTATTTGACTCCCTACTCAGGTAGATTTTTATCCAATTATACTGGAATAAGTTGCCTACATAGGCTCACAAGTGTCGGAATGAATTATAATTTTAAGATTTCGTTCAATTTAATTATAATAAAATAAATGTAATCTGTACTGAACATGCGGAATTAACTATTCATTTAGAGAACCAACCAATATATTTAATTTATAAATATTTATTCTTTACGCCTATATAATAAATGCCTTTTAAATATATGAGAGAGCTGTGAAATTAATTCACTGTAGTAGACAGTATTTTCTTAAACGTTTCTGTAAAATAAAGATTTAGATTAAAGGCATGCTGCATTGTCGCAAGTACCAATTTTCAATTCATTACTGAAAAATAAATTTAAAAAAATTAAAAATTTCCAAGTTTCATTAGTTCAACGAAATAAGAGCTGGAATGCCAAACGCCGCATCATTATGGAAAATATTTCAGTTGAAATTTCATTCCGCCAGAGGCGCTAAAGATCAATTAACGCATTTCATTTTTTGAATAGATTTAATTTATTATTATTATTATTTATTATTATTATTAGCCATATGGTACAAGGAAGCCTGAGGCTTATCCTGCACCAGCAAAAAAAAAAAAAAAAAAAATTCCACCAGTTACCAAGAAATTAATTTTAATTTCTTGACAGTAATAATAAAACCGAAATTTTTATTTTAGCTTAGTTAATTAGTATTAGTATTAGTATTAGTATTAGTAACGGCCGCATGGTGCAAGAAAGCCTATGGCTTATGCTGCACCAGCCAAAAAAAAAAAAAAAATTAAAAAAAATAAATCCGAACAAAACAATGATAAAAACAAAAAAATAAAAATAAATAACTAAATAATAATAATTAATAAAATAAAAAATAAATAAAAAGGAAATTAAACCTATCATCCTATGTGCTTCCCTTACCCGAAAGTACTATCCAGATGACCTTTGAATTTCCCCAAACTGTCGGCCTCTACCACCCATGAAGGCAACTTATTCCAGTAATTTATAACTCGCTGGCTAAAATAGAACTTCCTGCAATCCAATCTAAACATTTCCCCCCGTAACTTGAATTTATGTCCCCTAGTTCTAGCATCATTTATAATCTTGAAAATTTTGTCCTCATTTATTTTACTGATGCCTCTCAGAGCCTTAAACACCTCAATCAAATCTCCTCTAAGGTGTCTAGTTTCCAAACTCTGCAATCCACATATTCGAAGTCTTTCTTCATAAGGACGCCCTTTTGCCGATCTCACCAGGCGAGTTACCCTTCTTTGCACCCTTTCAAGAAGCTCGATGTCTTTCTTCAGGTGCGGTCTCCATACTTGAACACAGTATTCCAAGTGTGGTCTAACATAAGCCTTATATAATGGGATTATCACGTCCCTATCTCTACTTGCAAAAGTTCGATAGATCATTGATAGGACACCATGGGCCTTCCTTGCAACCTGTTTACAATGCTCAGAGAATTTCATGTCTGACCGTATCGTAACACCCAAGTCCTTTTCCTCCAGTACTGGCTTTAGTTGAACTCCACCAAGTGAATAGGTTTTTTTGGGATTACTGTTTCCCAGGTGTAATACCTTACACTTTGTTGGATTAAAGCACAGCTGCCATTTTTCTGACCATTCCTGAAGTCTATCTAGGTCTCTCTGAAGAAGCTCAGCTTGACAGTGATCATTAACTACTCTCCCAATTTTAACATCATCTGCAAATTTAGACATCACGCCCTCTATCCCTTCATCAATGTCGTTTATGAAAATTAAAAACAACAGTGGTCCTAATACTGATCCTTGGGGAACCCCACTTCTTACATCAACCCAATCTGAGGAATAGCCATTTATCACAACCCTCTGCCTCCTGCCCTGAAGCCATCCTTCTATCCATCTAAGGATTTTCCCAGTGATTCCAACCTGTTCCAGCTTATAAAGCAACCGCTCATGTGGGACTGAGTCAAAAGCTTTGCTGAAATCTAAATAAACAATGTCGAAATTATTCCCTAAATCCAGCTCGTGAGTGACCCTTTCGAAATAGCGAACCAGATTTGTTAAACATGATTTTCCCTTTACGAAACCATGCTGAGTATCCTTGAGAATTTCAATTCGATCCAAATGATCCTGAATTCCACCCTTGATCATTGCCTCCATGATTTTCCCTACTACTGAAGTCAGACTGACAGGTCGATAATTTCCAACTTCACTTTTAGAGCCACCCTTATGTATGGGAGATACATTTGCACTTTTCCAATCCAAGGGAATCTCCCCAGAGTCTAATGATGCTCGCATAATTAGCCTCAATGGTTCAATACACTCGCTTGCCGCCTCTCTTAAGATTATAGGGTATATTCCATCAACTCCAGGAGCCTTACTGGTCTGTAGGCTCGAATGTTTTTTCATTAAATAATCTTGCGAAATTTCAATATCATTAATTACATATTTTTTAACTTCGCTCCCACAATTTCCCTTTGCCACAAAAGGCTTTTCATTTGTAAATATCGATGCAAAATAACTGTTGAGTTCATCTGCAACGGCAGCTGGTGTATTTATTACTATCCCCTTTCCCTTACATAAAGGTCCGATCTGGTTTGTCCTGCTCTTCTTGGCATTTATATATGTGAAGAATTCTTTATCCCCCCTCTTTGCTCTGTTTGCTAGTGATTTCTCATAAACTGCCTTTGCCTGTCGAACCTTTTCTGTGGCTCTATTACACATCACCTTGTAGCTGTTATAGGCTTCAGTACTTTTTGTTGTTCTGTAACCTTTCCATGCCACCTTTTTCTGCTCAAGTAATGCGGCAACTTCACTATTCATCCAACTTGGAACCCTCCTCGTGGAGTATTTTTTTAATGGTATATACGCATTCAAGGCATCTGTGATTAATGTTTTAAAAGCGTACCACAGTTCAATTGTATTCATTCTCTGCGCGATATCTACCCAGTTAATAGAGGCCATGTAGTACCTTAAGGCATCGTAATTTCCTTTTCTGAAATTAAAACCCATTCCTCTGCCTTTTACTTCTGCTACCTCTCTCGTCATCATCCACCGTAGAACTCTGATCACTTCCTGCTACTGGTTCCTCTACTGTCAGCCCTGTTATGTCATCTGATTCATGTGTGATGATGAGGTCTAGGATACTCTTTTCTCTAGTATTTTCCCTGACATGTTGATACAAATAACAGTCATCTAGTTGATTTAAAAATTTTGTTCCCCATGTCGAGTTTCCTTCCCATTTACTCCAATCAATTAGAGGCAGATTGAAATCACCCATAATAAGGCATTGACGCTTACTTGCCCATTCCATTTGCATGTAGAGGCTTTTGTCATAATCTTCACAATCACCTGGTCTGTAGATTACTCCTACTCGCATTATACCTTTGTTTCCAACTATCTCACACCATACAGACTCTATACTAGCATGTGAAACGTCTGAATCCGGGAAAGCTATCGTCGCACTCAGGCTGCTTCTGATAAGAAGCATTACCCCACCACCCCTTCTATCTAACCTATCCTTCCTAAATACATTATACAAGCCGTACTGAAACTCATCATCCCCAATTTCCGGGTGGCACCACGTCTCTGTAAGCCCTATTATGTCCGCGTTACTTGTTTTAACCAGCAGTTCGAATTCGCTCATTTTATTGACGACACTTCTAACGTTACTGTATAAACAATTAAGATTTACTGTTCTTGTATATTTAACAACCCTAACACAACCCTTGAAGTTTTTTAGGCTCTCTTCCCTCGCATTAGCTACCCGCCCACATGAAACGTTTGTGCCCCCAGAACATCTAGATAATACGTCCAGTTGGGGTAACAGATAAGAACTCTTGAGGTATGTGCAAGAGTTACTTTGACCAATATTATCAGATAAACGCGTGTCAGTATTACCCACATCCCCCCTAACTAGCAGTTTCCCTGAACCTTTAAGGTATCCTCAATAATACTGGCAAAAACTTTTGCACCACCTTTGTTTAAGTGTATCCCGTCTCTACAAAACAAATTCCTTCTACCTACAAGTGTGGGCCATGCTGATAGAAATTTACCCCCTAAAGCCTTGCAGATTCCTTCAAGTCTTGAGTTAATCCACAAGGCTCTTAACATATAATCCTTCCTATCGTGTCTGGGCAGAATTGCAGACACATAGACATTATGGCCTAGCTCGCGACATTTCCTCAGCATGGTTCTGTATTTTTCCAACAAATCGTCAGATCGTGTACGTTTAATATCGTTTGTCCCCACATGAATAATAATATTTTCTTTACCCCCTTTAAAATCTGACAGTCTGTTGGTGACATCATCAATAGTTGCTCCCGGCAGACATACCCTGGTTCTCCTCCACCTATCTTTATTACAAAAAATATTCCCCGTTTCCCTGACAATGGAGTCTCCTAATAATACAATGTCCTTTTTAACCAGAGTAGTTTGCACTTGGTTTTTCTGTTTTGAGGCTCGAATCGGGTGTGCATCACTTGGTAGATTGCTGGAGTTTTGAGTCCCTGACGAGCTCCCAGATGCATTATTTTCGAGGGCAAGCACTCGTTTTTTCAGGGACTCAAATTGTTCCCTCAGTGCACCAAATTGTAATTTAAGATCGGTGCACTCCTTACATCGATCACAAAGAAAAGAATCCCCAGGTGAGCTAGGATTAGTCACCAGGTCGACCTTGGAAAACATTCCACAGGTTCCACAACGGATTAAATCATGACTCACCCGTAAATCGCCATCTGCTATTTCCGTGTGAGTCACGATACCCTGTGACGTGTTTAAGGCAGATCTCGTAACTACCATTATAAAATTAAATAAATATCAATTAAAGTAACTTTAAAAAATTATATCTATAATATTATTAAAATCAAACAGTTACAGGAAAACCTATAACAAATAATCCAACAATATCTAAATAAATCAAATATTTAAAAGCACTATCCAAAAGTAAAGCACTTAACTGAGGAGCCCTGTCTAAGCGCGTCCGCTCACCTCGAATGCCAACCTCGAAATCTAATTAGTCAGCTATTTCGAATAATTCCTCATTGAATAAGATTAATTAAAATCAGTTAAAAGTGATTTTTTATCTTATAAAAATCATAACCTAATAAAAATAATTTACGATCCATACTACGTCCAGTGATGTAAATAATTTTGATATATACTTTTTATGTAATATTTCTGCTATTTTTGTTTAATTATAATTAGTTCTAGTTAGGAAATTTTTTTATGCTTGTGCGCAGGTACAAGCAATAAAAAACAGTTAGCACCTCTTCAGCAGTACTTGTTGCCGTTTGTAGCAATTCTCATAAGTGGTAAAACAGCATTTAATTTTTATAAATCATTATTCTTTTAGCTCATTAACAAGCCACCATGTGTGACGACGACGTTGCTGCTCTTGTGGTCGACAATGGCTCCGGCATGTGCAAAGCCGGATTCGCAGGAGATGACGCTCCTCGAGCTGTGTTCCCCTCCATCGTAGGACGACCCCGTCATCAGGTACGTAGCGCAATATGGAAACTAATGCAATAAGTAGTGTGTGTGTGAGAGAGAGAGAGAGAGAGGGAGAGAGACTGTTGAAGTTCAGAAGACGAAATTGTGATATTCTTGTGTGTTTATGTGTTTGCAGGGTGTCATGGTGGGTATGGGTCAGAAAGACAGCTACGTAGGAGATGAGGCCCAGAGCAAGCGAGGTATCTTGTCCCTGAAGTACCCCATCGAGCATGGCATTGTAACCAACTGGGATGACATGGAGAAGATCTGGCACCACACCTTCTACAACGAGTTGCGTGTGGCTCCTGAGGAGCATCCCGTTTTGCTTACTGAGGCCCCCTTGAATCCCAAAGCTAACCGTGAGAAGATGACCCAGATCATGTTTGAGACCTTCAACACCCCTGCAATGTACGTAGCCATCCAGGCCGTGCTGTCTCTGTACGCCTCCGGCCGTACCACTGGTATTGTGCTGGACTCGGGCGATGGAGTATCCCACACCGTACCCATCTATGAAGGTTATGCCCTTCCCCATGCCATCCTGCGAATTGACTTGGCAGGTCGTGACCTTACCGACTACCTCATGAAGATCCTGACTGAGCGTGGCTATTCCTTCACCACCACAGGTCAGTACACTTTATTTATTTAAGTATGGCACACATAATGTCGTACTAAGGTTAAACATATTCTTGATCTTAACACACACAGACTTTATCACTTCACTGTGAACAAGTTGAACGTGGACTTGTTTTTAGATCCGACATATTTTTTAAGAAAATTAAAATAGTCTTTACATGATTTTAACATAATTAATTTTTCTGGAGTAATTTTTGCTTATACTGTATTTGTGTACAGTGGGAACCAAACAAGACTGCTCCAACTGTAGTTATTGGGAAAAAAATTTGATATTTGTTTTTATTTCACATTGGGTGACTGTAACTGTAATTAGCATTAGATTACTAAGGGATTAGTTACTAATTAACAATAAACAACTTCTTAATTGTGCCATCACGTGTCACTGCCATTATACGACGTACGTCTCTCCACACAAATCAAACTGGAGCTTTAGTTTTGTTATGTTTATTCTTGTAAAATTAAAATAAAATGAATATGTTTAGAGGTCAATTTAAAATTATTTTAAACTGGTTAAAGGTTAAGAATTATCTGTTGTTACAAACGGACAATATCAGACTCATTACTAAAAAAATTTTCATTGAATTTTGAACTTTTTTCATTTACGTGCCCTTTGCTTCCTGTCGGCTTTTGGACGTTGAGTACACTTGCCCAGGGTAAATCCATTTGGCTTGTCGAGGCATTCCTCTATCTCTCGGTTAGCCAATTAACAACTTTTATTTATTTTGTATATACAAGGTATTTCTAAATTAAAATTACACCGATAAATTTTAGGGGTAATTCTAGACACCAAAACAATTAAAAAGTTCATATAAACGTGTACCCAGTTAAGAATGGTTACAAAGCTAATGGCTGTTTGAATTTTACAAAATGGCTGCTCTATAACGTTTTGAATGGCAAAAAAAAAAATAATAAAAATAATAATAATAATAAATAAATAAAAAGAAAAGAAAAGGAATAGGAATATGCAGATACGTATTTATTATTTAATATTTATTCATAACATTTTATTATTTTTTACTATTCAAAACTCCATAGCTATATTTTAAAATTCAGATAGTTAACGTTAGCGTTTAAAATTCAAACAAACCGTTCAGAATTGGACCCGTTGTAATATGACCTTTCATACAAGATTTTAGCACGTAGAACCACCCATGTAATTTTTACAGTGTAATTTAGAAACGCCCTGTATATTATACATAAACCAGACTCATATGATAGTTAAAAACGAAAGAGGAAATCATCATAAATTCAAATAATCACCTGACAGATACTAAATTTTAAAATCAAAGAAAATGCTTAGAATCCACGAAATTTAATTAAATAATAAAAACATATCATTAAATACCCAAGACCGTTATATAAGCAGTGAAACGGTGCCACAAAGCTGGGCGTCTAGATCAAATCTTTAATTTTTAGAGTAAGTCAAGGATGCAGAAATTATTCTGTTTGCTGCCATTTTTATCGTTTCTTTGTTTCATTGCACTACTCAACTGAGTTGTTTTTCTCCCCCACAGCTGAACGTGAAATTGTCCGTGACATCAAGGAGAAGCTGTGTTACGTTGCCCTGGACTTCGAGCAGGAAATGGCCACCGCTGCCTCTTCCACTTCCCTGGAGAAGTCTTACGAGTTGCCTGACGGTCAGGTAATCACCATCGGCAACGAGAGGTTCCGTACTCCAGAGGCTCTATTCCAGCCATCCTTCCTGGGTATGGAGTCCTGTGGCATTCACGAGACCACATACAATTCCATCATGAAGTGCGACGTCGACATCCGTAAGGATCTGTACGCCAACACTGTTTTGTCCGGTGGCACCACCATGTACCCCGGTATTGCTGACAGGATGCAGAAGGAAATCACCGCTTTGGCCCCCAGCACAATGAAGATCAAGATCATCGCTCCTCCCGAGAGGAAGTACTCCGTCTGGATCGGAGGATCCATCTTGGCCTCCCTGTCTACCTTCCAGCAGATGTGGATCTCCAAGCAGGAGTACGATGAGTCCGGACCTGCCATTGTCCACCGCAAGTGCTTCTAAATGATAAAAGCTGCAGAGAAGAGATAAAGACACACACTCACACACACACACGCTCGCATATCAACAACACATCCTGCCATGTGGATCATCAAGTGTGCCCACCGCTTCTCGTGCCAACCCTGACCGGACCTACGTAGGCAGCTACGTAACAAACACTATGATTCAGGGAAGGCTCCCATCATTGCTGCCTGTCAATATCCGTCGTTCCAGCACTTCCATCACTAGCTGTGTGTCCCTCGTCGGAGCGTCAGCGTCTCACCTATCCGGGTTCAAACGGCCACGTACGTGTACAAATCTGATGGAACTGGTTTAATAAAATTTCAAGGAATACCCAAGTGTGCGTTTTTTGTTTCTGCAAGACATGTTCACTCTTTCAGGTTCACAGACTCCGGGAAGTTCACATTAGGGAATGTTCACTACACCCATGAAGATATATAACAACCTCTGGGTGCTGTGGCTCCTCTGCATTAAACATTTGCTGTTTTACGCAGTTGAAATCTTCAGATGTTTTCCAATTTTTCATCAGCCTGACTTTGATATCTGAAAAGCAAACTAGGGGGGCGGACAATAGACTGACTAGTAAAGCAGTCCAGTGATAAAATACATACACAGCGGAAACTGAACAACTTTTACTAATAATAAAATGAACAAATTAAAAAGATTATCAATTTCTTGGGCTCTTTAGCATTAGCATTAGCATTAGCATTAGTAGAGGCATATGATGCAAGAAAGCAAGCTTATTCAGCATCAGCCAAAAAAAAAAAAAAAACCCTCTCCCATTTCACCCCTCCGTTGTTCGAAATACCTGTCCAGTTGAGCTTTAAATTTGTTTAGGCTATCAACTTCAACAACAAGTGATGGAAGTCGGTTCCACCAACCAACCACCCGCTGGCCAAAGGCAAATTTCCGCACATCTATCCGACATCCGTCCTTCCTCAATTTGAATTTATGCCCTCTGAGGTGATTATTCTGAGCAAGATGAAGAATCCCATTGGCATTGAGCATGCTCAAACCATTCAAAGCCTTATACACCTCTATCAGATCACCTCGCCGGTGCCTAGTCTCCAGACTCTGTAATTTGCAAAACTTAAGCCTTTCTTCGTAAGAGCAACCCTTTGTTCCATTCACTAATCTTGTTGCCCTTCTCTGTACCCGTTCCAGCAGCTCTACATCCTTCTTGAAATGAGGCCTCCAGACCTGTATACAGTACTCAAGATGTGGCCTAACCATTGCCTTATACAAGGGAATAATCACCTCCTTATCCCTGCTAGAAAAATTCCTGTATATCATTGACAAGACACCATGAGCTACTCTTGCAGCTCGTCTGCACTGCTCAGAGAACTTCATATCTGCCTGCACAATTACCCCCAGGTCCTTTTCATTCTCCACCACTGTCAGTGTAGTACCGCAGAGTTGATACGTTGCTCTGGGGTTACTGTTTCCCATATGTAGTACTTTACATTTGTCAATGTTAAACTTCATTTGCCACCTCTCAGCCCATCTGTTCAACCTTTCCAGATCCTGTTGCAGCAGCATAGTGTCAGTAGTGTCCTTAACAACCCTGCCAACCTTTGTATCATCTGCAAACTTGGACATTAAACTTGATATCCCATCATCAATATCATTCATAAACACCGAAAACAACAACGGACCCAACACTGAACCCTGAGGAACTCCACTAATAACATTAGTCCACGTTGAGCAGTGTCCATTGATTACCACTCTCTGTCTTCTGCCACTCAACCATCCCCTTATCCATAGCAGCAATTTGCCTCCAATGCCACACTGCTCCAATTTGTGCAGCAGTCTTCCATGTGCAACAGTATCAAAAGCCTTTCTTAGATCCAAATATATAATATCAAAGTTATTCCCTGCATCCAGTTCTTTTGTGACTACATCATAGTATCCAATCAAATTGGTCAGGCAAGACCTGCCCTTAACAAAACCATGCTGCGTCTGAGCTATAACTGAATTCTTGTCTAGATGATTCTGCAGTGCTTCTTTAACCAGTGCCTCCATTAATTTACCTGGAACAGAAGTTAAACTAACAGGTCTATAATTACTTGTGTCAGCCTTTGATCCTCCTTTGTGAATTGGGGTTACATTTGCACATCTCCAGTCTATGGGTACCTCCCCTGAGTCCAAAGAAGCTCTCATAATTATGGCTAGGGGTTTGCATACTTCCTTTGCTGCCTCCTTTAATATAACTGGATAGATCCCATCCACCCCAGGTGCCTTTTTTATGTTTATCCTCAACAATCTCTCCTCCACTTTCCTCTCAGTTATTACAAAATCATCCAGCTCACTGCCAATGTTTACTTTACCTACATCATTCTCCTTCCTGAATAACTCCTCATGCGTGAATGTAGATGCAAAATACTCGTTTAGATTGTTAGCCACCTGAGCAGGATCCTCAACTGTTGAACCATCAATATCCAGTGGACCAATCTGATTCATCCCTTTCCTTCTCGAGTTCAAGTATGTAAAGAACTCCTTTCTGTTTTTCTTTGCATCCTTTGCCAAGGATTTTTCGTAGTCTGCCTTTGCCTGCCTAATCTCCTTTGTGACTTGGTTACAGACCAACTTATATCTATCATAGGCTTCCATGTCACCCATTAATTTGTATGTATCCCATGCATTTTTCTTCTCTGCCACATGTCTCATTAGTCCATCTGACAACCATTTAGGCCTAAACCTTGAACAATATTTCTTAGTTGGTATGTAAAGCCTGGTAGCCATCAAGATTAGTTCCTTGAATGCTTCCCATTTTGAGTTTGCTGTTGGTAACATCATCAGTTGGTCCCACTGTATAGAATTTAAATACTGTCTCAGACCATCATAGTCGCCTTTACGAAAACAAAAACCCTTCCCTTTACCTCTGATGGTAGTTACCTCCTTGAGTAAATCCCACTTCAACACACTGTGATCACTGCCACCTAGTGGTTCATTTATCTGCAGGTTCTTAATGCATGAAGAATCACTACTGATAATCAGATCAAGAGTATTGCTCCCTCTTGTTGCCTCACGAACATGCTGATGTAGAAAACAATCATCCAATAAATCCACAAAAGCCTTGCTAGTGTGCGAGTGACCAACCCACAAATTCCAGTCAATATCTGGGAAATTAAAATCCCCCATTATAAGACTCTTTGATTTATTGGCCCACTCTATTTCCCTGTACAATATATTATTATACTCATCAGAGTCATTAGGCCTATAGCACACTCCTACTCTCAATTTTGATTTCCCTATGCTTATGTCACACCAAACTGACTCGACACTGCCCTGTCCATCGATGTCAACTGGCTTCACTTCCTTTGACTTTATGTGTTTCTTAATTAATAGCATAACCCCTCCTCCCCTCCTGTCCTGTCTATCCTTTCTATATACATTGTATTCCCCAAATTCCAGTTCCGCATTACTTATATCTGTGTGACACCACGTCTCTGATATCCCAACAATATCTGCCTTTGATGTTTTGAGCAATACCTCAAATTCATCAAATTTATTTACCAAACTGCTAGCATTGGTGTACACGCAGGTATACATGCACCTGTTTCTATTCTTAGCTACCCTAACACAACCCATGTGTTTACTTGTAACGCAATGACTACCAGCAGTCTCTGAAATATCCTGAATCTTGTTTTTCAGGCTTCTGTTCATTTCAATAGAAGCAGTGCAAGAATCACTTCCACCTCTGCCAGTGGCTACTGTTAATCTATTAGTCCTTGTATCCCCCCCCCCCAACCAGCAGTTTTCCGACCCACCTAACACTGCCTCGACAGCATCAGCAAAAATTCTTGCACCCTTTCTATTTAAGTGTATCCCATCCCTGTAGAAGCAATCTCTCCTGTTAACAAGTACAGTCCAGGCTGAAAAAAATTCTACCCCTTGAGCCTTGCACAATCCCTCCAGGGCCGAATTGATCGACAAGGCTCTCATCATATACTCCCTCCTATCGTGTCTGGGCAGAATTGCAGACACTTTCAAGTTCAACCCTAATTCACGGCTTTTTTTCAACAGTGACCTGTACTTGCTAAGTAATTCCGCCGGTCTCCTACTCTTAATATCATTAGTGCCAACGTGTACAACTATATCACCCTTTGTGCCCTTAAAAGATGATATCCGCTCTACAACGTCATCAACCTTTGCCCCTGGCAGACTCTTTTAGGTATAAGAGTCCTTTGAGCTTTAAGAAATATATTTATTAACATTTGATTGTGGCATTACATCTAATAGAATAATGAAAATGTACGGTGCAATTGAACCGTACATTTTCAAGTGAATTCCCACACAGGGTATGAAACCATCAGTTTATGTTCTGTCTAATTAAGAAGCGATATTAAATTTGTTAGGTAAACTTAATTGAGATTAAGGAGCGGCGACTTTAATTCCATGTGCAGTTTACAAAATAATTTATCTTTAAATGTATGATAATATTACAGTGATGAAGACAGCGTAGACAGAAAAAGAAAGGCAGTTTTAATAAACTGTGTGTTTAAACACACAGGTTATTAAAACTGCCATTCATCAGTGTAATGTTATTTAAATAGCATTATACTGATGAAGGCAGAGATGAAATTTGTTTCAACTCTTTTTCTTTTTTTTTTTTGTTCAAAAATCAGAGTTCAAAGATAACAAAAACCGATAATTTTTAAGTAATAAAAGAGTCTACTTAGCAGTTAAAAATGGCCTTTGTACATTAGGACGCAGAAGAAATTATGAAAAACAGTTCAACATACATCATCCAAAGGACTAAATGTCCCGACTGGTATTTTTACACAAAAAATCCCTGTAACTTAAAAATAAAAGACCTGCCTTTTGACATTTCATTTAAATATTTTCTGAAGACTAGAAGCCACCATTGTAGACGAAATGAACGAAGGATCAGGGTTTATAAGGATACCACAATGACCAAAATGAAATAAAACATGGCGGGAAATCTATTGAAGACAATCGGAGTGGAAGACAAGACAATCTCATGTTGTTAATATATAGCAACAGTTTCTTCTGTAGAAAAAATTATCATTAGTGATTGACGTATAATGGTATCAGAGAGTTGCATACATCCAGTGTAGCGTTTAAAGGATCATTAATGCGCATGAACACATATGGACACAGTGGTTCCAATGAAGCTTTATTATCAGCGTAATGTTGAATCATTGTACTCATAATTCATCTGGGTTGCCATTTTCAATAACAACCAAGAATTTATTGGATTTGTAGGCGCATCCGTAGCCAGGTGGTCAGGAGCAGCAGTGAGTAGCATACGCTTCTTGATTAGACCGGGATTCGAGCCCGTGACTACCAAATACGGAGGATGCGGAAAGATCAAGGAATGACCACCGCATATCCCAGGAGCAATATGGCCTTAGTTGCTAATGCTCCTAAAAACCAAATAACAAACAAACAACAACATTTACATCGTGTGATTATACAACAAACAGTCAGTGAATACAAATAAGTCAAAGTAAGGAAAAAAATATATAAAAAATAAACAGGAAACAAACAAAAATAAAAATGTTAGAGTTCCCCGAACTGACGCTGCAGGTTTATTGTTGACGTGCTAATTTTACAATGTACACGTGAACAGTAAACCAGCGGTATACACTAACTTGACTTTGCATTAGTAACACCGCGTTCTGTAGGCATGCACTGGTCTGTGACGCTGGAAGTCGGGAACAGTCGATATAAGATTGTAGTTCGCATATGTGAGATCGATTGACTCTCGGCAAGGAAGAATGGATTGAAATCTTTCCGACTTCGAAAGTGGAATGATTGAAGGAGGAGTCAAGACTTGCAGGTGCAAATATTTCGACAACAGCCAAATTGGCTGTTTTCGAAAGTGTTAAGTGCTCCCTTTCTGTGGTGGCACTAGTTAACCGTGACATCACAGAACGACAGCACTTAACTATGACTGGCTCAACAGGGCCGACCAGCCAAAGGCCATACGTGGGGCAGCCATGTGTGGTCGATGTCCATGGTGAGCATCATGTGTCTCGTAACACAGCTCCAGAGCAGTACAGTGGCCCACCTAACCACTCAGACACGTAGAAATAGCAACACCAATATCCACATGGACTATGCGCCGGACATTAGCTCGTATGAGAACCGTCACGGGTACTTATGCTCAGACAAGAAACTGCGTCTCGCATACACACACATCAGTACAAACACAGGACCACCGACATGTGGATGTCGCATGGCGAATATCGTTTCCAAATCTATCATGCTGATGGGCGTATCCACATGTCGAGAAAACGACACGAGGCCGTGACACCTGGATGCACTATTGGTGTTTCGCAGGTTGGAGGCAGTGGTATTACGGTTCCGGAATGTTTTTGTGGAATGACTTGGGTTTTCTGATCACCATTAATCAACGGCTCGATTGGAACGCTTACCTTACTATCCGTACTTACCTTACTTCGCCGACCAAGTACACCCCTTCTTGATAACAGTATATACAGCTAAATCCGACGTCTATCAAGAAGACAACACGCCACGTTACAAGGCCCAGCAGGTTGTAATGGTTTCAGAAACATGACAATGAATTCCCCTCTCTCTCCCACGGCTGCCCAAATCATCCGATCTCAACCCAGGTGAGCATGTTTGAGACCTACTGGAAAAGGACATTCGATGCTACGACCATCCACTTGACAATATATTGGTATTACTGGACATATTGTGCAACACATAGGTATCATTACCACTGGATAAACTACAACATCTTGTGGAGTCCATGCCAAGAGGTGTAGGAGTTGTATTACAGGCAAAAGGTGGCCCCATAAGGTATTAAGTAGGTGTTGTAATGCAAATTGCTACTGCTTGCATTAGCAACAGTAACAGTTTGCTGTTTCCCTCGTCTTTGACAGATTCGAACCAGACTTTAGCAGCCAATGTAAAGGCTAATACGAGCGAGGGCTAGTAAACGGGAAATATACAGTATTCTTATATTCTTTGATTTTGTGAGTTCCTCTGACTTTATGCGCGGTCTCCTTGTAGTATAAACAGAAAATTTATTACTAATTATCACATTAACGTTCAACACTTGCTCAGTAACTGCAGCACATGAACTGCGTTAATTTTTGCACTTAAAAAACTTTTAATTTTTTCACATTTACTATTGCAAATGAGAGCATCCACTTCAAATACTATATTAGTATAAATACTAGATAGACTCTATATCAAATACTAGATTGAAGGACGTGCGCTTGCGCCACTAGTGTAGTCGCCCGATTTTAGTGCTCTTCGTTTTTCAGGTATTTCTACTAACTTTTCCGTAAAGTTTAACTTATAATTTAGTATGGTTGGATTCATCATTGTGAGCTGAAAAAGAGGATACATCACTCAAATATTGGATTTATCCAGGCAACAAAAGGGAGCAATACTCTTGATCTGATTATCAGTAGTGATTCCTCATGCATTAAGAACCTGCAGATAAATGAACCACTAGGTGGCAGTGATCACAGTGTGTTGAAGTGGGATTTACTCAAGGAGGTAACTACCATCAGAGGTAAAGGGAAGGGTTTTTGTTTTCGTAAAGGCGACTATGATGGTCTGAGACAGTATTTAAATTCTATACAGTGGGACCAACTGATGATGTTACCAACAGCAAACTCAAAATGGGAAGCATTCAAGGAACTAATCTTGGAGGCTACCAGGCTTTATATACCAACTAAGAAATATTGTTCAAGGTTTAGGCCTAAATGGTTGTCAGATGAACTAATGAGACATGTGGCAGAGAAGAAAAATGCATGCGATACATACAAATTAATGGGTGACATGGAAGCCTATGATAGATATAAGTTGGTCTGTAACCAAGTCACAAAGGAGATTAGGCAGGCAAAGGCAGACTATGAAAAATCCTTGGCAAAGGATGCAAAGAAAAACAGAAAAGAGTTCTTTACATACTTGAACTCGAAAAGGAAAGGGATGAATCAGATTGGTCCACTCTATATTGATGGTTCAACAGTTGAGGATCCTGCTCAGGTGGCTAACAATCTAAACGAGTATTTTGCATCTACATTCACGCATGAGGAGTTATTCAGGAAGGAGAATGATGTAGGTAAAGTAAACATTGGCAGTGAGCTGGATGATTTTGTAATAACTGAGAGGAGAGTGGAGGAGAGATTGTTGAGGATAAACATAAAAAAGGCACCTGGGGTGGATGGGATCTATCCAGTTATATTAAAGGAGGCAGCAAAGGAAGTATGCAAACCCCTAGCCATAATTATGAGAGCTTCTTTGGACTCAGGGGAGGTACCCATAGACTGGAGATGTGCAAATGTAACCCCAATTCACAAAGGAGGATCAAAGGCTGACACAAGTAATTATAGACCTGTTAGTTTAACTTCTGTTCCAGGTAAATTAATGGAGGTACTGGTTAAAGAAGCACTGCAGGATCATCTAGACAAGAATTCAGTTATAGCTCAGACGCAGCATGGTTTTGTTAAGGGCAGGTCTTGCCTGACCAATTTGATTGGATACTATGATGTAGTCACAAAAGAACTGGATGCAGGGAATAACTTTGATATTATATATTTTGATCTTAGAAAGGCTTTTGATACTGTTGCACATGAAAGACTGCTGCACAAATTGGAGCAGTGTGGCATTGGAGGCAAATTGCTGCTATGGATAAGGGGATGGTTGAGTGGCAGAAGACAGAGAGTGGTAATCAATGGACACTGCTCAACGTGGACTAGTGTTATTAGTGGAGTTCCTCAAGGTTCAGTGTTGGGTCCGTTGTTGTTTTCGGTGTTGTTGAATGATATTGATGATGGGATATCAAGTTTAATGTCCAAGTTTGCAGATGATACAAAGGTTGGCAGGGTCGTTAAGGACAATACTGACGCTATGCTGCTGCAACAGGATCTGGAAAGGTTGAACAGATGGGCTGAGAGGTGGCAAATGAGGTTTAACATCGACAAATGTAAAGTGCTGCATATGGGAAACAGTAACCCCAGAGCAACGTATCAACTCTGCGGTACTACACTGACAGTGGTGGAGAATGAAAAGGACCTGGGGGTAATTGTGCAGGCAGATATGAAGTTCTCTGAGCAGTGCAGACGAGCTGCAAGAGTAGCTCATGGTGTCTTGTCAATGATATACAGGAATTTTTCTAGCAGGGATAAGGAGGTGATTATTCCCTTGTATAAGGCAATGGTAAGGCCACATCTTGAGTACTGTATACAGGTCTGGAGGCCTCATTTCAAGAAGGATGTAGAGCTGCTGGAACGGGTACAGAGAAGGGCAACAAGATTAGTAAATGGAACAAAGGGTTGCTCTTACGAAGAAAGGCTTAAGTTTTGCAAATTACAGAGTTTGGAGACTAGGCACCGGCGAGGTTATCTGATAGAGGTGTATAAGGCTTTGAATGGTTTGAGCATGCTCAATGCCAATGGGATTCTTCATCTTTCTCAGAATAATCACCTCAGAGGGCATAAATTCAAATTGAGGAAGGACGGATGTCGGATAGATGTGCGGAAATTTGCCTTTGGCCAGCGGGTGGTTGGTTGGTGGAACCGACTTCCATCACTTGTTGTTGAAGTTGATAGCCTAAACAAATTTAAAGCTCAACTGGACAGGTATTTCGAACGAACGGAGGGGTGAAATGGGAGTGGGTTTTTTTTTTTTTTTTTTTTTTTTTGGCTGATGCTGAATAAGCTTGCTTTCTTGCATCATATGCCTCTGCTAATGCTAATGCTAATGCTAAAGTTCTCTGAGCTGTGCACATTAATTACCAACAACAAGAACTTTCAGGATATATCGCTGTCGGGATAAACCCCTTGGGATTCACCACGTGTAAATGCTGCCTACGTAGGTAGTCAACTAAGAAGTAAGACGAGTGCTCCAGATCATCTTAAGACAATGCCGCAAGCAATAATGGTCAAACAATGTACCATCCCACAGGTGGCACAATAATCTCTTAATCACTGAAAGTACTAGAAAGTTTAAAAGTGCACTAAAGGTAGCGGAGGAATTTCAGAACTATACAGAATTGCATACTTAATCCACATTATGGATCAGCAAGAAATCATTCCGGGTCTATTAATATGTAAAATTTGTGGACATAATGAAAAAACGATTATCAAATGCATTAAATGCCTCGGGTTGATATGTAATTCTTGTACCAAGATAAACCTAACTAAATTGCCCAAAGCTAAAAGACGGCTATTTATTTGCGATCAGTGTAAAGAAAATACGAAACAAATAACTTCCTGTAAGGCGCCAGATGAAGCTCTCATTCAAGAACCACAAAATAAACACCCTGAAACTTTAACGGATATCGATGCCGATACTCCTGAGAGTGACCACACGTTAGAAATAGCTTCAAAAATGAATGAAGAAACAAATGAATCGCTGGATGATGATAATTTTACACAATTTCCTCTGAGCACTCAAGATTACTTAGATCTAGAGTCCTATAGGGCCTCTGACAATCAGGAAATCAGTACACGTTCTCTGAATAAAAGTACGCAAACTGAAAGTATAAGCAATGCCGAGAGTAGTCATGCACTGCTAACGGTAAATACGGATTTTCAGAACACAAGAAAAGCCCCTGAACAACTCTCAGCAGCAATAGAAAGTATAGCTCTGAATCTGAAGAACGTTCAAGAAATCTAGCGGTTTTGATTGACGAAAACCAAATACTTCGAGCTCAAAATATAGTAATCTCTCAAGAGCTATTCACCCTCAAGCAAGGCATAATGAATTTATCAGAACATACAATGAGACCTGAAAGTACAGCATATGGCAAGTACAAACAACGGGATAATGAATATCATGATTCAGACGCAATCTCAAGAGAAACCCGACAACGGGTCACTGATAGCAGTGTCACACTAGAGCCAGAGAGAGTACCAGTATCCACGTGTAGCAAACAGTTCCCAGTGATGATCTCAGCAACAAATGGACATATACCGCAAGCTGAAGAATGTTTTGTCACTTTCGAACAGGAAAAAATCGATAAGCATCCGCATAACAGTGCAACCGTTTCCTCTCAGAGCTGCATCTCAATCCATAAAAACTCCTCATCTGAAATTAACACAGTAAAAAAAAAAAGACAACAGAGCATACGTTGAAAAAGGATACTCAGAAGATAAGGGGTGTAACACTTGCTGGCACTAATTCAGTAGATACAGTCAATGAGGTTGTCGGCTGCTGCCCAAATCTGCCACAGCAAAAACAATCGTTTTGGCGGTCTTATGCCGACGTTACCGCTATCAGCCCAACTGGCATCCGACCCAAAGGTAGAGACAACCAAAACAGCACCCACGAAGAGAACCAACCTCTTAATCCCAGCGCTGTGTCGTATTTCCCTCCATCTCTAACAAACATCAATGAAAAGGGTATCATAAGACATAATCAGAAACCCAATCAACGAAAGACTTGCCCAGCATATAACTATAACATAACGGCTCTACTGACTCGGGACCAAATCTTTGTGTCAAGATTAAATCCAAAAACCACTACTGAGGCAATCATAGAAATGTATTGGAAGGAATACTCCATCAGAGTAGATGTTAGCAACTACGTATGCGGCACGCATCTTATGCCTCTTTCATTGTCTCAAAGCCAGCTGACTCCTGCCAACCGCTAATAAGCTTGGACCCATGGCCACAAAATACTCTAATTAAATCTTATGAAAACAGAAAAGCTAGCGTGCTCCAGAGGGGGCATAATAATACTCAGGTATAGCAATTACCATCCACACCGGCATCTGTAACTATCAGATGCTACATTCATAATATAAGAGGCATAAGTTGCAAACTCCATACACTTCAATCTATTCTCCTTACTGCAGAGTACGATATTATTTGTTTAATGGAGACCTGGATGAACCACAATAGATGTACTGACACTCTTTGCCTCCCTTTGAACTATGCTTCTCAAGTTAATGGACGCGCCATTCGCCGCGGTGGTGGAGTTGCAATTATCTATAAAAATTCCTTTTCTCGACATAGGACCAACTCAAGTAGTTCCGAAAACTTTGAAGCCATCTCTGTAATCCTTGACCTCAATGAAATTAGAATACAGGTTTGCACTGTCTACCTCCCTCCAGAACACACCCTAGAGGTTAGAACGGAATTAGCGACCTGGATTACTACCAATCTCCAACCCAACGTCCCTACTATTCTCGTAGGGGACTTCATCATGCCCCTGCCAAGGTACTCAACGGCTCGGTCTTCTCTGGAAAACATGCTACATATGCTCGACCTTCATCCTCTTCAAACTCCCCCAACTCGCGGAAATCAGCAGCTCGACCT
Source organism: Mastigoproctus giganteus (assembly GCF_048544385.1). Taxonomy (NCBI): domain Eukaryota; kingdom Metazoa; phylum Arthropoda; class Arachnida; order Uropygi; family Thelyphonidae; genus Mastigoproctus; species Mastigoproctus giganteus. Next base: position 3,824,900 of record NC_143578.1, on the reverse strand, counting down.
CATTTTTCACAACACCTCATGCGGAACTTATCGAACCAATCTTCTTCTTCAAATCAGATCATCAACCGTTAGATTGTGAATTTTATGCCCGTTCCGACCTCTCTAATACCTCGGTTGAAGGGTATGGCCCGCTGCATACGAGAAGAGTCTTTTCAAACAAGTTCATTAAGCAAGAAATAATCCTCCATCGCCTCACTACGTATAAATGGAACTGTCTGTTAGAAAAGTCAGGGCCTGAAGCCGCTTCCATCCTTGCTGAAGAATTATTTCAAATAGCTTGTGTTGGTGCGTCTAAGGAGATTCGGATCTCACATCGATCTAACTGGTGGTTTAACAACAATATGAAGGTTGTGTTTGTAAGAAAACAAAAGGCTTATAGAAAATGGCAGAAAACCAGAACCGCTGAAGACTACATCGCTTACAAAAAAGAACGAGCCTGTTTCTTAAAGCACAAACGCCAAGAGTACAACTTTGCAATTTCTAAAAAGCTTAAACAGTCTAAAAGAATCAATAACAACAAGAATACCAACTTCACCACGAATGAAACTTTATTTAGGGAATGGGCGAACAGTACCTTCGGAATCTCTCCAGACCCTAATTTAAAGAATAACTCTCTCGCACCAGACAATACCAGTTGGCTGGTAAATTACATGAATAACATGACTCCATCCGGATCCAATCTTGATATCAGACCTCTACTAACAGAAATCACCATAACCAAAGAAAATGTAATTCAGGCATTAAATAGTCTCCCAAATAAATCCACTTCTGGCCCTGATATGTTCCCCCTCTTCATCATGAAAGTAAGCAGTCCATTCATCATCGAGGTCTTGCTACACATATTTAGAGAAACCCTACACACTGGAATTATCCCTGAAATATGGAAACATTATATTGTAAAACCCGTGCCTAAAGTCAAACATCCGAAAGACAAGAAGGATTTTCGTCCAATCTCTATAAGCTGCAATTTACTAAAATTGTTCGAGAAGACTCTGCTGCCAATTCTTGTTATGCATTTTTTCTATAAAAGACCACCATATTTACACACTGTGATTCCAAAGAAATCAACTGTGACTAATCTAATGGACACCCTATTTCGGATCCAAATGACTCTGAACGCCAAAGAACAGATTGATGTAGTATTTTTAGACATTAAAGCTGCTTTAGATAATGTCTCAATCAATTCCTTGATGACAATACTTGAAAGGCATTTCAGAATACAGGGAGGCTTATTAAAAGTCATCGTTTCCATTCTCAAACAAAGGCATTTGAGAGTAGAACATAGAACCTTCCAATCGAACCACGTCGTCTACAGAGGAGTCCCCCAAGGTGGCGTCCTTTCCGCACTATTTTTTGCTGCCGCTTTGGACCCCTTCCTCTCTACGCATCCTGACTGCAGCTCTTACGCAGATCACATAAAACTCTTCATCTCGTCAAAACACGGTGACAAATCTGACGCAATCAACGCCCATGCCACTGCCCTAATAGAAGAACTTGACCATTATCTTGAGAATATTGGCCTATCCATAAATCCGACCAAGTCAGCAGAAATGTCTTTCACCAACCTGAAGAAGAAGATGAACATAAACATCTACATATATGGTATTAGAGTGCAAAAGGTTTCTCATCACACTGATCTAGGGCTCACCTGGGATGAAGGCCTGACCTTCCAACAGCACTTTTCCAACACTAAAGCAAAAACTCTGTCAGCAATGTGGCTGATAAGACAGGAACTTACTGGAGTAAACAACCAAAAACTTGCCACTCACTACATACAAACATGTCTTGTTCCGATTCCCATGTATTCCTCGACGATCTGGTCCTCTGCTTCCCTCACTAACATCAAAAAATTCATGGATATCGAGTACTGGATTTTAAGGTGGTTGAACCATGTTAATGGCCTCCCTTTCACCATCTCGAGATCAATCATGTATGCTAACCTTGGTTGCACCCCTTGGAATCAGTTGCTCATTACAGGAAATCTGCGTAATCTCTGTCAACTCCTCACCGATCGCTTTGACACTCCAAATGTCCATAATCTTGTTGCAGGTCCTAGGCTTTCCCGCGTCCTTTGCAATAGTTCATGGATTCCCCTAAGAATTAATTTGTTTTAAATCATTGTGTTTTGTATGTATATGTATCGGCTGTATATGCACACATTAGGACGCGTATGTGTTTATATGTCTCTGCCTTTTGCTCGTGTCACTGTATATATTTTTATCTGCTATATTTGCTCACTTTAGATGTTATTTTGTTGGAAAAAGAAACTAATGTTTATAATATTATATAGAAACTGTTTCTATAAAATAGAAATAATAATAATATGCGTAATTTATGTACGACTTCTATGTTTGCTGTCTAAGTTATAATGTACAAATGTATATAGGCACCCTCCTAGCTGAAGGCTGTTCAGGGGTGAAGCATATGTAATAAATTGAATAATAAATAAATAAATAAATAAAATTAACTTCTTAGTTTGCTATCATACTAAACTTATGGAGATGGGTCATCTTTTCCTAGTATTAAACAAACTGCAAAATAACAAAAATTATTTTAAAAAATAATTAAAAATTCAGAAATAAGATTAGATACCATTCTAACGTTATTCGAATAATAAAGCAACGTTTCTTCAGAGTTCAAATATAAAAATATACAGGGTGTTTCAAAATTGTACCCAACAAACGTAGGAGCATATTCCGCAATAAAAGAAAGAAAGTTCCTGTAAATATATTTCGCCCAAAGGTCTTTATTTCTGAAATATTAAGCAGTCATAAATTACAAAACCGTGTTAAAGGGCAAAACATTTTTGTGTGGTTTACAAAGAGCAAAAATGTTGTCACAGTTCAAAATCAATTTGCTATTGGTATTAGTAATGATGCAGCATAGCTGCACCAGCCAAAAAAAATAAAAATAAAGAGTAAAATACTACTACTAATAAAATTAAATAAAATGAATAATTAATAAATAATAAAAGAAAACGAAATAGATAACCTACCTATGCATTTCCTTCCCCCCGTAGGTAACTATCCAGCTGACCTTTGAATTTCCCCAAACTGTCAGTCTCAACCACCCATCTAAGTAACTTATTCCACTAATTTATAACTTGTTGGCTAAAATACAAAAGTAAACCTTCCTGCAATCCAGTCTGAACATCTCCTCCTAATTTGAATTTATGGCTCCTAGTTCTGGAATCATTTATTACCGTGAAAATTTCGTAATCATTCATTTTACTTTTGCCTCTCAGAGCTTTAAACAACTCAATCAAGTCTCCTCTAAGGTGCCTAGTTCCAAGCTGCGCAACACACGTACTCAACGTCTGTCTTTACTCATATGGATGCCCTTTTGCCGATCTCACCAGGTGAGTTACCACCTTTGGACCCTTTCAAGAGCTCAATGTCTTTTTTTAGGTGCAGTCTCCACACTTGAACACAGTATTCCAAGTGTGGTCTAACAAAAGCCTTATATAATGGGATTATCACGTCGTTATCTCTACTAGCAAATGTTCATTAAATCATCAATAGGACATCATGGACCTTCCTTGCAATCTGTCTACAATGATCTGAGAACTTCATGTCTGACCATATCGTAACTCCCAAGTCCCTTTCTTCCACTACTGACTTTAGTTAAACCCCACTAAGTTTATAAGTTATTTTGAGGTTGCTGTTCCCCAAGGGTAAGATCTTGCATTTTGCTGAATTAAAGCATAGCTATCACTTTTCTGACCATCCCTGAAGTCTATCTAGGTCATATTGAAGAAGCTCTGCTTGTCGGTGATCATTAACTATTCTATCGATCTTTACATCATCTGCAAATTTAGACATCACGCCCTCTATCCCTTCATCGATGTCATTTATGAAAATCAAAAACAACAGTGGTCCTAATGCTGATCCGTGGGGAACCCCACTTCTTACATCAACCCAATCTGAGGAATAACCATTTATTACAGCTCTCTGCCTCCTACCCTGAAGCCGTCCTGCTTTCCATCTAGGAATTTTCCCTGCAATTCCAACTTATAAATTAACTGCTCATGTGGGACTGAGTAAAATGCTTTGCAGAAATCCAAATAAACAATGCCAGAATTATTCCCTAAATCCAGCTCTTGAGTGACCCTGTCAAAATAGCTAACCAGATAAGTTAAACATAATTTTCCCTTTACAAAACCATGCCGAGTATCCTTCAGAATTCCATTTCTATCTAAATGATCCTGGATTCCACCCTTGATCATTGCCACCATGATTTTCCCTACTACTGAAGTTAAGACTGACCGGTCAGTAATTTCCCACTACACTCTTAGAACTGCCTTTATGTATTGGCAATACATTGGCACTTTTCCAATGCAACGTACGTAATCTCTCCTAAGTCTAGTGATGCTCTTATAATTAGCCTTAATGGTTGAATGCACTCACTGGCTGCCTCCCTTAAAATTATATAGTATATGCCACCTACCCCAGGAGCCTTACCTCCCTGTAGGCTCGAAAGTTTTTTCATTAAGTAATCATGTGAAATTTCAATATCATTAATTACATATTTTTCAACTTCGCTTCTATAATTTCTCATTGACATAAAGGGTTTTTCTTCTGGAAATATCGATGCAAAGTAACCGTTGAGTTCATCTGCAACATCAGCCGGAGTATTTAATATTATCCCATGTCCATTACACAAAGGTCCAATCTGATTTGTCCTTCTCTTCTTTGCATTTATATATGTCAAGAATTCTTCACTCCACTCTTTGCCATAAATTTCTCATAATCTGCCTTAGCCTAAACTTTTCTGTGCCACTGTTACACAGAGGCGGACCGTCCCGAGGGTGCAAGGGGTATATGTACAAATTTGTATATGTATATATGTACACCTGTCTCACAGTAGCACCAGGGCTATTCGTCCATCTCCACCAATTAGCATGTAGAACCATAATCACATTGGCCTGAAGTGTAAATGAGTATTTACCATCTGCCATCAGGTGGCAGCCACGAATGGGCAAATACCACTCGATGCTCGCCCTAGCACAAGGACCGAACCTGGGTCTACTCCTATGTCAGTGCTAACATAGCACCAGAAAATCCCGCACCCACCAGTGGCCGTGCAAAACTGGCAGGTGTCCGCAAAATTCCGCTCCCAGGTCGCCTACACCCGAGAGCCAGCAAAAAAAGAAAAAAAAAAAAAAAAAATTTCATGCATCTGAGTAAAAAAAAAAAAAATCAGATGCCAGCAATCCCGCTCATCAATTTCAATGTGCACATATTAGCCAGCAAAAGAATAAAAATAATAATAATAAAAATAATAATAATATTAAATAAATAAATAAAACAAAAAATAAAATAAATAAATAAATAAAGTAAAAAAAAAAAAATAAATAAATAAAAAAAAATAAATAAATAAAGTAAAAATAAATAAATAAATAAAGTAAAAAAATAATAATAAATAAATAAAAAAATAAATAAATAAAGTAAAAAATATATATAAATAAAATAAATAAAACAAAAAATAAATAAAACAAAAAATAAAAAATATATATATAAAAAATAAAAATAAAAAATAAATAAATAAAAAGTCACATCCCCTGGAATATAAATCCAAACTGTAGATACATAATATTGCAGTTACCCTGAAACTACAGGCCAGCAAAAAAAAAAATAAAATAATAATAATAATAATAATAATAAATAAAAATACATTTTTTTTCGTTTTTTTTACTGCCTCAGCAAGACTAGAAGTTGACATTACAAGGAAAGACATCTGTTTACGCTTATTAAAGACCAATCTTGCAAACTCTTGCAAGGCATTAAAATACCTTATATTTGCAAGGTATAACTTTTCATCTCTAGGACCTAACTGAACAATAGTACAGTATTTTTTAAATTTTGTCTGTACTGCTCATAAATAATGCAATCATACAGCACATCATCCCAGATTTCCACACGCAAAACGGGTCAGGTTTTAACCCAAAATAATGCAGCTTATAATTAAAAGATTCATGTCCTGTCATAAAATATGAGGTTTCGATTTCTGGAAACAACGAGCTGTTTTTTTTTTTTTTTTTTTCTTATCTGGAAGAAACAAACGGGTAACCTGACCAGTCTCACAATTGCACCATCTAGCCTGCCACTGATCCATCAAAGCAATCATTATCAATTTCTTGGCCTTAGATTTAATTATATCTAAATTATTAGTAATACCCACAAAAGTAAATTCAACCCCTTTTCTCAAAAAGTAACAAAAAACACTGCAAGCATCATAGAGATCTCGAGGCATACAACCAGATATAACCTGAGCAGCATTAGTGGAAACACATTTTAAACAAGGATAGTATCATTTTCCTTTGTACAGACAATAATTTGACAGTGAGTAATCTTGAATACCAAACATTAGCTCCATACACAATGATAGGCAGAAATACTGCCTTATAGTATAATACAAGAGACTTGTTACTCAGGCCCCATTCCTTTCTACTAATCCTAATAATAAACGAAGAAAAGTTTTTAATTCTTTCACCTAAATACTCTAAATGCTGCATAAAAGTCAACTTATTGTCAATTAATATCCCTAGATGTTTTGTTGTCTTAACCATAGGGATTTATTTCCCTTCAATTAATACCCTCGGAGGCCTTTACATAATATCATTACAGTTTTACTAATAGATCTGATGCCCAAGATACTAGATTATCCATTACAGTAGCTGCCTTAATCTCTAAATCCCGTCTTGACATGCCATCAAAACCCAGCACCAAATCATCTGGATATGCAATTTTATGGCATTGCATATCTGTGTTTTGTAACCATAAATTCAATACTATGTTCCACAAAGTTGACCCCGAAACAGATCCCTGGGGACAACCTCTGGAAATATTCTTCGAGTACACCAAATGCTGAGATCTTACCAAAATCTTCCTGCCATGCAAATAATTTTACAAACAGTTATATAACAACTGAGGACATTTCAACAAGCGCAAAGAAAAAGTATACTTTCGTGCCAGACATTATCAAAAGCTCCTACAAAGTCTATATAAATAAATAATACATATTTAAAACCATATTGATAGGGTAGTGTATAATTACAGTTAATAAACCAATCATTTAATCTGAGGAGTAACAATCTTTATAAAATCGTAGACATATTTGGAAGTAGAGATAGGCCTGTATGCTGTAGGTTCTGACAAATCATTGCCAGGTTTAGGTATCAACTTGAGCAGGGCAACCTTCCAATATCCAGGAAAGCTAAATAACACTTATTAAAAATCTCCATTAGATGTGGATAGACCTGAACCATTTTGAGTAATACATTATTTCGAACAAGATCAGGAAAGGTCAGGGAATGACCACCGCATATCCCGGAGCAATATGGCCTTAGTTGCTAATGCTCCTAAAAACCAAATAACAAACAATAACAAACAAACTTATGACGCCAAAAAGTCTTCCTGGCTGAAAATACCTCTCTACGCTTAATGCTTAACTGTTCATTCCATCAAGGATCCAACTTCTTTATTCCCCTCCTTTTTTTAATTGAAAAATAAAAGGTGCACCGCACCCGGGCTCCAACGTTCAAGGGGCGTCTGGAAACCTGAAACTTACATACACATATTATGAAAATTTGAAAGGAGGCCGCCAATTTCAATTAGCACCCAGGCACAAAATTGCGATTGGCACGCGGGCGCCACATACCCTAGGAACGCCCCTGCTATTACGGATCAATTTGAAGCTGTTATAGTCTTCAGTCTTTTTCTGCTTAAGTAATCTGACAACTTCATTATTTGTACAACTTGGAATACTCTTCATGGAGTATTTTTTTAATGGTATATATATGTATTCAAGAGTTCTGTGATTAACGTTTTAAAGGTATACCATATTTAATTGTATTCGCTCTCTGTGAGATATCTACCCAGTTAATAGGCCACGAAGCACCTTAAGCCTTCGTAATTTCCTTTCCTGAAATTATAAGCCATTCCTTTGCCTTTAACTACTGCTACCTCTCTCTCTTCATCGTCCACCATGGAACTCCGCGATCACTTCCAGCTACTGGTTCCTGTACTGTCAGCCCTATTATGTCATCTGGTTCATGGGTGATGATCAGGTCTAGAATATTTTTTGCCCTAAATGCCCTTCATGATGATATTGTCAACATTGCCTACGCCGACGATCTTGCCTTGCTTGTCCCTGGGAATTCTCGTCTTGAATTGGAAATTAAATCAAACCGCATCTTGGATGATCTTCACATGTGGTGTTCCCTCCATAAACTCTCCATTTCAGTCCCTAAAACTAAACAGGTTCTTCTGAAAGGCCTACTGAATCGTAATCGTCCCCCTGTGGTTAAAATTCGTGACCAGGCTGTTAAATTGGAAAGTGAATATAAATACCTTGGGGTGGTGATTGATGATCGTTTATCTTTCATTCCCCATTGTAAGTACCTTCGGCAGAAAATCCGTTCTCTTACCGGCTGGCTGTTGCGCCTTGCCCGTTCCCTCTGGAATCTTAAGTCATCTTCTCTTGGTCTTTACTACAAGTGTCTCTTCATCCCCATGCTGCTATGGTGCCGGCGCTTGGGGCTTCTGAATTCTTAATTTACTGGTCCAAAAATACCTTCTGCAGGCGCAGTGGTCCTTCCTTCTGTATACTTGCAAGGCATGTAGAACTGTTTCTACTGATGTCCTGCTTGTTATCAATGGTCGTCTCCCTAGGGCTCTGAGAGGCATCAGTAAAATGAATGAGGACAAAATTTTCAAGATTATAAATGATGCTAGAACTAGGGGACATAAATTCAAGTTACGGGGGGAAATGTTTAGATTGGACTGCAGGAAGTTTTATTTTAGCCAGCGAGTTATAAATTACTGGAATAAGTTGCCTTCGTGGGTGGTAGAGGCCGACAGTTTGGGGAAATTCAAAGGTCATCTGGATAGTACTTTTGGGTAAGGGAAGCGCATAGGATGATAGGATTAAATTCGTCTTTATTTATTTTTTATTTCATTTTATTATTTTTATTTATTTATTAATTATTATTATTTATTTATTTATTTAATTTTTGTTTTTATCATTGTTTTGTTCGGATTTTTTTTTTTTTTTTTGGCTGGTGCAGCATAAGCCATAGGCTTTCTTGCACCATACGGCCGTTACTAATACTAATACTAGGGGAATTTTACGTAGTGTCCATCTATGCCCGACCAGGAGAAGACATACTCCCTACAATACAATATCTTCAGAATCTGCAGCAACAACTACCAAACGCCAAACTTATATTAGGCCTTGATGCAAACTGCAGATCACCTGCTTGGCACAGTGAGACACCAGAACGGAGAGGAACTAGAGAACCAGCGCCTAGAGGAGTACATATCAAGCAGCGACCTATCCATTCTAAACAGACCAGACCAGCCCCACACCTTCTCGAACACTATGTGGGAAGTTAATATCGACCTAACCCTTGCAAGTCATTCCATAGCAGGACACCTCTCACCTTGGGAGGTACAACAACACTGGACCACTTCAGATAGATCACAGAGTGTTAACTTACAACCTCCACCGATCACTCCAAACACAACGTGTCACACGACTTTTATTACCAAGATATGCCATATCAAAGGCGGATTGGAAACTTTTTAAGCAGCTGTTGACAGAGAAAGCAGAAAACTTCCACCCCAATGAATTCAGCCTAGACCGGCACCAGCGAGAGGTAACAAAAATAATCACAGAAGCGGCAGATATAGCCATCAAGAAGAAGATGCCTTCCCTCAAAGCCGTTCCTTGGTGGTCGCCAGAGCTCACAGATCTCCGGAAAAGGGTAAATGGTGCCCGCAAGGCATTTCAGAGGGCGCGTAGATCCTGGCCACAGGCAGAAGTCGATGTACTACGGCAACAGTACCGTGAGGTCAGAAATGACTACACAGCTAAAATAAAGAAAAGAAAGAAAGCCTCATGGGAAAACCTAGTAAATACAGAAGGAAATGCTAACCCCTGGGGAGTGGTGTATCGGGTCACCACAAACAAACTCCCCAGAGGGGAAGTCGTAACGGCAAACGAGACAGCTCAGGGAACCTATACCAGAACATGGAAATCCTCTATAGACAATATCTTGGACCATATCTTCCTTCCTGCAACCGAGCCTCAAACCCAGGAACAAAGAAAACTATGTGAGAACAATAACACATACACAACCACAGCTATTGAACCTGCCTTCTCACCAGTGGAACTCAGCATAGCGGCAGCGAGAATGAAAAGTAGAAAGACCCCTGGTATAGATCAAATTGAGTCCGAGATGCTCAAGGTGGTGGTAGAAACTATACCGAACACAATATTGGGACTACTCAACCGATGTCTCTCGGTGGGCCACTTCCCGGCCTCGTGGAAAACGGCACGAATAAAACTCATTTTAAAAAACCCGACGAAACCACAAGGAATGCCAGGGTCGTATAGGCCAATCGCCTTGCTGTCAATTTTCAGCAAGCTCTTCGAGCGCCTTCTCTACCAAAGAATCGAGAACCACTTCCAAGAATCAAACCTCATGTCGCTTAATCAATATGGGTTTAGGAAGGGGCGCTCGGCTGTAGAGGCTCTGGAAAATATTATTGAAACAGCTAAAAATTGCAACACAAAATACTTCCTCCTAATATCGATTGACTTCGCAGGAGCCTTTGATTCTCTCTGGTGGCCTGCTGTTCTGGCCAGGCTCCGGAAGGCTCATATCACAGGAGACTTATATCGATGCCTCAAATCTTATCTTGAAAACAGGCAAATCACTGTTACCACTCCATACGCCTCTTTTTCTAGGCCGGTCCACAGGGGCTGCCCTCAGGGTTCTGTCTTGGGGCCGCTCTTGTGGAACCTGGTCCTAGACGAGTTCCTTAATTTGGATATTCCCAATGTTAAAACCCAGGCATATGCGGATGACCTGGTTCTGATGCTGCAGGCTGACAGCCGGGCACGACTGGAGACCATAGCAAACCGGGCCACTAGCGACTTGCGAAATTGGGCTGTACAAATCTCCTTACTATCTCCTCAGAAAAAACAAGTTCAATACTTCTCAAAGGATTCCTTGACCCTAGAAGACCACCGCAGATTAAGATAAACGGGAAAACCATAAAGTTGCTAACAGAAATAAAATACCTCGGAGTGATACCTGACAGAAACCTTAGTTTCACACCACATCTCTGCTACCTGAGAACAAAAATAAGATATGCGAGTCTACTGGCCAGAGTCACTAGGAAAGATTGGGGCCTGAAGAAGAGGGCCCTTGGCGTCCTCTATAAGGCATTCTTTATCCCAGCACTAGCCTATGCAGCTTGGGCTGGGTACACAAAGACTAGCACAGCTGTCAAAAAAAAAAAAAACTAGAGATGACACACCGATGGATATTACTCATAATGACAAGAGCTTGCTGCACTGTGAGCACCCACGCGCTCCAGGTCCTGGCGGGATGCCTTCCCCTGGACTTGGAGATTGCGTGCATTTAACAGTCTCTCACATAGGATTCACCCCAGACCCAACAAACTCCAAAACCATGGAGAACAGACAGATTTTGCAACACGTGAAATCACTATGGTAAAATCGCTGGAACCTCTCTAACAAAGGCTCCATTACTAAGAAGTTTATACCGGATGTAGGACAAGTTTATCCACTCTCTCCCCAGCCTGGTTTTCGCCCGGACTCAAAACTACCTACCTATCGACCGGACATGGCTCATTTAGAAAGAGGCTATATGACTTTGGAATCTCAGCTACTCTGCGGTGCTCCTGTGGACAGGAGGAGTCCTGGGAGCACCTGGTATACGAGTGTGACCAATACGAGGACCTCAGATGTCAACTATACACCAAGATTCACTCGCTTCTTCAAAACCAGGAGGACATCGTTCTACAAGAGGAAGAGACCTACAAAGCATTCACACTTTTTGTGCAAAATCTGTTCACAAGACAACGTACCCTACCCTCCCCTTGAGTGGAGGTATTCCAAAAGTTCACAAATCCATGAATAGGACAATATCAATCACGAGACAACAGCCATCCCTCAATGGCCCAGAGTAGTGGAAATACAACTAAGACTCTGACTCAACTTGTTCAAAGACACCGTAGACGACCAGAAGAACTCCATCTTGCCCTGTTGGGCACCTGGACTAAAGGACATCCAAGGTTGTCATATGATTCAACGTACACTGTTTCTCTCTTGAACGGTGCTTTCTTTCCCTTCCCGTGGGGAGAGGGGGCTTTGCCCCACCCCTTCCCTTCCCCAAATCTTTTCCCTCTGGTGGAGCATGGGCCTGCTCCACTGCAATCGCGGGGCCATCGTCTCTATCGGCCCCTTACTTCCTTTTCTTCACTCGTCTTCACACCCCCTTTACTGTTGTCTTTCACAGCGTTTTCGGCCCTACGCGTCCAAATTTAACTACATCAAAATTTCCTGCCCGACCCATTTAGGCATATAGAAAATATTATTTCAGCGTATAGCCCCTCGCAAGCATCTAAATTATTCTAACAAATGCTAATAACTAACCACGAACAGCACTTTTTTTTTTTTTTTATAGGTTCTAGCCACTGAAATCCCAGGAAAGTAGGTGGCAGGACCCATCTGAGTGCTATATAGGTAACACCCAGCCGGCCTCTGTACAAATGTATATAATTTAGATGATTTTTGGCGCCTGGTTGGGTCTGCGGACTCTCTTTCTGCCTTCTCTTCTTTTGCCAATAGTGTCTTCCAGAGAAGAGCGGATTTATCAAGGAATAACCCTTGATTTCGTTATTTGTTCTTAATATTTATATATATATTACTGTATTCTTTTATTATTATTTTTTTTCCCTGAGAGGAGTTTCTTCCTTGCCTAAATTACCTTGTGTTTTGGACGCAGAGTTTTGCATCTTTTCCTGGAGACTTGTTTCAGGTTTCGCCTGGCCGAGTGGGAGAGATGGACGTCCCCTCTCCCACTTCGAACTCTGTCCGGGCTGCCTGAAATGATTTTCTGTGAATTGTATGTATTTTGTAAATACTGTAATTATCTTGTTAATATCATGGTGCTTTTGTTTGATTTGCTGTTTGTTCTCAGAATTGAGAGTAACTAATTTTATTGTTTTTGAATCAGCAGTTGTTAATCTTAAATGTTTATATTGTACATTACTTGTGTAGTTAGCTCATTATTATGTTGAAGAGACAGTTTTTCTCTTCTTGCGTTGTCTGTTTGTCTCTGAGGAGTGGGATGGACCTCTCCCTGCTCCCTCAGATCCAACCTTCAGTTGGCTGAGTAACTCTCACCAGGTGAGTTAGCGGTCTTTGCACCCTTTCAAGGAGCTCGATGTCTTTCTTTAGGTGCGGTCTCCATACTTGAACACAGTATTCCAAGTGTGGTCTAACAAAAGCCTTATATAATGGGATTATCATGTCCCTATCTGTACTTGCAAAAGTTCGATAGAACATCATGGGCCTTCCTTGCAACCTGTTTACAATGCTCAGAGAATTTCATGTCTAACTGTATCGTAACGCCCAAGTCCCTTTCCTCCAGTACTGGGTTTAGTTGAACTCCACCAAGTGAATAAGTTATTTTGGGATTACTGTTTCCCAGGTGTAATACCTTACACTTTGTTGGATTAAAGCATAGCTGCCATTTTTCTGACCATTCATGAAGTCTATCTAGGTCTCTCTGAAGAAGCTCAGCTTGACAGTGATCATTAACTACTGTACCAATTTTAACATCATCTGCAAATTTAGACATCACGCCCTCTATCCCTTCATCGATGTCGTTTATGAAAATTAAAAACAACAGTGGTCCTAATACTGATCCTTAGGGAACCCCACTTCTTACATCAACCCAATCTGAGGAATAGCCATTTATCACAACCCTCTGCCTCCTGCCCTGAAGCCATCCTGCTATCCATCTGAGGATTTTCCCAGTGATTCCAACCTGTTCCAGCTTATAAAGCAACCGCTCATGTGGGACTGAGTCAAAAGCTTTGCTGAAATCTAAATAAACAATGTCGAAATTGTTTATGATACTCATAATGTCAAAGAAAACATCACTCACTATATGATGGAAGAAAGAGAGGGGATTGCTGGTACTTAGCTCTGGAGACTAAGCAAAGTGGTGATATTGCGCTGAATTAAAGAGTGAAATACCACCTAGTCATGCGTGGTGACACAGAGGTATGGTATTCCTGTGACATGGACACATCTCAATCCGTTTACATTGTATATGACGCCTCCGTAGCCGGGAGCAGCACTGCTTCTTGATTAGACCAGGGTTCGAGCCCGTGACCACCAAATATGGAGGATGTGGAAAGGTCAGGAAATGACCACCGCATATCCCCGGAGCAATATGGCCTTAGTTGCTAATGCTCCTAAAAAAAAAAACAAAATAACCAATAACATTGTATATAAATAACAAACAGACCCACTATTGTGAAGGTGCAAGCAGAGAATTTGGTCATTGCAGAACAAATGCACTTCATTGAAATTCAGTCCTCAGCTCAAATGGGGTCTGATTAAGTTTCACCAGCTAGTAAGCCCTAGCTCTAAAGAATGTGTGGGACAATATTTAGTTGTATGGTAATTATTTGTGTTTATGTATATTAGAAAAGGTTAAGAATTGAAGATAAAATCAACTTCATTCAAGCTTAAATTTCAATTACAAATATCATCAGGTTCCCCCCAACACACACTTCGGGTGATATAGTAATGATAACGTACTGATGAAAAGTAATCTGGATCTGCCACTGTCCAAATTGGACATTTACCAGTATAAGTTATATTTTTCTAATTTTAATATTTTCTTACTATCACCTATAGTAAACTACATCTACAATTACTTGGATACACAAGTATTTACTCTACAGAATCCATACACAAAAATGTATATACATGTTATATACTTTGTAAGCACAATGTGTATTACAGTTCAGAAGCAAAAGGAATAAAGACAATGCTGGAACATCCAACTTTGGTGCAAAAACTGACACTTCTCACTACACTATAAACACAGTGGGTTTGGGGGGGGTTTGGGTTTTGGTTTTTTTGGTGCATTAGCTTCTATGGCTATAATGCGCCAAGACCATGTCATTTATAAAAAAAAGTTTAAACTTTCAGTGACCTAATTAGTTAGGTCACTATGTCCAAAGGTATAACAAATATATAAAGGAAAAATGTAAATTTTATATTCGATTAACTATAAACACAGTACTGACAATATTCTTCCTCATAGTTTTCTCTAGCCTGAGACTGACTAGCCAATTTTTATCATTAATTTCTAGCCAATTAAAGAGAAGTCGCTTTTAGAGTAAAGTTTGTTAATGTTTATTGTCTGAATTGCATGCTACAGTTATCATTAGAGCAGTGAACTAAATGGAACTGTCATACTCATATATGAAGGTGGTTCAATAAAGAATCGCCCTGACCTAACTGCAGAGGTGCTAGCCTGTTGACTTTTTAGCATTAGAATTAGTAGAGGCATATGATGCAAGAAAGCAAGCTTATGCAGCATCAGCCAAAAGAATAACATGTTGGCACAGGTTTGTCCTTCTCTACATAGCCACCGTGCAGATTTACACATTTTTCCCATCGATGGATGAGGCTACGGATACTGTTTTTGTAGAAGTGGTGGGGTTGGTCTTTAAATCATGACTTTGTTGAAGTGAGTGTCTTGTTGTCAAGAAAGTGGGTCCCCCGAAGAAATTATGAGGGAAGGAAACAAGAAGTCCAATGGTGCAAGATCAGGTGAGTAGGCCGGATAGGGCAGTATTTCATATCCACAAGTGGCCGCTTGTGTTGTTGCAAATTCAGAAGTGTGAACTAGGGCATTGTCTTGAAGCATTCTCACACCTTTGGACAGCATGCCACATCTACATGTTTTGATTTTCTCCCGTAATTTTGTAAGTTGGCATAATAGGCACCTGCAATTGTTCTACCTTTTGGCACGTAATCAGTCATTATTACACCTTTCTCATCCCAAAACACTGTCAGCAAGACCTTTCCTGCTGACACTTGGACCCTTGCCTTCTCGTGTGTGTGTGGCGGGGGGGGGGACCATGATGTCACCATTCCATGGACTGCCTTTTACTTTCAGGGTTGAAATGGTGTATCCAACTTTCATCCTGAGTGATTAGGCGAGAGAAAAAGTGTTCCTTATTTTTTTTGGGACAGGGCTAACAACTCTTGTGATTTCTGTTGTCGATCAGTCTTCTGGAAACCAGTCAATAATCGGGGAATCCATCTTGCACTCAATTTCCGTAAATGGTGTTTGTCATGAAGGACTGTTTCAACAGAGCCCACACTAATCGTCACCTCCTGGGACAATTCACGCACAGATATCCGGCGATCTTCCATGATTAACAACTCCACTTTTCTGATCGTGCTTTCATCAATCGCTGAATGGGGACGACTTGGAATGGGCTCAGATTCTACTGATGTCTGACCATACTTAAACTCTCCATGCCAGTGCTTCACAAGGCCATAGGATGGGGCTTCATTCTTATATACAGCAGTCATCTCCTCGTGGATTTCATTAGATTTCCCCTTCAAGAACAGATATCCGATTATAGCTCTGGCTTCAACTTTGTCCATGATGTTACTTTGTCACACGTTCAGCTCTGTAAGAGAAAAACAAATTTTTCTCTTAGACACAGGGCTGAAATTTTACACCTTTAGTACAGAGATATGTATGATGCTACACACAAAATATCATGACTGCAATAAGGGTAAGTAGGTGAGGGCAATTCTTTGAACCACCCTCATACCTAGCTGAGTTCTTTCACACTTGTTTTATTCCAAAATGTTTCCTTTGTTGATTTATTTTTGTTTTATGTATAAATGCTTACAAATAAAACACACAGTTCTTTTCCAAAGTTTATTCTTTGAAAACTGCAAAAAATCTCATTCAGCACTGAGCATAATCCACTGCCTAAGAATCAGCAAGGCAGAAGTTAAAAAAGACAAAAATCACAATTTATAAGCTTGCATATAACTGCAGAGATCATTTATACAATGAAGACTATTGCAATCACATGTTCATCATTAAATAAATCTGTATTTCCTAACTTAAATACATTGAAGAAACTCTTTAATACACAGAGAAGTATCACAACCTTCACTGTCTAGAAAATTACAAATACAATAAATAGCAAAACATCAAGTACTCCAAAGAATGGAGAATATATTGCCACCTCCCCATGGAAGACAAAATATGGCAGAGGAGCATCTTTACAGTAAATAGATGGCAATTACAGATTCACTGGCTGTCTCGTTTTTATTTCCTTAGTAAATAACAAGGACGGATAACAGTCATAAAGAAGCAATTCAAACAGTTAATATCCCAAATGATTTAGCCTAAAAATCATTTATATCAATTTGCATTATACACAAAGTGCAAAGAAGCTGAAATTATACATAATTAACTTTGTGAAAATTAAAATGCAGTTCTAAAAATATCTATCTATAATCAACCCAAGCTGAGACTGTAATTTGGTTATATAAGTCAACTGCAACAACAATACTTTTCTTAACAAGTTTTACAATGCAATACAATTAATTTATATTAAGAATTAAAAAAAAAAAGTGTATATTCATACTCGAGGGAAGTTCATTATAATGCAAAAGATATTTTATGCACACATACACGGTGTATTTTCCTTAAACAGACAAAATTGAAGTAACAAACATTTGGAAGTACTTAAATGACGAAGTGCAGATGAGTCAGATGAAATGAAAATACATCTATCTCGCACAACATCGAACTGTTAAAGAAATTTATACCAAAAGAATAGTTTAGGGTAGCAGAGTAACTTGAGAGTATACACACTATACAACAGTTAATATTTCGCATATTTACATACATACAAATAGGTGTCATGCCATATTTGAATGTTCTCTTCACATCATCAGCATGTCAGATAAGCAATAGATGTATGAGATATTCAAATTTACACTAATGGACAAAAATAATTTATACTTACTCTGGTAAAGAAAATAAAACTGAATTTGATTACACTATCAAACACAATGCATAAACATTTTAGCCCAATGTGCAGCTGGTTGTCTTCAGCATAATAATGCAGAAGATAAAAAATGGTTCCCAACCCTTTGTTCTCAACTCCAGTTATATTTTCTTTATCACAGAACTGGTAAAAACTATTTTATATTCAGTGGTAATAGTTTGCATGATGTTCTACAAAACATATGTCCATATTTATAATTATACAATAAAATACCAAACTGTTATGTTAGCCAGCTCCTTACAGAGGCACTTTTAAAAGTTAATCCTAAAAGATAAGGCCTTTAATGTAAGGCTCAATGACAGACAAATCCATTTCCATGTACTTTTATAACAAAGCTTTTCACAAAAATGTTTTTCAATCAAAATTTTAGAGATCTCATGCGAGGACCATGACTGGCTTAAATACTATACCTGAAATAAGAAAATATAACTTACAAGTTATATAAGGCAGAAATGTATACAAATATACATGTGTCTGTTTATTTTTCTTACCAGTAAGAATATGCCACTTTCATTCAGGACAAATAATGGAAATCTTTATATAATTAACTCTGCAGTCATATTTATTAAAGTGATTTAATCCTTCATACACATAAAACTCTTACACTGGTTTCTTTCCCATATAAAATGACGATATGGGGCAATTATCTGACCACTACAGAAAGTATATGAAATGGAAATAATACCCAAGAATATAAACAGAAAAAGATTTTTAAATTAAAAAAATTTTTTTGAAGAGTTCTTTAAAGTTGATAAAGGAGCACATTGCTCTGAAAGTTGCTTTGTGTATTTTGCTTGTAGTACTTATCTATATATTTCTGTTTCTATGTTTTGGCTTCTATTTTTTATACTGTACTTTTATTTTTATACTATATTTTAAAATTTTATTTATGTTTTGCTCATATTTGTAATATTTATTTTAGTATGCTTATTCTCAATTCACAAGGCCTTTTTTGCTAGGTTTTGAAAAATTCAAAATACACAAAGTTATAGGCTTAGAGTTAAAGTTTTATAGTTTTGAATTTTGTAACACAAAACAATAAATTAAGAATTTCTAAATCATTCATTTATAAACATTGCTAATTTTATAAATTGTTTTCTACCTAAATCCAGTAGAGAAGCAGTTAAAATTCTGCCTGCACGAGATTTGTGCATGCACGCACACGCACGTGCATATGCAATTTTTTTAAATTTTGCACTTCAAAATAATGAAAGTGGCTATTAATTTCATATTTATATTTTATAGCTGTATTTATTCATTTATTTTTTTCACTTTCAGAAGAATTAACTTTTTTTTTTTTTTAAAATGTCTTCTTTTTTTGCTGATGCTGTATAAGTTTGATTTCTTGCATCATTTGCTACTGCTAATGCTAAAACAACATGTAATTTTTTACAATTACTTTTTTTTAAAAATGCATAAGTGAAAATCTATCAGTATACGGAAAAACATGAAAATATTAGTATAGTATTTAGCATTAGTATGGCCGCATGGTGCAAGAAAGCCTATGGCTTATACTGCACAAGCCAAAAAAAAAAAACTGAATAAAACAATGATAAAAAAAAACTAATAATTAATAAAAGAAAAGGAAATTAAACCTATCATGCTATGTGTTTCCCTCCACCCAAAGATAACTGTCCAGATGACCCTTGAATTTCCCCAAACTGTCAGCCTCTGCCACCAATGTAGGCAACTTATTCCAGTAATTTATAACTCGCTGGCTAAAATAAAACTTTCTGCAGTCCAATCTAGACATTTCCCCCCGTAACTTGAATTTATGTCGCCTAGTTCTAGCATCATTTATAATCTTGAAAATTTCATCCCCATTCAATTTACTGATGCCTCTCAGAGCCTTAAACACCTCAATCAAATCTCCTCTAAGATGTCTAGTTTCCAAACTGTGCAACCCACATATTCGAAGTCTTTCTTCATAAGGACGCCCTTTTGCCGATCTCACCAGGCGGGTTACCCATCTTTGCACCCCTTCAAGAAGCTCGATGTCTTTCTTTAGGTCCGGTCTCCATACTTGAACACAGTATTCCAAGTGTGATCAAACAAAAGCCTTATATAATGGGATTATCATGTCCCTATCTCTACTTGCAAAAGTTCGATAGATCATTGATAGGACACCACGGGCCTTCCTTGCAACCTGTTTACAATGCTCAGAGAATTTCATGTCTGACCGTATCGTAACAAGTCCCTTTCCTCCATCCAGTACTGGGTTTAGTTGAACTACACCAAGTGAATAAGCTATTTTGGGATTACTGTTTCCCAGGTGTAATACCTTACACTTTGTTGGATTAAAGCATAGCTGCCATTTTTCTGACCATTCCTGAAGTCTATCTAGGTCTCTCTGAAGAAGCTCAGCTTGATAGTGATCATTAACTACTGTACCAATTTTAACATCATCTGCAAATTTAGACATCATGCCCTCTATTCCTTCATCGATGTTGTTTATGAAAATTAAAAACAACAGTGGTCCTAATACTGATCCTTGGGGAACCCTACTTCTTACATCAACACCTACTTCTTTCAATCCAATCTGAGGAATAGCCATTTATCACAATCCTCTGCCTCCTGCCCTGAAGCCATCCTGCTATCCATCTAAGGATTTTCCCAGTGATTCCAACCTGTTCCAGCTTATAAAGCAACTGCTCATGTGGGACTGAGTCAAAAGCTTTGCTGAAAGCAGAACTCAAAAAAGGCAAAATTTTTTCCATGAATAAGAAAACAAAATTACCTGTCAGATGACACGCAATCCCCATTGCAACAAACTGGTTCATGGCCACTGCCAAAAAAAAAAAAAAAAAAACACTTTTGGTTTAATTCTGAACATATTTTTAATATGATGCTAAAAATCAATAGGGTGAAAATTTAAGGAAGAATGGAGATAAAAAGCATTGAATGACCTAAATAAGCCTAGCCTTTTTGTCTTTTATTAATAAGGTAATAAATACATGAATGAAGTCTATTTGTGCATAGATACAGAGTAAGGCTTAAAATCATTTGTTCAAGCTCAACTCTTTATTTAGTTCATAATATTATACCCCAGGGGCTCACATCTGGTGAGTATGGGCTAGGCACACCCAGGGTCCTGAGCTGGATATCATCACTCTCACTCTCTCTCTCTCTCTCTCTGGGTAATTCAGAAATTTTTTTTTTTTTTTTTTGCCTGGTGGAGCATAAGCCTCAGGCTTCCTTGTACCATATGGCTAATAATAATATTTTAAAAACTAAACTTTTGCATTCCATTACTGCTGCATTTGGTATGCATTGTGCAACTAATTGTGCTTGTCTTTTTTTTTTTTTTTTTGTGGTCTGGTCTTGGTGTATTTTCATTATTTCTCCTGCAATAATGAAAATACAAGTTTACTGACATTGGCTGGGTTTTGGTCCTGAGAAAATGTATGGGGAAAAATGTGAAAGTCCTAATTCAAATACACATATTACAAGATTCGGCTTGTATGCAGCTACAAAATGCACAGCATACTGGTAACTGTAGCATTGGTATGTGTTTCATTGCAGCTAATATACTGCAATGAACATTTAATGAAGTTGTAAACTCCAACTGTTTTTCTTAGTCACCGGTTCATACTCGGTAAGGGTCACTGGAAGCAGTGACCTTGTCAAGTATAAATAAGAATTTATTTATTCTCTTAATGCTCTATAGTTGAACATCACCTGAATATGCTGCCAATATCAATACTTGCCAACTGTGCTACTTCTTTTGTAAACTTGAAATTATGAGTATACTACGATGTGGTCACAAAGGAACTGGATGTAAAAAATAATTTTGATATCATATACTTGGATTTCAGGAAAGCTTTTGATACTGTTGCACATGGAAGACTGCTGTACAAATTGGAGCGGTATGGCACGAAGGGCATGTTACTGCAATGGATAAAAGGATGAGTGGAAGACAGCAGAGAGTGGTAATAAATGGACACTGTTTTACATGGACTAATGTTATTAGTGGAGTCCCCCAGGATTTGGTGCTGGGCCCATTGTTGTTTTGTGTATTTATCAATGATACTGATTAATGCATATCAAGCTTAATACCCAAGTGACCAGATGATACAAAGGTTGGTAAGGTTGCTAATGACACTAAAAGAAAGTATGCTACTGCAACAGGATCTAGAAAAGTTAGGCAGATGGACTGAGAAGTGGCAACTGAAGTTTAACATTGACAAATGCAAAGTACTGCATATGGGTAGCAGTAACCCAAGAGAAATATACCAGCTGTGTGGTACTGCATTCAGGGAGGTGGAGAATGAAAAAGACCTGGGGGTAATTGTGCAGTCAGATATGAAGTTCTCTGAGCAGTGCAGTTGGGCTGCCAGAGGAGGTCATGGATATATAGGAATTCTGCTAGAAGAGACAAGGTGATTATCCTTTTGTATAAGGCATTGGTCAGGCCACACCTTGAGTACTGTATACAAGTCTGGTGGCCTCATTTTAGGAAGAATGTGGAGTTACTAGAATGAGTACAGAGAAGGGCAACAAGATTGGCGAGAGGAACAAAGGGGTGCGCTTAGAAAGAAAGGCTTAAGTTCTGCAAGTTGCAGCATCTGGAGACTAGGCGCCTGCGAGGTGATCTGGTCGAGGGGTATAAGACCTTGAATGGTTTGAGCAGGCTCAATGCTGACGGAATACTTCTGCTTGCTCAGATTAAGAACTTGAGGGGGCATAGATTCGAATTGAGGAAAGACAATTTAAGAATAGATGTACGGAAGTTTGCCTTTAGCCAGCAGGTAGCTGATTGCTGGAACAGACTTCCATCTGTTGTTGTGAAGTTGATAGCTTAAATAAATTTAAGGCTGAACTAGACATACATACATTTGGGGTGACCAGAAGGGTAAAATGGGAAGGGTTTTTTTTTGGCTGATGCTGTATAAGCTTGCTTTCTTGAATCATATGCCTCAACTAATGCTAATGCTAATATTTGCCACAGGGCTATCCAGTTTCCAAGTCTATCCTGTGATGTCAACTTTATGCTCTTTTATTGTAATGTTTGAAATTTTGTGAATTATGCACTTCTGTTCATTCCAACATCCTTATTCACTGCTATAATAACCATCTTTTCTGGTAATTCTGTCACTGTTGCCTAAAAAAGATAAAATGAACAAAAAGGACATTGTATTTACACAACAGAAAAGCTATGAAGGAAACAAAGAAAATGAAGAAAGGGCATAATTTAGACTCATATGCCACTGCAAAGGATGAGCCACAAAAGTAGAACAAATAAAAAAAAAAATCAAATACTAATAAAAATTTCAAGTTAAAAGAAGGATTTTTTTATATTTAAACACAAATTTTTTTGTATAAAATCAGCTGGCACACTGGCACTCAGATTAAACATTTCTGTCAAAATACATTTGGATGATGCACAGGCATGGAAGCACAAATGTCTTATGGCTCCCATAGAACTATTGCTGTGACAGAAGCAATAGCAAAAATACATCCAGGCTACACTACAGGAACAAGAATAACCAGCAGAATCAACTAAACAGGGCACACCATACACAGGATAGGTTTGTGTTTAATCTTCCAGTCAGCAATTTTTTAACAGAAAACTGGATACTTTTTTTTATTCACAAATGTTCACTAGCATACTCAGAGGTGTATTGCTAAAAAAAATAGTACCGGAATGCTCGTTCTCCAGAAGACTATATAATAATGCCACATTAACTGTACAGCAACTGAATCAGACTTCAGACTCACGATTAATAGAACAACCAGTTCTAGTGTTCAGCTTATGGCAAATCAAAATGCAGCATTCACATGCATCACAGTATATCTCATTTGCTGGATCTCTTTATCTTACATATTGTATTTTAGTAAGAAACATTGCAAAATTTATATTTTTGTTTTTAAATAAATTTTTAAAGAAATCTATTAATTTTAAAGATTACTATTAATATATATTTTTAGTAGCAATGGGAAAAAAAGATATTCCCTCCCCCCTTGATTATGCAATAGTTTCATAATATTAGGTGTATAAATTTAATGATTTTCTATTATGACATTTAGAAAAAAACTACTGGAACGTTGTTCCGGTGTGTTCCAGCCCAAATACACCACTGAGCATACTTCATATAACCCTTAACAAGTTGACATATATCATTACTTTGATTTAAAAAAAAAAAAAAAAAAATCAGCTCTGATAATTACATTTTTTACAATAAACATAATAACATGTTAAAATAACTTACACACTGAGGGATTTAACAAAAAACAATAGAGGAAAAAAGGACATCTGGGAGTTATCAGATATGAAGTTCCTGAGCAGTGTAATGAGATGGCAAGGAAGGCCCACAGTTTTCTATTGATGAATGATCAAAATTTGTTTATAAAAACAGGGTACTGTTTATGTTGTGGATTTATACTTCGCAACTGGGTTGCCATCATTGCAACACCAGGGTACCTGCCTACCCCCTGATGAGGAGGCAATAAGTTCCGAAATGGTGCTGTATGGGTGATGGTATCTGCTGAGAATAAGTAACAATAGTCTTCTCCTACGGTAAAGAGTTACTTATTCGAGGTAGTGCAATACCATAGCAACTCATTGTGAAGGTATTCACAATATGAGATATATTGTGAATGATGATGATGCCAATTTATAACTACTTATGTAGTTGGCTATGCACAGAAATTATGCAAATGCACTAACTTGTACATTAGTTAAACTATTTACGTAACCTGAGGCTTTAGCCTCAAACTGTACCACAATCTTCACTGATTTTCTTAATTATAGGTTATCTATGCAATAAACTGAATTGACACAATCCAATGAGTGAGATGTTCATTATACAAATCACCACTAAGTATTTGACAGCAACAGACAAGAGCCAGCTTTATGCTTCCTTTCAAATACCCAATCATCATCATCATCCCTTACAAGACAGCAAGACCAGTCAAAAATATGATCTTTCTTCATAATTCAGGTATTTGATCAAGTGTAATTATAAAAAGGCACAGATTAGGTAAATGAATGTTTCAGAGAATGAAAGAGTGTGACAGATATCCAGGTTGAACAAGCTGGGTCCCCCACAATCCCATGTGGTCTTTTGACTACTGTTTAAATCCAAAATACCAAAACTGGGTGGGGGTGTGAGAATTATTATTATTTATTCTTTTTCCATTTTGTTATTTTATGTGCTATGTTTGCTATAAATATTTTGATGATTTGCTTAGTGAAGCTGACAACATTAATGAATAAAAAAAAAGATTGAAATGGAGAAAGGGAGGAAATTCTGGATCCTCTCTTTATTACTGAGTTAGAAAAAGTCATCAGGTATGGAAACAGCAACAGAAGGTGCTTCCATAGCTGGGTGGGCAGGAGCAACAGTGCGTAGCACACGCTTCTTGATTAGACAGGGGTTCAAGCCCGTGACCACCAAATACGGAGGATGTGGAAATGTCAGGGAATGACCACTGCATATCCCGAGGCAATATGGCCTTAGTTGCTAATGCTCCTAAAAACCAAATAACAAACAACAATAACAAACAGCAACAGATAAATGAAATTTGATCTGAACTGTTGTGGTACCACAACACAGAGAACTGATCTGAATAATGTGGTAACACATTACATCACAATATCCAGTCAGTTGTATTCTGAATAAAAACTTAAAGATTGCATCACTATATAAAAAGAGAAAAAGATAAATAAAGAAATTAGAGAAGAGTTTTATCAGAGGAACTCCTTAAAATCTGCACAACAGGCAAGAATGTGGCATCCCCTGCAAACCTTATGCCAAGCAAGGGATACCACAATGAAATACTCACACTAGGGAAATTATAGAAATGTAATGGGAATATAATAACTCCTACCGTCTGTTTACCGAGCGAGCAGCGCTAGAGTGCTGTATCGAGAAACTAATTTTCCGCGTAAGTTATCTGACGTTTCTCGTCGTTCTCATGTTGGTTTTCTTTACCTTCACCAGAAAAACTACTGGGGTGACAAATATCCAATCAATGGTAATTCTAAGCTGTAGCAAACTTTAGACAGTATAAACAGGTAAAGAGGATGGAAGAAGAGAGAAATTGACTAAACATATATATAAAGCAGAAACAAATGGTAACAAGCCCAGAGATAAATTGAGAGAAATGTTAATATGATGTCAAGCGAGCATCAAAAGAAAGAGGGCTTATTCTGGAAAACACTAAACATTCTACAGGATATTGGATAGCATGGAAGAAAATGGAACACTCATAGTCTAATGGTGATATGGAATACTGAGAGTCTAAAAGGATTGATGTGCACTATCATAGGGATTTGTACACCGACTGAACATAACAGATTTAGATGATGCTGCTACTGCAATAAAGGTGGGGGGGAGATAAGCTGTTGGTGAAGAAGTTGACGAAGGTAGTTAGGATTGATCTTAGGCAGAAGGCTTTTATTCCACTTGATGGGATTGCAGAAAATGTCTTCTTGTTGCAGTCCCTTATTACTCATTCTTGAACTAAATTTCAAAGACTGCATCTGGCTGCACTGGATTTATAAAAAGCATTTGATAATGTTTCATAGTTTGCTATTTTATAAATGCCGAAGAAGCATAAATTTCCAGTATCATTTGTTGAATATATATGCAAATGACTACAAGAGACTTGTTCTACTACTATCAGGTTCCTCATGGCGAGCAGAGCTATGTTTCCAAAGAGAGTTGTCAGACAATGGAGACAGGGAGATCCCCTGTCTCCGTTATTGTTTAATTCAGCGACTGACCTTCTTTTTGTGAATTTTCACAGTTATATTGGGTTTCAAATGGATATGTATAAAGTTAACAGTTTGGTTTTTGCCAATGACCTGATATTGGCTGTGTCAACCTCTGCAGGCATTCACACCCTTTTGGATAGATTGAATCAGTTTTTTACGAAGAGAGATGTTTGATGATAAATATCAAAAAGTCATGGATGCTCTCTCTGGTACCTTTGGGTAGAGACAAAGAAAATCAAAGTTGAGGAAATGAGACCTTACCGACTGGGCAGGTGGATATGCCGTGGAAGTATTTGGGTATTGAGTTTACTCCCATGGGAAGGACCACTGCTGGGGCCATCCTGGAAGGCCTGCTGGTGCTGCTTAAACATGCACCACTCAAGTCTCAGCAGAGGCTGTTCATCCTATGGACATATTTGTTAACTAGGCTGTATCATTGTTTAGTCCTTGGTAGTGACAGCTGCTAAGTGAAATAGCTTAGAAGTCCAGGTGAGATTGCCTATTAGGCAGTGGCTAAGTTGTCCCATGATGTACCCACAGGATATTACCATGTGAACATTGTCGATGGTGGTTTCAGGGTGCCATCTTATAGGTGGATTATTCCAATTATGAAAAAGAAACATTTGAGGCTCTTTAATACTCGTCTTCTGATATGATGATAAGGTCACTGACTGGTTCCCAGTGGTATCAAAGGGAACTGCAGGATATTGAGAAACTATTAGTGGATGGATCAATGAGTTTGGAGTCTAAACCATCTGTGAAGGGGCATTAAAGCTGTCTTTTACGCTTCTCCTTTGATGGCTTGAGATTGAAGGAATCCGGCAAGGTGCATTCTCAACATCGATGGGTGGGGGATGGTGTACTAGGCTGCTGTCAGGTAATGAATTTATTGAGCTTGTGAAAACAAGAATTAATGCCCTTCCTACCCTCTCTAGGACATCAAGAGGATGGACCAGGGTGTTTAGCAGAGGAGTCCATCACCCATGTCGCACTTCCTGCCATTGCACTCATGGGGTGAGAGTTAGGAGACATGATGCGGTGGTTAATATTGTTGGGGACTGGCTCAGCCAACAAGGATGGTCAGTTCAAAAGGAACCAAGATTTAATACGGTAGGTGTTCGAAAACTCGATCTTCTATGTGTGAAAGATGGTTCAGCGTTCCTTTTAGATGCTCAAGTCGTTGGATCGTGGAGTGATTTAGAGGTCTGTCATAAACATGAAAAATAAATATGATCTTAACCCCTCTAAAGCTATGGGTCTTTCATCATCTGATTTGAAAATTTCTGTGAGGGGATGCACAGTTGTTTCAAGGTTCACCAGCAGATGACAACTATTATGTAATGTTGATTAACCATTTATACACTATCGTGTACCAGACATTGTAAGGTTACCATGTACCCTTAAAATATGGGAAATTTAATTAAAAAAAAAATAATAAATAATAACAAAAATGGAACACTGATAGTCTAAAAGAATTGATGTGCACTATCACAGGGACTTGTACACCCACTGAACATAACAGATTTAGTTGATGCTGCTACTACAATTAGGGAGGGGGAGAGGAGAGGGAGAGAATGTGTTATTGGATTCACAGTGCGATGTTTTCACAATTTATTCCTCCGGGATATGTTTCCGCGATTTTTTTAAGTTTACATCGGCCGGAAAAAACTTACATAAGGTCTAATTTATGGAAGTCTAGTATTACGTAAGTCAGGGGGGTATACCAATTCCTTGTTTAAGCAGTGAAAAGTCTGAAAAATTCCGATGAGGAGGATGACTATTCCTTGGGCAATACTTTGATAAGTATAGAATCTGAAATCCAATTCCAATTAAGTGATTACACAGTTTTCCCTCACTGAAGTTCTACATTTCATTTTCATAAAAATTAAGACTTAAAACAAAAAAAATTCATAAAACATATTTGGCTATTCATTAAAACAACTGAGATATATCATGGCTAAAATTGCCACACAGTGGAAATTTCCAGTTTTTTCTAATAAAAATAAAGGACTACTATATC
Organism: Mastigoproctus giganteus; assembly: GCF_048544385.1. Classification (NCBI taxonomy): domain Eukaryota; kingdom Metazoa; phylum Arthropoda; class Arachnida; order Uropygi; family Thelyphonidae; genus Mastigoproctus; species Mastigoproctus giganteus. The sequence continues at coordinate 3,796,213 of NC_143578.1, read as the reverse complement.
TTGTGGCAGGTATGGATGATGCCACCTGCTTGGCAGGTAGCAAGTGCACATAATAAATAAATACATCTTGTGTATAATAAATATATACTATTATTAAGCAATTCATTATACTAAATACAGCTTTTTTTCCAGTTGTGCTCTCCAAAATTAGTGGTGGTGGGAGATGGGGGACTGCATAAAAATAGAATAGAATTAATTTGAAAGTGGCATAGTCTCAATATGCAAATCTACATCCAACTATTAAATTCACATCAGCTATTCTATAGCTAACACTTAAAATTTCATAGAGGTTATACTGATTTGCATCACGATGTATTATAAAATCAAAAGTGAAAAATGCATTTGATAAATAGAAAGGTTTCATATCAGAAAGAATTTTCATTAGGATATATATTTTGAGTAATGGCCCACATTTACTGGCAGTTGAGAAAGGCAGTTATAATGCAAATCTCAAAAGAGACAGATTCTGTTATGATCTTTGAGCAATGTTTGATTATTCTAGTTCATACATCTTTCCAATATTTTCTTAGAACATCAATGTAAATAGCAGTTTCTAAATTAAAATATGCATAGCTGTCATGCACCTAACTAAATTCAAACTAACTGAATTCACTATGAAGTTGATGAAACTATGATCTTAATACTTTACATTATAACAGGAAAGCAGATGTTGCAAGTTGCTTTACTTCTTGGTATGACGTAGACAACTGTGCCATAAAGAGTTTTAGACAGTCAACCTTCATTTGCAATAACAATGTGAAATTTAACACTAATGTTTATGTACGACAGAAACTATAACAATAAGGAAGCTGCCACTTTCCACTCCTGTATACCACAATATGGCTTTGCAATATTCTTCAAAAAAGTTGTCCTTTTATAATTAACCTTTTGCATTCCAGCATCCTCTTCATGACTAGCATTTGAATATCTTCTGGAAGCAAGTAACAAAAAAAGTTTGCTATCATTACATCTCACCTGAAAATAAAATTATTTTCATTATATGAATAAACAAGTTTTTTTATGGCAATAAATTTTAGTTTAAACAAATTCACTACAAAATTTATTTTAATGATTTAAACGAATATCAATAAAGCACTGTAAATCACATAAAAAACAAATTAGCATAATACATTATATTACAAAAATATTATGACATTCTTTTTTAAGATGAAGCTTTCACTGAGACTCAGAAAGAATATTGAAAAAAACTGTATATCCCAATATTCAATATTTACTGAACTTTGTAATATACAGTAATAGCTTATGAATTTTTTCTGATACTTTTTCTTAAGAAATGTAATCTTAATAATTTGAATCTCAGTATGTTCCTCTACTTTTACTAAGTAATGCTTTACTAAGGTAAAAAAAAGGGGAAAAAATTCTTTCACTGTATTCCTCATAATCGAAGTCATTGTTCATATGGATGTCCTAAGGTTTATTTATTTATTTTATAAATAGAGATTTCTCTGTGCCATTTACAAGATTAGCAAAATGGATAATTCAAGACATGCAAGTTTAATTTCTGTAGTACGAAAATAAAATAGTAACAAACAATGCAAGCAAGCAAGCTTACATGGCATCAGCCAAAAAAAAACAAACCACACACTTCACACATCTGTACCCTCCTTGAATATTTTCAACTTATCCACTTCCACAACAACAGATGGAAGCCTGTTCCAACAATAACCACCTGCTGACTAAAGGAAAACTTCCACACATCTATACTGCAGCCAACCTGCCTGCCTCAACTTGAATTTATACCCCATCATGCGAGTAGTCTCAGTAAGTGGAAGAATGCCCTTCACATTCAGTCTACTCAATCCATTCAAGGCTTTAAACACCTCAATCAGATCTCCCTGCAGGTGTCTAGTCCCGAGAAGCTGCAATTTACAGAATGGAAGCTTTTCTGGGTAAGAGAACCATTTGTTCCCTTCCCCAAATTGGTTGTGTTTCTCTTCACCCATCCTACCAGTTCTACATCCTAAAGTGAGGCCTCCACAACTGTATACAGTACACAAGATGAGGCCTAACCATGGCCTTATACATAGGGATAATCACCTCCTTATCCCTGCTAGCAAAGTTTCTTTATATAATTGACAAGACAAGACCCAATGAGCTGTAATGGCAGTATATCTGTACTGCTCAGAGAATTTCGTGTCTTATTGCACAATTATCCCCAAGCCTTTTTCATTCTCTACATCCCTGAACGATAAGTTACTCTGGGGTTAGTACTACTCATGCGCAGTACCTTGCATTTCTCAAAGTTAAATTGCAACTGCCATTTTTCCCTTTGTTGACCCAATTTTCCTAGATCTTGTTGAAGTAGTACACCCTGATGACTGTCATAAACCACCCTGCCAATCTTTGTATCATATGCAACCTTAGACATCAATATCATTGATAAATATTTAAAACAACAATGGACCCAGCACTGAACTTTTGTTAACTCCACTAATAACATTAGTCCACAAAGAGCAGTGCCCAGTGATAACCACTCTGTCTTCTTCTACTTACCAATTCCTCCATTCAAAGCAGTAACTTGCCCTTAATGCCACATTGCTCCAGTTTGAACAGTATTCTATTCAGTTTGAACAGTATAGTATTCTATGTGCCAGTGTATCAAAAGCAGTCCTGAAACCCAAGTATATGTTGACGTTGACCAAGATTTTTGCAGCTCCTGTGAACGCTAAGTTTTCATTTATATTTAGTCATTTATTGACTTAGTTGTTATACTAAATTATTTTCTATAAGTAGCTTTATAGTTTTAGCCAAGCTTCGTGAACTATTTTTGAATTTAGATAGTGATTTTGAAAGTTAATACTTAGTGTCCGTAGATTTTATATTCATAACTTTCCGCCACTGTTATACAATACGGAATAGTGTAAGGTTTAACGTAAAACTAGATAGTGAAAATGTAGCACTGTATTAGAAATTTGTTAGATTAGAATAGTATTATCAATTAATCAGTAAAATTTATTAATCTTATTAAAGTTCATTAATTAAATTATACTTAATGGAATCATAATCGAGATTAGAGCAGCAAAGCAGAGTTCACAGAACAGCCAGAGTGCTGTGGCTCGTGGGAGACCTGAAGGGGGCAATTCTCCGACTCATCACAGTTTAAAACAATGCGCAAAATGTGAAATATTTGCAGAACTGTCTAGAACAGGACATGATCTAGCCAAGGAGGATGTCTTTGTGTGTGCTAGGTACAGAGACTGTAAAGAAATTAGGTGCCAACTCAGTGTTCTGATGGGCGTCTTTGAGAGTTTGAAGAGTAGGGTAAATGCCCTCAAAGAAATAAATGAGGGCCCATCAAGCTCTCAGCTGCCCAACTCAATGCCAGAGCTCACTCCTGTGCATCAGGCAACACAGAGGCAATCTCCAAAACAGCATGCGTTGGTCCCACAGGAACTAGTTATTGTCGGTGAATCTAGTGTCAGGGAGACGGGGAATATATTATACAAAAAGGATAGGTGGAAAAGGACCAGTGTATATTTGCCAGGGGCAACAGTTGATGATATTGTAGGGCAGATATCATCTTTTAAGGGTGCAAAAGGTGATATTGTTGTACACATTGGCGTTGTTGTTGTTGTTGTTATTATTTAGGAGCATTAGCAACTAAGGCCATATTGCTCTGGGGATAGGCGGTGGTTATTCCCTGACCTTTCCGCATCCTCAGTATTTGGTGGTGACGGGCTCGAACCGCGGTCTAATCAAGAAGCGTGTACTACGCACTGCTGCTCCTGCCCACCTGGCTACGGAGGCGCCGTACACATTGGCACTAATGACCTTAAGAGTAAGAGATTTGCAGATTTACTTAACAAGAACAGGTCAGTACTGGAAAAAAAAAGTCGCATTAGGGTTAAATTTGAAAGCATCTGCAATTCTGCCCAGACACGATAGGAGGGAGTACACGATGATAGCCTTCTCAATCAATTCGGCCCTGGAGAGATTGTGCAAGGCTCATGGGGTAGAGTTTTTTTCAGCGTGGTCTGTGCTTGCTAACAGGAGAGATTGCTTCTACAGGGATGGGATACACTTAAATAGAAAAGGTGCAAGAATATTTGTTGATGCTATTGAGGCAGTGTTAGGTGGGTTGGAAAACTGATAGCTTGGGGGGGAAACAGGCCAAAAGATTAATGGTAGCTGCAGGCAGAGGCGAAAGTGATTCTTGCACTACTTCTATTGTAATGAGCAGCAGCCTAGAGAGCAGCAAGTTGCTGGGGACTTCAAGAACTGTTTTGAGTCATCATGGAACAAGTAAATACATGGGCTGTGTTAGGGTAACTAACAGTAAGAATAATTGCATGTATACTTGCAATTAGTAAATAAAAAAGTATAGTAAATAAAACTGATGAATTTGAAGTGCTGATCAAGACATCAAAAGCAGATATTGTTGGGATATCAGAGACATGGTGTCACACAGATATAAGCAGTGCAGAATTGGAATTTAGGGAGTACAATGAGTAAAGAAAGGACGGACAGGGTAGGAAGTGAGGAGGGGTTATGCTGTTAGTTAAGAAACACAATCTAAAGAAGTGCATCCAGTTGACACAGGTAGACAGAGCAATGTTGAGTCTGTTTTATGTGACATAAACACTGGGAAGGTGAAAATGAGAGTAGGAGTATGTTATAGGCTCTAATGACTCATCAGAGTCATCTCATCTACTCATCAGAGTCATCTAATGTTGTACTCATCAGAGTCATCTAATGACTCTGATGAGTACAATGAACAGTTGTGTAGAGAAATAGAATGGGCCAGTAAATCAGAATGTCTTGTAATAGAGGATTTTAACCTTCCAGATATTGACTGGAACTTGTGGTTTGGTCACTCGCACGCTAGCAAGGCTTTTGTGGATTTATTGGAAGATTGTTTTCTACAGTTTGAGGGACAACCAGAGGGAGTAATACGCTTGATCTGATTATCAGTGGTGATTAATCATGCATTAAGAGTTTGGAGATAAAGGAACCGCTATGTGACAGTGATCATGGTGTACTGATGTGGGATTTACTTAAAAATGTAACTACCATCAATGGTAAAGGGAGGGATTTTTGTTTTTATAAAAGGTGACTACAGTGGGATCAACTGATGATGTTACCAATGGTGAATTCTAAATGGGAATTAAGAGAATTCCCATTTAGAATTCACCTTCAGGGAATTAATCTTGGAGACTACTAAGCTTTTCATACCAACTAAGAAATAATGTTCAAGGTTCAGGCCTAAATGGATGTCGGATGAATTAATGAGGCTCGTGGCAGAAAAGAAAAATGCATGGGCTGCATATAAATTATCAGGCAACACAGATGCCTAAAGCAGATATAAGCTAGTCTGTAATCAATCACAAAGGAGATTAGACTTTGATTTGATTTGATTTTGGGTTTATTGGCGCAAAAACAACTAAGGTTATACTGCGCCAAGAAACCGGAGATTAGACAGGCGAAGGTAAATTACCAGAAATCATTGGCAATGGACGCAAAGAAAAACAGCAAAGAGTTCTTTTCTTATGCAAACTCTAGAAGGAAGGGGATGAATCAGATTAGTCCACTTAACATAGATGGTTCGATTATTGATGATCCTGCTCTAGTAGCTGATAAACTGAATGAGTACTTTGCATCTACATTCAAACAAGAGTTATTCAAGGAGGGGAATGCCAGAAGTTTATCAAACTCTAATAAGTGATTTTGTAATAACTGAGAGCAAAGTGGACGAAAAATTGTTGAAGTTAAACATAAAAAGGGCACCTGGGATCTATCCAGTTATAATGAACGCGGCAGCAAGGGAAGTAAGCAAACCCTTAGCCATAATTATGGGAGCATCCTTAGAGTCAGGTGAGATGTGCCAATATAGCCCCAATTCACAAAGGGGATTCAAAGGGTGACACAAATCATTATAGACTTGTTAGTTTAACTTCTGTTCTGGGGAAAATAATGGCATCACTGGTTAAAGTAGTGATACAGATTGCAGTAATAGTTCAGACACAGCATGGGTGTGTTAGGGGAAGTCTTGTCTGGCCAATTCGATTGGATACTACAATGTGGTCACAAAGGAACTGGATGCAAAATATAATTTTGATATCATATACTTGGATTTCAGGAAATCTTTTGATACTGTTGCACATGGAAGACTACTGTACAAACTGGAACAGTGTGGCATTAAGGGCAAGTTGCCAGAATGGTTGTGTGGGAGACGACAGAGTGGTAATCAATGGACACTGCTCTTCATGGACTGATGTTATTAGTGGAGTTCCCCAGGATTAGGTGTTGGGCCCACTGTTATTTTGTTAATTTATCGATGACATTGATGAAGGTATATCAGGCTTAATGTCAAAGTTTGCAGATGATACAAAGGTTGCCTGGGTTGTTAATGACAGTAAAGATAGTATGCTATTGCAACAGGATCTAGAAAAGTTAAGCAAATGGGCTGAGAAGTGACAATTGAAGTTTAACATTGACAAATGCAAAGTACTGCATATGGATAGTAGTAACACAAAAGAAACATACCAACTGTGTGTTACTACAGTCAGGGAGGTGAAGAATGAAAAAGACCTGGGGATAATTGTGCAGTCAGATATGAAGTTCTCCGAGCAGTGCAGATGGGCTGCCAGAGCAGGTCATGGAGTTTTGTCAATGAGATATAGGAATTTTGCTAGCAGAGACAAGGAGGTGATTATCCCTTTGTATAAGGCAATGGTCAGGCCACATCCTTGAGTACTGTATACAGGTCTGGAGGCCTCATTTTAGGAAGGATGTAGAGTTGCTAGAACGAGTACAGAGAGGGGCAACAAGATTAGTGAGAGGAACAAAGTGGTGTGCTTATGAAGAAAGGCTTAAGTTCTGCAAGTTGCAGCAGCTGGAGACTAGGCACCTGTCTAGTCTCCAGCTGCTGCAACTCCGAGGTGTACAAGGGCTTGAATGGTTTGAGCAGGCTCAATGCTAATAGGATACTGATTCAAACTGAGGAAAGAAAGTTGTGCAATTGATGTGTGGAAGTATGCCTTTATTCAGTCTGTAGTTGATTGCTGGAACAGACTTTCATCTGTGTTGTGGAAGTTGATAGCTTAAATAAATTTAAGGTTGAAATAGACAAACATTTGGAGTGATCGGGTGGGTGAAATGGGAAGTTTTTTTTTTGGATGGTGTTGTATAAGCTTGCTTTCTTGTATCATAGTAACATATCACATTTGTTAGGCAAGACCACCCCTTAAAAAACCAAGCAGTTATTGCAGTATAATTGCATGCTGTCGAAATGCATTACTTCTTTAACCGGTGATTAAATTATTTTCCCAGAAAAGATGTTAAGCCAACAGGTCTTTTTTTTTTTTGGTCCCTTTATGAATTGGGTTATATAGTTGTACATCTCCAGTATATACAAACCTCCCGTAAATCCAAAACTGCTCTCATAATTATGGCTAAGTGTTTGCTTACCACCTTTGCTGTTTTAATTGAATAGATTCCTTCCACCCATCCTGCATTGTCATATAATGGGGAATTTTAACTTTCCAGATATTGATTGTGGATTGGTCAATTGAACACTAGCAAGCCTTTTATAGATTTATTGATTGAGTTCTCTATAATAGCAAGTCTGAAAGACAACCAGAGGGATCAATACTCTTGATCTCATTATCAGCAGTGATTTTTCATTTTTTAAGAATCTTTAGATAAAATAACCACTAGGTGGCAGTGATCACAGTGTACTGATGAGAGATTTACTTAAAGATGTAAGTACCATCAGAGATAAAGGGAAGGGTTCTTGCTTTTGTAAATGTGACTATGCCAGTCCCATACTGTTTTTAAATTCTATATGGTGGAACCCCTGTATAGAATCCAGTTAATCTTGGAAGCTTCTAGGTTTTTCATACCAACTGAGAAATACTGTTCAATGTTTAGGCCTAATTAGAAGTCAAATGAACCAACGAGACTCGTGGCAGAGAATAAAACTTCATGGATGCGCACAAATTATCACATGATACAGACACTTATGATGGATATAAGCTAGTCTGTAATCAGGTAACAAAGGAGGTTAGGCAAGTGAAGGTGGATTGCAAGAAATCATTGGCAAATGATGCAAAGAAAAACAGCAAAGACTTCTTTACTTATGAAAACTCTAGAGGAAAGGGGATGAATCAGATTGGTCCACTTTAGCATTAGTTGAGACATATGATGCAAGAAAGCAAGCTTATAGAGCATCACCCCCCCCCAAACCTCTTCCCATTTCACCCATCCAGTCACTCCAAATATTTGTCTAGTTTAGTCAAAATTTATTTAAGCTATCAACTTCCACAACAACAGATCTGTCTGTTCCAGCATTCAACTACCTGCTGGCTAAAGGCAAGTTTGCGCACATCTATTCTACAACTGTCTTTCTTCATTTGAATCTATGCTTTAATCTTAATCTGAGCAAGCCGGAGTATCCCATCAGCACTGAGCCTGCTCAAACCATTCAATGCATTGTACACCTCAAGCAGATCACGTCGCAGGTGCCTAGTCTCCAGATGCTGCAACATGCAGAATTTAAGCCTTTCTTAGTAAGAGAACCTTTCATTTCCCTTACCAATCTTGTAGCCCTTCTCTGTACTTTTTAGCATTAGCATTAGTAGAGGCATTTGATGCAAGAAAGCAAGCTTATGCAGCATCAGCCAAAAAAAAAAAAAAAAACCACTTCCACTTCACCCCTCTGTTCGTTCAAAATACCTGTCCAGCTGAGCCTTAAACTTATTTAAGCTATCAACTTCCACGACAAGGGATGGAAGTCTGTTCCACCAACCAACCACCCGCTGGCTAAAGGCAAATTTCCGCACATCTATCCTACATCTGTCTTTCCTCAATTTGAATTTATGCCCTCTCAGGTGATTATTCTGAGCGAGAGGTAGAATCCCATCAGCATTGAGCATGCTCAAACCATTCAAGGCCTTATACACCTCTATCAGATCACCTCGCTGGTGCCTAGTCTCCAGACACTGTAATTTGCAAAACTTAAGCCTTTCTTCGTAAGAGCACCCCTTTGTTCCATTCACTAATCTTGTTGCCCTTCTCTGTACTCGTTCCAGCAGCTCTACATCCTTCTTGAAATGAGGCCTCCAGACCTGTATACAGTACTCTAGGTGTGGCCTGACCATTGCCTTATACAAGGAAATAATCACCTCCTTATCCCTGCTAGAAACATTCCTATATATCATTGACAATACACCATGAGCTACTCTTGCAGCCCGTCTGCACTGCTCAGAGAACTTCATATCTGCCTGCACAACCACCCCCAAGTCCATATCATTCTCTACCACTGTCAGTGTAGTACCACAGAGTTGATACGTTGCTCTGGGGTTGCTGTTTCCCATGTGTTGTACTTTACATTTGTCAATGTTAAACTTCATTTGCCACCTCTCATCCCATCTGCTCAACCTTTCCAGATCCTGTTGCAGCAGCATAGTGTCAGTAGTGTCCTTGACAACCCTGCCTGCCTTTTTATCGTCTGCAAACTTCGACATTAAGCTTGATATACCCTCATCAATATCATTTATGAACACAGAAAACAATAATGGACCCAACACTGAGCCCTGAGGGACTCCACTAATAACATTAGTCCACGACGAGCAGTGTCCATTGATTACCACTCTCTGTCTTCTCCCCCTCAGCCACCCCTTTATCCACAGCAGCAATTTGCCTCCAATGCCACACTGCTCCAATTTGTGCAGTCTTCCATGTGCAACACTATCAAAAGCCTTTCTAAGATCCAAGTATATAATATCAAAGTTATTCCCTGCATCCAGTTCGTTTGTGACTGCATCATAGTATCCAATCAAATTGGTCAGGCATGACTTCCCCTTAACAAAACCATGCTGTGTCCGAGCTATAGCTGAAGTCTTGTCTAAATGATCCTGCAGTGCTTCTTTAACTAGTGCTTCCATTAATTTTCCTGGAACAGAAGTTAAACACACAGGTCTATAATTACTTGTGTCAGCCTTTGATCCTCCTTTGTGAATTGGGGTGACATTTGCACATCTCCAGTCTGTGGGTACCTCCCCTGAGTCCAAGGAAGCTCTCATAATTATGGCTAAGGGTTTGCTTACTTCCTTTGCTGCCTCCTTTAATATAACTGGATAGATCCCATCCACCCCGGGTGCCTTTCTTGTGTTTGTCTTTAACAATTTCTCCTCCACTTTACTCTCAGTTATTACACGATTCTCTAGCTTACTGCTAGAGTTGAATACACCTCTGGCTTTACCCTCGCTAAATAACTCCACATGTGTGAATGTCGATGCAAAATATTCATTTTGTTTGTTAGCTACCTGAGCAGGATCATCAACAGTTGACACATCGATATCAAGTGGACCAATCTGATTCATCCCCTTCCTTCTAGAGTTTACATAAGTAGAACTCTTTGCTGTTTTTCTTTGCATCCCTTGCCAAAGATTTCGCGTAATCTGCCTTCGCCTGCCTAACCTCCTTTGCAACTTGGTTACAGATCAACTTGTATCTATCATATGCTTCTGTGTCATGTGTTAATTTGTATGTATCCCATGCATGTTTCTTCTCTGCCATATGCCTCATCAGTTCATCTGACATCCATTTAGGCCTAAACCTTGAACAATATTTCTTAGTTGGTATGTAAAGCATAGTAGCTTCCAAGATAAGTTCTTTGAATGCTTCCCATGCCATATGCCTCATCAGTTCATCTGACATCCATTTAGGCCTAAACCTTGAACAATATTTCTTAGTTGGTATGTAAAGCCTAGTAGCTTCCAAGATAAGTTCTTTGAATGCTTCCCATTTTGCATTTGCTGTTGATAACATCATCAGTTGGTCCCACTGTATAGAATTTAAATACTGTCTCAGTCCATCATAGTCGCCTTTACGAAAGCAATAACCCTTCCCTTTACCCCTAATGGTAGTTACCTCTTTGAGTAAATCCCACTTCAGCACACTGTGATCACTGCCACCTAGTGGTTCATTTATCTGCAGATTCTTAATGCATGAAGAATCACTGCTGATAATCAAATCAAGAGTATTCCTCCCTCTAGTTGCCTCCCGAACATGCTGATGTAGAAAACAATCATCCAATAAATTCGCAAAAGCCTCGCTAGTGTGTGAGTGACCAGCCCCCAAATTCCAGTCAATATCTGGGAAATTAAAATCTCCCATTATAAGACTCTCTGATTTACTGGCCCACTCTATTTCCCTGTACAGTTTCTTATTATACTCATCAGAGTCATTAGGCCTATAGCACACTCCTACTCTCAATTTTGATCTCCCAGTGCTTATGTCACACCAAACTGACTCGACACTGCACTGTCCAGCGATGTCCACTGGCTTCACTTCCTTGGATTTAATGTATTTCTTAACTAATAGCATAACCCCTCCTCCCTTCCTATCCAGTCTATCCTTTCTGTAGACGTTGAACTCCCAAAATTCCAGTTCTGCATTCGTTATATCTGTGTGACACCACGTCTCTGATATCCCAACAATATCTGCCTTTGATGTTTTGAGCAATACCTCAAATTCATCAAATTTATTTACTAAACTCCTAGCATTGGTGTACATGCAAGTATACATGCACCTATTTCTATTCTTAGCTACCCTTACACAACCCATGTGTTTACTTGTGCCGCAATGACTCCCGGCAGTCTCTGAAATATCCTGCATCTTGTTTTTCAGGCTTCTGCTCATTCCAATAGAAGCAGTGCAAGAATCTCTTTCACCTCTGCCTGTGGCTACTGTTAATCTATTCGTCTTTGTCTCCCCCTAAGTTAGCAGTTTTTCGACCCACCTAACACTGCCTCGATATCATCAGCAAATGCAAATACTTGCTCAAGCAACTCTACATCCTTCTTAAAATAAGGCCTCTAGACCAGTACACAGTACTCAAGATGTGTACTGACAATTGCCTTATACAAAAGGATAATCACCTCCTTTTCCCTGCTAGCAAAATTCCTATATATTATTGATAATACCCAATGACCTGCTCTGGCAGCCTGTCTGCACTACTCAAAAAACTCCAATCTGACTGTACAATTACTCCCAGGTCTTTTTTCCCCCAGTTTTCTACCACTGTAAGTGTAGTGCCACAGAGTTCTGTGTTACTTCTACCCATATACAGTACTTTGCATTTGTCAATGTTAAACTTCATTTGCCATTTCTCAACCCATCTGCCCAACTTTTCTAGATCCAGTTTTCTAGATCCTAAATTCTGTCATTAACAAACCTGCCAACCTTTGTATCCTCTGCAAACTTTGACATTAAGCCTGATATACCTTCATCAATATCATTGATAAATATACAAAAGAACAGTGGGCCCAACACAGAACCCTGGGGGACTCCACTAATAACATCAGTCCATGAAGGGCAGTGTCCATTGATTACCACTCTGTTGTCTCTCACTCAACCAACCTTTTATCTATTGTAGCAACTTGCCCTTAATGCCACACTGCTCCAATTTGTACAGTAGTCATCCATGTGCAACAGTTTCAAAAGCTTTCCTGAAATCCAAGTATACGACATCAAAATTATGTTTTGCATCCAGTTCCTTTGTGACCACATTGTAGTATCGATTCAAACTGGTCAGGCAAGACTTCCCCTAACAAACCCATGCTGTGTCTGAACTATTACTGCTGTCTTGTCTAGGTGACACTGCATCACTACTTTAACCAGTGACACCATTATTTTCCATGAACAGAAGTTAAACTTAGGTCTATAATTATTTGCATCACCCTTTGAACCCCTTTGCAAATTGGGAATACATTTGTACATATCCAGTCTATGGGGATCTCCGCTGAATCTATGGTTCAGGGGAGATCATTAGCATTAGTAGCATTAGTTATGCTGAATCATTAGCATTAGTAGAGGCATCATATGCCTCTACTAATGCTAATGCCTAATATTCTTACCACGTGTACGCCATATCCAAAAATTTCATTACTTCATACAGCATGTCCCACCCACTTTTTCTTACTATCGAATACACCATGAATTGTCAAACTAATAGAGTAAGCTTATCTGCAAAATGTTCTAAACCTCCCAAACACTAACTAATTCATTTCACAAATATATGTGGTATCAATTCTAATCTCAACGATGTCCATTTCCACTTGCAGTCTGCCAAACCCCATGTACTTTTCCTGACAGAATCTCAGTTATCAGTTGATTCAACTACTGCTCATCTCAGTTGCCCAAATTATTCGCTGATTGATTCCTTTCGCCTCAAAGGTGGTACTTGTGCATATGTACGATTCAATATTCCCTGTCAGAGACTTGGTAATTTGGAATATCATCTTTTTGATCTTCTCTGGCTCAAAATCTCTCTACCTCATTGTATCAAATTCATCTGCTGTCTCTACGGTTCTCCCAACTCCACTAATCACTTGGAGCTGTTTGACTTCCTCTCTTTGCAACTTGACTTTCTCCAATCCAACTTTCCTAACAGTGAGGTAATTTTCCTTAGTGATTTTAATGTTCACAATTCCAGCTGGCTTCCGTTTTTTAGACACACTGACCCAGCTGGTCGAGATGCTGAGGCTTTTGAAATTACTAAAGACCTTGCACGATTCTTCATTTACCTACAAGAATATCGGACAATCCTAACCATACAGCGAACAAGCTTGATCTTTTTCTCACAAACAACCCTTCTAAGTACACGGTCAAAGTGAGAGATCCTTTAAGCACCTCAGATCACAACTTGGTGATTGTCTCTTCTCCAATGGAGTCTCTATCTCATGGTTATTCCCAACCTCGTAGTGTTTGGCATTACAAGAACGCAAATTGGGATGACCTGCGAGATTTCTTTTCTTATTTTCCTTGGTTGGATTACTTTCAAAACTTCTGATGTCAGCGTTTGCTCAGATCGTGACAGTGAAATTATTCTTGCAGGAATGGAATCATTTATCCCACACTCCATTTTAAAATCTCATCCTTTATCTAAACCTTGGTTTTCCAATAAATGTGCTAAGGCTCTTCAAGAGAAGAACGTTGCACATCGTAATTGGCTTGTTTCTAATTTTTCAGTTTCATTTTCTGTCTACACCAAAGCTCGCAACAATTGTAAACAGTTATTAATCAGTCCAAACTAGAGTTTGAACAGGCTAAGAGTAGAAAACTTGCTTCTTGCCCTAATGGTAGCCGAGAATTCTGGTCTCTTGCCAAAGCTATTGGCCGCAACTTTTGCCCATCTCTGCTCCCATCTAGCTCGGACACTGCATGGTTTTGTTAAGGGGAAGTCTTGCCCGACCAATTTGATTAGATACTATGATAGGGGTCACAAAAGAACTGCATGCAGGGAATAACTTTGATATTATATACTTGGATCTTAGAAAGGCTTTTGATACTGTTGCACAAGGAAGACTGGTGCACAAATTGGAGCAGTGTGGCATTGGAGGCAAATTGCTGCTATGGATAAAGGGGTAGTTGAGAGAGAGAAGACAGAGTGGTAATCAATGGACACTGCTCATCGTGGACTAATGTTATCAGTGGAGTCCCTCAGGGTTCAGTGTTGGGTCCATTATTGTTTTCTGTATTTATAAATGATATTGATGATGGTATATCAAGCTTAATTTCCAAGTTTGCAGACGATACAAAGGTTGACAGGGTTGTCAAGGACACTACTGACACTATGCTCTGCAACAGGATCTGGAAAGGTTGAGCAGATGGGCTGAGAGGTGGCAAATGAAGTTTAACATTGACAAATGTAAAGTACTACATATGGGGAAACAGCAACCCCGGAGCAACGTATAAACTCTGTGGTACTACACTGACAGTGGTAGAGAATGAAAAGGACCTGGGGTAATTATGCAGGAAGATATGAAGTTCTCTGAGCAGTGCAGACGAGCTGCAAGAGTAGCTCATGGTGTCTTGTCAATGATAAATGGGAATTTTTCTAGCAGGGATAAGGAGGTGATTATTCCCTTGTATAAGGCAATGGTCAGGCCACACCTTGATTACTGTATACAGGTCTGGAGGCCTCAATTCAAGAAGGATGTAGAGCTGCTGGAACGAGTACAGAGAAGGGCAACAAGATTAGTGAATGGAACAAAGGGATACTCTTATGAAGAAAGGCTTAAGTTTTGTAAATTACAGTGTCTGGAGACTAGGCACCAGTGAGGTGATCTGATAGGTGTATATAGCCTTGAATGGTTTGAGCATGCTCAATGCTGATGGGATTCTTTCTCTTGCTCAGAATAATCACCTGAGAGGGCATAAATTCAAATTGAGGAAAGACAGATGTAGGATAGATATGCAGAAATTTGCCTTTAGCCAGTGAGTAGTTGGTTGGTGGAACAGACTTCCATCCCTTGTCGTGGAAGTTGATAGCCTAAATAAATTTAAGGCTCAGCTAGACAGGTATTTCGAACGAACGGAGGGGGTGAAGTGGTAGTGTTTTTTTTTTTTTTTTTTGGCTGATGCTGCATAAGCTTGCTTTCTTGCATCATATGCCTCTACTATTACTAATGTCAACAAATATCTTCTTTCGTCTTCTCAAGCTCCAACCCAAGCACGGTACTAAGTACTACAGGTTCTAATACCTCTTGTGTTTGGGGTTTACATAAAAAAAAAAAAAAACCTGAGCAGAATCATCAACAGTTGAACCATCAATATCCAGTGGGCCAATCTGATTCATCCTTTTCCTTCTAGAGTTTACATAGGTAAAGAACTCCGTGTTGGTTTTTTTTTTGCATCCTTTGCTAAGGATTTCTCATAATCTGCCTTTGCCAGCCTAATCTCCTTTGTGACTTGGTTACAGATCAGCTTATATCTATCATAGGCTTCCATGTCACCCATTAATTTATATGTATCCCATGCATTTTCTTCTCTGCCACATGTCTCATTAGTTCATTTGACATCCATTTATGCCTAAACCTTGAACAATATTTCTTAGTTTGTATGTAAAGCCTAGTAGTTTCCAAGATAATTTCTTTGAATAGTTCCCATTTTGAATTTGCTGTTGGTAACATCATCAGTTGGTTGCACCGTATAGAAATGAAATACTGTCTCAGATCACCGTAGTCACCTTTACGAAAGCAAAAACCCTTCCCTTTACCCTTGATGGTAGTTACCTCTTTGAGTAAATCCCACTTCAGCACACTGTGATCATTGCCACCTAGTGGTTCCTTTATCTGCAGATTCTTAATGCATGAAGAATCACTACTGATAATCAGATCAAGATTATTACTCCCTCTAGTTGCTTCCCGAACATGCTGATGTAGAAAACAATCATCCAAAAAATCCACAAAAGCCTTGATAGTGTGTGAGTGAACAACCCACAAATTCCAGTCAATATCTGGGAAATTAAAATCCCCTATTATAAGACTCTCTGATTTACTGGCGCACTCTATTTCCCTGTACAGTTCCTTATTATACTCACTGGATTTATTAGGCCTATAACACACTCCTACTCTCAATTTTGATCTCCCAATGCTTATGTCACACCAAACTGACTCGACACTGCACTGTCCAGCGATGGCAACTGGCTTCACTTCCTTGGATTTTATGTGTTTCTTAACTAATAATATAATCGCTCCTAACTTCCTATCCTTCCTGTACACATTGTACTTCCCAAATTCCAATTCTGCACTGCTTATATCTGTGTGACACCATGTCTCTGATATCCCAACAATATCTGCCTTTGATATTCTGGGCAATACCTCAAATTTATTTACCAAACTCCTAGCATTGGTGTACATGCAAGTATACATGCACCCGTTTGTATTCTTAGCCACCCTAATACAATCCATGTGTTTACTTGTACTGCAATGACTCCCAGCAGTCTCTGAAATACCCTGTATCCTGTTTTCCAGGCTGCAGCTCATTCCAATAGAAGCAGTGCAAGAATCACTTTCACCTCTGGCAGTGGCTACTGTTAATCTATTATTCCTCGTATCCCCCAATGCTAGCAGTTTTCCGACCCACCTAACACTGCCTCAATAGCATCAGCAAATATTCTTGCATCCTTTCTATTTAAGTGTATCCCATCCCTGTAGAAGCAGTCTCTCCTGTTAACAAGTACAGAACAGGCTGAAAAAAATTCTACCCCTTGAGCCTTGCACAATCTTTCCAGGGCCAAATCGATCGACAAGGCTCTCATCATATACTCCCTCCTATCATGTCTGAGCAGAATTGCAGACACTTTGAAATTCAACCCTAATTCACGACTTTTTTTCAACTTTTTTATCATGGACTGATGGTAGTATTGGTGTTCCACAGGGTCAGTGCTGGATTCGTTATTGTTTTTGTATTTATTAATGATATTATTGAAGATATATTAGTCTTAATGTTTAAGTTTGCAGATGATACAATGGTTGTGAAGATGGTTAATGACATTAATGAATCTTTCCTGCTGAAAAATTAGAAAAAATATCAAAAATACATAGACAGATATATTCGATAATTAAATAATCTAGAAAAATTAGACAGATATCCCGAGAAATGGCAACTGGAATTTAACATCGACAAATGCAAGGTACTGTATATGGGTAGCAGTAATCCCAGAGTAACATATCAACAATGTGGTTCTACACAGTTTGTACTGGAAAATGAAAAGGATAAGGGTGAGAATTGTGCATCAGATATGAAGTTCTATAACCAGTGCAGGCAGGCTGCTAAGATAACTCTTTGGATTTTGTCAATGATACTCAAAATGTGGCCTGACCATTGCCTTATGGGGATAAGGAGGCAATTATCCATATAAGGCAATGGGAAAGATGCAGAGCAGTTGGAATTGGTACAGAGAAGGTCAATTAGACTGGTGAGGGAAAAAAATGGTTGCTCATACCAAGAAAGGCTTCTGCAAACTGCGGCATCTAGAGAGTAAGCACCTATAAGGTGGTCTTATTGAAGTGTTTAAGGCTTGGCTTGGCCAAGCTCAATGCTGATGAGATTCTTCCTCTTGCTCAGACTATGCACAAGGGGAATATAAATTCAAATAGAGGAAGGTTGGTTGTAGAATAAATGTGCAGACATTTGCCTTCAGCTGATAAGTGGAAGTAGCTTCCATCCATTTTTGTGCAAGTGGCTACTGTGAATAAATTTAAGGAAGAACTACACAAACTATTGGAGAAGATGGATGGGTGAAGTGGACTTTATTTTTGGCTGATGCTGTATAAGTTTGCTTTCTTGCATCATTTGCCACTAGTTCCTTGGTCACTGCATCATAGTGACCATCACTTTTGTTAGACAAGACTGGCCCTTGACAAATCCATGCTGTGATTGCAGTATAATTGAATGCTGTCCAAATGGTCATGCATTATTTCTTTAACCAGTGATTCCATTATTTTGCCGAAACAGATGTTAAGCTAACAGGTGTGTTGTTTGGTTTTATGTTTATTGGCACATCAGCAGCATAGGCTATAATGCACCAACAATGGTAAATTAATAACAAACAATAATAAAATTGGTAAAAGGTAGAATGGTGATAAAAGATTATAGTGACCCATTAAAATTGGTCACGATGTCAAGAAAAGGTTTGCCATACATATATAAAAATATAAATGATCATAAAAGTATAAGTGATATATAAGTATAGTTAAAATTATGCACAATAAAAGTATGTTTTATATATATATATGTATATATATAAAAAAAGTTAATTTTAAAAATGAAATAACAGCCGACACGTCGTTGTCAGATAGTATCTGACAGTATAGGGCTCAAGTCAGATGGTTAAAAGAGGTAAACAATACGCTCTGTTCATGTCCAAAATGCGGACATTCATTTAAAATATTTTTAATTGTTAAAAAAAAGGTGTTGCAATCCTTGCACATAGGAGGGTCATACGCCCTCAGCAGAAAGGCATGAACAACTTCCTCTCTACAGTTGCTGTGCAGACTAGACTGCAATCTTTGGATTACAGACTTAATCTGATACAACTTGTTTGTGGCCTGTCCATGCCATGATGGGAATGTAGTACGTTTTGTATCACTTGCCTGTAGTCTGCATATGGGACCATCAGGCTGTGATTTCTTTAGGATTGTGTTGATCTGGCTGCAGCATCTGCCAGATCATTACTCTGATCCCAATGTGGCTCAGGATCCAGCAGAAGCAGATGTGAATGTAGATTCAGTAAGAGAACGCAATTTCAGCTGAACCCTGGACAGGACTCGATGAGGATCATATCGCATTATTGATACAGCCTGCTAACAGGTCAAAATTACTCATGTATACTACGATAATTACTCATCAATACTACGAAATATCAGATCAGACATATACAAGTACCACCTCTGAAGCAAAAGGAATCATAAAATAATTAGGGCAATTGAGATGAGTAGTGGTTAAAGCAACTGATATTGATATTCAGTCAGAAAAAGTAAGTGTAGCTTGGCAGATTGTAGGCAGAAATGGACATAAGTGAGATTGCAACTAAGACCATATATATTTGTGAAATGAATTCAGAAGTTTGAGAGATTTAGATTTTTTTGCTGATTAGTTTATTCTGTTAGTTTGACTATTAATAGTGCATTCAGTAGATAAAGTAAAAGCAGGGCTTGGAGATATTTTGTATGAATTAATGAAATTTTTTGTTATGGCAAACACAGCAAGAATATACCCAGCTCATTGATATTATGTAGCCTCAACAATACCTCCCACATAAATATTACTCTGACTCTCACCAGTCACTAATTGACAGAGAACAGGCACGAGATTAAACATTAATCTGATCTGGATGCCTCCTAGAGAGTTACAGGTTTGAACCAGTGGACCATCTAGCAGCCAGTCTATGAAAACCATTTTAGAGCTGTACCTTCAAAATGTAAAGAAAAATTAGACCTTGTTATGGTACAAATTATAACCTCAAAAGACACTGGAATTAGTGAACTGCTCAGTCTTTAAGCAGAGAGTATTTGTCTAGGGCAACTCAGCAATTCTTACTCTAGATACAGAATGTATTCTTAGAACACTTCTAAGGTAGTTAGATAATTAAGTTAACTGGAAAATAGGAATAATTAGGTAATTTTATTACTTAATTTATCCCTATTTTCAATTGAGCATACTTCTAGCTTTGTGAAAATTACCCATGAACTTTTACTTGTAAATGTATCATTACTTTTTTTTTTATTAAAGAGTATATACTGATTTCTAAGAATTTCTTGTTTTAAAATCCATTCTGTTGAATGGATTTAAAAACAAGAAAAAAAATATATAAGTAGTTAAAGAGGTATTTAAAGAGATAGTTAGAAGTTAACCACATTTCAACTGCCATTTTCAAAATTATAAAAAAATTTATTTTATAATACATTTAAAATAAGCTGTTGCTCTTACCTCATAGGTAAGTATTTTCTAACAAACTCGTTCTCGGTTTGGTTGGTGGGGGTGGTGGTTGTGGTCGTGGAGGCTTATGTTTTGCAGTTCCTGGTGATGGTGGCACTCTGGGAGTTGTAGCTGATTCTACTCGGATCACTGTGGTATAAGGTTTTTCAGAATCGGTATTTAACTGAGAACTGATAGGTGGAGAATGACATCTTGGAGGTCTCTCCGGGGGTTGCTGATTATCTTTATCTTTCTGGCCCTCATCAGTGTCTATATTTTCATGTGATGCTATGCTTCTTGGAGGCCTATCAGGAGGCTTTTCTGAGGTAGGTGTTATTAAAAAGTCCCACTTATTATGCTGCATAGAATGTATTGGCACAGTTGCACTGGTATCACAATGGCTAGATGAGAGTCGTAAATTATCTATATTACTATCATTTATTTCATCATCAAAAGATTTTACTTCTTGGGATATACTTTTATCCAATGCAGAATCAGAGTCTAGAACTGTAGCTTGACCATCTATTCCATTTGGTTTTATGGCTGCACTTGAAGTCATATTGCAGTTTTCAAAACTAGATGGTCGAATAGGCCTATCTGATTTAACTGGTCTCTCTGGAGGAGGAACTGTTGGTCTTTCAATTTGCTGAGGGCTACGATGAATAACTGTACCTTCTGGGGGTACTGAATGGGATTTATCACCATTACTTAATAATTTTGAGCACCTTACTGAAAGATGATGCCTATCACTTTTACTTGGACGTTCTAATGAATAACAAGAGTATGGCACAGGCTTCTCTGGAAGGTTTGGCCTTGTGCAAACTAACTTGTCTTGGGTAATACTAAAAAGGTTATCGTTTGACTTTCTGCGAAGTATAGATGGTCTCTCTGGTTTTCCTGGTTTATCAGTAGATGCAGATACATTACGTGGAAGTGTGGATACTGTTCGCTCTAATTTATCCAGCTTATGTTGTTTTTCTGTTTCTCTCACAGAACCCATCCTATCAAATGTAGACAAAGGCTGTACTTTGTCTATCTCAATGTACGAAGAACGATCCCCTGCTGCCTTTTCTGATAGAACAAGCTTATCCTTACTGTGCATTGGAGGAGCTGGTGGTGCTGGCTTCTTTCCTGGCCGATGAAACACTCTGGGACTATGACTGGACAAGCTGCAAATGTGTCAGTAATCAATATCATTGTATTAACATTATGATGTTATTTTACATTATAAAATTTATGAAATAATAAAAATAAAGATGTAATTAAAACTTTCACGATCATTTTCAAACAAGAACAATGAAAATGATTATCAGTGGCAGAAATTTCATAAGTAACACTAATGTAACTTGTACCACAGATTTACGTGTTTTACTATTATTTATTTTTAAATGGTAACACAAAATCCAAAAGACTATTCTACTGAAACTTACAGTACTCTAGTATTGTAATCTAAAGAAAATAAAGTACAACAGTTGTACTTTAATTTCTGTAGATTATAATTCTTAGGAAATACAAGATAAGGCTGTCCCAAAAATCAGATGTAGAAGGAGAAGAAAGTTGAATTATTATATACAGTGGATTCCGGTTATTTGGGCCACCGGTTAATCGGGGCACCCAATTATTTGGGGCAAATCTTAAAAAACAGAAACCAATCGAGAAAATAGCCAGGGTTTACTTCGCTTAATTGGGACAGCACCATTTAATCGGGGCAGGAGACTGCAGCACTGGAGATTACCCTACGATTGACTTCGACAGTACGGGATTTAGAAGTCATATCTGTAATAATTGAGTCATAATATCAGAACAAAGTGAGTTTATTAAATTGTCTGCCAGAAACAGTTGTCACACTTGGATAGTACACTTTTTATCGAAGGAAAAAAAAAAAGAAAGCAGAACAAACATTATTTTATATATTTGAGTTTTATCTTGAAAATATTGATTGCAGTGAATGTTCTCCTTCCAGTTATACACTCTTGAACAGTGCAAGTAAAGTGTCATAATTTTGATGTTATTTGATTTTTAGGAGCATTAGCAATATTGCTCCGGGGATATGCGGTGGTCATTCCCTGACCTTTCCACATCCTCCGTATTTGGTGGTCACGGGCTCGAACCCCGGTCTTATCAAGAAGTGTGTGGTTCGCACTGCTACTCCTTCCCACCTGGCTATGGAGGCGCCATAATTTTGATGGAGCATTTCTTCATTTATCCACATCTTGAACTCTGGTAATACATAGTTTAGTTAAATACACACAGTTCTTGTATCTTCCCATAAAAAGTTGGGTACTGTAAGATTTGAGGATCAAATTGGCCATAGTACTTCTCCACAGCAAGAAGTGCACCACCTCAGATCCCTCTAGAAGCAAATTTTTCTGACCTGTGATGTTCATTTTTATTTAGAAACACTTGGCAATTTCCACAAATGATTAAGCCTATCATGGCAAAACTACCACATAGGTATATGCAGAACTCCTAAAACTCAAACTTTTTTTTTTATTTTTTTTTTTTTATGGACATACTTCTCAAATTCCAACCAAATCGGGGATGGCAATCAAAAGTCAAAACTATACTAAAGGAACATTAAAATTATCACTTTGATGGCAATTTAAATTTTCAATTTTTTTTTTTTTTTCTCTTTTTCGTGTGCACTATTGTGGTGGTCATTTCTGGATTAATAGATATAGATTAGCTTAGGTAATGCAAGTATTTTGATTATTTTGAAAGGAAGATGGGAAATTACAGAATTTCATTCAGAAGAGCAGAGTAAATATAAGTATATGAAGAAAAGGCATGCAGCATAAAGAGAACTTTTTTTAAACAAAAACCTCAAGAATGAAAGGTATTATAACCTGTAATACTTAGTACTCTACATGGGTTGAAGTTGAGAGGACAGAAGACATTGATAATAGACTTGAATTTCCATAAGTTGTAATTTTCAGGAAATACACGTGAAGGAAGGTTGTTCCAGAAAACTGAAGGAGAAGGGATAAATGAGGAAGGAGAAGAAAAGTTGGTTCTGTGAGAGTTGGATAGTGAATGGATACTGACTGCTTGCAGCACTAACAGAACAGAATCTTTAATTGCAGCATAAGATATATACAATTATTCCCATCATGATATAGTTGTGCCAGGGGTTTACAAATACATATATAATTGAGTGCGGTTCTACACTCAGAATAGTGGAGAATGAAAAAGACATGGGAATAACTGTGCCATCAGATATGAAGTTTTCAGAGCAGTGCAGACAAGGCTGCCAGAGCAGTTCATGGGATCTTGTCAATGATATCCAGGAACTTTGCTGGAAGGGAGAAGGAGGTGATTACTCCCTTGTATAAGGTACTGCATACAGGTCTGGAGGCATCATTTTAGGAAGAATGTAGAGCTGTTAACAATATGTTCTTGTAGAGTAACTCTGTGACATCAATCCTGCTGACTCTACTTGGCCAACTGATAACTGGAGGAAGTCTGAGTGGTGCATATATGGGGGAGCATCATTGAGCCCACATTATGTCAAGCAGATGGGTATATTCTTGAAATGTGCATGCCATATCCCAAAGTTTCATTAATTCATACATGTCCCCATCTTTACTTTTACTTGATCTACCAAATGCGTCATGAATAGCCAAACTAATAGAAAAAAACTTATCTGTTATAGTTAGGGAGGGACATTAAGAGTTTTTTTTTTACCCATGAAAATTAATTGTTCTAATAACAACTCTTTTTACCACATGAGATAATAATATAGGTTATTAAACTTATAACCCAAACCACTATACATTTAAGGTGATGTTTCAGGCAACTTACCGCTGCCTATCATCGGACCATACATTGGCTGTAAGGGTGGAAAACAAAAAGAGTTACAATTTGGGAACATTTGTAATTAATTATTAATTGTGAATTTTATGGTTTTTAGAAAATCCAAGCTAAGGAACTTTTACTGTTAAAATTACATTAGGGTTACACAAGGTTGCACTACAGATTAAGGTAAATACATATGGATACACAGATGTCAAAACTAGAGGATGAATTCCTGGAAAACTAACAAAAAAAAACTTAAATTCTGGGGTGGTAGATGAACATCTATAAAAATTTTTATTAAACCCTTAGCAACCATCATCAAAAGATCAAATTTAAAATTGAAAAAATAGAAACTAACAATGGCCTTTCTTTCCATTACATTACATCTTGTTCACAATAAAATCTACAGAGCTACTTACGAGTCTACAGGAAGCCTGAAAACACTGGGATTTTCTTAAACTACAAATCCTGCCACTCATTCAACAAAATTGGGTTCTCAAAACCTTCATCCTCAGAGCATACAGAATTTCCATAGAAGAAACCCTCCAACAAGAACTTAGAACAATAACCAAGACTGCCTTCAGGAAAGGATTTCCTCTACATGTTATTAACAGAGCAATAGAAGACATTTCCAAGACCTTCACAGAACCCAACCCAGCAGGGATAGAAGAACCACCATATGCATACCTTGCATACCAACAATCAGTATAAAAATAGCAAAAGAAGCAAGAAAATATGGAATCACCACTTTTTTCAAGAGAAAGTGGTGATTTGTCATGGTGAAGCTGATCCTAAAACAACAGCCCAATAACCCAAACAACCTTAGAGGTCCTATTTATAAAATAGGACTGTAGGTGTGTGTTTGTGGTGGGGGTACATACATAGAAGAATCGTGTAGAAGACTCAAATGCAGAATCAAAGAACATAAAAAAGATATGCAATATGGGAGAAATCAAAAATCCAACACAGCCCTACATGCATTACAATGTGGAGACACAAGATGTCAACAATATCAGAATCATCTCTACAGACAACCAGTGAACAGCAGAAAATTTAAAGAGGCCTGCTTCATAAAAATGTTCAGGGACGCATCAATTAACGCGAAACAAGGAATCGAATTCAACTCTCAATATTTCCACCTATTCAACAAGAAAATAGAGGAAGATAAGGAAAAGCGAGAGAGAGAGAATACTCCAAAAAAGTCCTGAAGAGTACACCCCACCTCCAGTACCACACTGCAGATGATCTAAGCATGAAGGCAGTGCACCTCAAACAAGAACTACTCTATTTAGAATAGTAAAATTTGGTACCCTACTATTGGTCAATAGATTAAATCCTATAATGTAACTCTTTGGCAGCACCTCTTGCCAGCATTAGCATTAGCATTAGCATTAGTAGAGGCATTTGATGCAAGAAAGCAAGCTTATGCAGCATCAGCCAAAAATAAAAAAAAAAAAAAGTAACATAAATAAATAAAAATAACCACTTCCACTTCACCCCTCTGTTCGTTCGAAATACCTGTCCAGCTGAGCCTTAAACTTATTTAGGCTATCAACTTCCACGACAAGGGATGGAAGTCTGTTCCACCCACCAACCACCCGCTGGCTAAAGGCAAATTTCCGCACATCTATCCTACATCTGTCTTTCCTCAATTTGAATTTATGCCCTCTCAGGTGATTTTTCTGAGCTAGAGGAAGCATGCACAATAGGTTTTGGTAGCATCAAAAAGCAGGAGCCAGACAACAAGTAAGAAATTAATTTTTATATATGTGTATCTGTATGTATTTACCTTAACCTATAGTACAATCCTGTGTAACCCTAATGCAATTTTAACCATAAAAATTCCTTAGCTTGGATTTCCTAAAAACCCTAAAATTCACAATTAATAATTAATTACAAATGTTCCCAAATTATAACTCTTTATATTTTCTCCCCCTAATAGCCAATGTATGGTCTAATGATAGCCAGCGGTAAGGTAAGTGAAATGTCACCTTAAATGTATAGCAGTTTGGACATATAGCAGCTTAAACTATATTATTATCTCACATGTAAAAGAGTGTTTATTATAACAATTAATTTTCGTGGAAAACTTATCTAAAGTTACCAAAACTTCCTTATTAATTTCAAAAATATACATGATCTTAGATCCAATCTCAATGATTTCATTTCCAAATACAGTCTGTCAAGCTCCACTTACTTCTGACAAAATCAATACTAATTATTGGCTGCTTCAAATGCTAATCATCTCAGTTTCCCTAATTATTCGCTTTATGACCCCACTTCACTTCAAAGGTGTTACTTGTGTATACGTCTGCTCTGATATTCCTTATCAGACTTCCTAATTTGGAATCTCCTCTTGTTTAAAATACCTCTACCCCATTCTGTGAAATTCACAAATTGCCTCTATTGTTCTCAAAGCTCCAATAATCACTCTAAACTCTTGGACTTCTCACTTTGAAACTTCATTTTTTCAATCTAACAGTGAGTTAATTTTCTTTGGTGATTTTAACATTCACAACTCCAGTTAACTTCCTTTTTCTAGTTGCATTGACCCAGCCGCTAGGACTTTTGCAATTACTAATGACATTACTTGACTTGTTTATTTATCTACCAAAATAATCTTTTGCACATAATCTTTTTCTCACAAACAACCCTTCAAAGTACACAGTTAAGGTGAGTGGTCACGTAGGCACCTCAGATTACAGCTTGGTGATAGTCTCTTTTCAAATGGAGCCCCTCCCCCTTCTCACTCTCTCTTTCTCAGCCATTCTCAGTTGTTTGGGATTATAATAATGTGATATGTGAAATGTGTGATTTTCTTCTTCTTCTTCTTGGCTGGATTACTGTTTTAAATATTCTGATCCCAATGTTTGCTCAGATCATATTAATGAAATTATTCTTGTAGAGATGAAATCCTTTATTTCACTTGACATACTTAAAAACTTGGTCTTGGTTTTCCAATAAATGCCCTACAGCTGTTCAAGATAAGAATGTTGCATACTGCAATTGGCTTGATCAAAATCTCAAACTTCAATGTAAGCCAACATCCTCCTACAGTACAAGTACAGTTATTCTTTCCTTTCCTTTCTTCATGGTAACATACAGTGAGATATTTACATATGATACACTGCACAAAGCTCTTGTTGTCAGCATATAAAAGAAGGATATATAAAAAATCCTTCCAGCACAAAAAATTTTACCCATATCTGGATTTTTTCATACTATGGCTGAATTACTGGCTTCAGGCTGCATGTTTTTCCCTAATCCAACGAACAAGCAAGCAAAGTAACTACAGAATACACACAATTTATAGAAAATACACCACACCTCCTGGAATTTCCAGGGAATGAATAGAGGTGAAAGGAAGAAATGGAGTCAGTGCCAGCAGTCTGATTGGGGAGACTAGCAGAGAGTCTCCCACTGACAGGATCAGATGGGAGCCTCCAAGTATTTGTCACTTAAGTAAAGTTCTCATTTTGGGAGGGCAAGGTACCACCAGGAATACATAAATTTCCCCCTCTCTACCGATTTGAAAGGAATTTCTCCCCCCCTCCTTTGCTTTGTGAAAATTTTCATGTTCCCAAAAGCTCTTAAGGGGATAAAATAATCAGGCAAGAAATGTATATACATTTCATGCCACAATATTTTATTTGTAAATTAGATAAGAAAAGGAGGAATTACCTCTATGATGTCTTGTAGAACCATCTGTGCTGGTACTCTCCATTGTTGATATACAAATAGTTTACATATATTCTCCAACATTTGCAGACAAAATCAATGACTGAATGTACCCCAGAATTGAATGTTACCCAGAAAAGGCACACGGACCCCAATCACAAAATACATCAAACCACCAACCCTAATCTTTGAGTGAGAGAAGACAATAAGTCCGTACTTTAAAAGCAAATTAAATGCTTTGAAACCAATTTATATAATGAATCCATTCCTTTAAACTTTAAAAACAAACATTAAGAATCCTCTGAGATATTAAGAAACTAAAAGAATTTTGTTTAGTTTTGAAATGAAGCAATTATGAAATAATGCTTCAGTTATATTATTCATTATCTCAGATATTCTGTTCAATGTGTTCGCTTGTCAGAAGTGTTGAAATGTCCAGATAGTAGACAGCAATAACACTTTGGCCACTGAGCATGAACTTTTCATCCACAATTTCCTTGATATCATAGAAAGCGATGAGCATGGTTTTGATTTCTGACCATTTTGGCTTTGGGAGAGTTTGCCGACTTCCATCCTGCACTTTGTCATTTCATTTCAGGGTTGTACTGAAAACACCATGTCTCATCATCCACAGTGATCAAATTCAGAAAGTTGGGCTTGCTTTTGGCAGCCTCAATGGCTTCTCTGCAGTGTTCAACTCAATGCCTGTCATTGACCTCTATTAACAAATCTGGAACAAACTGCACACAGATCTTCATTTTCTTCAAATCCTGATTATTATTTGTTGAATGGTTTCCATATTAATGCATAGATCTTCTGAAATCATTCGGATCGCTGCACATCGATCATTGGTAATAATTTCCTGCACCTTTACAATCAACTCTGGTGTTCGAACCATTTTTGCAGATATTCATAGTCTTCCAGTGATTCTCTCCCATGGGTGAAATGTTTAAGACACTCGAACATGTGCACAAGCCAGACAATTATCTCCATCCACTTCATCATTTGAAATGTTTCTGTGGCATTTTTGCCCAGTAGAACACAAAACTTTGTTTGATCTTTGTTCCATTGTCTTTTCACATCACAGACACAGGAGATGTGCAGTTCAGCTCACACTACGTTCTAATATGGTGGCAATTTCCGCTGACCTTGACTGCAGTGCTTGAGGAACAATCACTCTTTCATTTCATGTTTACTTCTAGTAGATGGCAGCATCAGTCTCGTTTTACAATTGCCACACTGTGCAAATGCAAAAAAATAAATACTCAGAACACACATTTATAAAATAGCCTTATGTAGGAGAATTTTGTTCCCACCTCCTATACAGGGTACATGTTGTTGTTATTTGGTTTTTAGGAGCATTAGCAACTAAGGCCATATTGCTCCGGGGATATGTGGTGGTCATTCCCTGACCTTTCCGCATCCTCCGTGTTTGGTGGTCACGGGCTCGAACCCCGGTCTAATTAAGAAGCATGCACTGCCGCTCCTGCCCACCTGGCTAAGGAGGAGCCACACACAGGGTACACAAAAATTTTGAAACCATGAGAGGGAAATATTTTACAGAATTTGTTCTAAGTTCTGTATTGAAGTATGTTCATGTTTCAAACCCTTTGGAGCATGTCTGCTGTAATGGATTTGCAGATATTTTTAATTCATTTTGGAGACAATTTTTTTTCAAAAATTTCCCCCTGCAAACTTGCAACTTTATGTAGCTCCAAAAAACCAAAGTTGAGTGGATTTTTGTCTCCTGGAAATGTTTCTTGGTGTAGTGAACTGGAGGTATATAGTGTGGTGGAGCACAGTGTTGCATAACTCATTCTGGCTTGCCACCAAGGATATTAAGCATTGCCATCAACTTATCCCTCAGTACTTGTAAATAACTTTATCCACTAAGGGCACAAATAAAGCAGAATGGACCAATGACTTTTGTATTGTAATTATCATGCTAACCACATCATTATTCTCTGGGTTTTTTGAGCTTTGTTTCTGGAGAGCCAATGTGGATTTTCTCTTAACTCACTGTGGTTCTGTTTATTAACTTCTCCATTTAGAAAACAAAGTTTGCTTCCTTCGAAAACAGTAAATTACATAGGAAATTTTCATCTCCTTCAATGTTATTGAGGAACCATTCACAAATGTCTGCTGGGATCATCAGTGAAGTGTTGCAATTTATAAGGAGAGAACTTTTCATTCTTCAGAATGTTGTGAATGGAACTTTTTTGGCATTATGCTTCCAAGAGTTTCTCCAGAGTTGCTGGGATGATCTGCAGTTTGTCTGCTACAGCATCAGTTTCTTTAAACTTAAGTAATTTTAAAAATGCATTATGTATTACTGGATTTATTTCAGGGGGACGTTTATTAATTTTATATGTCATACTTTCACAGGAACAGTCACAAGGAACAATAACTTCTATATGCTCGTAAACTTAACTACAATTATGGGTAACTTAAAATAAAAAACTTGAATTAAATTTAATTCTGAGTTAATATTAGCCAATTTCCTACAGGCCCAGACTTTTCAGATAACTTTTATATTGCTGTACTCTACTTCAACATAGATAGAGTATGAGAATACAGTGGTACCTTGGATTACGAGTAACTTGGTATGCGAGTATTTTGCAAAACGAGCAAAAATTTTTAATAAATTTTAACTTGATAAACGAGCGAGGTCTTGCAATACGAGTACAGTCAGTCCTCGTATAACACGTGTTTACACTACACGAATTCGATCATACACGATTTATAAATAGAGGAACGATATCTTATATAACACGAACCGAATTCGCTTATGCACAATTAGCCTTTGTGTTTACAAGAAATGGCAGTCGAACGCAGAATCACCCCAACCGAACGCAACCCGATAGGAATGAAGAGAAGATTTTGAAAATGTATTTATGGTTTTTTATATCAGTGAAGGGGAAACACATTTCACCATAATAACGTAAAAACCAACAATTCCAGCTATCGGTATAACCGCAAATGCAATTAGATGGAGTTTACTACCAGTTTATAACAGATTCCACTAGCAGGAATGCAACTGGAAATTGTTTTTATTGTTTTATGGTAGTAACCCCTAGAAATGTGCTTTAGTAAAATGTGAGGTGTTAATAGTGTATCTCTGCCTTTATGGTGTTGTTTGTTCAGTTGCTACACGCGCGCAGCTTTGTTTATGTGTATCAAGCGTGCCTCCTCGTTTTGTAATAGTGCGAGCGATGAATCTGATTTCCGTGAAATCCTCAAAAGGAGGCAAAAGCAAGTGTCATTGGAAAGATTCCTTGTTAAAGTCGCACAAAAAGAAAAAATCAACAGATAGCAGTGATTCCGTTAGAGACAGTGAAAGTCGTCCTACCCAATAATTAATAAATTCGATTGCTTTATGTATATTAAATTTAAATATTAAAAATATAAAAAAGGTATGTATTTTGTATTAATCATTTTTACAGTATATGAATATTTTTGAGTTTTGGAACAAATCATTTGGGTTTCCATTATTTCTTATGGGGAAATTCGCTTTGATATACGAGTGCTTTGGATTACGAGCACGTTTCCGGAACGAATTATGCTCGCAAACCAAGGTACCACTGTAAATTTATACTTCTTATTAAAATTCGTTATCTCATTCCTTCACTTTTTTTTGGGGGGGGGGTGGTTATAAGCACATTAAGCCATACTGTGCCATTGCTGAATTAGACATAAATATCACAAAACATATTTTGATTACCTGATGGTACCATTTTCACAACCAAATTCCTCTGTTTCACCACTAGATGCATCACTGAAGTGAATATCTGTATTGTTCACATGTGGACCATCTCCAGGACTGGAAGTAACACTGCTACAATTCAAAAATTCTACTTCTGAAATATAAAACAGATTCCTTTTTTATAAAAGAAAAAAAAAAAAAATCCCACAGTAAAGAAAAGTAAAAATTGCCATCATTAAAGACAAAAAATAATATACTGGTAAGACATAGCGAATTGTCTAATATATAATCTAACCTAAATAGTAATATATAACTGGTAGGACCTGTTACTAGGCCTTACCAGTTATTAGATTAGTAGAGGAATATGATGCCAGAAAGCAAGCTTATACAGCATCGGCAAAAAAAAAAAACACCTTTTCCATTTCACCCATCCATCCATTCATTCCAAAAGTTTTCCATTTCACACATTATTCATTCCAAAAGTTTGCCCAGTTGTTCCTTGAATTTATTTAAGCTATCAACTTCCATAATGACAGATGGAAGTTTGTTCCAATAATCAACCATCTACTGGTTAAAGGCAAATTTCTGCACATCTATTTTATAACTGTCTTTCCTCAATTTGAATTTATGCCCCCTTAGGTGTGCAATCTGAGCAAGAGGAAGAATCCCATTGGCAATGAGCTTACTCAAACCATTCAAGACCTTCGTACACCTCAATCAGATCACCTTGCAGGTGCCTATTACATCCTTCCTAAAATGAGGCCTCCAGACGTGTAGGCAGTACTCAAAGTGTAGCCTAACCATTGCCTTATAATACAAGGGGATAATTGCATCCTTATCCCTGCTAGAAAATTTCTTGTATATCACTGATAAGGCCCCATGAGCTGCTCTGGCAGCATGTATGCATTGCTCTGAAAACTTCATATCTGACTGCACAATTACCCCCAAGTCTTTTTCATTCTCCACTAACCTGAGTGTAGTGGAGAATGAAAAACAGTTGATATGTTACTCTGCAGTTACTGCTACCCATATGCTGTACTTTGCATTTGTCAATGTTAAACACCAGTTGCCACCTCTCAGCCCACCTTCCCAACTTTTCTAGATCCTGTTGCAGTAGCATAGTGTCATTAACAACCCTGCCAACCTTTGTATCATCTGCAAACTTCAACCTTAAGCCTGATATACCTTCATCGATATCATTGATAAACATACTAAACAACAATGGACCCAACACCAAATCCTGGGGGACTCCACTAGTCCACATAACATTAGTCCCCAACGAGCAGCGTCCATTGATTAACTTTGTCTTCTCTCACTCTACTATCAATTTACCCATAGCAACAACTTGCACTTAATGCCATACTGCTCCAATTTGTATAGCAGTCTTCCACGTGCAACAGCATCAAAAGCTTTCCCGAAATCCAAGTATATGATATCAAAATTATTTTTCACATCCAGTTCCTTGTTGACCATTCTGAAGATTTTTCACAACCTAGTCTCGCTTCAAACTTACACTGCACTATAACGAAGCTGTCAATTTGATAAAACCTTTCCCAACATATACTGCCCAGTAGCATACTCCTACTCCATCTTGCTTATAGAATTTTATCATCTATCACTAACTGGTAAAAAAATTCAGATAAACAAAACTGCTGTCTTTTCTTGATGACTGTGCATATACTACATCTGGATGGCATAAAGTAGCTGTATTTATCCCAATGAATGTAAAATTACATTGTAAATCACAAATATCTATGTTCTCTGCACATAGAACTTCATGTCTACCTGGATCATCTTCCAATCTAAAATCCCTTTCTTCTACTGTTTTTAACACATTGACTACTACAGCTTATTTGGGTGAACAGGTATCCGATGCCAATCTGAGTTAGGCATGCTAAATTATCCAAAACCCAAATTATAATATATATTTATCACCAAAACTCCTAAAAAAAAAGCTTCTCGAATTATCTCATAGATGGCATGTGTAATAGAAAATTCCTTATGGCAGCCAACAACAAGTTAACTCGAGATGTATTGTTATCTGTAGAATTCGCAGTATATGAGTCAGCGCTGTGCGTAAATCCGTAGTAGTGACATAGACTGTGCCATGTATGTACGTTGTTGTTGTTATATGTTTTACGGCGCAATGGCAGCTATAGGCCATTATGCGCCAACGTATGAACGTGGCACAGTCTATGTCACTAAATACCACGTCAATGAAACTAAA
This sequence comes from Mastigoproctus giganteus, assembly GCF_048544385.1. Lineage (NCBI taxonomy): Eukaryota > Metazoa > Arthropoda > Arachnida > Uropygi > Thelyphonidae > Mastigoproctus > Mastigoproctus giganteus. The sequence continues at coordinate 3,762,581 of NC_143578.1, read as the reverse complement.
TACCACACATGAACGTTGTATTTAGTTTTACGTGTTTCTAAAAAAAAAATAAAACAAACAAAAACCTAAAACATGGATAAGAAGAAACCACTGACCGAAGAAGAGCTTGAGCTGTATGCTAATATGAGTGACTCCGAATTTGAAGAGCTGTATGGTTCGAAAATGGACACAACAGAATTTAGTGTACAAAAAACAGTAGAGCTATATTTTTTATTTACATACACTAATAATGTAAGAAATTTATATATTTTTTATTTATTTACACTAATAATGTAAGAAATTCTTCCAGAATTTCTTACATTAGTGGAACAAACTAATTTATACGCTAGGCAAGAAATTGAAAAATGTGGACAATCGCAAAAATATGCCAGGTCATCAAAATGGAAGGACACTGACATCTCAGAAATGAAAGTGTTTCTTGGACTTTTGTGCAAATGGTCCTTGTTCTTTTCTTTCAATAGAACGTTACTGGAGTACAAGTGAATTCTATAATATTATGTTTTGCTGATCTTTTATGAGTCGAAATAGATTCCAGTTGATATTACGATATTTTCACTTTGCAGATAACTCATTACAATCTGCTGACAGGGTATACAAAGTAAGACCGATTTTGAACCATTTCAATAATCATCATCATCATCATCATCAGCCATTTCAATCCACTGCAGGATGAAGGCCTCTCCAGCAACTTTCCAGTTCCTTCTGTTTTGAGCACTGGCCATCCATTTACTACTCAAAAACTCATGAATTTCATCTATCCATCTCCGCCTTTGTCTTCCAGGTTTTCTTCTAGCTCTTCTTGGGTACCATTCTGTTATTTTCTTAGTCCATCTGTCATCATGTCTTCGAGCTATGTGTCCTGCCCAAGACCATTTTAGTTCTTTAGTTTTGATAAGAATGTCCTTTACTTGAGTTTGCTGCTTAATCCATGTGTTTCTCTTCTTATCTAACAGTCTGATTCCCAATATAATTCGTTCCATTCTTCGCTGTGTAGTTCTCAGCTTCTCTTCCATTCTTCTGGTGAGTGCCCAAGTTTCACTTCCATAAGTCATGGTGGGGAGTATACATTGATTCATTATTTTACGTTTCAGACAAACTGTGATATTGCTCTTCAGTATGTGACTATATTTCCTGAATGCTATCCATCCAAAATTTATTCTTCTCTTGACTTCCAGCCATTTATCATTATTACAGCTAATAACTTGTCCCAGATAAGTATATTTCAATAATATTATGCGCAATAATTACATACCGGATAAAAACATCTGTACTGATGAGTCGATGATGTTGTGGTGTGGGAGACTGAATTTCCGCCAGTACATAAAAAAAATAAAAAGCACAAATACGGAATCAAACTTTACGAACTGTGCAACCTTCTTATGAAAATAAAACTTTACTCAGGTAAATCAGAAGAAACTAAAAAAAACATAGGTCATACTGCTGAAGTTGGGCTATACTTGCTTGAGGACTACTTAGACAAGGGGATATGTAGTGTTTATGGACAATTTTTTTTAATTCTGTTGCTCTGATGAAATTGTTGTCTGCTCGAAAAACTTATGTAAGAACGGAACATTACGCACCAACAGAAAAGAAAATGCAAAAGATCTGGTGATGAGAAAATTGAAGAAAGGAGAAGTTGCATGGCAACGAAATGGCCCCATTATAGTTTGTAAGCGGAGGGATAAAAGAGAAGTTCTCACTATTTCTAACAAACACATTGTTAAAATGGTCGAGGTACATAACTGGAATGGAAAATTTTCAATAAAACCCAACATAATTCAAAATTACAATTACGGAATATCTGGCATAGATTGATTGGATCAAATGCTGTCAATATTATTCAGGGCTAAGAAAAACCATCAGATGGCCGAAAAAAATTGCATTACATATTTTAGAAATATACAGTAGACTTTTGATTTTCTGGGAAAGGTAGTAAAATAAAAATCCTGGATAATCGATTTCCGGTTAATCCAAAAATACAATAAGTCCCCAATGTACGTTCCAGGACTTCTTACGTAAGTCAAGTTTTACATAACTCGGGAATGACTAATAAAATATTGCTCCTATACTCTCCAGGCAAATCACAGTGCCTGGAGAGTATGCACTTGCGAGGTGAATTGAGGTATATGAATGGGTTGGACAAGCTGAATGCTGATGGGATTCTTCCTGTTGCTCAGATTAAGAACCTGAGGGGGCATAGATTCAAAATGAGGGAAGACAGTTATAGAATAGAGGTGCAGAAATTTGCCTTTAGCCAGTGTTAATTGGTGGAACAGACTTCCATCTTTTGTTGTAGAAGTTTACAGCATAAATAAATTTAAGGCTGAGCTGGACAGACATTTAGAACAAATGGAGGGTTGAAATGAGAGGGTTTTTTTTTTTTTTGGCTAATGCTGCATAAGCATCAGCTTGCTTTCTTGTATCGTATGCTTCTACTAATGCTAAATATCTTCTTTCATCTTCTCAACCTTCAACCCATGCATGATATTAAGTATTATAGGTTCTAAGTTCTAATACCTCTCATGTTTGGGGTTTTCATAAAAAAAATAAAAATAAAATAAAATAAATAATAAAATAAATCTAAGTACATGATGTCAAAATTACTTTTTTGTATCCAGTTCCTTTGTTCCAGTATCAAATCAGATTGATCACACAAGAATATTTCTAAACAAACCCATTCTGTGACATAGTTGCATTTCTGGATGATATACAGTTTGTCAGAAACCTCAGCAGCCATCAATACTTATTTGTACCAAGTGAAACAATGTGAATCATCCATTTCACAAGATGAAAAGACAAGGCAGCTGCCACTACATTAGTTAGATCCTATGTGAGTGAAACTTACAACCATGAATGTTATCCGTAGTATATTCTGTTAAAGAATGCCAAAACTGTCATAGAACTGGTGATTTATTGAATGTCTTGGCAAATACTTGCATTTAGGAAGAATAGCAAAACAGAAATTTAGTCATTTTATCTGAATGGACAATTTTTTTTTAAAATTGTTATCCTTCTGTGTAGGGATAAATGCTCAGCCTTATGTATGTGGAACATTACGAACCAACAGAAAAGAAAATCCAAAAGATCTGGTGACGAGAAAATTGAAGAAAGGAGAAGTTGCATGGCAACGAAATGGATACTTAAGGATACTTAAGTATGGATAATGAAATAAGTATGGATAATGAAAGTATGGATAATGAAATAATATTCACAAACTTGCAATTGCCTTACTGCCAATATCATGTATGGGAGTAAGGGCCCCCACCCCTTTGCATTCCTGACATGATGATATTCTCCACTGACAGATTACAATGATGAAGAAGCATGTTTTCCAATAAAGTACATTTAATGTAGCAGCTCTTTTCTCTTAAAGTACTTTTAAGTTAATATATCAATATTAGCAAGGAAGAAAAGCTTATTGGGTGGGGGAGCTTCATTTTTTCAGCCCAGTCTTAATTTGTCAAATCCTTCTATAAATTTATTCAAACTACTCACTTTTCTAATTCAATCTATAATCATTTTCTGGCCATTTCAATAGCTACAGCCCAAAAACTAGACTTAACTATATAGGCAGCTCCAATATTGTATAAATTGATGTTACCAACTCAGTACGTCCCTGACTTTTCGAACACTACAAACTTGCTGGTACCAGTTATTAAAGGTTACTGCTTTTGATGAATTACAAAATTAAACACTGTTAATACCATGTTAAAGAAATTTTTGCACACTACCACCTTCATTCTAGCAAAAATTAAAGAAATCACACTACCAAATAAAATGAAATAATTAATTCTGTAATTTTTAATTAATTTTATTTTGAAATAATTGATGTGGCAATGTATCAGCATTATCAGTTGCAATTTCCAACAATTCCTTTAAAATAGTGTTTTAACAGTGTTTAATTTTGTAAATCACTATTTGATTACATCATGTTTAATTTACATTTTAATAATAAATTAATTATGGCTAAAAGGCATTAAACCTATTTGTTATTAACAAACAAGTGTTTCTATATTCTTCTTGCAATTAGTATATAAAAATATCAAATTACTTTAAAATTTTTACTATTTGCATTTTTTTTTTTTTTAAAAACTTATGATAAATTATTAGTAACTAACCTTCAGGAAAAAACCAGTCTGCATAGGTGATCAGGGTATCCACAATAGAGCTGTGTGTATTGGCAACAGTCATGTTCATCCTTCAAAAAATAAAACATTGGATATTACATATCAGCAAAAACATTAATAAAAATTACAGACATTCTACATAATACACACAGCTTGATGAGCACAATATGATGTGGGGGGATATAAGCACAAAATATGCATTGCATATAAAGTCAAACAATTCACAATATCAAATAAGGATGTTCCTTTACTATGGTGACCATTCCTATGTATTATCCTGATAACCATAATATATTTCTAAGATAGGTTATGGGCTTGGATCTTGCTACAATAAACTTGTTTGCCTATGTATACTGTAGCAATGTTATCCCGTAGAGATAGAAAGATCATTACACTGTTTTCCGAACAGTGTAAACAGGCAGCCCATGTAAACAGAAAGCCCATGATGTCCTATCGATGATTTATATAATGTTATGCTGTAGAGATAGGGAGGTCATAATCCCACTGCATAAGGCCTTATGCATAAGGTATAACCTTATACCTTATATCGAATACCTTATATTGCCTTATATGCATAAGGCAATCATAAGACCACATCTGGAATACTGTGTTCAAGTATGGATATCTCATCTGAAAAAAGACAGATTCTTGAAATGTTCCAAAGATGGCCAACTCAAATGGTAAAATTGGCAGAAGGATAAATGTATGAAGAAAGACTCCAATTATGCGGGTTACAGAGCTTGGCAACCAGGCACCTCAGAGGTGACCTTATTTAGGTTTAAGGCTCTGAGAGGGATTAGCAAAATGAATAAAGGTGTTATAAAGAATTCCAGAACTAGGGGCAATAAATTAAAATTACAGGTTGAAGTCCAGATTAGATTGTAGGAAGTTTTTAGCTAGTGAGTTGTTGATTGTTGGAACAAGTTGCCCTTGCAGGTAGTTACAGCTGACAGTTTGATTACATTCAAAGGTCAACTGGATAGTCACCTGTGTGAGGAGGGAAGGATATAATTTGTATTTTATTATCTACAGCAATTCCCCACATAGTACTGATATTTGGTACAAAACTGTTCAGTGTTATGTGAAACTGTGCTGATTGAGGTATAATTATGTTTTTTAACTGAATGTGTACCAGAGAAATAGTCTATGAACAAACTATAATAAACCTAACAATTTGCACTTGTTAGGCAATTAAAAGGATTTGAAATAAAAAATATTGTAAAACTTTCATTAATGAAAAGGTAACATCATGAGAGATGAGAAAGAAGTTTTATTGCTCATTTAGGTATTTCAATAATAAAGTCTGGTGAAGTCGTCTGTTCTTTTTCTTGGCGTACAAGTCTTTTTAGCATCGAATCCCATCTTGTAAAATTTGCTGTATCTTGATGCTATGTTCAATATCTGGATCTCCATTCATAATCGCCTTGCAGACCATGTCAACCCTCAGAAAAACTTTCTCCAATTCTTCTGTTGAAAATTCTTTTGCTGCCACTTCAGTGTTATCCACTTCAGAATTGTTTTTCTCTTCTTCATATGCAGTTTGCTAGTCAATTTAAAGGAGAATTGCATCATCTAAGTCATTTGCATGTGAGTCAATACAGTTGGCAGTGTCCAAAGTTTCGAATCCCAAGTCTTTTCTAATCTTCACAACATCTTCAGCAATTGTCTGAATTTGCTATTCAAAACCAGTGAGATCATTTGCCAAATGGGGCAAAATATGCTTCCAAACAGAACGCATATTGTTAGCAGTGATTTCTAGCCAAGATGCAAATATATTTTGAATTGTATTTAAAAGGGTAAAAAACACTTCCTAGTTCATTTCACAAATATACATGGTCTCAATTCTAATCTCAACGATGTCCATTTCCACTTGCAGTCTACTAAACCCCATGGTACTTTTTCTGACAGAATCTCAATTATCGGTTGATTCAACTACTGCTTATCTCAGTTGTATGATTCCTTTTGCCTCAAAGGTAGTACTTGTGCATATGTCCGTTTCGATATTCCCTGTCAGAGACTTGGTAATTTGGAATCTCCTCTTTTCGATCTTCTCTGACTTCAAATCTCTCTATCTCATTCTGAGAAATTCATCTGTTGTCTCTACCGTTCTCCCAATTGCACTAATCACTTGGAGCTCTTCGACTTCCTCTTTTTGCAACTTGACTTTCTCCAGTCCAACTTTCCTAACAGTGAGGTAATTTTCTTTGGTGATTTTAACGTTCACAACTCCAGCTGGCTTCCGTTTTCTAGTCACACCAACCCAGCTGGTCGAGATGCTGAGGCTTTTGCAATTACTAATGACCTTGCACATATTGTTCATTTACCTACAAGACTACTGGACAATGCTAATCATATACAGCTAACATGCTTGATCCTTTTCTCACAAACAACCCTTCTAAATACATGGTCGAAGTGAGTGGCTCTTTAGGCACTTCAGATCACAACTTGGTGATTGTCTCTTCTCCAATGGAACCTTTATCTCATGGCTATTCTCAACCCCGTGTTGTTTGGCATTACAAGAATGCAAAATGGGATGACCTGCGAGATTTCTTTTCTTCTTTTCCTTGGTCGGACTACTGTTTCAAAACTTCTGATGTCAATGTTTGCTCAGATTGTGTCAGTGAAATTATTCTTATAGGAATGGAATCCTTTATCCCACACTCCACTTTAAAATCTCGTCCTTTATTTAAACCTTGGTTTTCCAATAAATGTGCCAAGGCCGTTCATGAGAACAATGTTGCATATCATCATTGGCTTGTTTCCAATTTTTCGGTTTTATTTTCTGCCTACACCAAAGCTCGCAACAATTGTAAAGCAGTTATTAATCAGTCCAAACTAGATTTCGAACAGGCTAAGAGTAGAAAACTTGCTTCTTGCCCTAAAGGTAGCTGAGCATTCGGGTCTCTTGCAAAAGCTATTGGCCACAACTTTTGCCCATCTCTGCTCCCACCTTTGTCAAAACCAGATGGTTCAGTTCTTTCTCCCCTCCACTCTTTTCCTTTTGTATATTAATGACCTTCTTCCAATGGCTGGAAATCCTATCCATAGTTTTGCCGATGATAGCACATTGCATTCCATTTTCCATATTGAGAAACCTTGACCTGCTCAATCAGCTTCAACTTCTCGAAAATCTTCTACCAATTCCTTAAATGCTGATCTCCAGGTAATTCTCCAGTGGGGCAAAGACCACTTAGTTGATTTCAATCCTTCTAAAACTGTCTTATCTTATATCTTGCAAAAAGGATTCTTCTGCTCCTATGCTTATCTTTGGTGACACTCTGATTTCTAATCTCTCTTGGCAGAAGCACATTACAAATATTTCTTCCTCTGCATCTAAAAAACTTGGTTTTCTTTCACTCTCAGCATTACTTTTATTCTAAACAGTTGTTCTCTCTGTACAAATCACAAATCCGCTCTACCATGGAATAATGTTCCCACATCTGTTGCAGTGCTCCGAAAACCTCTCTCAGGTTTTTAGATTCCATTCAGAAGAGGGCAGTTAGGTTAATTAATGACTCATCTCTAACAGAATCTCTCCATTCTCTGTCTTACAGATGTACTGTTTCTGCTGCATGCCTTTTCTACAGATACTTCCATGGGCACTGTTCTTCTGAATTGGCTTCTATAATTCCTGCTCTCTTTCAAAATTGTCCGAACATGTGCCGCCACCAGCCATCTATTTACTGTCCAATTTAAAACTCACAGAGCCAACTTTTCATTTTCCTCGTTTTGTTCATTCAACTGCCATTTTCTGGAACAAACTTCATTCATATGTATTTCCTGAAAATTACAGTCTACAGAAGTTCAAGTCTAATGTCAACGAATATCTTCTTTCGTCTTCTCAACCTCCAACCCAAGCATGGTACTAAGTACCATAGGTTCTAATGCCTCTCATGTTTGGGGTTTTTATAAAAAAAAAAATTAAAAAAAAAAAAATTAAAAACAAAAAATAAATAAATTGTGAAATGAAAATCTATCATTTTGTCTCATCATGATGGAATTAAGAACACTGCTGCACATTGCTGCTGACTGCCTGAGGGGAGCAATTGGTGCATGTGACACAATAGAGTTGGCACTTATGAGTTTTAATATGTACAGTAAATTTTCAATTTAAACTTAATTGAAAACCATGTTATAGTGAAACCCATGCTATTTGAAGCCATTCAAAGCGAGGAATTGCTGTACTTGTTATTTATTATTTTTTTTCCAGTGCAGCGAAAACCTGTGGCTTCCTGGCACTATACGGCAGATACTATTACTAAGTATACTTATATATTATAAAGGGTACTTAGTAATAGTACACTGTATAACTATATAAGGCATTCTATATTACACACTATGTTATAAAAAGTACAGTGATACTAACAAATAAACACATTTTATATAATCTGTCTTAAAACACAAATTTTAAGAGATGTAGAAGTAAATGCAAAGGTAGCGGTGCTGTTTATAATTAAGATACAAAATATGTGACATGCAAGCAAGCTCTGTGAATTTGAAGTACAGGGTTGTTAAAATTAAAGTATCCCTATGTAGAGGGCTCTGGAGTGAGTTCTAAAGCTTGTACTGAAGAGAAATTTGGACAACAGGTACAATAAAGAATGCACTCGTCATTTATTGGGGGAAAAAAAAAATTAGTTACAAAATTTGTCACTGTATGGCACGTAAATATCTTAGTTACGATTATGCAAATAACGTAAGTTATTTGCATAATCGTAAGTTATTTCTACAGCGCCATTAGCTCTACTGTACTACATAAAAGCAAAGCAGTCTCTTCAAAATCATATGGTAGATGTTTGCCTACACTACAGCAGCAATGCCAACAACGTTGCAGGAAAAGGCACTATTAGTGAAGCTGCACTATCAGAACAGCAACAATGCACGATAGCTTTTTTGCGACGATAGCTTTCCCGGATTCAGATGTCTCACATGCTAGTATAGAGTCTGTATGGTGTGAGATAGTTGGAAACAAAGGTATAATGCGAGTAGGAGTAATCTACAGACCAGGTGATTGTGAAGATTATGACAAAAGCCTCTACATGCAAATGGAATGGGCAAGTAAGCGTCAATGCCTTATTATGGGTGATTTCAATCTGCCTCTAATTGATTGGAGTAAATGGGAAGGAAACTCGACATGGGGAACAAAATTTTTAAATCAACTAGATGACTGTTATTTGTATCAACATGTCAGGGAAAATACTAGAGAAAAGAATATCCTAGACCTCATCATCACACATGAATCAGATGACATAACAGGGCTGACAGTAGAGGAACCAGTAGCAGGAAGTGATCACAGAGTTCTACGGTGGATGATGACGAGAGAGGTAGCAGAAGTAAAAGGCAAAGGAATGGGTTTTAATTTCAGAAAAGGAAATTACGATGCCTTAAGGTACTACATGGCCTCTATAAACTGGGTAGATATCGCGCAAAGAATGAATACAATTGAACTGTGGTACGCTTTTAAAACATTAATCACAGATGCCTTGAATGCGTATATACCATTAAAAAAATACTCCACGAGGAGGGTTCCAAGTTGGATGACTAGTGAAGTTGCCGCATTACTTGAGCAGAAAAAGGTGGCATGGAAAGGTTACAGAACAATAAAAAGTACTGAAGCCTATAACAGCTACAAGGTGATGTGTAATAGAGCCACAGAAAAGGTTCGACAGGCAAAGGCAGTTTATGAGAAATCACTAGCAAACAGAGCAAAGAGGGGGGATAAAGAATTCTTCACATATATAAATGCCAAGAAGAGCAGGACAAACCAGATCGGACCTTTATGTAAGGGAAAGGGGATAGTAATAAATACACCAGCTGCCGTTGCAGATGAACTCAACAGTTATTTTGCATCGATATTTACAAATGAAAAGCCTTTTGTGGCAAAGGGAAATTGTGGGAGCGAAGTTAAAAAATATGTAATTAATGATATTGAAATTTCGCAAGATTATTTAATGAAAAAACTTTCAAGCCTACAGACCAGTAAGGCTCCTGGAGTTGATGGAATATACCCTATAATCTTAAGAGAGGCGGCAAGCGAGTGCATTGAACCATTGAGGCTAATTATGCGAGCATCATTAGACTCTGGGGAGATTCCCTTGGATTGGAAAAGTGCAAATGTATCTCCCATACATAAGGGTGGCTCTAAAAGTGAAGTTGGAAATTATCGACCTGTCAGTCTGACTTCAGTAGTAGGGAAAATCATGGAGGCAATGATCAAGGGTGGAATTCAGGATCATTTGGATCGAATTGAAATTCTCAAGGATACTCAGCATGGTTTCGTAAAGGGAAAATCATGTTTAACAAATCTGGTTCGCTATTTCGAAAGGGTCACTCACGAGCTGGATTTAGGGAATAATTTCGACATTGTTTATTTAGATTTCAGCAAAGCTTTTGACTCAGTCCCACATGAGCGGTTGCTTTATAAGCTGGAACAGGTTGGAATCACTGGGAAAATCCTTAGATGGATAGAAGGATGGCTTCAGGGCAGGAGGCAGAGGGTTGTGATAAATGGCTATTCCTCAGATTGGGTTGATGTAAGAAGTGGGGTTCCCCAAGGATCAGTATTAGGACCACTGTTGTTTTTAATTTTCATAAACGACATTGATGAAGGGATAGAGGGCATGATGTCTAAATTTGCAGATGATGTTAAAATTGGGAGAGTAGTTAATGATCACTGTCAAGCTGAGCTTCTTCAGAGAGACCTAGATAGACTTCAGGAATGGTCAGAAAAATGGCAGCTGTGCTTTAATCCAACAAAGTGTAAGGTATTACACCTGGGAAACAGTAATCCCAAAAAAACTTATTCACTTGGTGGAGTTCAACTAAAGCCAGTACTGGAGGAAAGGGACTTGGGTGTTACGATACGGTCAGACATGAAATTCTCTGAGCATTGTAAACAGGTTGCAAGGAAGGCCCATGGTGTCCTATCGATGATCTATCGAACTTTTGCAAGTAGAGATATGGACGTGATAATCCCATTATATAAGGCTTATGTTAGACCACACTTGGAATACTGTGTTCAAGTATGGAGACCGCACCTGAAGAAAGACATCGAGCTTCTTGAAAGGGTGCAAAGAAGGGTAACTCGCCTGGTGAGATCGGCAAAAGGGCGTCCTTATGAAGAAAGACTTCGAATATGTGGGTTGCAGAGTTTGGAAACTAGACACCTTAGAGGAGATTTGATTGAGGTATTTAAGGCTCTGAGAGGCATCAGTAAAATGAATGAGGACAAAATTTTCAAGATTATAAATGATGCTAGAACTAGGGGACATAAATTCAAGTTACGGGGGGAAATGTTTAGATTGGATTGCAGGAAGTTCTATTTTAGCCAGCGAGTTATAAATTACTGGAATAAGTTGCCTTCATGGGTGGTAGAGGCCGACAGTTTGGGGAAATTCAAAGGTCATCTGGATAGTACTTTCGGGTAAGGGAAGCACATAGGTTGATAGGTTTAATTTCCTTTTTATTTTATTTTTTTTTATTTATTAATTTATTATTATTTAGTTATTTATTTATTTATTTTTTTTTTTGTTTTTATCATTGTTTTGTTCGGATTTTTTTTTTTTTTTTTTTGGCTGGTGCAGCATAAGCCATAGGCTTTCTTGCACCATGCGGCCGTTACTAATACTAATGCAGCTGCGGCTATTAAAGAATTCTGGCGTCAGAAACATATAAGGCGTGGACCTATGACTGTTTGTGCTGTCAGCAAAATGACTGCGAAATTTGAAACAACAGGACATCTTGGTGTTCAACCAGGTAGAGGTCGAAAATGAGTGGACTCCTCTCGTGTTGAAGATGTAGCTATGGCTGTCGTGGATTTATCAAGTCCATCTACATGTGGTAGCGCAAGTGTGCCAGCTGTTTCTCGTGAAGTGGACATGCCGTATTCCACCGTATGGCTAGTAATGCATTGTTTGTTGTTTGTTTGTTATTTGGTTTTTAGGAGCATTAGCAACTCAGGCCATATTGCTCCGGGATATGCGGTGGTCATCTCTGACCTTTCCACATCCTCCGTATTTGGTGGTGACAGGCTCAAACCCCGGTCTAATCAAGAAGTGTGTGAAGTAATGCATCAGATGTTGTGGTATTATCCTTACAAGATGCACATACTATAGCAGCTAAAGCTTGGTGATGCAGATATTTCTTTCACATATGCACTTCAGTTTCTGGCACGAATGACAGTGGATATCACTTGGCCATGGAACATCCTTTGGAGTGATGAAGCCCACTTCTGCTTAAATGGACACTTGTCCACTAATACACACATTTGGGCAACAGAAAACCCTTGAGTTATCCAAGAGGTCCTGTTGCATTCTCCAAAAGTGACAGTGTGGTGTGGATTTACGGCCACATGCCTGACTGGGCCATATTTTTTTGAACAGGTAACACTGACTAGACCCCACACCTGTTCCCTCACTGGACAGTGATATCATGAAATGTTGGCAAATTTTGCAATACCAGAGCTGCAACAACGTGGGTACCTTCAGCATACCATATTCATGCATGATGGTGCTTCACCCCACATCCACCACTGTGTCCAAAGATTGCTAAGGCAACACTTTACAGACAAATGGGTCATCAGCCATTGTTTCCAGCATCTTGGCCACCCCCAATCACCGGACCTAACCCCATGCGACTTCTGGTTGTGGGTTTTTTTGAAGAACCAGGTGTATCTGGAAGGATGTCAAACTTTGGAAGATTTTGAAGGACAACATTAGACATTGTGTGCTGGCTATTCCAGTTGACATGTTACGTTCTGCTGTAGAAAATGCTGTTCTTCAAAAGAAACTGTTGTTGACCAAAATGGAGGACACATTGAACAATTGTAGCACTGTTCAAGTGATTTGTATTGCCACAGAGCCATATAGTGACAAATTTTGTAACTTTTTTTTTTTCTTCAATAAATGGCGAGCGCATTTTTTTATTGTACCTGTTGTGTTGTCCAAATTTCTCTTCGGTATGAGCCTTAGAACTTGTCCAAAGCCCTCTACACAGGGATACTTTAATTTTAATAACCCTATACTTGGACAAGTGTTGTGGTGGTGTGTTTTTTTTTGGGGATAGGGAGAAAGAACATATGCAAGACTTCTCAATAAACCATCTGGCACTAAATAAAATTAAAAGCAGTTGGATACAGTATTAGCATTAGCCATCTGGTGGAAGGAAGATTTAGGGCTTTTCTGCACCAAACAAAAACAAGAAAAAAAAAAAAAAATTAAAAATAATAATAGATAAATAGTAAAATAAAATAAACTATCTATTTGGCTCACTCTTCACGTAGGTGTCTATCCACCCGCAGGGAGTGGATAGACAAATTGTGGAAAAACCTGATAAAAGCAGTAGTTTTTGTAATGGCTGTATATGACATATTTATGAACATGCAGCAATTTTTTTTTTTTTTTTTTTGTTCCTTACAGGTAGTAACCTCTACTCTGCCAGATAGTGACTGGAAGGAGTCCGAGTAGTGTGTATGCGGGGAGCATTGTCGAGGCCACGTTATGTCAAGGATCTGGGTATATTCTTACCACATGTACGCCATATCCAAAAATTTCATTACTTCATACAGCATGTCCCACCCACTTTTTCTTACTATTCAATACACCATGAATTGTCAAACTAATAGAGCAAGCTTATCTGCGAAAAGATCTAAACCTCCCAAGGACTTCCTAATTCATTTCACAAATATACGTGGTCTCAATTCCAATCTCAACGATGTCCATTTCCACTTGCAGTCTGCCAAACCCCATGTACTTTTTCTGACAGAATCTCAGTTATCGGTTGATTCAACTACTGCTCATCTCAGATGCCCAAATTTTTCGCTGTATGATTCCTTTCGCCTCAAAGGTGGTACTTGTGCATATGTCCGTTCTGATATTCCCTGTCAGAGACTTGGCAATTTGGAATCTCCTCTCTTTGATCTCCTCTGGCTTAAAATCTCTCTACCTCATTGTGTCAAATTCATCTGTTGTCTCTACCGTTCTCCCAACTCCACTAATCACTTGGAGCTCTTTGACTTCCTCTCGTTGCAACTTGACTTTCTCCAGTCCAACTTTCCTAACAGTGAGGTAATTTTCCTTGGTGATTTTAATGTTCACAACTCCAGCTGGCTTCCGTTTTCTAGTCACACCGACCCAGCAGGTCGAGATGCTGAGGCTTTTGCAATTACTAATGACCTTGCACAGATTGTTCATTTACCTACAAGAATACTGGAGAATCCTAATCATACAGCCAATACGCTTGATCTTTTTCTCACAAACAACCCTTCTAAGTACACGGTCGAAGTGAGAGGTCCTTTAGGCACTTCAGATCACAACTTGGTGATTGTCTCTTCTCCAATGGACCCTTTATCTCATGGCTATTCCCAACCTCGTGTTGTTTGGCATTACAAGAATGCAAAATGGGATGACCTGCGAGACTTCTTTTCTTCTTTTCCTTGGTCGGATTACTGTTTCAAAACTTCTGATGTCAACGTTTGCTCAGATCGTGTCAGTGAAATTATACTTGCAGGAATGGAATCCTTTATCCCACACTCCACTTTAAAATCTCGTCCTTTATATAAACCTTGGTTTTCCAATAAATGTGCTAAGGCTGTTCAAGAGAAGAATGTTGCATATCGTAATTGGCTTGTTTCTAATTCTTCAGTTTCATTTTCTGCCTACACCAAAGCTCGCAACAATTGTAAAGTAGTTATTAATCAGTCCAAACTAGAGTTTGAACAGGCTAAGAGTAGAAAACTTGCTTCTTGCCCTAATGGTAGCCGAGCATTCTGGTCTCTTCCCAAAGCTATTGGCCGCAACTTTTGCCGATCTCTGCTCCCACTTCTGTCCAAACCAGATGGTTCTGTTGTCACTTTAGCCAAGGATAAAGCTGACCTGCTAGCATCCCATTTTTCTTCCAGCTCATGTATTAATGATCTTGGTAAAACACCTCCCACCATTCCCAACATGCTCCATTCAATGCCTCCTGTGGTCTTCCATCAAAAGGATATCAGAAGGATTTTGATGAATCTTGATGCTAAGAAAGCTCCAGGTCCTGATGGTATTTCTCCACTTGTTCTCAAAACCTGTGCTCCTGAACTTACTCCTATTCTTTGCCGCCTCTTTTCACTTTCTTATTCCGAAGGTGTTTTTCCTTCTGCTTGGAAATTTGCTCATATCCAGCCAGTTCCTAAAAAGGGTGACAAATCCCTCCCATCCAATTATTGTCCCATTGCAATTACTTCTATTCTTTCTAAAGTAATGGAGAAATCAATTAACCGCCAACTCTTAAACTACCTAGAAACCTTCCATCTGATCAACGATCACCAGTATGGATTCCGTCAGTGTCGATCCACTGGTGATATTCTGGCTTATGTTACCCATTTATGGACTAATTCAATGGAAAGGTTTGGTGAAACACAAGTAGTTGCTCTTGACATCTCAAAGGCTTTTGATCGTGTTTGGCATAAAGGTCTTCTAAACAAGCTTCCATCTTATGGTTTGCCAACTGTTTTTAGTAATTGGTTATCCAGTTTTCTCTCTGATCGCTCACTGAGGGTGATGGTAGATGGCTCTCTGTCTTCTAACTTCTCCACTAATGCTGGTGTCCCCCAAGGTTCAGTTCTTTCCCCCCACTCTTTTCCTCTTGTATATCAATGACCTTCTTCCATTGACTGGAAATCCTATCCATAGTTTTGCCAATGATAGCACATTGCATTCAACTTTCCAATTTGAGAAACCTTGTCGTGCTCAATCAACTTCAACTTCTTGAAAATCTGCTACCAATTCTTTAAATGCCGATCTTCAGGTAATTCTCCAGTGGGGCAAAGACAACTTAGTTGATTTCAACCCTTCTAAAACTCAGTCTTGTCTTATATCTCACAAAAAGGATTCTTCTGCTCCTATGCTTATCTTTAGTGACACTCCAATTTCTAGGCAAAAGGATATATCTCTTTTGGGGATTACCCTGACTTCTAATCTCTCTTGGCACAAGCACATTACAAATATTGCTTCCTCTGCATCTAAAAAACTTGGTTTTCTCTTTCGCTCTCGGCGTTACTTTTCTTCCAAACAGCTGCTCACTCTGTATAAATCGCAAATCCGCCCTGCCATGGAATATTGTTCCCACATCTGGGGTTGTGCCCCCAAAACCTCTCTCAGGCTTCTTGATTCCATTCAGAAGAGGGCAGTTAGGTTAATTAATGATTCATCTCTAACAGAGTCTCTCCACTCGCTGTCTCATAGACACACTGTTTCTGCTGCATGTCTCTTCTACAGATACTTCCACGGGCACTGTTCTTCTGAATTGGCTTCTATAATTCCCGCTCTCTCTCTTTCAAAACAGTGCGAACACGTGCCGCCACCAGCCAACATCCATTTACTGTCCAACTTCAAACCCACAGAACCAACTTTTCATCTTCCTCATTTATTCATTCTACTGCCGTTTTCTGGAACAACCTTCCTTCATACATATTTCCTGAAAATTACAATCTACAGAAGTTCAAGTCCAATGTCAACAAATATCTTCTTTCGTCTTCTCAACCTCCAACCCAAGCACGGTACTAAGTACTATAGGTTCTAATACCTCTCGTGTTTGGGGTTCACATAAAAAAAAAAAAAAAAAAAGGAAAGACAATAAAGCTGATGTTTATTTAGGGGTGATATAAAAAAGGTATATGAAGAAAATGACTGACTTGTCTGAATTCCAAAGAGGTCAAATTGTGGGTGCATGTTTAGCAGGAACATTGGTGACTAAAATTGCTGATTTGTTCCAGAGCAACTGTACTGAAAGTGATATCTGCATTCGCCAAGTATAAAAAAACAAAATCTGACAGGACTAATTACCTTGATATTCTGAGTAACCAGGTTCATCTATTGTGCAAACATTGTTTCCCACAAACTAGCCATGTTTCAAGATGATAATGCTCCAATACACAAAGCTAGATGTAGATGTGTTCGACCCTGGTTTGTGGAGCATAAAACTGAAGCGATGCATCTGCCATGGCCTGCACAATCAGCAGATTTAATCGTTATTGAGCCACTGTAGACATATTTGGAGAGGAGAGTGAGAAGGAAATTTCCTCCACCTTCATCGCTCAAAGAGCTTGAAACAATTCTCCACGAAGAATTGTCCAATATTCCTTTTAAGACAGTTCAAGATTTATTCCACGTAGTTTCAAGATTTACTGAATCTATAACACTACAGTTTCAAGATTTATTGAATCTATTCCATGAAGAATACAAGCTGCTTTAAAAGCAAAGGGTGGTCCAACAACAACATATTAGTGTTTTAGTGCATATCTGTAATGCTTATCACAGGTGTTTTCCATTATTTTGTCCATCCCCTATACCAGGAGTGGCAAACCTATGGCACGCATATAAAATTTTTGGGCATGCAGAATTCAGAGCATCCCAAAAAAAATTTTCAAACTTCAAAACAACATCATTCCAGGAATCCACCTTGAGTAGAGACGTGCACACGCCTGTTCTCTCTGCCAGGCATGTAGTGGAATCAAACCATTCAGTAAATAGCTGTATTCATGGAGTGATGAGACATACTGTCAAAACTGTGACAAAAATGTGTGATTAAATGTCGAAAATCGCCTTCCAAGGGGAACGCGAAAAATTGAAGTGCATGCAAGGGTAGGTTTTTAAAAGATTTAGCCAATTTTGGCATGCACCCTTAAAAAGGTTAGCCACCCCTGCCCTATACTGATCCCTGAATTTCACCAAGCTGCCAGCCTCAACCAGCCAAGGAGGTAACTTATTCCGGTAATTAAGGATTTGCTGGCTACAAGAAAACTTCCTGCAATTCAGCGTGAACCTCTTCCCCTATTAATTTGAATTTATGGTCCCTGGAATCACATTTATAGTTCTGGAATCATTTATAACATTGCAAATTTTGCCCTAATTCATTTTATTTTCACCTCTTCAATGAAATCTCCTCTAAGATGTCATCATCCAACTTAAAACTTTGTGATCACGCCTGTTAATGGTCCCTGTACTGTCAAGCTCTTTGATAGCATCTGGTTAATAGGTGATAATCAGGTCTAGGATATTCCTGCCCTAGTACTCTCTTTAACATGCTGATAGAAATAACAGTTATCTAGTTGATTTAAATTTTTTTTCCCCATGGCAAGTTCCCCTCCTACTTGCTTCGATCAATTAGGGACAAGTTGAAATCACCCAAAAGACACCCACATTAGCTTTTTTCTTAATGTCTTAATTTCTTAATGTCATCAAATCATCGTGCACTCTCTAAACTGGTCTGCACCAAAGAATTAAGCACTGAATTGTTGCATATACTGAATTCTGATACCCAAACGACATGTACTACCTTCATTACAATTAAAAAAAATTTTTTTTTATATATTTTACTAACGTTAACTTGGGGTGGAGGATCAATTCACAGCTGCATTATAGTCCTCTAAAAGTAATGTGAAAATGATTTCTTAAAAACATTTTTTTTTAAACTACTGCTATTATCAATATGATATTTTTAGACACCAAATACAGTGCGACTTTTCCAGTTGTCTTTCTGCTAATGGAATCTGTTATAAACTGGTAGTAAACTCGATCTAATTGCATTTGCAATTATACCGATAGCTGGAATTGTGTTGGTTTTTACGTTATTATGGTGAAATGTGTTTCCCCTTCACTGATATAAGAAACATAAATACATTTTCAGAATCTTCTCTTCATTCCTATCGTGTTGCGTTCGACTGCCATTTCTTGTAAACACAAAGGCGAATCGTGCATAAGCGAATTCGGTTCGTGTTATATAAGATATCGTTCCCCTATTTATAAATCTTGTATGATCAAATTCGTGTAGTGTAAACACGTGTTATACGAGGACTGACTGTAGGATCAAACAGTTGTTAACAGGGGAAAAAAGTCACCAATTTATGTAATAAAAGGTTTTTAAATTTATTTAAAAAACTACTCGCATCTGCTTAGGATACCAATTCTTGTAGTTTATGCATGGTTTATATTCCTGGTCTAAATTAGGATATTCTGTTTTATTAGGTTATAATAGCTTATAACCTAAAAGTTTCAAAAATCGGAAAACTTTGGATATATACCAATGAACCAAAACATTATGACCACTGACCAAGTGCAGCCAAAACAGCTCGTACCCAGCAAGGCATGGATGCTACAAGATTTCTAAATGTGTCTTGTGGTATCTGGTACCAACACAACCAGCAGATCCTTTAACCCCTGTAAGGTCTGTGGTTGAAATGCTGCAGATTGGAGTTGCTGTTTCAACACAAACCACAGATGCTATATGGGATTGAGTCTGGGGAATTTGGAGGCCAGGGCAATACTGGCCTCCGTGAACCGGTCTTGAACAATCCGAGCGGGGAGGCATGGCGCATTATCCTGCTGAAAGATGGCACCACCAGAGGGGAAGACTGTTGCCATGAAAGGGTGTACCTGGTCAGCAATGATGTTTAGGTAGGTGGTAGACATCAGAGTGTCCAGCACGTGGATGACTGGACCCAGGGTATCCCAGCAGAACATTGCCCAAAGCATGACACCACCGCCACTTGCTTGTTTTCATCCCAAGGTGCATCAGGCACCATCACTTCCCCAGGTAACTGATACACACGTACCCGGCGGTACATACACATGTACCCGGCGATGACTGGACCCAGGGTATCCCAGCAGAACATTGCCCAAAGCATGACACCACCGCCACTTGCTTGTTTTCATCCCAAGGTGCATCAGGCACCATCACTTCCCCAGGTAACTGACACACACGTACCCGGCGATACACATGGTGCAACAGGAAATGTGATTCATCGGACCAGACGACCTTCTTCCAATCACTCAAGGTCCAGTTTCGATGCTCGCATGCTCACTGTAGGCGCTGTTGCCGGTGAACCGTGGTTAGTATGGGCATTCGAAGAGGCCTGTAGCTATACAGCCCCATTTTCAGCAGGGTTCGACGTCTGTGTTGTGACACATTACTCCCGTCACCAGCATTCCAATTACTGGCAAGTTGCACCACAGTTGCCCTTCTGTTGCCATGTACCATCTGCCGTTGTCATCCAACACCTAGCCAGCGGTTTGTGGGTTCCCCCTCCTCGGACCACTTTCGATAAGTACTAACCACAGCTGACTGTGAGCATCCCACCACCTGTGCCATTTCGGATCTGCTCTGACCCAGTCGTCAGGCCATTAAAATTTGGTCTTGTCAAACTCGCTTAAGTCCGCTGCCATTCCCATCTGAAGAACAAGAGTAACACTGATTAACGGAGCTCAGTATCAGGTGTTTTTTATACAGTGTCCAGACCTGTGCACGTGCTGTAGTTCACCTGCAGTTGCTTAGATTTGCATAACGACTCACTGGTCATAATGTTTTGGCTCATCGGTGTATATCAGGTCTGCTGTTAACATTGTAAAGAAAACGTGATGTCTTGAGTAAGGTTTTAAAGACCATCTGATGTTCTTGAAATGTGTTTGGATAATCAAGTAGAAAATGTTGGAATATTAGCATTGTTTCACAGTCAGTGCAGTAGAGTACAGAGATTCAGCGCAGAGAAGGTAGGAGTGGGTACAGTGGTGTAGCTACCATGTAGGCAGGCAAGGCAATTGCCTTCGGGCTGGGGCCCTTTAGGGGCCCGGCGTCTTTGGCCGTCTCCTCTTTTTGCAATTTTCATTAATTAAGTAGGGGCCCCGAACATGTTCTTTGCCTCTGGGACAGAACTACACTACTGAGTGGGTAGCATTTGTTATCCACTCCTACTTACTCAGATTCTTAATCTGCACAATATAACCTCTTTTCTGTTTGGTCTGATACTAGTGATAGTCTGATACTAAGTTTTGCAAATTGAAGCACCTGGAGAGTACGCACCTGTGAGGTAATCTGATCGAGGTGTATAAGCCTTGAATGGGTTGAGCAAGCTGAATGCTGATGCAATTCTTCCTCTTGCTTAGACTAAGAACCTGAGGGGGGCACAGTTTAAAATTAAGGAAAGATAGTTGTAGAATAGATGTGCGGAAATTTGCCTTTAGCTAGCAAGTAGTTGATTGGTGGAACAGGCTTCCATATTTTGTTGTAGAAGCTAATAGCCTAAATAAATTTAAGGTGGAGCTGGACAGGCATTTGGAACGAATAGAGGCGTGAAATGGGAAAGTTTTTTTTGGCTGATGCTGCATAAGCTTGCTTTCTTCCATCGTATGCCTCCACTAATGCTAATGCGACATCATTACAACAACGGAATACTATTATGAGATGAAAAATAAGACAGAATACTACGGATAAATTGGAACACTCCTGCCCTTTTATTGTTGCTAATTTTTCATGCTGCTACTTTTTAGTCTAGGTATGATACCTTCATTATTCCTTCACACCACCTTCCCAAGTATTTCCTAAAAATTACAATCTACAGAAATAGAAGTCTAATAACACAAGGGGTATCTTTAGCTTTAGCATTAGTTGAGGCATATAATGCAAGAAAGCAAGCTTATATAGTATCAACAAAAAAAAAAAAAACCTTCCGATTTCATCAATCCAAATGTTTGTCTAGTTCAGCCTTGAATTTATTTAAGTTATCAACTTCCACAACAACAGATGGAAGTCTGTTCCAGCAATCAACTACCCACTGGCTAAAGGCAAATTTCCACACATCTATCCCACAACTGACATTCCTCAATTTGAATCTATGCCCCCTCAGGTTCTTATTCTGGGCAAGCGGAAGTATCACATCAGCACTGAGCCTGCTCAAACGATTCAAGGCTTTATATACCTCAATCAAATAACCTGGGGTGCCTAGTGCGGAGATGCTGCAAATTGCAGAACTTGTTCCTCTCACCAAGCTTGTTGCCCTTCTCTGTACTTTTTCTAGCAACTCTACATCTGTCCTAAAATGAGGATTCTAGATCTGTATGCAAAACTCGAGGTGTGGCCTGACCATTACCTTATACAAAGGGATAATCGCCTCCTTTTCTCTGCTAGCAAAATTCCTATATATCATTGACAAAACTCCATGACATGCTCTGGCAGCCCATCTCCACTGCTCAGAGAACTTCATATCCAACTGCACAATTAACCCCAGATCTTTTTCATTCTCCACATCCCTGAGTGTAGTACAACACAGTTGGTACATTTCTCTTGGGTTACTGCTACCTATATGCAGTAATTTGCATTTGTCAATGTTAAACTTCAGTTGCCACTTCTCAGCCCATCTGCCTAACTTTTTTAGATCCTGTTGCAGTAGCTTACGGTCATTAACAACCCTGCATCTGCAAACTTGGACATTAAGCCTGATATACTTTCATTAATATCATTGATAAATACACAAAACAACAATGGGCTCAGCATCGAATTGTGGGGGACTCCACTAATAACATTAGCCATGAAGCGCAGTGTCCACTATTAAACTGAAATAAAAAAATTGCCTATCTCTCATTGATTACAACTTTCCATCTTCTCCCACTCAATCATCCCTTTATCCATTGCAGCAATTTGCCCTTAATGCCATACTGCTCCAATTTGTACAGCAGTCTTCCATGTGCAACAGTATTAAAAGCTTTCATGAATTCCAAGTAAGAGTAATAGAGGCATGTGATGCAAGAAAGTAAGCGTATGAGCTTATGTAGCATCAGCCAAAAAAAAAAAAAAAAATTCACATAACCATTCCCTCTAAAAGTTTGTCCATTTCCTCCTTGAATTTATTTAAGCTATCAACTTCCAAAACGACAGACTGAAGTTTGTTCCAGCAATTAACCACCCGTGCTAAAGGCAAGTTTCTGCACATCTATAACTGTTTTCCCTCAACTTGAATTTATGCCCCCTTAGGTTCGTAATCTGAGCAAGTGGAAGAATCCCATCAAAATTCAGCATGCTCAACCCATTCAAGGCCTTATACAACTCAATCAGATCACCTAACAGGTGCCTAGTCTCCAGCTGCTGCAATTTGCAGAATTTAAGCCTGTCTCTCTTGCTAAGAGGATTTGTTCATTCTCCTCACCAATCTTGTTGCCTTTGTCTGCACATGCTCAGGTAAATCTACATCCTTCCTAAAATGAGGGCTGCAGACCTGTAAGCAGTACTCAAGGCCTGGCCTAACAGTTGCATTATACAAAGGGATAATCACCTCCTTTTCCCTGCTAGCAAAATTCCTGTATATCATTGACAAAACCCCATGACCTGCCCTGGCAGCCTGTCTGCATTGCTCAGAATACTTCATATCTGACTGCACAATTACTCCCAGGTCTTTTTCATTTTCTACCATCCTAAGTGTAGTACTTTTTTTTTTTTTTTTTTTTTTTTTTGATTTGGTAGTTGTTGGCGCATCGGCTTCAGTGGCCATATTGCACCTCCCAAGGTTTTTGCAGTACTTTGATCCAAGCCCGAGGCGGGAATCGAACCCGCGACCTTTGGGTTGCCGGGCAGGTACTTTACCCACTCGGCTAGCCCGGTCGGCAAGTGTAGTACTACACAGTTGGCATGTTCCTCTGAGGTTACTTCTACCCATATGCAGTACTTTGCATTTGTCAATGTTACACTTCAGTTGCCATTTCTCAGCCCATCTGCCCAAATTTTCTAGTTCCTGTTGCAGTAGCACATTGCCATTACTGTCATTAGCAACCCTGGCAACCTTTGCATCATCTGCAAACTTTGACACTAAGCCTGATATGCATTCATCAATATCACTGATAAATATACAAAACTAGCTCCGTGGTAGAGTTTAGTAAACTTCTATCCTCCCCTTCCTCACAGAATTCCTCATTTGTGAATGTAGATGCAAAGTATTCATTCAGTATGTCAGCTATCTGAGCAGGATCATCAACAGTCAAACTACCAACATCAAGTGGACCTATCTGATTCATCTCCATCCTTCTAGAGTTTACATAAGTAAAGAAGTATTTGTTGTTTTTCTTTGCATCTTTTGCCAAGGATTTCTCGTAATAAGCCTTCACTTGCCTAATCTCCTTTGTGAATTGATTACAGTCTAGCTTATATCTGCCATATGCTTGTGTCACCTGTTAATTTACATGTATCCCTTGCATTTTTCTTCTCTGCCACATGTCTCATTAGTTCATCTGACATCCATTTAGGTCTAAATCTTGAATAGTATTACTTAGTTGGTATGAAAAGTCTAGTAACTAACGAGATTAATTCCGTGGAGGCTTCCCATTTAGAATTCCCTGTTTTTAACATCATTAGCTGATCCCACTGTATAGAATTTAAAAACTGTCTGAGACCACTATAGTCACCTTTACAAAAACAAAAACCCTTCCCCTTACTCTTGATGGTAGTTACATCTTTAAGTAAATCCCATATCAGTACACTGTGATCACTGTCACCTAGTGGTTCCTTTATCTGCAAATTTCTAATGCATGAATAATCACTGATGATAATCAGATCACTCCCAATCAGATTACTGTCTCTGGTTGGCCCTCAATCATGTTGCTGTAGAAAACAATCCTCCAATAAATCCACACAAGTCTTGCTGAGCGCCTCCGTAGCCAGGTGGGAAGGAGCAGCAGTGCATAGCACACGCTTCTTGATTAGACCGGGGTTCGAGCCTGTCACCACCAAATACGGAGGATGCGGAAAGGTCAGAGAATGACCACCGCATATCCCGGAGCAATATGGCCTTAGTTGCTAATGCTCCTAAAAACCAAACAACAAACAAACAACAACAAACAAGTCTTGCTAGCGTGCGAGTGACCAACTCACACGTTCCAGTCAATATCTAGAAAGTTAAAATCCCCCATTACCCCATTACAAGACTTTCTGATTTACTGGCCCATTCTGTTTCTCTGCACAACTATTCATTGTATTGATCAGAGTCATCACATACTCCTACTCTCATTATCCCTTTCCCAGTGTTCATGTCACTGGGAAAAGGTCTTATCTCTTCTCAGCCTTCTTAGTAATAAGTAGTACAGGTTCTAATATCTTTTGTGTTTGGGGCTTTCAAAAAAAAAAAAAAAAAAAAAGACAGGTGTCATTTGGACTCAATGTTTTTAATATTTATTAACAATATTGTTACAGTTACTGTTTAAGTTTACTGATGATAAAAACTTGTCAACTTGTGTCCTTTGTTTAAAATAAAAATAAAAATTTTATTAGAAAAAATACAGTACTGCATTATCTTTCTATGTGCTACTTATGATTCCAGAAATCAGGGAGGAATTGCGTTTTACAAATTTCGAAAATAACAGAGAAACTCCAATTACAAACTTCTATAAAGTACGGCCTTCTTTGTGACGTCATACCTCTGAGCTTTCTGGTTTGCCCTCAAACAAATTTTTCAAATATCTGTTGATATTTCAACAGATATTGTATTATTTAAATGATTTTATTAATAAATACTATGGGGGCTTTGCCCACTGCTTACCAACCCCCGCGCACACTTTTCTACATAATATGCAGAGGTAGGACAGAATAAGCCAAATATTTTCTAGGTAAAAGACACCTTCAAAACCCACTCATTGATATCTAATTTAATATATAAAAGAAAATAGAAAGTGGAAGAAAAAAACTATAAAAAGTAAAATTGTGTGAATGAAAATTATTATTAATTGCATGTTCTATCTTAGCCTCTTCACTGACTGGACAGACTGATAGCTATGCAGGACTGCGGAGGCCTCATGGTTATCCAAGCTGACACCATGCTGTAGCTTTTCCTAGCTGGCATGGTGTGGGATGCTGACACTGGCCACTGGGGTAACCCCCAGGGCAGTGTGGGACAGAGCTGCAAAAGCACGCTCCACTATAAGAATCTTTCCCTATGTTCTTTTATTCTCAACACCTGGGGTAGTTGAGTCTCCTTCCCCCTACTCCTTTTGCATGGTGGTCCATCCCAACACCCACTTTCAACTACCACCCTCTGGACCAGGATGGGTATCCTGTACCAGGAGTCCCCTTACTGTCTCTCCTTTCAAATTAGGCAAGTGCCTCAACTTTTGCTCCTTTTATCTCACCCTCTTCCTATCTCCCCATTATCTCCTTTCCAATAATAATTTTTTTTTTTTTTTTTTTTTTTTGGGCTCTCCTTGGATGCCTAGACTGCACCAGGATTCACCCCACTAGAGCTTTCTTCTCTCCTAATGTGTCCTGGCCTGCCTCCCCAGGGTAGTGATGGAAACTGGGGATGTTAGTGGTTCTCAGAGGCCCCCAGACTAAGTGGCCAGAGGAACAACACAACCCACACTAATAATTCACAAAACACACACCCTGGCCTTATGCCGAATATTA
The DNA here is from genome assembly GCF_048544385.1 of Mastigoproctus giganteus. Lineage (NCBI taxonomy): Eukaryota > Metazoa > Arthropoda > Arachnida > Uropygi > Thelyphonidae > Mastigoproctus > Mastigoproctus giganteus. The sequence goes on along the minus strand of NC_143578.1, from coordinate 3,736,263 downwards.
TATTCTAGACAGAGTAAAAACAGAGTTAGGGGAGAACCCCGGTGCTGCCAGACAAAAATCACTATGTCACTATGATCGATATCTAATTAGGAAATGACCTATGTAATTATTTACCTGTGCATTCGTAGTGCATGGAATTCTCAAGGAATAAATTTCACAATGTAATTTTTAACCTGCATTTACATAGGTCACTTAGGAAAAGGCCTTTTGCTTTGGGTTTCATAATGCATGAGGAATATTATTGCATCTCAAAGAGCAGGACTAAATTACTGTTTTTACAAATGTACAATATTCATTAATATGAAAAAAAACGTTACAATGGAACATCAAATGTTAGACAGGGAAGCATGTTAGTACAGGAGGTTGGTGAACGTTGTTATATATTATTTTTGGTTTTTAGGAGCATTAGCAACTAAGGCCATATTGCTCCGGGAATATGCGGTGGTCATTCCCTGACCTTTCCGCATCCTCCATATTTGGTGGTGACGGGCTCGAACCTCGGTCTAATCAAGAAGCGTGTGCTACGCACTGCTGCTCCTTCTCACCTGGCTATGCTATGGAGGCGATTGGTGAATGTTATGGAGGCAGTTGTCAATAATTAATTGCATTTGTAGTGACATAACTGCTGCACCCTATTCTCCCATTGGCTGGAATAAATATCACTAGGAGGAAACATTTTTTTTTAATGTACAGAGAGATATGCAAATCGTAGACCATTGCAATAGTAATTTTTATAAATTCATAAAGATTGCAGAGGCGTAGCAAGGTTGATGCATGAGGAATATTATTGCATCTCAAAGAGCAGGACTAAATTACTGTTTTTACAAATGTACAATATTCATTAATATGAAAAAAAACGTTACAATGGAACATCAAATGTTAGACAGGGAAGCATGTTAGTACAGGAGGTTGGTGAACGTTGTTATATATTATTTTTGGTTTTTAGGAGCATTAGCAACTAAGGCCATATTGCTCCGGGAATATGCGGTGGTCATTCCCTGACCTTTCCGCATCCTCCATATTTGGTGGTGACGGGCTCGAACCTCGGTCTAATCAAGAAGCGTGTGCTACGCACTGCTGCTCCTTCTCACCTGGCTATGCTATGGAGGCGATTGGTGAATGTTATGGAGGCAGTTGTCAATAATTAATTGCATTTGTAGTGACATAACTGCTGCACCCTATTCTCCCATTGGCTGGAATAAATATCACTAGGAGGAAACATTTTTTTTTAATGTACAGAGAGATATGCAAATCGTAGACCATTGCAATAGTAATTTTTATAAATTCATAAAGATTGCAGAGGCGTAGCAAGGTTGATGCAGGAGGGGGGAGGATTTCCCCTGGGCACCGATCTGCAGGGGCAACTGCAGATCGGTGCACAAATTGAAGGAATTATCTATCACAATCAGGGGTGTCAGGAAGATGTGTTGCATCCTGGGCATCGACGACCCTAGCTACACTACTGAAAGATTGACTACCTGCATATAATGGAGGTATACTTATAATACTTTTGCCCCAGTGGTAGGATAACCGAAGGAATTATCTATAACAATCAGGGGTATCAGGAAGATGTGTTGCACCCCGAGCATTGACGACAATAGCTACACTAGTGAAAGATTGACTACCTGCATATAACGCAGGTATATTTATGATACTTTTGCCCCAGGCGTAAGATTGCCTACTTCCAGCTCTGCTTCACTGTATAGTGATACTGGAATTATAATTTTGAATTCTATAAAAATCAGCTGCTCACTTCTCAAAAAAGGGAAAAGCAAAGGATTTTTATCAAGATAAAAACCCTTTGCTTTGCTTTTTTTCCTTTTGAAATTAAACTAGATAATGAATAACACTACATCTTTTTTTCATTCCTTTTTATTACATTTTGAAATTTTATGAACATTCTACATAAATGAATAAATAATAAGCTAACAAAATAAAATAAAGTTCACTGAAAACTCACCCCAAGTGCATTGAACTATCCTCGACAGGTGCCCATAAAAGATTTGGTGCCATAACTATCGCTATATTTTGAGAAGACATCTTGTTTACCTCTGAATTCATAGTTAGTTTAGCTAAATATTTAATAATATACCTGAAATTTAAAAAAATGATTTAGCTATTCTGGCACAGCATTAAAATTGGAAATATTATAAATAATTTTAATTAACAAATAACAATAACATAACTGTACAGCAGGAAAAAGCTGGGAGAATACTACAAATACAGACTTGGGCCTTGAAATTAAATTTAACTAGCATTGTATACATTTTATATTAAGATATAACCACAGGATTGTTCATTACTATAGTATGCTTTCAGACAATAGTAGATCTAGGATTTTTCTACCTGTAAACGTCTGTCTTGGATTGTCACTTGGACATCACACTGATTATCATGCTATCTGATCACGATCATCAAGAATATTTCCAATGCTTTATCAGAAGACGCCTCCGTAGCCAGGTGGGAAGGAGCAGCAGTGCATAGCATACGCTTCTTGATTAGACTGGGGTTTGAGCCTGTCACCACCAAATACGGAGGATGCGGAAAGGTCAGAGAATGACCACCGCATATCCCGGAGCAATATGGCCTTAGTTGCTAATGCTCCTAAAAACAAAATAACAAACAAACAAGCTTCATCAGAAAGGGAAGATCCAAAACGAGTTTTTTTGTTGTTTTTTTTTTTTGTTTTTCACCAACCCCTGGCTGAATTGTTAGATGCCAAGCATGATGAGATTTCTAACAGATTAGAAAGAATACTTGATGAGAATCAACCGAAAGAGCAAGCTGGCTTCAGGACAGGATTCTCAACTATGGATCACCTTCACGTAATATCACAGCTAATGGAGAAAGCAAATGAATATAAAACACCATTATGCCTGGCATTTGTGGATTATGAAAAGGCATTTGACTCCATACAGCATAAGGCAATGTTTCGGACACTGGAAAGACAAGGCATTGATACCCCATATATTATGATTTTGAAGAAAATATATGAGTGTGCTGCCTCCTTTATTAGACTAGACAAAGACAGTAGGAAATTTAAAATTGAGAAAGGAGTTCTTTTTTTTTTTTTTTTTTTTTATGTGAACCCCAAACACGAGAGGTATTAGAACCTATAGTACTTAGTGCTGTGCTTGGGTTGGAGGTTGAGAAGACGAAAGAAGATATTTGACACTGGACTTGAACTTCTGTAGATTGTAATTTTCAGGAAATACATATGAAGGAAGGTTGTTCCAGAAAATGGCAGTTGAATGAATAAATGAGGAAGATGAAAAGTTGGTTCTGTGGGTTTGAAGTTGGACAGTAAATGGATGTTGGCTGGTGGCGGCACGTGTTCGGACTGTTTTGAAAGACAGAGCGGGAATTATAGAAGCCAATTCAGAAGAACAGTGCTCATGTAAGTATCTGTAGAAGAGGCATGCAGCAGAAACAGTGCATCTATGAGAAAGCGAGTGGAGAGAATCTGTTAGAGATGAATCATTAATTAACCTAACTGCCCTCTTCTGAATGGAATCAAGAAGCCTGAGAGAGGTTTTGGGGGCACCACCCCAGATGTGGGAACAATATTCCATGGCAGGGCGGATTTGCGATTTATACAGAGTGAGCAGCTGTTTGGAAGAAAAGTAACGCCGAGAGCGAAATAGAAAACCACGTTTTTTAGATGCAGAGGAAGCAATATTTGTAATGTGCTTGTGCCAAGAGAGATTAGAAGTCAGGGTAATCCCCAAAAGAGATATATCATTTTTCCTAGAAATTGGAGTGTCACTAAAGATAAGCATAGGAGCAGAAGAATCCTTTTTGCGAGATATAAGACAAGACTGAGTTTTAGAAGGGTTGAAATCAACTAAGTTGTCTTTGCCCCACTGGAGAATTACCTGAAGATCGGCATTTAAGGAATTGGTAGCAGATTTTCGAGAAGTTGAAGCTGATTGAGCAGGACGAGGTTTCTCAAAATGGAAAGTTGAATGCAATGTGCTATCATCGGCAAAACTATGGATAGGATTTCCAGTCAATGGAAGAAGGTCATTGATAAACAAGAGGAAAAGAGTGGGGGAAAGAACTGAACCTTGGGGGACACCGGCATTAGTGGAGAAGTTAGAAGACAGAGACCCATCTACCATCACCCTCAGTGAGCGATCAGAGAGTAAATTGGATAACCAATTACTAAAAACAGTTGGCAAACCATAAGATGGAAGCTTGTTTAGAAGACCTTTATGCAAAACATGATCAAAAGCCTTTGAGATGTCAAGAGCAACTACTTGTGTTTCACCGAACCTTTCCATTGAATTAGTCCATAAATGGGTAACATAAGCCAGAATATCACCAGTGGATCGACACTGACGGAATCCGTACTGGCGATCGTTGGTCAGACGGAAGGTTTCTAGGTAGTTTAAGAGTTGGTGGTTAATTGATTTCTCCATTACTTCAGAAAGAGTAGAAGTAATTGCAATTAGCATTAGCATTGGCATATGATGCAAGAAAGCAAGCTTATTCAGCATCAGCCAAAAAAAAAAAAAAAAAAAACAACCCACTCCCATTTCACCCCTCCGTTCGTTCGAATTACCTGTCCAGTTGAGCTTTAAATTTGTTTAGGCTATCAACTTCAACAACAAGTGATGGAAGTCGGTTCCACCAACCAACCACCCGCTGGCCAAAGGCAAATTTCCGCACATCTATCCGACATCCGTCCTTCCTCAATTTGAATTTATGCCCTCTGAGGTGATTATTCTGAGAAAGATGAAGAATCCCATTGGCATTGAGCATGCTCAAACCATTCAAAGCCTTATACACCTCTATCAGATCACCTCGCCGGTGCCTAGTCTCCAGACTCTGTAATTTGCAAAACTTAAGCCTTTCTTCGTAAGAGCAACCCTTTGTTCCATTTACTAATCTTGTTGCCCTTCTCTGTACCCGTTCCAGCAGCTCTACATCCTTCTTGAAATGAGGCCTCCAGACCTGTATACAGTACTCAAGATGTGGCCTTACCATTGCCTTATACAAGGGAATAATCACCTCCTTATCCCTGCTAGAAAAATTCCTGTATATCATTGACAAGACACCATGAGCTACTCTTGCAGCTCGTCTGCACTGCTCAGAGAACTTCATATCTGCCTGCACAATTACCCCCAGGTCCTTTTCATTCTCCACCACTGTCAGAGTTGATACATTGCTCTGGGGTTACTGTTTCCCATATGCAGCACTTTACATTTGTCGATGTTAAACCTCATTTGCCACCTCTCAGCCCATCTGTTCAACCTTTCCAGATCCTGTTGCAGCAGCATAGCGTCAGTATTGTCCTTAACGACCCTGCCAACTTTTGTATCATCTGCAAACTTGGACATTAAACTTGATATCCCATCATCAATATCATTCATAAACACCGAAAACAACAACGGACCCAACACTGAACCTTGAAGAACTCCACTAATAACATTAGTCCACGTTGAGCAGTGTCCATTGATTACCACTCTCTGTCTTCTGCCACTCAACCATCCCCTTATCCATAGCAGCAATTTGCCTCCAATGCCACACTGCTCCAATTTGTGCAGCAGTCTTCCATGTGCAACAGTATCAAAAGCCTTTCTAAGATCCAAATATATAATATCAAAGTTATTCCCTGCATCCAGTTCTTTTGTGACTACATCATAGTATCCAATCAAATTGGTCAGGCAAGACCTGCCCTTAACAAAACCATGCTGCGTCTGAGCTATAACTGAATTCTTGTCTAGATGATCCTGCAGTGCTTCTTTAACCAGTGCCTCCATTAATTTACCTGGAACAGAAGTTAAACTAACAGGTCTATAATTACTTGTGTCAGCCTTTGATCCTCCTTTGTGAATTGGGGTTACATTTGCACATCTCCAGTCTATGGGTACCTCCCCTGAGTCCAAAGAAGCTCTCATAATTATGGCTAGGGGTTTGCATACTTCCTTTGCTGCCTCCTTTAATATAACTGGATAGATCCCATCCACCCCAGGTGCCTTTTTTATGTTTATCGTCAACAATCTCTCCTCCACTTTCCTCTCAGTTATTACAAAATCATCCAGCTCACTGCCAATGTTTACTTTACCTACATCATTCTCCTTCCTGAATAACTCCTCATGCGTGAATGTAGATGCAAAATACTCGTTTAGATTGTTAGCCACCTGAGCAGGATCCTCAACTGTTGAACCATCAATATCCAGTGGACCAATCTGATTCATTACTTTCCTTTTCGAGTTCAAGTATGTAAAGAACTCTTTTCTGTTTTTCTTTGCATCCTTTGCCAAGGATTTTTCATAGTCTGCCTTTGCCTGCCTAATCTCCTTTGTGACTTGGTTACAGACCAACTTATATCTATCATAGGCTTCCATGTCACCCATTAATTTGTATGTATCCCATGCATTTTTCTTCTCTGCCACATGTCTCATTAGTTCATCTGACAACCATTTAGGCCTAAACCTTGAACAATATTTCTTAGTTGGTATGTAAAGCCTGGTAGCCTCCAAGATTAGTTCTTTGAATGCTTCCCATTTTGAGTTTGCTGTTGGTAACATCATCAGTTGGTCCCACTGTATAGAATTTAAATACTGTCTCAGACCATCATAGTCGCCTTTACGAAAACAAAAACCCTTCCCTTTACCTCTGATGGTAGTTACCCCCTTGAGTAAATCCCACTTCAACACACTGTGATCACTGCCACCTAGTGGTTCATTTATCTGCAGGTTCTTAATGCATGAAGAATCACTACTGATAATCAGATCAAGAGTATTGCTCCCTCTTGTTGCCTCACGAACATGCTGATGTAGAAAACAATCATCCAATAAATCCACAAAAGCCTTGCTAGTGTGCGAGTGACCAACCCACAAATTCCAGTCAATATCTGGGAAATTAAAGTCCCCCAGTATAAGACTCTCTGATTTACTGGCCCACTCTATTTCCCTGTACAATATCTTATTATACTCATCAGAGTCATTAGGCCTATAGCACACTCCTACTCTCAATTTTGATTTCCCTATGCTTATGTCACACCAAACTGACTCGACACTGCCCTGTCCATCGATGTCGACTGGCTTCACTTCCTTGGACTTTATGTGTTTCTTAATTAATAGCATAACCCCTCCTCCCCTCCTGTCCTGTCTATCCTTTCTATACACATTGTATTCCCCAAATTCCAGTTTCGCATTACTTATATCTGTGTGACACCACGTCTCTGATATCCCAACAATATCTGCCTTTGATGTTTTGAGCAATACCTCAAATTCATCAAATTTATTTACCAAACTCCTAGCATTGGTGTACACGCAGGTATACATGCACCTGTTTCTATTCTTAGCTACCCTAACACAACCCATGTGTTTACTTGTACCGCAATGACTACCAGCAGTCTCTGAAATATCCTGCATCTTGTTTTTCAGACTTCTGCTCATTTCAATAGAAGCAGTGCAAGAATCACTTCCACCTCTGCCACTGGCTACTGTTAATCTATTAGTCCTTGTATCCCCCCCCCAACTAGCAGTTTTCCGACCCACCTAACACTGCCTCGACAGCATCAGCAAAAATTCTTGCACCCTTTCTATTTAAGTGTATCCCATCCCTGTAGAAGCAATCTCTCCTGTTAACAAGTACAGTCCAGGCTGAAAAAAATTCTACCCCTTGAGCCTTGCACAATCCCTCCAGGGCCGAATTGATCGACAAGGCTCTCATCATATACTCCCTCCTATCGTGTCTGGGCAGAATTGCAGACACTTTCAAGTTCAACCCTAATTCACGGCTTTTTTTCAACAGTGACCTGTACTTGCTAAGTAATTCCGCCGGTCTCCTACTCTTAATATCATTAGTGCCAACGTGTACAACTATATCACCTTTTGTGCCCTTAAAAGATGATATCCGCTCTACAACGTCATCAACCTTTGCCCCTGGCAGACATACCCTGGTCCTATTCCACCTAACCTTTTTACAAAGTATGTTCCCCGTTTCCCTGACAATAGAGTCACCAACAACTACTAGTTCCTGTGGGACCAGCGCATTCTGCCTAGGGGGCTGCTTCTGTGTTGCCTGATGACCAAGTGCAAGCTCTGGCGTTGATGTGGGCAGCTGAGAGTTTGATGGGCCCCTCAATTTATTTCCTTCGAGGGCATCCACCCTGTCCTTCAAGCTCTCATAAAGGCCCATAACAACGCTGAGTTGTCGCCTGATTTCCTTGCACTCCTTACATCGTGCACACACAAAGACATCCCCCTTGGCAGTATCATGTCCCGTACCCGACTGCTCCGCAAACATCAAGCAAACAGTGCATTTTAATAGACTGTGATTCAGAGGGCAACTGCCCCCCTCAGTTCTCCCCTGAACCACAGCACTCCCATTAGCTTGGGCCTTTTGCTTTGCTGCTCTGGTCAGAGTCATGATTCCGATTTAATTCAATAAAATTCAAAACAAAAATTAAATCCTTAAGTTATATCCCAAAACAGTTATGTTATATATATATTTTTTTCGGTATCTAGTGTTTTCTACGAGTTCCCTTTATACAACTTCCGTATCACGTGTACCACTATAGTTATGTATTAATTATTTGTTACGATTAAGTCGTTATATATATATATATAGAGTTAAAAGTACAATTTAATTGACAATAAAGTTTATCAAGATTAATAGATTTACTGATTAATTGACAATATTATATTATGCACTATACGACACTAAGCTTATGCTATGGTGTAAAAATGGCGGGAATTCACGAACGGTATTTCTACGGACTCATAAGTATTGATTAGCTTCCAAATCTCGCTATCTCAATTTAGAATAAACTAAGGATCCTGACTAGGTCTATAATCTACTTATAGAAGATAATTTGATATAACAGTTGGTTAATAAATCGACTAAATTTGGTTAAAAAAAAATTTGGTTTGTGACACGTGGATTTGATACCGTTACCGATACTAAGTAATATCTACAAAATCTCTGTCTAAGTTAAACTTTAAACTAAGTATCGTAACTAGGAATATAAAGCTACTCTAGAAAATAAGTTAATATGACAATTTAAACTAATAAAGCAGAAAATAAATCAGGAAAAACTTCTCTGTTTGAAGAGCTTTAAGGAGCAATGTCCGCACAGGCTAACCTCGCACCCAGACCAATGGGACGATAATTGGATGGGAGGGATTTGTCACCCATTTTAGGAACTGGCTGGATATGAGCAAATTTCCAAGCAGAAGGAAAAACACCTTTGGAATAAGAAAGTGAAAAAAGGCGGCAAAGAATAAGAGTAAGTTCAGGAGCACAGGTTTTGAGAAAAGTTGAGAAATACCATCAGGACCTGGAGCTTTCCTAGCATCAAGATTCATCAAAATTCTTCTGATATCCTTTTGATGGAAGACCACAGGAGGCATTGAATGGAGCGTGTTGGGAATGGTGGGAGGTGTTTTACCAAGATCATTAATACATGAGCTGGAAAAAAAATGGGATGCTAGCAGGTCAGCTTTATAATTGGCTGAAGTGACAACAGAACCATCTGGTTTGGACAGAGGTGGGAGCAGAGATGGGCAAAAGTTGCGGCCAATAGCTTTGGCAAGAGACCAGAATGCTCGGCTACCATTAGGGCAAGAAGCAAGTTTTCTACTCTTAGCCTGTTTGAACTCTAGTTTGGACTGATTAATAACTGCTTTACAATTGTTGCGAGCTTTGGTGTAGGCAGAAAATGAAACTGAAGAACTAGAAACAAGCCAATTACGATATGCAACATTCTTCTCTTGGACAGCCTTAGCACATTTATTGGAAAACCAAGGTTTAGATAAAGGATGAGATTTTAAAGTGGAGTGTGGGATAAAGGATTCCATTCCTGCAAGAATAATTTCACTGACACGACCTGAGCAGACGGTGACATCAGAAGTTTTGAAACAGTAATCCGACCAAGGAAAAGAAGAAAAGAAGTCTCGCAGGTCATCCCATTTTGCATTCTTGTAATGCCAAACAACACGAGGTTGGGAATAGCCATGAGATAAAGGGTCCATTGGAGAAGAGACAATCACCAAGTTGTGATCTGAAGTGCCTAAAGGACCTCTCACTTTGACCGTGTACTTAGAAGGGTTGTTTGTGAGAAAAAGATCAAGTGTATTGGCTGTAGGATTGTCCGGTATTCTTGTAGGTAAATGAACAATCTGTGCTAGGTCATTGGTTATTGCAAAACCCTCAGCATCTCGACCTGCTGGGTCGGTGTGACTAGAAAACGGAAGCCAGCAGGAGTTGTGAACATTAAAATCACCAAGGAAAATTACCTCACTGTTAGGAAAGTTGGACTGGAGAAAGTCAAGTTGCAAAGAGAGGAAGTCAAAGAGCTCCAAGTGATTGGTGGAGTTGGGAGAACGGTAGAGACAACAGATGAATTTGACACAATGAGGTAGAGAGATTTTAAGCCAGAGAAGGTCAAAGAGAGGAGATTCCAAATTGGCCAAGTCTCTGACAGGGAATATCAGAACGGACATATGCACAAGTACCACCTTTGAGGCGAAAGGAATCATACAGCGAATAATTTGGACATCTGAGATGAGCAGTAGTTGAATCAACCGATAACTGAGATTCTGTCAGAAAAAGTACATGGGGTTTGGCAGACTGCAAGTGGAAATGGACATCGTTGCGATTAGAATTGAGACCACGTATATTTGTGAAATGAATTAGGAAGTCCTTGGGAGGTTTAGATCTTTTCGCAGATAAGCTTGCTCTATTAGTTTGACAATTCATGGTGTATTTAATAGTAAGAAAAAGTGGGTGGGACATGCTGTATGAAGTAATGAAATTTTTGGATATGGCATACATGTGGTAAGAATATACCCAGATCCTTGACATAACGTGGCCTCGACAATGCTCCCCGCATACACACTACTCGGACTCCCTCCAGTCACTATCTGGCAGAGTAGAGGTAGCAAGATTATACACTAGCTGATCCGGAAGCCTCCTAGAGAGTTACCAATAGGTTCGGTCCGGTGTACTAACTAGCGGCCGGCCTGCGAACACCGTTTTAGAGCTGTACCCTCGAAATGTAAGGAATATTGGATCTCGCCACGATCTTCATCATAACCTCAAAAATCATCAATCATACTGCATGGTGGAAGAGATAAGGAAGGGTTGACCGGAACTTAGCTCTAGAGACTAAACATGGGTTCCACCACTTCAAGCCTCCAATAAGCAAAGTGGTGGTATTTCACCGGTTGACGAGTCATCTACCACCTAGTTCGACAAGGAGACACAATATCTCCGAAGCTGTTTACTGCTGCCCTTGAGGAAGCTTTCAGAAGATTAGACTGGTCGCAGAAAGGAGTCAATGTGAACGGAGAGTACCTAAACCATTTACGATTTGCAGATGACATTGTGGTCATAAGCCACGATCCCAAAGAATTAGAGGAAAATCTTAATCAGTTATGCACAGCTAGTAAGGATTTAGGACTAAAGATGAATATGGCTAAAACAAAAGTAATGATGAACAAGTATGCCACAGAAAGGGAAATAATGATTGAAGGAGCAGTAATCGAAAAGGTGTAGTCATATACTTATCTGGGACAAGTCATTAGCTGTAATAATGATAAATGGATCGAAGTCAAGAGAAGAACAAATTTTGGATGGATAGCATTCAGGAAATATAGTCACATACTGAGGAGCAATATCCCAATTTATCTGAAACGTAAAATAATGAACCAATGTATACTCCCCACCATGACTTATGGAAGTGAAACTTGGGCACTCACCAAAAGAATGGAAGAGAAGCTGAGAACTACATAGCGAAGAATAGAACGAATTATATTGGGAATCAGACTGTTAGATAAGAAGAGAAACACATAGATTAGGCAGCAAACTCAAATCAGGTCCTTGAGGTTGTCACAGACATTCTGTCAGATATGCCAGACAAGCTGTTCTTGCTACCTGGGAGTCTAAAACGCTGATGGAACTGATATTCGGGTGACACTCAAGTCAAAGTGGACCCAATTTCGGCGAAGTCCTGACGGTCTATGACAACCAAATCCTCTGCTTGCACCTTCACGATGGTGGGACTGTTAGTAATCCTGGGTATAACCTTCATGCATAAGTACATGGTGGGTGACCACCCAGGTGTGAACCAACGTAATCAGGGGTCGAGGTGTGGCGCCCACACCACATGGAGGAACGCCGCCCCTCTATGTTACCAGGCAGTACTAGGTGGTAGATGACTCTCATCAACCGGTGAAATACCACCACTTTGCTTATTGGAGGCTTGAAGTGGTGGAACCCATGTTTAGTCTCTAGAGCTAAGTTCCGGCCAACCCTTCCCTATCTCTTCCATCATGCAGTATGATTGATGATTTTTGAGGTTATGATGAATGTCGTGGCGAGATCCAATATTCCTTACATTTCGAGGGTACAGCTCTAAAACGGTGTTCGCAGGCCGGCCGCTAGTTAGTACACCGGACTGAACCTATTGGTAACTCTCTAGGAAGCTTCCGGATCAGCTAGTGTATAATCTTGCTACCTCTACTCTGCCAGATAGTGACTGGAGGGAGTCCGAGTAGTGTGTATGCGGGGAGCATTGTCGAGGCCACGTTATGTCAAGGATCTGGGTATATTCTTACCACATGTACGCCATATCCAAAAATTTCATTACTTCATACAGCATGGCCCACCCACTTTTTCTTACTATTCAATACACCATGAATTGTCAAAATAATAGAGCAAGCTTATCTGCGAAAAGATCTAAACCTCCCAAGGACTTCCTAATTCATTTCACAAATATACGTGGTCTCAATTCTAATCTCAACGATGTCCATTTCCACTTGCAGTCTTCCAAACCCCATGTACTTTTTCTGACCGAATCTCAGTTATCAGTTGATTCAACTACTGCTCATCTCAGATGTCCAAATTATTTGCTGTATGATTCCTTTCGCCTCAAAGGTGGTACTTGTGCATATGTCCGTTCTGATATTCCCTGTCAAAGACTTGGCAATTTGGAATCTCCTCTCTTTGATCTTCTCTGGCTTAAAATCTCTCTACCTCATTGTGTAAAATTCATCTGTTGTCTCTACCGTTCTCCCAACTCCACTAATCACTTGGACCTCTTTGACTTCCTCTCTTTGCAACTTGACTTTCTCCAGTCCAACTTTCCTAACAGTGAGGTAATTTTCCTTGGTGATTTTAACGTTCACAACTCCAGCTGGCTTCCGTTTTCTAGTCACACCGACCCAGCAGGTCGAGATGCTGAGGCTTTTGCAATTACTAATGACCTAGCACAGATTGTTCATTTACCTACAAGAATACCGGACAATCCTAATCATACAGCCAATACGCTTGATCTTTATCTCACAAACAACCCTTCTAAGTACAAGGTTGAAGTGAGAGGTCCTTTAGGCACTTCAGATCACAACTTGGTGATTGCCTCTTCTCCAATGGAACCTTTATCTCATGGCTATTCCCAACCTCGTATGGTTTGGCATTACAAGAATGCAAAATGGGATGACCTGCGAGACTTCTTTTCTTCTTTTCCTTGGTCTGATTACTGTTTCAAAACTTCTGACGTCAACATTTGCTCAGATCGTGTCAGTGAAATTATTCTTGCAGGAATGGAATCCTTTATCCCACACTCCACTTTAAAATCCCGTCCTTTATCTAAACCTTGGTTTTCCAATAAATGTGCTAAGGCTGTCCAAGAGAAGAACGTTGCATATCGTAATTGGCTTGTTTCTAATTCTTCAGTTTCATTTTCTGCCTACACCAAAGCTCGCAACAATTGTAAAGCAGTTATTAATCAGTCCAAACTAGAGTTTGAACAGGCTAAGAGTAGAAAACTTGCTTCTTGCCCTAATGGTAGCCGAGCATTCTGCTCTCTTGCCAAAGCTATTGGCCGCAACTTTTGCCCATCTCTGCTCCCACCTCTGTCCAAACCAGATGGTTCTGTTGTCACTTCAGCCAAGGATAAAGCTGACCTGCTAGCATCCCATTTTTCTTTGAGCTCATGTATTAATGATCTTGGTAAAACACCTCCCACCATTCCTAACACGCTCCATTCAATGCCTCCTGTGGTCTTCCGTCAAAAGGATATCAGAAGGATTTTGATGAATCTTGATGCTAAGAAAGCTCCAGGTCCTGATGGTATTTCTCCACTTGTTCTCAAAACCTGTGCTCCTGAACTTACTCCTATTCTTTGCCGCCTTTTTTCACTTTCTTATTCCAAAGGTGTTTTTCCTTCTGCTTGGAAATTTGCTCATATCCAGCCAGTTCCTAAAAAGGGTGACAAATCCCTCCCATCCAATTATCGTCCCATTGCAATTACTTCTACTCTTTCTAAAGTAATGGAGAAATCAATTAACCGCCAACTCTTAAACTACCTAGAAACCTTCCATCTGATCAACGATCACCAGTATGGATTCCGTCAGTGTCGATCCACTGGTGATATTCTGGCTTATGTTACCCATTTATGGACTAATTCAATGGAAAGGTTCGGTGAAACACAAGTTGTTGCTCTTGACATCATAAAGGCTTTTGATCGTGTTTGGCATAAAGGTCTTCTAAACAAGCTTCCATCTTATGGTTTGCCAACTGTTTTTAGTAATTGGTTATCCAGTTTTCTCTCTGATCGCTCACTGAGGGTGATGGTAGATGGCTCTCTGTCTTCTAACTTCTCCACTAATGCCGGTGTCCCCCAAGGTTCAGTTCTTTCCCCCACTCTTTTCCTCTTGTATATCAATGACCTTCTTCCATTGACTGGAAATCCTATCCATAGTTTTGCCGATGATAGCACATTGCATTCAACTTTCCATTTTGAGAAACCTTGTCCAGCTCAATCAGCTTCGTGTTCTCGAAAATCTGCTGCCAATTCCTTAAATGCCGATTTTCAGGTAATTCTCCAGTGGGGCAAAGACAACTTAGTTGATTTCAACCCTTCTAAAACTCAATCTTGTCTTATATCTCGCAAAAAGGATTCTTCTGCTCCTGTGCTTATCTTTAGTGACACTCCGATTTCTAGGCAAAATGATATATCTCTTTTGGGGATTACCCTGACTTCTAATCTCTCTTGGCACAAGCACATTACAAATATTGCTTCCTCTGCATCTAAAAAACTTGGTTTTCTCTTTCGCTCTCGGCGTTACTTTTCTCCCAATCAGCTGCTCACTCTGTATAAATCGCAAATCCGCCCTGCCATGGAATATTGTTCCCACATCTGGGGTTGTGCCCCCAAAACCTCTCTCAGGCTTCTTGATTCCATTCAGAAGAGGGCAGTTAGGTTAATTAATGATTCATCTCTAACAGAGTCTCTCCACTCGCTGTCTCATAGACGCACTGTTTCTGCTGCATGCCTCTTCTACAGATACTTCCATGGGCACTGTTCTTCTGAATTGGCTTCTATAATTCCCGCTCTCTCTTTCAAAAGAGTCCGAACACGTGCCGCCACCAGCCAACATCCATTTACTGTCCAACTTCAAACCCACAGAACCAACTTTTCATCTTCCTCATTTATTCATTCAACAGCCGTTTTCTGGAACAACCTTCCTTCATACGTATTTCCTGAAAATTACAATCTACAGAAGTTCAAGTCCAATGTCAACAAATATCTTCTTTCGTCTTCTCAGTCTCCAACTCAAGCACGGTACTAAGTACTATAGGTTATAATACCTCTCGTGTTTGGGGTTCTCATAAAAAAAAAAAAAAAAAAAAAAAAGGACATTCTTATCAAAACTAAAGAACTAAAATGGTCTTGGGCAGGACACATAGCTCGAAGACATGATGACAGATGGACTAAGAAAATAACAGAATGGTATCCAAGAGGAGCTAGAAGAAAACCTGGAAGACAAAGGTGGAGATGGATAGATGAAATTCATGAGTTTGTGGGTAGTAAATGGATGGCCAGTGGAAAGTTGGAACTGGAAAGTTGCTGGAGAGGCCTTCATCCTGCAGTGGATTGAAAATGGCTGATGATGATAATGATGTGTTTGCAGTCTGAGCAAGAGAAAGAATTCCATTCAAGACATTAAATATTTCAATCAGATCTCCTCGCAGGTGCATAGTCTCCAGACACAATTTGCAAAACTGAAGCCTTTCCTGGTAAGGGTACCCTTTCCTCACCAATCTTGTTGCTCTTCTCAAAACCTGTTTTGACAGATACATGTCATTCCTAAAATGAAGCTTCCAGGCCTGTATGTATTCAAGATGTAGCCAAACCACCGACTATACAAAGAGATAATCAGTTCCTGATCGCTGCTGGAAAAATTTCTGTATATCATTGACAAAACCCATGAACTGCTTTGGAAGCCAGTCTGCACTGCTCAGAGAACTTCATTCTCCACTGCCCTCAGCATGGTACTACACAGCTGGTATTTAATCTGGGATTACTGCTCATCATATGAAGTACCTTGCATTTGAAAATATTCAATTTCAATTGCCACTTCTTAGCCCATCTGCCTAATTTTTCTAGACCAGTAATTGTATATCAAACTGATATACAATTACTGGTAGAGAAAAAGGGGGGGGGGGGCTAATGAAAGCAATTAAAAATAAAAAGCAATTCACTCTTATTATTCAAATATTATGATAGACTTATGATTTTTAGAAAGTATGTGCACAAAGATAGTTTTGTAACTAAAATAATTCCTACCTGAGATTGTGGTTGTTTGGTTCTGGAAGCTTACGAACAACTTGCCACATGGCTTGTAGACGAGCATCAAAGTCAGATATCCTTTTTAAAATTCATTAAATAGAATATTTAATAGGCATAGCATTACTTATGAAAATTGCTGTCAGTATCCTAAAATTATGTGTGCATGAATCAAAAATTACACAATTAAGAATATTATTTTTTATCATATATAAAAAATCATATGAATGATAAAAATCATATGATAAAAATTCATATCAACTTTTATCATATGAATTTAAATGTATAAATATATTAAATAAGATGTCTCCATATGAAAATTTTTTTTTCAAATTTCCTAACTTTTTCCAGTACCTAAATAACTTAATATAGTGATGCTACCAATTCTATGGGAACCAACAACCTATTTAGTACGCAATTTTTTTTTTTTTTTTTGTTAGTTGTTGGCACATAGGCTTCTGTGGCCATAATGAACCTCCCAAAGTTTTTGCATTTACTCTGATCCAAGCCAGAGGCGGGATTCGAACCCACGACCTTTGGGTTGCCAGGCAGACACTTTACCCACCCAGCTAGCCCGGTCGGCAGTACTTGATCCAGCCAAAAAAGAACAGTCACCTGGACCTTTTTTGCCTTAACCCAGCCAGAATAATTGACAATACATATGCATGTACTAGATTCCAGGATTTCTACCCATTCAGAAGATGGCATTCACAGAAGAAATGAGATTCAAAAAAAAAAGCTAGAAACACATATTATCTCAGATGTAAAAGTAAAGATCAGTAAACAAATTCCTGTCTAACTCACAGTGAATTTAGATTCATGAGTTGACATCACCCAAAATTCTAGAAAATTTAGCTTTACTTCTCTGTTATTACAGTTAAAGTAAAAAAAAAAAAAAAAATTGATTTCTTTATTTTTTTTTTTCTTACATCCCTTAGAAATAAATTATCATAAGCTGATTTAAACTCTTCCTCAATTTCAGCATTTTGTTAATTTTTTGTAGGAAAACTATTCCATCTCAAAGACAGAATTCATAGATGAATTCAAAATGTCAGCATATAAGTTTATTTGGATAATGTATGGGATTAATATGTTTGTAAAAGCTTCACACTTTCCTGTTTCAATAAATTAAAATTTTGTCGTGCAGAAAAAGTGCCTTAATTAATTATATTATATTTATAGTTAACTCCACAAACCTAATCACAAATTATTTTAACCAAGAAGTGCACAATATTTTTCTGTAATGTTTTTCTGATCAAAGATGTAGAACATAATTTTTATTGTATATTGTGGGAAATATTATCACAACAGCAGAATCAGGGTGTCAGACAACAACAAAAAAAAAAAAAAAAAAAATTAAACACATATAATGAAGACTAAGAAGACGAAAAGTAACTAAAAAAAAAAAAAAAAAAAACCACTGTTAGGCATAATTCTGTAAATTTAAATAATTTAAAATTAAATAATTTTAAGTAAACAAAAATTAAGGCCAAATATAGTAAACATCAAAGCCAATTAGATAAATTTAAATCAGTGTCCCCTGATGTCCTGCTGTGTTCTGAAATATTTGTGATATCTAGACATCAGATATGCAATAACATTTTTATAGTTATTATACAATTGTCTATTAACTGAATTACGATTTCTTGGTATTCAGGATTTAAAAGTAACAAACTGTCAAAATGAAAAGTTTTAGAATAAGTATCATTTTATACAGGACAATTTTATCTTTGTTATAGTCAAAAATATATATATATTTTTTTCGATGTAACTCATTAAAAATCTGTGGAATTTAATGCTTGATATCTCTAGTGTCTGAAAATTAGGAGTTAAATCACATTGGTCCACTTGATGTCAATGGTTTAACTGTTAATGATCCTACTCAGGTTGCTGACAAACTGAATAGGTATTTTGTATCTACATTCAAGCATAGGGATTCTTCAGGCAGAGAAATGCCAGAAGTTGATCAAAATTTAACAGAGTGCTATATGATTTTGTGATAACTGACAGGAAAGTTTAACATAAAAAAAAAAAAAAAAGTAGCTGGGTAGATGGGATCTATCCCATTATATCCAATTATATTAAGGGGGCTGGTCACTCACACACTAGCAAGGCTTTTGTGGATTTATTGGATGATTGTTTTCTACATCAGCATGTTCGGGAGGCAACTAGAGGGAGTAATACTCTTGATTTAATTATCAGTAGTGATTCTTCATGCATTAAGAATCTGCAGATAAATGAACCACTAGGTGGCAGTGATCACAGTGTTCTGAAGTGGGATTTACTCAAAGAGGTAACTACCATTAGGGGTAAAGAGAAGGGGTACTGCTTCCATAAAGGCGACTACGGTGGACTGAGACAGTATTTAAATTCGATACAGTGGGATCAACTGATGATGTTACCAACAGCAAATTCAAAATGGGAAGCATTCAAAGAACTTATCTTGGAAGCTACTAGGCTTTACATACCAACTAAGAAATATTGTTCAAGGTTTAGGCCTAAATGGATGTCGGATGAACTAATGAGGCATATGGCAGAGAAGAAAAATGCATGGGATACATACAAATTAACACATGACACAGAAGCCGATGATAGATACAAGTTGATCTGTAACCAAGTTACAAAGGAGGTTAGCAGGCGAAGGCAGATTACGAGAAATCCTTGGCAAAGGATGCGAAGAAAAACAGCAAAGAGTTCTTTACTCATGTAAACTCTACAAGGAAGGGGATGAATCAGATTGGTCCACTTGATATCGATGGGTCAACTGTTGATGATCCTGCTCAGGTAGCTAACAAACTAAATGAATATTTTGCATCGACATTCACACATGAGGAGTTATTCAGCGAGGGGAATGCCAGAGGTGTATTCAACTCTGGCAGTAAGCTAGATAACCTTGTAATAACTGAGAGTAAAGTGGAGGAGAAATTGTTGAAGATAAACACAAGAAAGGCACCTGGGGTGGATGGAATCTATCCAGTTATATTAAAGGAGGCAGCAATGGAAGTAAGCAAACCCTTAGTCATAATTATGAGAGCTTCCTTGGACTCAGGGGAGGTACCCATGGACTGGAGATGTGCAAATGTGACCCCAATTCACAAAGGAGGATCAAAGGCTGACACAAGTAATTATAGACCTGTGAGTTTAACTTCTGTTCCCGGAAAATTAATGGAGGCACTGGTTAAAGATGCACTGCAGGATCATCTAGACAAGACTTCAGTTATAGCTCAGACACAGCATGGTTTTGTTAAGGGGAAGTCTTGCCTGACCAATTTGATTGGATACTATGATGCATTCACAAAAGAACTGGATGCAGGGAATAACTTTGATATTATATACTTGGATCTTAGAAAGGCTTTTGATACTGTTGCACATGGAAGACTGCTGCACAAATTAGAGCAGTGTGGCATTGGAGGCAAATTGCTGCTATGGATAAAGGGGTGGTTGAGGGGGAGAAGACAGAGAGTGGTAATCAATGGACACTGCTCATCGTGGACTAATGTTATTAGTGGAGTCCCTCAGGGTTCAGTATTGGGTCCTTTATTGTTTTCTGTATTTATAAATGATATTGATGATGGTATATCAAGCTTAATGTCCAAGTTTGCAGACGATACGAAGGTTGCTAGGATTGTCAAGGACACTACTGACACTATGCTACTGCAACAGGATCTGGAAAGGTTGAGCAGATGGGCTGAGAGGTGGCAAATGAAGTTTAACATTGACAAATGTAAAGTACTACATATGGGAAACAGCAACCCCAGAACAACGTATCAACCCTGTGGTACTACACTGACAGTGGTAGAGAATGAAAGGGACCTGGGAGTGGTTGTGCAGGCAGATATGAAGTTCTCTGAGCAGTGCAGACGGGCTGCAAGAGTAGCTCATGGTGTATTGTCAATGATATATAGGAATTTTTCTAGCAGGGATAAGGAGGTGATTATTTCCTTGTATAAGGCAATGGTCAGGTATATGGTATAGAGTACTGTATACAGGTCTGGAGACCTCATTTCAAGAAGGATGTAGAGCTGCTGGAACGAGTACAGAGAAGGGCAACAAGATTAGTGAATGGAACAAAGGGGTGCTCTTACGAAGAAAGGCTTAAGTTTTGGGAATTACAGTGTCTGGAGACTAGGCACCTGCGAGGTGATCTGATAGAGGTGTATAAAGCCTTGAATGGTTTGAGCATGCTCAATGCTGATGGGATTCTTCCTCTTGCTCAGAATAATCACCTGAGAGGGCATAAATTCAAATTGAGGAAAGACAGATGTAGGATAGATGTGAGGAAAATTGCCTTTAGCCAGCGGGTGGGTGGTAGGTGGAACAGACTTCCATCCCTTGTCGTGGAAGTTGATAGCCTAAATAAGTTTAAGGCTCGGCTGGACAGGTATTTCGAACGAACAGAGGGGTGAAGTGGAAGTGGTTATTTTTTATTTATTTATTTTACTTTAATTTTTTTGGCTGATGCTGCATAAGTTTGCTTTCTTGCATCAAATGCCTCTACTAATGCTAATGCTAATGCTAAAAGGGAGGCAGAAAAGGAGGTAAAAAAACCCGTAGCCACAATTATGAGAGCATCCGTTGATTCTCAGTCCTAAAACCAAAGAGAAAGACCTAGAAAAAAATTATATACACATTATTGCCAAAAGAATGGTAATAAAAATGAATGGTAATCATCAAGGACTAGTGCAATTCAATACATCCAAATAATATTTAAGCAGAAGCTATCTACTTCTGAGATTTCTACTACTACTACTACTATGAAAATGTAATATATTCACAACAGTTTAGTGGGACTTGAGATGTACAAATGTATCCTCAATTCACAAAAGGGGATCAAAAGGTGACATAAGTAATTACAGACCTGTTAGCTTAGCCTCTGTTCAAGGGGAAAATAACAGAATCTCTGGTTAAAGAAGTAATGCAGGACCACCTAGATGGGAATGTAATTATACTGTAGTCATAGTATGAATTTTTTTAAGGGAGATCTCGTCTGACCAATCCTATTAGTTACTTTAAATTCAGTAAAAAAAGAACTGGATGCAAAAAATATTTTCATATCATTTACATGGAACTCAAGAAAGCTTTTGATATTCTTGCACATAAAAGACTGCTTATAGAAGAATAAGAGAAATTTACTTCAATATGATACATAGAACACTTCCTAATGACACTCTCTGGCAGCAAATAAATGAAAATAAAATTAACGCAAATTAATACAGTAATAAAATTTATTTAAAAACAATTAACAAATTAAAACAAGTTCACTGCGAATTTTGAAAAGACTTACCTTCCTTAAAGTTTGTGTTGAACTTGATTTAATTTGTTAATTGTTTTTAAATAAATTTTATTATTACTTTATTAATTTTCATTAATTTTATTTTCATTTATTTGCTGGAGAGTGAATGCTGATGGGATTCTTCCTCTTGCTCACATTAAGAACCTGAGGGAGACACAGTTTAAAATTGAGGAAAGACAGTTGTAGAACAGATGTGCAGAAATTTGCCTTTAGCCAGCAGGTAGTTGATTGGTGGAAGAGACTCCCATGTTTTGTTGTGGAAGTTGATAGCCTAAATAAATTTAAGGCTGAGCTGGACAGGCATTTGGAACGAATGGAGAGGTGAAATGGGAGGGTTTTTTTTGGCTGATGCTGCATAAGCTTACTTTCTTGCATCGTATGTCTCTACTAATGCTAATGCTAAATTAATTTTATTACTGTATTAATTTTATGTTTGTTTATTTGATGGAGAATGTCATCAGGAAGTGTTCTACGTATCATATTGAGGTAAATTTCTCTTATTCTTCTACAAATAGTGAAATACAACATAAAATGCATTGAGCATCATAGCTCTGTATTATGATAAAAATAAAAGACTGCTGTAAAAATTGGAGCAATGTAGCATTAAGGGCAAATTACTATTTTGAATAAAGGGAGGGTTGAATGGGAGAAGACAGAGTGGTTATTACTGGACACTACTCATCTTGAACCAATGTTATTAACGGAGTATGTAAAATGGAACAAGACTGGTGAAGGGAACGAAAAAGTGATCTTACCAAGAAAGTCTCCTAGTCTTAATCTGTGAGGTAAAATGACTGATCTGTTAAAGGCTTTGAATGGACTGAGCAAGTCAAATGATGATGGCATTCTTCCTCTTGCTCAGACTAAATGCGCACACACACACACACACACACACACACACACACACACACACACACACACACACACACACACACACACACACACACACACACACACACACACACACACACACACACACACACACACACACATTTAAAATGAAGGATGGTTGCAGGACAGATGTGTCAAGGTTTGTCTTTACCCAGCAGGTGGTTGACAGTTGGAGCAAACTTCCATCTGTCTCTGTAGAAATCTGAATAAATTTAAGGAAGAAATAGACAAATCATTGGAAGGGATGAACAGGTGATGTGGAGTTTTTTTTTTCTGGCTGATGTTTTATAAGCTTGCATCTTTGCATCATATGCTATATCATAATAATAATAGTAAATTCATTTTAAAAGCTGGAACAATCTTTCTAGCTAGATGGAAGTGATTAGGTTAAACTTAAAAAAAGTGAGATTTTGAAGCCTCTAATTTTGTTGTTTTTTTTTTTAATGAAAACTCGAAGCATGAGAGTCATTAGAACCTACAGTACTTAGGGACTGTGCATGTGTTGAAGGTTGAGAAGATGAAAGATATTGTTAACATTTGACTTGAATTTCTGTAGAATTTTTTTGATACAGATGAAGCAATATTTGTGATGTGCTTATGCCATAAGAGATTAGAATAACCCCCAATAGAGATATATGATATTGTCTAGAAATAAGAGTATCATTGAAGATAAGTATAGGAGCAAAAGAATCCTTTTTGTGAGATATAAGTTACGAAGGCTGAAATCAACTAAATTATCACTGTCCCACTGGAGAATTATCATTAGCATTAGTAGAGGAATATATGATGCAAGAAAACAAGCTTATACAACATCAGCCAAATTCCCATATCACACATCCATTCGCTCTAAAAGTTTGTCCAGTTTTTCCTTGAATTTATTTAAGCTATCAACTTCCACAATGACAGATGGAGGTTTGTTCCAGCAATCAACCCCTCACTGGCTAAAGGCAAATTTCCGCTCATCTATTCTACAACTGTCTTTCCTCAGGAATGGGTAGTGGATGTTCAAGAAGATGAAGCTATGCAGGACAAGATTTCTTAAATGGAAGATGGAATGCAATGTTCTATCATCAGCAAAACCATGGATAGGATTTCCAGTCAATGGAAGAAGGTCATTCATATATCAGAAGAAAAGAGTTGGAGAAAGAAATAAACTTTGGGGGTACCTTTGCATTAGTGGAAAAGTTAGAAGACAGAGAACAATCTAACATCATCCATGGTGATCGGTCAGAGAGAAAACTGAATACCCAATTACAAAAAACATTTGGCAAACGATAAGATGGAAGTTTATTAGAAGATCTTTAGGCCAAACATGATCAAAAGCCATTGAAATCTTAAGAGCACTGCTTTGGTTTCGCAAAAATTTTCCAGTCTGAATTTGTCCACAGATGAGTTATATATTCTGAACCAAGTCACCCATGATCCTGATAGTACTGTAAGGTTGACAACCATAGGAACCCGTAGTGGGGAGTGACCAATGAGTACTGAAATGGTTGATGATGAGTGAGGTATCAGTAGCTAAAAAGTAAGTGCATCTGGTTTTAATATCTGAAAAGGAGACTATAAAAGTCTAAGATGCTACATGTCTACACCAAATGTAAACATAGTACTGATTAAGACCGTCTAATGTAGACATCATAGGAATAGCAGAGGCACGATGTCGCTCAGACATAAGTGATGTTGAATTTGAATATGGGAAGTACAATGCATACAGGAATGTTGTTGTTATTTGGTTTTTAGGAGCATTAGCAACTAAGGCCATATTGCTCTGAGGACATGCAGTGGTAATTCTCTGACCTTTCCGCATCCTCCATATTTGGTGGGCACGGGCTCGAACCCCAGTCTAATCAAGAAGCGTGTGCTACACACTGGTGGTCCTGCCTACCTGGCTACGGAGGTGCCATATACAGGAAGGACAGGAGAGGTGAACAGGTTATGCTCTTAGTTAAGAAGTATATTAAATCTAAGGCAGTGCATTGAGTTGACATGGGTGAAGTATGCAATGTTGATGTTGTTGTTATTTGGTTTTTAGGAGCATTAGCAACCAAGGCCATATTTCTCCGGGGATATGTGGTGGTCATTCCCGACCTTTTTGCATGCTCCGTATTTGGTGGTCATGGGCTCGAACCCTGGTCTAATCACTGCTGCTCCTGCCCACCTGGCTACTGAGGCACCATGTAATGTTGAGTCAGTTTGGTAACATATAAGCACTGGGAAAACAAAATTGAGAGTAGGAGTGTGTTATAAACCTAATGACTGTGATGAATATAGAAAACAGCTATATAGAGAAATAGAATGGCTAGCAAATCAGAATGTCTCATAATGGGGGATTTTAACTTTACAGTTTGACTGGAATTTGTGGGTTGGTCACTCACACACTTCCAAGACTTTTGTGGATTTCTGGGATGACTGTTTTCTACAGCAGCATGTCAGAGAGGCAACAAGAGTAAGTAATACTTTTGATCAAGTTACCAGCAGTGATTCTTCATGCATTACGAATCCACATGTAAAAAACCCATGGGGGTGGCAGTGATCACAGTGTACCAATGTGGAATTTAATTAAAGACATAACTACTGTAAAGGGAAAGGCTTTTGCTTTCATAAGGGTGACTACAGAAATTTCAGACAGTTAAATTGCGTGCAGTGAGACCAACTGACGATGTTACCAACAGCAAATTCTAAATGGGAAGTATTCAAGGAGGAAGAAGCTACCAGGCTTTTCATACCAACAAGAAATACAGTTCAATGCTTAGACCTAAATGGATGGCAGATGAACCAGTGAGACTGGCAGAGAAGAAAACTGCATGGAATCCATATAAATTATTGGTTTACATTTACCTTAGGTTTACACAGAAACCTAAGGTAAATATAAATTAGTCTGGAAGTAAAGTCACAAAGGAGTTTACACAAGCTTCTTCTTCTTCTTTAATGCTGCCGAATGGCGTTTGCGACTTCGTTTTGATATTGTTCTCTGTCTAGCGCTGCGTGTAGAATTTGTGCTGTTGTCATGTGAAGCCAGGTGTTGATGTTATCTAGCCATGCCATTTTCCTAGCCAGCATTCTTCGGTAGAGCCACATTTCGAAGGCCTGGAGCTTTTTTGTAGTGGCTGATGTTAGAGTCCAGGTTTCTACACCGTAGAGCAGTATTGGCCAGATGTAGCATTTCAATGTGCGTAATTTGAGCACGATGTTCAAGCTTCTGTCGGTGAGGAGGGTTCTCCATTTGGTGAATGCCTGCCTGGCTTGTTCAATTCTGCTTTTGATTTCGGCCTCATGGTTCAGCTGGTCATCAATGAGTACTCCGAGATACTTGAAGCGGTGTATTTGCTCTAATTTTTCGTTGTTTAGTTTGATCGTGATTTGGCTTGCAGTCCTGCTGACCTTCATCACCTTTGTTTTCTTTTTGTTGATTCGTAGCCCCCCATGCTTCGCTTTCTATGTCCACTTCGTTCAAGATGGTCTGTAAATCTTGTTCTGAATCCGCTATTAGTGCTGTGTCATCGGCATATCTTAAGTTATTGATGTAGTGTCCGTTAACTTTTATGCCGATGTTCTTGTCAGCCAGTGTTTGGTCGAAGATCATTTCCGAATAGATGTTAAAAAGAATGGGAGATAATGGACAGCCTTGCCGGACGCCTTTTTTTATTGGAATTGGGTCTGTCAGATCGTTGTCATAGCGAAGCCGGGCTGTTTGATTCCAGTAGAGAGTTGTAATAAAGTTGATATCATTGTTTTCAAGCCCAAGTTTTCTCAGTCGGTCAATTAGGCGGTCGTGGTCTACTGAATCGAAGGCTTTCTCGTAGTCAATAAAACATATATACACGTCTTTTTGATGTTCATAGCACCTTTGTAGCAATATTTGTAAACAGAAAATTGCTTCTCTGGTGCCTAGTCCCCTGCAGAATCCGAACTGTGTGTTTCCTAGTGCACTTTCGCACTTACATCTTATCCTTTGCTGAATCACCTTGAGGAAGACTTTTAGCACCTGGCTCATTAGACTGATCAGCCTGAAGTCTTTGCATTTCCGGCTGGTAGCCTTTTTTGGTAGGGCCACAAAGATGGATTGGAGCCATTCGGATGGAATGTTGTTGTTGTTGTAGTCTAGTTGTTTCAGCATTTCCACATGAATCTGATCAGGTCCACAGGCCTTGCCTGGCTTTGTTATTCGGATGGCATGTTCCACTTCAGATGTTAATATGTGGAGATTGTCTTCCTGTGTTTGTTGTTGCGTTTCTGCCGGTTTTCTGTTGGTGCCGAACAGATTGTATATATAGCTCTTCCAGGTGTCGAGTTTGGCTTGTTTGCTTAGTATAGGTTGATTGTTGTCCGTATATAAACTTGGGATAGGAGCCGGTTTGTAGATGTTTCCAGCTTCTTTAAGCTTCTTGTGCAGGTTATAGTTGTCATTTTTCTTGATTAGGTCTTCGATTTCTGCACACTGATCTTCCATCCATTTTTCCTTCGCCTTCCGGATTTCCTGTTTGATCTCTTGTTGTATTTCTTTGTATTTTTCCCGGTTGTTGTTGTTTTTGAATATTCTCCGTCCATCCATTAGGTCTAGCATGTGCTGGGTCATCCACCGTTGTTTCTTTTTCGACGCCTGATGTCCTTAGCAGGGTTTCTGCTGTTTCATTGATGCACTGTTTGAGTGAACGCCCGAATGCTTGCACGTCTGTTGTTACTGCTTCGATCGATCGGATTGTAGTGTTGAGATGAAGCTGTACTTGTCGTCTGTTGGCGGTGTTCTTCAGTTTCTCCAGGTCGATTCTTTTTGTTGTGCTTGTGCGTTTGACTGCTCGTAATTTGAGACGTAGTGTTGCTGTTACTGGGTTATGGTCTGATGATATGTCAGCTCCGGGGTAAGTTTTTGCCTTGAGGACACTTGACTTATATCTGATGTTGATTAAGATGTAGTCAATTTGGTTCCTGACAATATCGTTGTCAGAGTCTTGTGGTGACAAGACTCTGACAACACAAGCTAAGGGAGATTATGAGAAGTCTCTGGCAAAAAAAAAAAAAAAAAGGGTTTCTATGCTTATATTAACAGTAGAAGGAAGAGGTTGAATCACTTTGAGCCACTTGATGTCTATGGGTTAACTGTTGATGACCCTGCAGACAAATTTAATAGGTATTTTGCATCTATATTCTTTAGGAAAAGGGATGACAGAAGTTTATCAAACTAATGAGGAGCTAAATGACTTTGTAATAACTGAAAGGAAAGCAGAGGAGAAATTGTTGAGGATGGTCATAAAAAAGGCACCCAGGGCAGATTGAAGCTATCCAATTATATTAAAGGAGGCAGCAAAGGAGGTAAGCAAACCTTTGGCCATAATTATGAGAGCATCCTTGGACTCAGGGGAAGTTTCTACGGACTGGAGAAGTGTGAATATATTCTCAGTTCATAAATGGGGACCAAAATATGACATAAGTAATTACAGACCTGTTAGTCTAACTTCTGTTCCAGGGAAAATAATGGAATCACTGTTTAAAGAAGTACTGCACGACCATTAGGACAGGTATGCAATTATACTGCAATCACAGCATGGATTCAAGGGGCATTCTTGTCTAAGCTATCTAATAAGTTACTATGGATAGGTTTTCATAATTAGAACATTAATCTTTTCTTGAATGAGTTCCCTGAACATATCTGGGCTGTGGGCAATGAATTTTCATTAGCAGTTGGTTATACAGAGAAAGTTTTATTGTGAAATTTTGAGATTAATAAAAATTAAGACTTTATATATATAAATACTTTTAAATATTAATTTATCTCAATTTAAATGGTTGTCCAATATTAATTAAAGCAAAAATTATTTCAAAAATCTAGTCAGAATTTAAAAAAAAAAAAAAAACATGCAAAATTGCATTAATAATCATTAAAGTCATTAATCATTAAAACTGCATTAATAATTAAGAAAAAAAAACCTCATTACTACTTTTCTGGTGTAACACCATCTTCTATATTTTATTTTTATTTTTATTTTTTAACATATAATATACACAACAGGCATTCGCCCAGTTAAAGTGTATAACAGAGAAAAGGTTGTACAAACATAAAAATAAATGGTAGACTAATATACTTTGTACAATGGAAACGGGAAAAGTTCAATTCACAAAAATAAAAAGATATTCATGACGTCAAGTCCAGCGCTATGTAAACTCGCAGAAAGCAGTTTGCTGCAGGAGACATCATCACACACACACACACGAATTAATGAGGACATCTTTGGGCCAGAACTCATCCGTCAATCGGTCAATTTACTCCAAATAGTTCTGTGAAATTGTTTCTTGTTCACAGCCATATCCAAGTCAAACTTGTTCATGAGTGCCAATGTTCTTTTGAAGAAGGAGTTCCTGGATATCTCTAATCTGGAGTTACCGGTGTGGAAAGTAGTCTTCTGTCTAGTAGCCACCACTGGAGCGTGAAGGTCAATATGGCATAGAAGATCCGGCAGGTAAGTTGATCCAGCGAAGATGTGGTACAACAGTTTTAAATCAAGAACAGTTCGCCGAGTTTCCAGAGATTGAAGCTTGAAGTAGGAACAGAGATTCCGGTAGAAGATTCTGTGGTAAAACATGGGGTTACGTCTGGAAAGATAGTGGATAAATTTCATCTGGAGCGATTCTATTTGCTGTATCAAGTATGCATAGTGTGGGTTCCATATAGGAGAAGCAAACTCCACTATAGGGAGTATAGTTGTCTTAAATAGGAGCACAGAGAACTGAGGATCTTGAAATCTGTACGTCTGCCATTTAATGAAGCCGATTTGTTTTTTCGCTTGGTTTAATATATTCCTAACGTGTTTTTCAAACCCACATGTAGCGGTAAAAGTAACTCCCAGATCTTTAACTTCGTCAACTCTGGAAATCGGCATCTCCTTGATGTAATATTCATTAACTAAAGGCTTAGTTTTCCTCGTAGCGGCAAAGGAAATAGAGCTGCACTTCATAGTATTAACCACCAAACCATTCAAAGCAACCCAATCAGCAAATGAGTTGAGAGCAGTCTGAAGGTTAACTGCATCATCTGGACTGCAGATAGGTGAATATAGTTTCACATCATCGGCAAACATTAGTATCTTGATACCACCTCTCTCAACAAATTGCGGTAGATCGTTGATAAAGATGGTGAATAAAAGAGGCCCAAGAGATGATCCCTGTGGTACTCCTCTCGATGGAAAAAATTCCCTTGAGACTTCCTGTCCGATGATCACTGTATGTTTTCGATATGAGATATAACTCATCAACCAGGATAATAAAGGGTCAAGTATTCCATAGTGGCTTAGTTTTTGAGCAAGTTGATTATGCGGGACACTGTCGAAAGCCTTAGTAAGGTCTGTGTAGATCAC
The DNA here is from genome assembly GCF_048544385.1 of Mastigoproctus giganteus. Taxonomy (NCBI): domain Eukaryota; kingdom Metazoa; phylum Arthropoda; class Arachnida; order Uropygi; family Thelyphonidae; genus Mastigoproctus; species Mastigoproctus giganteus. The sequence continues at coordinate 3,706,142 of NC_143578.1, read as the reverse complement.
ATCAACCTGTCCCCCGCGATCGACGGTGTCTAGAACCTGTTGCCAGATGGTGAGAAGATTAGTGGTAGTTGATCGGCCCCTGGTGAAGCCATGTTGGCAGTCGCTGATGAAGTGATTAAAATATTCCATTAATCGGTAGTGAATGACAGTGTCCAGAATTTTTGCCAGCGAGTTCATAAGGCAGATGGGACGGTAATTCTCTAGTGAGTGGTTTGCACTTCTCTTTGGGATAGGAATAATATTAACAGTTTTGAAGTGAGTGGGGTAGATACCAGACTTAACGGAAAGATTGAATATATGCAATATTATATATTTAAGTTGTGGAAAGCATTTCTTCCACAAGATAAGTGGAATCTTATCTGGGCCTGCAGAAAAATCTTTTGTTAGTTTCTGAATGATATCGTCTGTGTCCACCGAGAGATTATTCAGTGTATCATCCTTAACAACTGGAAATTGATAAGCTGAAGCAGCAGTAGCTGCTGTTTTCTCTGAAAAGGAGGAAAAAAAGGTTGCAAAAAGATCTGCTTTAGTTTTGTCACAGGTTATAGGCTTGCCATCGGAATCAATGATCCTTGTTCCTGTTGAGCAGTTATTAGAATTCTTTAGCATGTTCCAGAATGGCTTTAGGTCTCCATTTACTGTGAAACTGTGTTGAATTGATTGCATATAACGAGCGTACTGATTTCTGATCATCCTTTTAACGTTACTTCTGTGTTCCTTGAACAGTGCCATATATGCTTCATTATGTGTCGTCCTAAAGAGTTTTCTGCACTGTTCTTTGGCTCGTATAATCGCAATTATGTCTGTCGTGATCCAATGAGGGAATCTATTCCTGTAATTTTTACTGAATTTTTATTGAATCAAGGGATGCATAAATATATCTATTTATGCATCCCTTGATTCAATATCATCAACTTCTGGATCTGAATTCCAGAGAATTTCAACGTTTGCAACCCAAAATCAGACAGCAATGGCTAACAATTACAATCGCCTCCTCCTCCTCCACTTCAAATTCCATTAAAATGAAATTTTCATACCACCATTTATATACCATGTCTACAATTACTCAGAAACAGATGTCAGCACTTACTGAACGATTTCAAAATGATGAAATCTTTGTTTATTTGCGAAAAGAATTTTACACACAAAAACATTATTTGAAACACACTCCTTAGAGCCTACACACAAATATATATATATATACAGGGTGTTTCAGTTAAACGTTTCAGAACTTCTAAGAGGGGTAGGGTACATCCTGACAACTCGAAATCATATAGCAATGTGGGGTCGGAAATGCTTTCCTGAAGCGGTGTTGTACACAGAAGCACCATAAAGAAAAGAGACCGTAAGTGAGAAATCGTTTTAATAATACATGAAAAGAAGCAAAAGGTACATGGATTAAAGTAAGTGTTCGAAGTTTCTTCCACGGGCTACAATGCACGCCTCACATCTCCGACGCATGGACATCCGAACATTCTGGAATACTCCAGGTGAATTTCGAATTTCTTGAACAAGAACGCCAAGTTTGTAGGATGGATGATTACACGAACACAGAGTTAGCCGATATGCATTTGGCGTACGGGGCTGCAAATTGTAGTGGGCCAGCCGCACAGCGTTTGTACGCGGAACGATATCCGACGAGGCGTATTCCCAGTCATAATTTCTTTGCAAGACTGCACCAGAGGTTAGCTGAGAGAGGTTCATTTGAAAGAGCTGACAGGGACAGGGTAAGAACAGCACGGACTCCAGCCGTCGAACAGAATGTGCTGCAGCATGTACAGGGGAATCCAAGAACGAGTACACGAAGTCTAGCAAACGCAGTCGGGGTTTCCCATTGCAGCGTCTGGAGGATTCTCCGAGAACAAGACATGCATCCGTTTCACGTGCAGCGTGTCCAGACACAGCAACCGGAGGATTATGCATCTCGTATTGCTTTCGCACGGTGGTACCTTGGAAAATGCGCTACAAATCCCCTTTTTCCTGCTGAAGTGTTGTTTCCGATGAGGCATCCTTCACAAGGGAAGGAATTTTCAACACGCATAACGACCATATCTGGGCGGTCGAGAACCCGCATGCAATACGACGTCGTGCAGCACAGATTCGATTTTCGGTCAATGTATGGGCCGGTATTATGGGAGATCACCTCATCGGACCTTACCTGTTACCGTGTCGTCTAACCGGACCTATCTACTTGATCTTTCTGCAACAAGTATTGCCACAACTTTTGAGAGATGAACAGATTTCTGCATCGACGCAACAGACAATGTGGTTCCAACACGATGGAGCCCCTGCCCATTATAGCGGAGATGTTCGTAACTACCTGGATGTCACATTTGGTCAACAGTGGATCGGACGTGGTGGTCCCGTGCGTTGGCCTGCTCGGTCACCCGACCTATCATGTCTTGATTTTTATTTCTGGGGTCATATGAAATCGCTAGTTTATGACACCCCTGTTGACAATGCTGAGGAGCTGGTTGCAAGAATCGCAGTAGCTGCCGAAGAAATTCGAAATTCGCCTGGAGTATTCCAGAATGTTCGGATGTCCATGCGTCGGAGATGTGAGGCGTGCATTGTAGCCCGTGGAAGAAACTTCGAACACTTACTTTAATCCATGTACCTTTTGCTTCTTTTCATGTATTATTAAAACGATTTCTCACTTACGGTCTCTTTTCTTTATGGTGCTTCTGTGTACAACACCGCTTCAGGAAAGCATTTCCGACCCCACATTGCTATATGATTTCGAGTTGTCAGGATGTACCCTACCCCTCTTAGAAGTTCTGAAACGTTTAACTGAAACACCCTGTATATATATATATCCAATATTTCAAAAATTATTGAAATGCAGTGATTCCAGGACCATTATTGGCCTCGTGGTCCTCTGTCGATATGGAACATAATGGTCAGTCTATTATTTTGATATTTTTTTGGTGATATTTCACATTTTTGGGAACTGGTACCTTCAAGGGGGGTACTGCTAAATCATATTATAATTGGCATTATTTTAAATTTTATATCGGTTTTATTAATTGGATTTAAAGTGCTAAATTATATAGGGGATTATCGGCTACTGTTTATGTCTTATTACCTTTACTTCCCCCTCCGTTTGGTTTATTTTATTTTACGTTATTTTTATGTTAATTTTTCGCTCCACATTTTTTGCCATACTACTGGCTTATATTTTATTTTGTTTTATTTTGAAATATCGGATATATCTGGGCTTCATGTGGAGGATGTGCATTTTGCTGCCTCTAATGATAGTTAATATGTATTTAATCATTTATTTATTTTCTTATTTTATGTTAAACTTTTAAGCCATTATTTAAATATATATATATAATATATATATATATGAACATATTCTGGGAAAGGTTAAAAGATTAACAACTAATCAAAATATACAAACTTCGATGTACTCATCCAGTCATCATACAGGGTGTAGGTCATCAGAGGTTCGGGAAGTTCTCTTAGATAAGATTTTAGAACACCTGCAGGAAAAAAGTGTGATAATAAAATATATGAAGAAAATGCAATATAAAGGATATATTTACTGTAAACATCTTATTCCTCTAAATACATACATTACATAATTAATAATATCTAAGGTATAGACTGAATATAAATTTATTCTGAAAGAAACAAATGTTTCCCTCAGAATAAATATAGTTCCTCTGACGAAATGCCAGAGGAACAACAAACCAACACCACACTACGCAAGCCAACACCAAAAGTTACATCATCTCTGGCATTTACAGAGTTTATAGTTGTTGTTTTGAATTTTAGGAGCATTAGCAACTAAGGCCATATTGCTCAGGGGATATGCAGTGGTCATTCCCTGACCTTTCCGCATCCTCTGTATTTGGTGGATCACGGGCTCGAACCCCGGTCTAATCAAGAAGCGTGTGCTACGCACTGCTACTCCTTCCCACCTGGCTACGGAGGCACCCAGAGTTTATAGTGTCACAATGTATATTACACAGTTTGTAGGGGAAATCCAGTGCTGCCTGACAATATATGCAATATCCTTTCTGTATGCTATATACGTAACTTGTTTTAGTGGGTATTGCTTGTTATAGGATATATGTCAGTGGATGAGTGAGTGGGAGTGTGTGGGAACAGATGAGTCTGATTGCGATGGTGTGAGTATGCACTGCTGTATGCATGTGTGTATGGAAATGTGTGAATGTATGCCATTATGTGTCCTGTGCTGGGTGGGAAATGAGTCCACTTAACTTGCGTGGGGGGGATTCAATTGTGTGTGTTGTTCTATTCAAGGTACTGTGATGAATGATCAAGTGTGCAAAAATGGGTGGAGAATGCATGAGACTGTCCTGTAAGTGTTAAATATTGTACCCTGAATATATTTATATCTTTCTATACATTAAAAGTTTTCCTCCTAGTGATTTTTATTCAGCCAATGGAAGAAGAGGGATGTGGGTTATGTGGTAATACATAACAAAAGTATTATAATACATATAATATAATTATATATTATGTAATACATAACACAACCAGGTAATACATAAAAAGTGGTGCTGGGGCTGTGGAAGACAACAGTTGGTGGATATTTGGCTGCTGTAAAAGAATAAGTAATTTAAAATTTTCACCATATTCTTCGTTAATTAACACAGTACATTGTGCTTTACACAGACATTAAATATGTTTATTAGCGTTCGTTAGCTTCTTATTTTGAATTTAACCAGCGATTTTTGGAAGTTATGACTCCCGGTGTTTGTGCCAATATTGTTGAACTAGTCGCCATATTGTAGTCGATAAGAAATAGCTTAACGTACCTATATCTCGAACTGATAGCGTAAGGTATAAAGTAAAATTAGATAGAGTAATACGAAGCACTGTATCAGGAATCTGTTAGCTTATTATAGTATTATCATTTAATCAAAAATAATATTAATCTGATTAAAATTCATTGTTTAATTCAATTGTATTTAAACGGAAATCATGACACAGCCTAGAGCTCCAAAGCAAAGATCACGGACTAGCGAGAGTGCTGTGACTTAGGGGAGAAACAAAGGGGGCGATTCTCCAATGCATCACAGTCTCAAAAAATGTGCGAAATGTGAAATGTTTGCTGACCTTTCTAAAACAGGACATGATCCAGCCAAGGAGGATGCCTTTGTGTGTGCTAGATGTCTAGAGTGTCAAGAAATTAGGTGCCAACTCAGCGTTCTGATGGGCGTCTATGAGAGCTTGGGGTGTAGGGTAAATGCCCTCGAAGAAATTAATATGAGGGACCCATCTAGCTCTCAGCTGCCCAGCTCAACGACAGAGCTCACTCCTGTGCATCAGGCAAAACAGAGGCAATCTCCAAGGCAGAATGCCCTGGTCCAAAAGGAACTAGTTATTGTTGGTGACTATTCTCAGGGAGACGGAGGATATACTATGCAAGAAGGATAGGTGGAACAGGACCAGGGTATGTCTGCCGGGGGCAAAAGTTGATGACGTTGTACAGCAGAAGATACCATCTTTTAAGGGCACAAAAGGTGATGTTGTACATGTTGGAACCAATGACATTAAGAGCAAGAGATCTGCGGATTTACTCAACAAGTACAGGTCAATGTTGAAAAAAAAGTTGAGAGTTAGGTTTTAATGTGAAAGTGTCTGCAATTCTGCCCAGACACAATAGGAGGGAGTATATGACGAGAGCCTTGTTGAACAATTCGGCCCTGGAGAGATTGTGCAAGGATCAAGGGGTAGAATTTTTTTCAGCCTGGTCTGTGCTTGTTGACAGGAGAGAATGCTTCTACAGGGATGGGGGTACACTAAAATAGAAAGGGTGTAAGAATATTTGCTGATGCTATTCAGGCAGTGTTAGGTGGGTTGGAAAACTGCTAGCTTGAGGGAGTACACAGAATAAAAGGGTGCAAGGCTCAAGGGGCAGAATTTTTTTCAGCCTGGTCTGTACTTGTTAACAGGAGAGACTGCTTCTACAGGGATGGGATACACTTAAATAGAAAGAGTGCAAGAATGTTTGCTGCTGCTATCGAGGCAGTGTTAGGTGGGTCGGAAAACTGCTAGATTGGGGGGATACAAGGACTAATAGATTAACAGTAGCCACTGGCAGAGGTGAAAGTGATTCTTGCACTGCTTCTATTGGAATGAGCCGCAGCCTGGAAAATAAGATGCAGAATATTTCAGAGACTGCTGGGAATCATTGGGGTACAAATAAATACATAGGTTGTGTTAGGGTAGCTAAGAAAAAGAACAGGTGCATGTATACTTGTGTGTACACCAATGCTAGGAGTTTAGTAAATAAATTTGATGAATTTGAGGTATTGCTCAAAACATCAAAGGCAGATATTGTGGGGATTTCAGAGACGTGGTGTCACACAGATATAAGGAATGCAGAACTGGAATTTGGGGAGTACAATGTCTACAGAAAGGATAGACAAGATAGGAAGGGAGGAGGGGTTATGTTATTAGTTAAGAAATACATAAAATCCAAGGAAATGAAGCCAGTCGACATTGCTGGACAGTGCAGTGTCGAGTCAGTTTAGTGTGACATAAGCATTGGGAGATCAAAATTGAGAGTAGGAGTGTGCTATTGGCCTAATGACTCTGATGAGTATAATAAGAAACTGTACAGGGAAATAGAGTGGGCCAGTAAATCAGAGAGTCTTATAATGGGGGATTTTAATTTCCCAGATATTGACTGGAATTTGGGGGCTGGTCACTCACACACTAGCAAGGCTTTTGTGGATTTATTGGATGATTGTTTTCTACATCAGCATGTTTGGGAGGCAACTAGAGGGAGTAATACTCTTGATTTGATTATCAGTAGTGATTCTTCATGCATTAAGAAAAAAAAAAAGTAAATTGCAGCCATTATCAACCCACTGCAGGATGGAAGCCTCCTCAACAATTCATGCTAAGGGAAAATGGACCATAATCTACCACGCTGGTCCAGTGCGGGTTGGCAGATCGACCGTATCAGCAGTCCGGGGCTTGAACTCCGGTCTACTCAAAGAGCGTGTGCCACTGCACTCCCGCTCCTGACCACTCGGCTACTTAAGAATCTGCAGGTAAATGAACCACTAGGTGGCAGTGATCACAGTGTGCTGAAGTGGGATTTACTCAAAGAGGTAACTACTATTAGGGGTAAAGGGAAGGGTTATTGCTTTCGTAAAGGCGACTACGATGGACTGAGACAGTATTTAAATTCTATACAGTGGGACCAACTGATGATGTTACCAACGGCAAATTCAAAATGGGAAGCATTCAAAGAACTTATCTTGGAAGCCACTAGGCTTTACATACCAACTAAGAAATATTGTTCAAGGTTTAGGCCTAATTGGATGTCAGATGAAATAATGAGACATATGGCAGAGAAGAAAAATGCATGGGATACATACAAATTAACACGTGACACAGAAGGCTATGATAAATACAAGTTTATCTGTAACCAAGTTACAAAGAAGGTTAGGCAGGCGAAGGCAGATTACGAGAAATCTTTGGCAAGGGATGCAAAGAAAAACATCAAAGAGTTCTTTACTTATGTAAACTCTTGAAGGAAGGGGATGAATCAGATTGGTCCACTTGATATCGATGGGTCAACTGTTGATGATCCTGCTCAGGTAGCTAACAAACTAAATGAATATTTTGAATCGACATTCACACATGAGGAGTTACTCAGCGAGGAGAATGCCACAGGTGTATTCAACTCGGGCAGTAAGCTAGAGAATCTTGTAATAACTGAGAGTAAAGTGGAGGAGAAATTGTTGAAGATAAACACAAGAAAGGCACCTGGGGTGGATGGGATCTATCCAGTTATATTAAAGGAGGCAGCAAAGGAAGTAAGGAAAACCTTAGCCATAATTATGAGAGCTTCCTTGGAATCAGGGGAAGTACCCATGGACTGGAGATGTGCAAATGTGACCCCAATTCACAAAGGAGGATCAAAGGGCGACACAAGTAATTATAGACCTGTTAGTTTAACTTCTGTTCCTGGAAAATTAATGGAGGCACTGGTTAAAGAAGCAGGATCATCTAAACAAGACTTCAGTTATAGCTCAGACACAGCATGGTTCTGTTAAGAGGAAGTCTTGCCTGACCAATTTGATTGGATACTATGATGCAGTCACAAAAGAACTGGATGCAGGGAATAACTTTGATATTATATACTTGGATCTTAGAAAGGCTTTTGATACTGTTGCACATGGAACACTGCTGCACAAATTGGAGCAGTGTGGCATTGGAGGCAAATTGCTGCTATGGATAAAGGGGTGGTTGAGGGGGAAAAGACAGAGTGGTAATCAATGGACACTGCTCATCGTGGACTAGTGTTATTAGTGGAGTCCCTCAGGGTTCAGTATTGGGTCCATTATTGTTTTCTGTATTTATAAATGATATTGATGATGGTATATCAAGCTTAATGTCCAAGTTTGCAGACGATACGAAGGTTGCTAGGATTGTCAAGGACACTACTGACACTATGCTACTGCAACAGGATCTGGAAAGGTTGAGCAGATGGGCTGAGAGGTGGCAAATGAAGTTTAACATTGACAAATGTAAAGTACTACATATGGGAAACAGCAACCCCAGAGCAACGTATCAACTCTGTGGTACTACACTGACAGTGGTAGAGAATGAAAGGGACCTGGGGGGTGGTTGTGCAGGCAGATATGAAGTTTTCTGAGCAGTGCAGATGGGCTGCAAGAGTAGCTCATGGTGTATTGTCGATGATATATAGGAATTTTTCTAGCAAGGATAAGGAGGTGATTATTCCCTTGTATAAGGCAATGGTGAGGCCACACCTAGAGTACTGTATACAGGCCTGGAGACCTCATTTCAAGAAGGATGTAGAGCTGCTGGAACGAGTACAGAGAAGGGCAACAAGATTAGTGAATGGAACAAAGGGGTGCTCTTACGAAGAAAGGCTAAAGTTTTGGGAATTACAGTGTCTGGAGACTAGGCACCTGCGAGGTGATCTGATAGAGGTGTACAAAGCCTTGAATGGTTTGAGCATGCTCAATGCTGATGGGATTCTTCCTCTTGCTCAGAATAATCACCTGAGAGGGCATAAATTCAAATTGAGAAAAGACAGATGTAGGATAGACGTGAGGAAATTTGCCTTTAGCCAGCGGGTGGTTGGTTGGTTGGTGGAATAGACTTCCATCCCTTGTCGTGGAAGTTGATAGCCTAAATAAGTTTAAGGCTTTGCTGGACAGGTATTTCGAACGAACAGACGGGTGAAGTGGAAGTTGTTATTTTTTATTTATTTATTTATTTATTTTTATTTATTTATTTTTTTTTTGGCTGATGCTGCATAAGCTTGCTTTCTTGAATCAGATGTCTATACTAATGCTAATAGGTTAACAGTGGTCGCAGGCAGAGTCAAAAGAGATTCTTGCAGTACTTCTATTAGAATGAGCAGCATCCTGGAAAGCAAGGTACTGGAGATTTCCAAGACTGCTGAGAGTTACAGTGGAACAAGTAAATACATGGGCTGTGTTAGGGTAACTAAGAGTAGGAACCGGTGCATGTATACTTGCATTGTACACCAATGGTAGGAGTATAGTTAATAAATTTGATGAGCTTGAAGTGCTAGTCAAGACATCAAAGGGAGATATTGTTCAGATATCAGAGACGTGGTGTGACACAGGAATAAACAGTGCAGAATTGGAATTTGGAGAGTACAATGTGTACAGGAAAGATGGACAGGACAGGAAGGGAGGAGGGGTTATGCTGTTAGTTAAGAAACACACAAAATCTGAGTGCATCCAATTGATGTTGGACAATGCAGTGTTGAGTCCGGGTGTGAAATAAGCACTGGCAAAAGGAAAATGAGAGTAGGTGTGTGTTATAGGCCTAATGAATCTGATGAATATAATGAGCAATTGTGCAGAGAAATAGAGTGGGCCAGTAAATCAGAATGTCTTATAATGGGGGATTTTAACTTTCCAGATATTGACTGGAACTTGTGGGTTGTTTAATCACACACACACACTAGCAAGAAGTAAAGGGATGAATCAGATTGGACCACTTAACATAGACGGGTTTGACTATTGATGATCATGCTCAGGTAGCTGACAAACTGAATGAGTATATTTCATTTACATTCACTCACAAGAAGTCATTCAGTGAGGGGAGCGCCAGAAGTTTATCAAATGCTAACAGGGAGCTAAGTGATTTTGTAATAACTGAGAGAAAAGTGGAGGAGAAATCGCTGAAGTTCAACATAAGGAAGGCACCTGGGGTGGATGGGATCCATTCAGTTATATTAAAGGAGGCAGCAAAGGAAGCACACAAACCCTCAGCCATAATTATGAGAGCTTCATTTGACATGGGGGGTTCCCCATGGACTGGAGGGTGCAAATGTTTCACCAATTCACAAAGGGGGGTTCAAAAGGTGACACAAGTAACTACAGACCTGTTAGTTTATCTTATGTTCTGGTGAAAATAATGGAGGTCTTGTCTGACCAATTTGATTGGATACTACAATGTGGTCACAAAGGAGCTGAATGTCAAAAATAATTTTGATATCATATACTTGGATTTCAGCAAAGCTTTTGATACTGTTGCACATGGAAGACTGCTGTACAAATTGGAGAGGTATGGCATTAAGGGTCAGTTGCTACAATGGATAAAGGGATGGTTGAGTGGGAGACGACAGAGAGTGGTAATCAATGGACACTGCTATTCATGGAAAAATGTTGTTAGTGGAGTTCCCCAGGGTTCGGTGTTGGGCCCACTGTTGTTTTGTATATTTATCAATGATATTGATGAAGATATATCAGGTTTAATATCCAAGTTTGAGATGGTACAAAGGTTGGCAGAGTTCTTAATGACTTTAAAGACAGTATGCTACTCCAACTAGATCTAGATAAAGATAAGTTGGGAAAATGGGCTGAGAAGTGGCAACTGAAGTTTAACATTGACAAATGCAAAGTACTGCATATGAGTAGCGATAACCGAAGAGAAACATGCCAACTCTGTGGTACTACACTCAGAGATGTGGAAAGTGAAAAAGACCTGGGGAAATTGTACAGTCAAATATGAAGTTTGCTGATCAGTGCAGACAGGCTGCCAGGGCATGTCATGGAGTCTTGTCAATGATATAGAGGAATTTTGGTAGCAGGGATAGGGAGGTGATTATCCCATTATACAAGGCAATGGTCAGGCCACACCTAGAGTACTGTGTGCAGGTCGGGAAGCCTCATTTTAGCAAGGATGTAGAGTTGCTAGAACGAGTACAAGGGCAACAAGATTGGTGAGGGGAACAAAGGGGTGCTCTTACCAAGAAAGGCTTAAGTTCTACAAATTGCAGCGGCTGGAGAGTAGGCACCTGTGAGGTGGACTTAGGTGTATAAGGCCTTGAATGGGTTGAGCAAGCTGAATGCTGATGGGATTCTTCCTCTTGCTCAGACTACGAACCTGAGGGGGCACAGTTTTTTGAATTGAGGAAAGATCGTTCTAGAATAGATGTGAGAAAATTTGCCTTTAGCCAGCGGGTAGTTGATTAGTGGAATAGGTTTCCATCTGTGGTTGCGGAAGCTAGTAGACTAAACAAGTTTAAGGCTGAGCTGGGCAGGCATTTGGAACGAATGGAGGGGTGAAATGGGAACGGTTCTGCCCCCCCTTTGGCTGATTCTGCATAAGTTTGCTTTCTTGCATCGTATGCCTCTACTGATCTAATGCTAATGCTAAATACTAAAATATGTAACAGAAGTCTTTACTGTAGTACAGCAAGCTCCTGTTTTAGAATGTTCATGCGAGATAAACCTTGTGCAAGCACTTTGTTTATCTAGAATGACCACGCAGTACCATTCTTGATTTCCATATGTAACTTATTTATGTATTCAGAGCTGAGGAAGAGACACACAGTGTCGAATGCTTCTGTCAGTATTTTATTTTATTTTATCAAAAGAGAGTGCAGCAAGCTAAGCCCCTAGTATTTATTAAAAAAAAAAAAAAAAAACCTCCCTGCAGGTTAAATTGTATAATTTAAATGTGTGGATGTTATGTCAAAGAAAAAAAATTTACTGTCTGATAGTTGTTCATTAGTATTAGCATATGATGCAAGAAAGCAAGCTTATGCAGCATCAGCCAAAAAAAAAAAAAAAAAAAAACTGCTCCCATTTCACCCCTCCATTTGTTCCAAATACCTGTCCCGCTCAGCATTAAATTTATTTAGGCTATCAACTTCCACAACAAAAGATGGAAGTCTGTTTCACCGACCAACTACACGCTGGCTAAAGTCAAACTTCCGCACATCTATCCTACATCTGTCTTTCCTCAATTTGAATTTATGATCTCAGGTGATTATTCGGAGCAAGAAGAAGAATCCCGTCAGCATTGAGCATGCTGAAATCACTCAAGGCTTTATACACCTTAATCAGATCACCTCGCAGGTGCCTAGTTTCCAGACACTGTAATTTGCGCTTTCTTCGTAAGAGCAACCCTTTGTTCCATTCACTAATCTTGTTCCCTTCTCTGTACTCGTACCAACAGCTCTACATCCTTCTTAAAATTAGGCCTCCAGACTTGTATACAGTACTCAAGGTGTGGCCTGACCATTGCCTTATACAAGGGGATAGTCACCTCCTTATCCCTGCTAGAAAAATTCCTGTATACCATTGACAAGACACAATGAGCTACTCTTGCAGACCGTCTGCACTGCTCTGAAAACTTCTTATCTGCCTGCACAATTACCCCAAGGTCCTTTTCTTTCTCTACCACTGTCAGTGTAGTAACAGAGAGTTGATACATCACTCTGGGGGTTAATGCTTCCCATATGTAGTACTTTACATTTGTCAATGTTAAACTTCATTTGCCACCTCTCAGCCCATCTGCTCAACTTTTCTAGATCCTGTTGCAGCAGCGTATTGTCATTAGTGTCCTTAACAACCCTGACAACCTTCGTATTGTCTGCAAACTTGGACACTAAGCTTGATATCCCATCATCAATATCATTTATAAATATAGAAAACAACGGACCCAACACTGAACCCTGAGGCATTCTACTAATAACATTAGTTCACGATGAGCAGTGTCCATTGATTACCACTCTGTCTTCTCCTACTCAACCATCCCTTTATCCATAGCAGCAATTTGCCTCCAATGCCACACTGCTCCAATTTGTTCAGCAGTCTTCCATGTGCAACAGTATCAAAAGCCTTTCTAAGATCCAAATATATGATATCAAAGTTATTCCCTGCATCCAGTTCCTTTGTGACCACATCATAGTATCCAATCAAACTGGTCAGGCAAGACTTTCCCTTAACAAAACCATGCTGTGTCTGAGGAGCTATAACTGAAGTCTTGTGTAGATGATCCTGCAGTGCTTCTTTAACCAGTGCCTCCATTAATTTTCCTGACACATACGTTAAACTAACAGATCTATAATTACTTGTGTCACCCTTTGATCCTCCTTTGTGACTACCTCCCTTAATTCAAAGAAGCTCTCATAATTATGGCTAATGGTTTGCATACTTCATTTGCTGCCTCCTTTAATATAACTGGATAGATCCCATCCACCCCAGGTGCAATTTTTATGTGTATTTTCAACCACTTCTCCTCCACTTTCCTCTCAGTTATTACAAAATCAACTGGCTCACTGCCAGAGTTAAATTCACCTCTGGCATTACCCTCTCTGAATAACTCCTCATGGGTGAATGTAGATGCAAAATACTCATTTAGTTTTTTAGCCACCTGAGCAGGATCATTAACAGTTGAACCATCAATATCCAGTGGAACAAACTGATTCATCCATTTGCTTCTAGAGTTTACACAGGTAAAGAACTCTTTGTTGTTTCTCTTTGCATCCTATGCCAAGGTTTACTCATAATCTACCTTAGCCTGCCTAATCTCCTTTGTTACTTGGTTACAGACCAGCTTATATCTATCATAAGCTTCCACGTTCCCCATTAATTTATATGTATCCCATGCATTTTTCTTCTCTGCCATCTGTCTCATTAGTTCATTTGACATTCCTTTGGCCTAAACCTTGAACAATATTTCTTGGTTGGTATGTAAAGCCTAGTTGCTTCCAAGATAAATTCTTTGAATGCTCCCCATTTTGAATTTGCTGTTGGTATCACCATCAGTTGGTCCCACTGTATAGAATTTAAATACTGTCTTAGACCATCATAGTCGCCTTTACGAAAGCAAAAACCCTTCCCTTTACCCCTGATGGTAGTTACCTCTTTGAATAAATCCCACTTCAGCACACTGTGATCACTGCCACCTAGTGGTTCCTTTATCTGCAGATTCTTAATGCATGAAGAATCACTACTGATAATCAGATCAAGAGTATTACTCCCTCTAGTTGCCTCCCAAACATGCTGATGTAGAAAACAATCATCCAATAAATCCACAAAAGCCTTGCTAGTGTGTGAGTGACCAATCCACAAATTCCAGTCAATATCTGGAAAATTAAAATCCCCCATTATAAGACTCTCTGATTTACTGGCCCACTCTATTTCCCTGTACAGTTTCTTATTATACTCCTCAGAGTCATTAGGCCTATGACACACTTCTACTCTCAATTTTGATCTCCCAATGCTTATGTCACACCAAACTGACTGGACACTGCACTGTCCAGCGATGTTGACTGGCTTCACTTCCTTGGGTTTTATGTGTTTCTTAACTAATAGCATAACCCCTCCTCCCTTCCTATCCTCCCTGTACACATTGTATTCCCCAAATTCCAGTTCAGACACCACGCCTCTGATATCCCAACAATATCTGCCTTTGATATTTTGAGCAATACCTCAAATTCATCAAATTTATTTACCAAACTCCTAGCATTGGTGTACATGCACCTATTGCTATTCTTAGCTATCCTACCACAACCCATGTGTTTACTTGTACCACAATGACTCCAAGCAGTCTCTGAAATATCCTCCATCTTGTTTTCCAGGCTGCTGCTGAATTGCATTCCAATAGAAGCAGTGCAAGAATCACTTTCCCCTCTGCCAGCGGCTATTAGTCCTTGTATCCCCCCAAGCTAGCAGTTTTCCGACCCACCTAACACTGCCTCGATTGTATCAGCAAATATTCTTGCACTCTTTCTATTTAAGTGTATCTCATCCTTGTAGAAGCAGTCTCTCCTGTTAACAAGTACAGACCAGACTGAAAAAATTCTTCCCCTTGAGCCTTGCACAATCTTTCCAGGGTCGAATTTATCGACAAGGCTCTCATAATATTCATATTTAGATGCACCTACATCCGTGTGGTGCCATCTTCAAGATGTCTGGTCAGCGTGAAGAGGAAAAGACCAAACCCTCCAGCATATGAGAGCACAACAATACAAATGGCCCTCAGTCCCCAGCAGCTTTCACTCTCCCTCTTACGGAAGCAGAGGGTGCTAGGAATCTCAGGGTACGACCAGGCTGCCATGCACGGAAACTGAACTTGGCCTGTTCGTACGATCACTCATCGGTGAAGACAGGATATTAGAGCTGGAAAAGGAATTAGAAAATGTGAATTGGAATATCATCGGTTTGGCTGAAAGAAGAAGAAGAAATGAATCACTTATAAGTTTATCAAGTGGAAATCAGCTGTACACCAATGGAAACAGTGAAAGGAGTGAAGGTGGAGTTGGGTTTCTAGTCCATAAAGATTTTAAAAACAACATTTTGGAATTTAAAAGTACATCAGAAAGGGTGTCAAGACTAATACTCAAGATTTCTAAGAGGTACAAGCTAAAGATTATAATGATTTATGTACCAACATCGAGCCATGATGATGATGAAGAGGTTGAAGAAATGTACACCGAAATTGAGAGTCTTCTAGATGAGCAAAAAACCGACTACACTATTATTATGGGGGACTTCAATGCTAAGGTTGGAAAAAGGCAAAACAGCGCAGAAAGAGGAACTATAGGAAATTTTGGAATTGGTGAAAGAAATAAAAGAGGTGAAAGACTTGTGGAATTTGCAGAATCTCAAGGAATGTCAGTAATGAACACTTTTTTCAAGAAAAGGGTGAACAGAAAGTGGACATGGAAGAGTCCAAATGGATTAACAACTAATGAAATCGACTTCATCCTCATTAACAGAAGATATATTGTGAATGATGTTACCGTCCTGAATAAGGTAAATGTTGGAAGTGATCACAGAATGGTAAGATGTACACTTGATATAGATGTAGGAAAGGAAAAAACTGACTCGAGTAAATAATACAAAGGTGTTTGAAATAACAGAGGAGGAGAAAAAGCAGTATGTACTGGAACTTAACAAGTTTGAGCTTCTGCAGACTGCTCAGGACCAAGATATCGACGAGGAATATTACAACTTTCTGAAAGTGATAAAGCCCAAGAAACCTATAGGGAAACAGAAATCCAAAGAAGAAAAAATTAGTCAAGAAACACTTGTCATGATGAACTGAAGACGACAAATGACGAGCAAGAAAAACACTGACAGGGAGAAAACTGAGTATACTGAGTTATGCAAAGCCATTAGAAAGAGACTCAGAGAGGACATAAGAAGATTTAACACAAGAAAAGTAGAACAAGCATTAAGGGAAAACAAAGAATTTAAATCAGCAGCCATGAGCAGTAATACAGAAAGACAAATGATACTGAACCTGAAGAATAGCGATTATAAACAGCAGAGAAGGCATAATTCAAATAGCAGAAGACTACTATAGATTATACAAGGAGCGAGGGTGATACCAGCAGTGAGGAAGATGGATTGCAAAGTAGCAACACATACGACATAACCGATATTCTTCCTGATGAGGTAGAACATGCATTGAAGAAAATGAAGAATCGGAAAGCCCCGGGGGAAGATGAAGTTACTGTAGAGTTGTTAAAATTGGGAGGAAGAGACATAACACAAAAACTGGCAAGGCTCTTCACAAAGTGCATTAGAAAAGGTGTGATGCCTAAGCAGTGGAATATTGCAATCATAGTTTTGCTGCATAAGAAAGGAGATAAATCAGAAATTGGAAATTATAGACCAACTAGCTTGTTATCCTACATCTACAAGTTGTTCACAAGGGTCATTACTAACAGATCAGAAAGAATACTTGATGAGAATCAACCGAAAGAGCAAGCTGGCTTTAGGACAGGATTCTCAACTATGGATCACTTTCACATAATATCACAGCTAATGGAGAAAGCAAATGAATATAAAACACCATTATGCCTGGCATTTGTGGATTATGAAAAGGCATTTGACTCCATACAGCATAAGGCAATGTTTCAGACACTGGAAAGACAAGGCATTGATACCCCATATATTATGATTTTGAAGAAAATATATGAGTGTGCTACCTCCTTTATTAGACTAGACAAAGACAGTAGGAAATTTAAAATTGAGAAAGGAGTTCGACAAGGAGACAATATCTCCAAAGCTGTTTACTGCTGCTCTTGAGGAAGCTTTCATAAGATTAGACGGGTCGCAGAAAGGAGTCAATATGAACGGAGAGTACCTAAACCATTTACGATTTGCAGATGACATTGTGGTCATAAGCCACGATCCCAAAGAATTAGAGTAAAATCTTAATCAGTTATGCACAGTTAGTAAGGATTTTGGACTAAAGATGAATATGGCTAAAACAAAGTAATGATGAACAAGTATGCCACGGAAAGGGAAATAATGATTGAAGGAGCAGTAATTGAAAAGGTGGAGTCATATACTTATCTGGGACAAGTTATTAGCTGTAATAATGATAAATGGCTGGAAGTCAAGAGAAGAATAAATTTTGGATGGATAGCATTCAGGAAATATATAGTCACATACTGAAGAGCAATATCCCAGTTTGTCTGAAACGTAAAATAATGAATCAATGTATACTCCCCACCATGACTTATGGAAGTGAAACTTGGGCACTCACCAAAAGAATGGAAGAGAAGCTGAGAACTACACAGCGAAGAATGGAACGAATTATATTGGGAATCAGACTGTTAGATAAGAAGAGAAAGACATGGATTTTTCAAGTAAAGGACATTCTTATCAAAACTAAAGAACTAAAATGGTCTTGGGCAGGACACATAGCTCGAAGACATGATGACAGATGGACTAAGAAAATAACAGAATGGTACCCAAGAGGAGCTAGAAGAAAACCTGGAAGACAAAGGCGGAGATGGATAGATGAAATTCATGAGTTTTTGGGTAGTAAATGGATGGCCAGTGCTCAAAACAGAAGGAACTGGAAAGTTGCTGGAGAGGCCTTCATCCTGCAGTGGATTGAAAATGGCTGATGATGATGATGATGACATCTGTGCGTATGACAATGAATGCAGGAAAAACAAATGAATGAAAGAATGTCGCCCTATGTGCTGAAAATTGACCTGTCCCTAGATATGTCTAAAAAAAAAAAAGGTACTCATGTATGTATAGTATGTCAGGTGCATAAGTGGACTGAGTAGATGTAGAGTGTGTATGTTGTTCTAACAGACTGCAGTGGGGGAAACCTATGAAGAAATCCCCCCCCCCACCTTGCTCTCATCATGCCTCCTTGTTCATGGGCATGGCATGGCATGGATTAAATTGGAGCAATGTGGCATTAAGGACAAGTTCCTGCTATGGATAAAGGGATGGCTAAGTGGAAGAAGACAAAATGGCTATCAATGGTCACTGCTCCTCATGGACTAATGTTATTAATGGAGTCTCCCAGGATTCAGTGCTAGATTCAGTGTTCTCCCCAGAAACTTTTGCCAGCCGGGTGGCATTATCAAGTAGCCAGGTGGGGAAGTGTAATACTTTGCAATATTATAAAATTTTCTGTTATTTATAAATGTGACTTAGGCAATCAGAGCAAAAGTTTATTGCGTAATTTAACATTATATGCTCCTGTTGCATTGATCTTGACTGCATAGTATGTTCGAATTAATATTGATTGAGATCAGCGAGCAGTACTATACGGTACCATGAGAATTACTTAAATTTTAGCCGGGAGGTCAGTTCAATTCACCGGGCAGCGTGCCCATTCGATAGGTCATGGGGAAAACATTGCCTAGATCCATTATTGTTTTCAATATTTATTAATGATATTAATAAAGGTATATCAGGCTTAATGTCTAAGTTTGCAGATGATACAAAGGTTAGCAGGGTGGTTAATGACAGTCATCAGGGTCAGTTGCTGCATCTAGGAAAATTGGGTCAATGGGCTGAGAAATGGCAGTTGTAGTTTTAACTTTTTTTTTTTTTTTATATTTTGTTTTGTTTTGATAATTGAAAATCATGTTTACTAACCTAGTGCTAATTTCACTAGGTTAGTAATTCAAGAGGTGGATGTAGGAAATAATTTCAAAATTGTTTTTCGATTTTAGCAAAGCATTTGACCTAGTAGCACAAGAGAGATTACTCTACAATCTGGGTTTTGATAACAGGCAAAAAATATAAAATGGATCATTGGTTGGCTACAGTGCAGGAAGCAGAGCGTAGTGTTTAATCCAGACTGGTCTAATGTTAGCAGTAGGGATCCCCCAAGGATCGGTTCTGGGACTGCTGTCGTATCTGATTATGTTAATGACTTCGATGAATGGACAGAGGACATTATGTCAAAATTTCCAAATGATGTGAACATCAATTATCAAAATTATGGTAAGAGAGATCTGTGTAGGCAGAAAATGAACCTGTAGATCTGCAAGCCAATTGCAAAGTACAGCATTCTTATCTTGAAACAGGCTTATCACACTTATTGGAAAACCAATGTTTGAAAAACGGACAAGATTTTAAGGTGGAGTGTTGAATAAAGGATTTCATCCCTACAAGAATAATTTGACTGGCATAATCTAAACAACAACTGACATCAGAGGGTTTAAAACAGTAATCTGACGTAGCCCAGTGGTCAGGAGCGAGAGTGCATAGCACGCGTTCCTTGAGTGGACCGAGGTTCAAGCCCGTGACTACTAAATATGATAAATATTTGTATTGACGATTTATTGTAAACTCTACTGACTTGGTTGACGTGCCGGAGTATAAACAGAAAATTTATTTATTTATTTAATCCAACCAAGGAAAAGAAATATAGAAATCTCGCAGATCACCCCATTTTGCATTCTTGTAATGCCAAACAACAAGAGGTTGAGAATGCCACAAAAGAAAGGCTCTGTTGGAGAAGAGACAATCAACAAGTCATGCCTAGAGGACCACTCACCTCAACGGTGTACTTTGGGGGAAGGGGAATTAAGAGTGTTGGCTGTATGGTTAGGATTGTCTGGTATTCTGGTAGGTAAATGAACAATCTGTGTGAAGTCATTAGCATTTAGCATTAGCATTAGTAGAGGCATTTGATGCAAGAAAGCAAGCTTATGCAGTATCAGCCAAAAAAATAAAATAAAATAAATAAATAAAAAATAACCACTTCCACTTCACCCCTCTGTTCGTTCGAAATACCTGTCCAGCTGAGCCTTAAACTTATTTAGGCTATCAACTTCCACGACAAGGGATGGAAGTCTGTTCCACCAACTAACCACCCGCTGGCTAAAGGCAAATTTCCTCACGTCTATCCTACATCCGTCTTTCCTCAATTTGAATTTATGGCCTCTCAGGTGATTATTCTGAGCAAGAGGAAGAATCCCATCAGCATTGAGCATGCTCAAACCATTCAAGGCTTTATACACCTCTATCAGATCACCTCGCAGGTGCCTAGTCTCCAGACACTGTAATTTGCAAAACTTAAGCCTTTCTTCGTAAGAGCACCCCTTTGTTCCATTCACTAATCTTGTTGCCCTTCTCTGTACTCGTTCCAGCATCTCTACATCCTTCTTGAAATGAGGCCTCCAGACCTGTATACAGTACTCTATACCATATACCTGACCATTGCCTTATACAAGGGAATAATCACCTCCTTATCCCTGCAAGAAAAAATTCCTATATATCATTGACAATACACCATGAGCTACTCTTGCAGCCTGTCTGCACTGTCAGAAAACTTCATATCTGCCTGCACAACCACCCCCAGGTCCCTTTCATTCTCTACCACTGTCAGTGTAGTACCACAGAGTTGATACGTTGCTCTGGGGTTGCTGTTTCCCATATGTAGTACTTTACATTTGTCAATGTTAAACTTCATTTGCCACCTCTCAGCCCATCTGCTCAACCTTTCCAGATCCTGTTGCAGTAGCATAGTGTCAGTAGTGTCCTTGACAACCCTGCCAACCTTCGTATCGTCTGCAAACTTGGACATTAAGCTTGATATACCATCATCAATGTCATTTATAAATACAGAACACAATAATGGACCCAATACTGAACCCTGAGGGACTCCACTAATAACATTAGTCCACGATGAGCAGTGTCCATTGATTACCACTCTCTGTCTTCTCTCCCTCAACCACCCCTTTATCCATAGCAGCAATTTGCCTCCAATGCCACACTGCTTGGGGAGACAAAGACCAATAGATTGACAGTAGCCACTGGCAGAGGTGAAAGATTCTTGCACTGCTTCTATTAGAATGAGCAGAAGCCTGAAAAACAAGATGCATGGTATTTCAGAGACTGCTGGGAGCCATTGCGGTACAAGTAAACACATGGGTTGTGTTAGGGTAGCTAAGAATAGAAACAGGTGCAGGTATACTTGCGTGTACACCAATGCTAGGAGTTTAGTAAATAAATTTGATGAATTTGAGGTATTGCTCAAAACATCGAAGGCAGATATTGTTGGGATATCAGAGACGTGGTGTCACACAGATATAAGGGATGCAGAACTGCAATTTGGGGAGTACAACGTCTACAGAAAGGATAGACAGGATAGGAAGGGAGGAGGGGTTATGTTATTAGTTCAGAAACACATAAAAACCAAGGAAGTGAAGCCAGTCGACATCGCTGGACAGTGCAGTGTGGAGTCAGTTTGGTGTGACATAAACATTGGGAGATCAAAATTGAGAGTAGGAGTGTGCTATAGGCCTAATGACTCTGATGAGTATAATAAGGAACTGTACAGGGAAATAGAGTGGGCCAGTAAATCAGAGTGTCTTATAATGGGAGATTTTAATTTCCCAGATATTGACTGGAATTTGGGGGCTGGTTACTCACACACTAGCAGGACTTTTGTGGATTTATTGGATGATTGTTTTCTACATCAGCATGTTCGGGAGGCAACTAGAGGGAGTAATACTCTTGATTTGATTATCAGCAGTGATTCTTCATGCATTAAGAATCTGCAGATAAATGAACCACTAGGTGGCAGTGATCACAGTGTGCTGAAGTGGGATTTACTCAAAGAGGTAACTACCATTAGGGGTAAAGGGAAGGGTTATTGCTTCCATAAAGGCGACTACGATGGACTGAGACAGTATTTAAATTCTATACAGTGGGACCAACTGATGATGGTACCAACAGCAAATTCAAAATGGGAAGCATTCAAAGAACTTATCTTGGAAGCTACTAGGCTTTACATACCAACTAAGAAATATTGTTCAAGGTTTAGGCCAAAATGGATGTCAGATGAACTAATGAGGCATATGGCAGAGAAGAAAAATGCATGGGATACATACAAATTAACACATGACACAGAAGCCTATGATAGATACAAGTTGATATGCAACCAAGTTACAAAGGAGGTTAGGCAGGCGAAGGCAGATTATGAGAAATCCTTGGCAAGGGATGCAAAGAAAAACAGCAAAGAGTTCTTTACTTATGTAAACTCTAGAAGGAAGGGGATGAATCAAATTGGTCCACTTGATATTGATGGGTCAAGTGTTGATGATCCTGCTCAGGTAGCTAACAAACTAAATGAATATTTTGCATCGACATTCACACATGAGGAGTTATTCAGCGAGGGGAATGCCAGAGGTGTATTCAACTCTAGCAGTAAGCTACAGAATCTTGAAATAACTGGGAGTAAAGTGGAGGAGAAACTGTTGAAGATAAACACAAGAAAGGCACCCGGGGTGGATGGGATCTATCCAGTTATATTAAAGGAGGCAGCAAAGGAAGTAAGCAAACCCTTAGCCATAATTATGAGAGCTTCCTTGGACTCAGGGGAGGTACCCATAGACTGGAAATGTGCAAATGTGACCCCAATTCCCAAAGGAGGATCAAAGGCTGACACAAGTAATTATAGACCTGTGAGCTTAACTTCTGTTCCAGGAAAATTAATGGAGGCACTGGTTAAAGAAGCACTGCAGGATCATTTAGACAAGACTTCAGTTATAGCTCAGACAATGCATGGTTTTGTTAAGGGGAAGTCTTGCCTGACCAACTTGATTGGATACTATGATGCAGTCACAAAAGAACTGGATGCAGGGAATAACTTTGATATTATATACTTGGATCTTAGAAAGGCTTTTGATACTGTTGCACATGGAAGACTGCTACACAAATTGGAGCAGTGTGACATTGGAGGCAAATTGCTGCTATGGATAAAGGGGTGGTTGAGGGGGAGAAGACAGAGAGTGGTAATCAATGGACACTGCTCATCGTGGACTGATGTTATTAGTGGAGTCCCTCAGGGCTCAGTGTTGGGTCCATTATTGTTTTCTGTATTTATAAATGATATTGATGATGGTATATCGGGCTTAATGTCCAAGTTTGCAGACGATACAAAGGTTGGCAGGGTTGTCAAGGACACTACTGACACTATGCTGCTGCAACAGGATCTGGAAAGGTTGAGCAGATGGGCTGAGAGGTGGCAAATGAAGTTTAACATTGATAAATGTAAAGTACTACACATGGGAAACAGCAACCCCAGAGCAAAGTATCAACTCTGTGGTACTACACTGACAGTGGTAGAGAATGAAAGGGACTTGGGGGTGGTTGTGCAGACAGATATGAAGTTCTCTGAGCAGTGCAGACGGGCTGCAAGAGTAGCTCATGGAGTATTGTCAATGATATATAGGAATTTTTCCAGCAGGGATAAGGAGGTGATTATTCCATTGTATAAGGCGATGGTCAGGCCACACCCAGAGTACTGTATACAGGTCTGGAGACCTCATTTCAAGAAGGATGTAGAGCTGCTGGAACGAGTACAGAGAAGGGCAACAAGATTAGTGAATGGAACAAAGGGGTGCTCTTACGAAGAAAGGCTTAAGTTTTGCAAATTACAGTGTCTGGAGACTAGGCACCAGCGAGGTGATCTGATAGAGGTGTATAAAGCCTTGAATGGTTTAAGCATGCTTTCTTCCTCTAGCTCAGAAAAATCGCCTGAGAGGGCATAAATTCAAATTGAGGAAAGACAGATGTAGGATAGACGTGCGGAAATTTGCCTTTAGCCAGCGGGTGGTTGGTTGGTGGAACAGACTTCCATCCCTTGTGGTGGAGGTTGATAGCCTAAATAAGTTTAAGGCTCAGCTGGACAGGTATTTTGAACGAACAGAGGGGTGAAGTGGAAGTGGGTTTTTTTTTTTTTTTTTTTTTTGGCTGATGCTGCATAAGCTTGCTTTCTTGCATCAAATGCCTCTACTAATGCTAATGCTAATGCTCCAATTTGAAATTCGCTCATTTTATTGACAACACTTCTAACATTACTATATAAACAATTAAGATTTACTGTTTTTGTATATTTAACAATCCTAACACAACCCTTGAAGTTTTTTAGGCTCTCTTCCGTGGCATTAGCTACCAGCTCACTTGAAACGTTTCTGCCCCCAGAACATCTAGATAACATGTCCAATTGAGGTAACAGATAACAACTCTTGAGATATGTGCAAGAGTTACTTTGACCAATATTATCAGATAAATGTGTGTTAGTATTACCCACATCCCCCCTAACTAGCAGTTTCCCTGAACCTTAAGAGGTATCCTGAATAATACTGGCAAAAACATTTGCACAACCTTTGTTTAAGTGTATCCCGTCTCTACAAAACAAATTCCTTCTACCTACAAAGTGTGGGCCATGCTGATAGAAATTTCTCCCCTAAAGCCTTGCAGAGTCCTTCAAGTCTTGAGTTAATCCACAAGGCTTTTAACATATAATCCCTCCTATTGTGTCTGGGCAGAATTGCAGACACATAGACATTGTGGCCAATGTCTATGTGTTTGCGATAATATATAAAAATACAGGACCATGCTGAGGAAATGCTGCGTTGGAAAAATACAGGAAGTCCTGTATTTTTCCAACAAATCGTCAGATCGTGTACGTTTCATGTCATTAGTCCCCACACGAATAATAATATTCTCTTTACCCCCCCCCACCTTAAAATCTGACAATCTGTTGGTGACATCATTAATAGTTGCTGCCGGCAGACATACCTTGGTTCTACTCCACCTATCCTTATTACAAAAAAATTTCCCCGTTTCTCTGACAATAGAGTCTCCTAAAAAAACAAAGTCTTTTTGAACCAGAGTAGTGTGCACTTGGGTTTTCTGTTTTGAGACCCGAATCGGGAGTGCATCACTTGGTAGATTGCTGGAGTCTTGAGTCCCTGACGAGCTCCCAGAAGCATTATTCTCGAGGGCAAGCACCCATTTTTCCAGAGACTCAAATTGTTTCATCAGTGCACCAAATTGTAATTTAAGATCTGCGCACACCTTACATCGATCACAAAGAAAAGAATCCCCAGGTGAGCTATGATTAGTCATCAGGTCGACCTTGGAAAACATTCTACAGGTTCCACAATGGATTAAATCATGATGCACACATAAATCGCCATTGGCTATTTCGTGCGAGTCAAAATACCCTGTGATGTGTTTAAGGCAGATCTCGTAATTATCATTATAAAATTAACTAAACATCAATGAAAATTAACTTTAAAAAATGATATCTATAATATTATAAAAATCAAACTGTTACAGGAAAACCTATAGCAAAATAATCCAACAATATACTAAATAAATCAAATATTTAAAAGCAATAATCAACAGTAATCCAATCCACTTAACTGAGGAGCACTGACGAAGCGTGTCCGCTCACCTCAAATGCCAACATTCGAATGTGAAGTGTTGAGATGTCGAGAGCAACTGCTTGTGTTTCCCCGAACTTTTCGATTGAATCTGTCCATAAATGGGTAACATAAGCCAGAATACCACCAGTGGATCGACATTGATGGAATCCATACTGGTGATCACTGATCAGACGAAAGGTTTCTAGGTAGTTTAAGAGTTGGCGGTTAATTGATTTCTCCATTACTTTAGAAAGAGTAGAAGTAATTGCAATGGGACAATTATTTCATGGGAGGGATTTATCACCCTTTTTAGTAAATGGCTGGACATGAGCAAATTTCCAAGCAGAAGGAAAAACACCTTTGGAATAAGAAAGTGAAAAAAGGTGGCAAAGAACAGGAGTAAGTTTTTTTTTTTTTTTTTTTTTGGTATTTGTTGGCGCATCGGCTTCTGTGACCATAATGCACCTCCCAAGGTTTTTGCAGTTCTTTGATCCATGCCCGAGGCGGGATTCGAACCCGCGACCTTTGGGTTGCCAGGCAGGCACTTTAGCCACCTGGCTAGCCCGGTCGGCACAGGAGTAAGTTCAGGAGCCCAGATTTTGAGAACAAGTGAAGAAATACAATCAGGACCTTGAGTTTTCTAAGCATCGAGATTCATCAAAATCCTTCTGATTTCCTTTTGACGGAAGACCACAAGAGGCATTGATTGGAGCGTGTTGGGAATGGTGGGAGGTGTTTTACCAAGATCATTGATACAGGAGTTGGAAGAAAAATGGGATGCTAGCAGGTCAGCTTTATAATTGGCTGAAGTGACAACAGAACCATATGGTTTGGACAGAGGTGGGAGCAGAGATGGGCAAAAGTTGCGGCCAATAGCTTTGGCAAGAGACCAGAATGCTCGGCTACCATTAGCCTGTTCAAACTCTAGTTTGGACTGATTAATAACTGCTTTACAATTGTTGCGAGCTTTGGTGTAGGCAGAAAATGAAACTGAAGAATTAGAAACAAGCCAATTACGATATGCAACATTCTTCTCTTGAACAGCCTTAGCACATTTATTGGAAAACCAAGGTTTAGATAAAGGACGCGATTTTAAAGTGGTGTGTGTGTGGAATAAAGGATTCCATTCCTACAAGAATAATTTCACTGATACGATCTGAGAAAACGTTGACATCAGAAGTTTTGAAACAGTAATCCGACCAAGGGAAAGAAGAAAAGAAATCTCGCAAGTCATCCCATTCTGCATTCTTGTAATGCCAAACAATACGAGGTTGGGAATAGCCATGAGATAAAGGCTCCATTGGAGAAGAGACAATCACCAAGTTGTGATCTGAGGTGCCTAAAGGACTACTCACTTCAAGTATCACCTTTGAGGCAAAAGGAATCATACAGCGAATAATTTGGGCAACTGAGATGAGCAGTGGCCAAATCAATCGATAACTGAGATTCTATCAGAAAAAGTACCATGGGGTTTAGCAGACTGAAAATTGGAAATGGACATCGTTGAGATTAGAATTCAGACCACGTATATTTGTGAAATGAACTAGGAAGTGTTTGGGAGGTTGAGATCTTTTCGCAGATAAGCTTACTCTATTAGTCTGACAATGCTCTATTAGTTTGACAATGCAATTTTACTATCGAATACATGGTGTATTCGATAGTAAAAAAAGTGGGTATAATGAAATTTATACCCAGATCCTTGACATAACGTGGCCTCGACAATGCTCCCCGCATACACGCTACTCGGACTCCCTCCAGTCACTGTCTGGCAGAGTAGAGATAGCAAGATTATACATTAGCTGATCCGGAAGCCTCCTAAAGAGTTACCAATAGGTTCGGTCCGGTGTACTAACTAGCGGGCCGCCTGGGAATACCGTTTTAGAGCTGTACCCTCGAAATGTAAGGAAGATTGGATCTCGCCATGATGATCATCATAACCTCAAAAGTCATCAGTCATACTGCATGGTGGAAGAGATGGGGAAGGGTTCACCGGAACTTAGCTCTGGAGACTAAACATGGGTTCCACAACTTCAAGCCTCCAATAAGCACAGTGGTGGTATTTTACCGGTTGATGAGAGTCATTAACCACCTAGTATTTTCTGCTAACACAGAGGGGTGGCATTCCTCCATGTGGTGTGGGTGCCACACCTCGACCCCTGCTTACATTGGTTCACATCTGGGTGGTCACTCACAATGTGCATGGAGGTTATACCCAGGGTTACTAACAGTCCTACCATCATGAAGGTGCAAGCAGAGGATTTGGCTATCACAGACCATCCGGACTTCGCCAAAATTGGGTCCACTTGACTGAAATGTCACCCGAATATCAGTTCCATCAGCGTTTTAGACTCCCAGGTAGCAAGTACAGCTTGTCAGGCATATCTGAGAGAATGTCTGTGACAACCTCAAGGATTAAATCTATGTAAAGTTCAATTCCCGTTAAGTGCACATTGGACCTATTGATTTTCACTGTTCCTAATACTGTTGAAAAGGATATCATCTGCTGTTGTTTTTAAAAATTCTTAACTGAATTGCCCCTGACAAATATGGTAACTGGTTCCCCTCGCCAGAGATAAATGTTTCCTTTTGTGATTTTACCCCAAATGCAATTAACATTTTACAAATGTACTTTTTGTTGTATCTAAATAAGGGCAATTGGAGAGAAACAGGACATCCACAGCAATCATCCTCAGAAAAGTTCTATTTATAAAAATTTAATTATCTAAATTGAGCGAATATACTGCAGAAAGTGAACACAGTAGCTCTGTAGTCACTACATTGGATATATGTGGACCAGGTTTATGCATGATTTATCTATTAAGCATGCTCATAAACATAACTTGGAAATAGTATTGTTTGCCATAACAATGATCTCGTTATATTCATGATTTTTATAACTGAGTTTGTAATAATCTAGGTGAATAAAAACAGTTTATTCACACTTACATGAATTACATACTCCTCTTAATCTGCTAGTTATAATAATATCATTTAGCTGTGCATTATATGTATAATGCACAAGAATAAGAGGTTTTTTTTTTTAATGAAAGAACTTATGGAGATATGGGATTGTAGATTACAAGTTAGCAATCATACTTTTAGAATAGAGTTACAAGTATGATTGCTATATTTACTGCTTTCAAGCAATTTCTCAGAAAATAAGTTATATATTCTTCAGCTTCAGAACCCAGACTAGAGCAGCAAAGTAACAGGAGTGCTGTGGCCCAGGGGAGAAGTAAGGGGACGATTCTGCAACACATCAGAACCTAAAAAAATGTGCAATCTGTGAAATATTTGAGAACCTCTCTGGAACAGGACTTGATCTAGCCAAGGAGAGTGTGTGTGTGTGTGTGTGTGTGTGTGTGTGTGTGTGTGTGTGTGTGTGTGTGTGTGTGTGTGTGTGTGTGTGTGTGTGTGTGTGTGTGTGCACGTGCTAGGTGCAGAGAGTCAAGGAATTAGGTGCCAAGTCAGCATTCTGATGGGCATCTATGAGTAGGGTAGATGCCCTCAAAGGAATTAAAATGGGGGAGGGGGCCCCATCAAACTCTCAGCAGCCTAACTCAATGCCAGAGCATTGCATCAGGCAAAACAGTGGAAACCTTTAAGGCAGAATGTACTATTCCCACAAGAGATAGTTATTGTCGGTGACTCAATTGTCAGGAAGACGGGAAATATGTGCAAAAAGGATGGATTGAACAGGACCAGAATATGTCTGCTAGGGGCAAAGATTGATGACTTTGTAGAGCAGATATCATCTTTAGGGGCACAAAGGGTGATACTGTTGTACACATTGGCACCAATAACATTAAGAGTAGATCTGCAGATTTACTTATCAAGTACAGGTCAATATTGAAAAATAGTCATGAGTCAGGGTTAAATTTGAAAGTGTTCTGCAATTCTGGACAGAAAATAAAGGAGGGAGTATATGATGAGAGCCTTGTCAATCAATTCGGCCCTGTAGAGATTGCGCAAGTCTGATGAGGTAGAATTTTTCTCGGCGTGATCTGTGCTTGTTAACAGGAGAGATTGCTTCTACAGGGATGGGATACACTTAAATAGAAAGGGTGCAAGAATATTTGCTGATGCTATTGAGGCAGTGTTAGGTGGGTCAAAAAACTGCTAGCTTGGGGAAATTCATAGACTAAGAGATTGGCATTGGAGAAGAGCAGCCTGTACTTCAGTACTGCTGGGAGTCATCATGGAACAAATAAATATATGTGCTGTGATAGGGTAACTAAGTGTAAGGACAGGTGCATATATACTTGCATGAAAACCAATACTAGGAGTATAGTAAATAAATTTGATGAATTTGAAGGGCTTGTCAAAACATCAAAGACATACTGTTGGGATATCAGAGACGTGGCACCACAGATATAAAAAGAATGCAGAATTGGAATTCAGGGAGTACAATATGTACAGAAAAGATAGACAAGATAGAAAGGGAGGAGGGCTTATGCTATTAGTTAAGAAACACAAAATTTAAGAAAGAGCATCCAGTTGATATGGGTGGACAGTGCAATGCTAAGTCAGTTTGGTGTGACATAAGCACTGGGAAAGCAAAACTGAGAGTAGGAATCTGTTATAGCTCTAATGACTATGATGAGCAACTGTACAGAGAAATAGAGTGAACCAATAAATTATATTGTCTTATAATGGGGGGATTTTAACTTCCCAGATACTGACTGGAACTTCTGGATTGATCACTCGCACCACAGCAAGAATTTTCTGGATTTACTGGATAATTATTTTCTACTGCAGCATCTTCCAGAGGCAACCACAGGGAGTAATATTCTTGATCTGATTATCAGCAGTGATTATTCATTGCATTAAGAATCTGCAGACAAAAGAACCACTTTTTTTTTTTTTTTTTTATTGTATGATGTGAGCAATACACAAAGGAACCAGTTTTTTCCTGCTTCCTTCGTGTATCGTGGCCATGAGATCCAACCGGATAGGGCGGCACCATCGTGATATCCAAGCCCAAGGCAGGATTCGAACCCACGACCTTTGGATTGCCAGGCAGGCACTTTACCCACCCAGCTAGCCCGGTCGGCAAAGAACCACTAGGTGGCAGTGATCGTAGTGTACTGATATGGGATTTACTCAAAGATGCAACTACCATCAGAGGTAATGGAAAGGGGTTTTTTTTACGTAAAGGTGACTACAGTGGCCTCAGACAGTTGTTAAATTTTATACAATGGGACCAACTGATGATATTACCAACAGCAAATTCTAAATGGCAAGCATTCAAGGAATGCTTGCCATTTAGAATTTGCTACTAGGAAGCTACTATGCTTCCGGAAGCTACTAGGCTTTTCATACCTACTAAGAAATACTGTTCAAGGAAATACTGTTTGGCCTACATGGACATCAGATGAACTAATGAAACTGGTAGCAGAGAAGAAAAGTGCATGGATGCATATAAATTATCAGAAGACACAGAAGCCTATGGTAGCTAGTCTGCAACTGGTCACAAAGGAGGTCAGGCCAGCAAAGACAGATTATGAGAAATCTTTGGCAAAGGATGCAAAGAGGAACAGCAAAGACTTCTTCACTTATGCAAACTCTAAACTGAAGGGGATGAATCAGATTGGTCCACTTAATATTGATGGTTCAACTGTAGATGATAATGCTCAAGTAGCTGACAACCTGAATGAGTATTTTGCATCTACATTCTCATGTGAGGGGTTAGCATGGAAGGAGAATGCTAGAAGTTTATCTAACTGTAACAGGAAGATAAGTGATTTTGTAATAACTGAGAGCAAAGTGGAGGAGAAATCACTGAAGTTAAACGTAAGAAAGACACCTGGGGTGGATGGGATCTATCCAGTTATATTAAAGGAGACAGTAAAGGAAGTAAGGAAACCCTAAGCTATGATTATGAGATATCCTTGGACTCAGGGAATAATCCACATGGACCAGAGAAGCGTTAATGTATCCCCAATTCATAAACAGGGATCAAAGGGCGACACGAGTAATTACAGACCTGTTAGTTTAACTTCTAATCTGGGAAAAATAATGGAATCACTGTTTAATGAAGCACTGTTGATACAGTTGCAGATAAAAGACTGCTGTACAAATTGGAGCAGTGTGGCATTAAAGGCAAGTTGCTGCTTTGGATAAAGGGATGGTAATCAATGAACACTGCTCTTCGTGGACTAATGTTATTTGTTAAGTCCCCAGGGTTCAGTGTTGGGCCCATTGTTGTTTTCTGTATTTATCAATGATATTGATGAAGGTATATCAGGCTTAATGTCCAACTTTGCAGATGATATAAAGGTTTACAGGGTTGTGAGCATTAGCGCATGATGTAAAGGCACATGATGCAAGAAAGCAAGCTTATATAGCATCAGCCAAAAAAAACCCTTCTTATTTCACCCATCCACTTGCTCTAAATGTTTGTCTAGTTCTATCTTGAATCTATTTAAGCTATCAACTTCTACAATGACAGATGGAAGTTTGTTCCAGCAATCAACCACCCGATGGTTAGTGACAGTACACTACTGCAACAGGATCTAGAAAATGTGAATAGATGGGCTGTGAGGTGGCAACTGAAGTTTAACATTAACAAATGCAAAGTACTGGAGGCCTCATTTTAGGAATGATGTAGTGCTGCTGGAACAAATACAGAGAAGAGCAATGAGATTGGCGAGTGGAACAAAGGGTTTCTCTTGCCAAGAAAGGCTTAACTTCTGCAAATTGCAGTGCCTAGAGACTAGGCACCTGCAAGGTTATCTGATTGGGGTGTATAAGGCCTTGCTTGAATAAGGTTTGAGCAAGCTCAATGCTGATGGGATTCTTCCTCTTGCTCAGATTACGCACCTGAGGGGTCATAAATTCAAATTGAGGAAAGACAGTTGTAGTACAGATGTGCAGAAATTTGCCTTTAGCTAGTGGATGGTTGATTGCTGGAACAAGCTTCCATCTGCCATTGTGGAATGAGACAGCTGAAATAAATTCAAGGCAGAACTAGACAAACTTGTCTATTCCAGCTAAGTAAATTCTAAATTTCACTGCACCTACTTCACAATTATTGTCACTTCCTTGCATTTTACAAAAATATAAAGCAATTTTTTTTTCTCACACTACTGAATTGTTTCAATGTTACCAATGAGGATACACAGGTAAAGCTGCTAATTATGACTTCATTATCACACAGAATGATTAAGAAGTCTTCCAGAACTTTAATAGATTACTCATTAGTGAAAACAAAAATTTGCAGCTATTTAGTTATTCTTTATCCGATGTAGTTATCTTAAATTCCTCCAATTAATTGCTGGTGAATTTGCCTTTGAAATCCAAGAAATGTAAATCTTAAAATCTTATTTCATAAATCAAAACATTTTTTTTTTTTTTTTATTGTGGCCACATTAAAGTAATTATAATCTAAAGGGAACATCTTGATCACATCATTTCAGAGTTGCTAACAATGATATATAAAGAATACAATTCTAGCCTTATGATCCACCAACTAGTACTCAAAGCATCACTGAAAAACATTTTCCTGTGTGAAATCTATTGCAACAATTTAACTAGCATTTACTTTGCATGGATATGCTTTATTACATTTTAAAATTAAGATAAAAATATTTCACATAATTTCACAAACTGAACATAAATATGTATATTAAATGTTGTACCTGCAACAGCATGTGGATCACGTACATATTCTGGATCTCTTATATATTCATACATATCTGCAATTCCAGCATCAAAGGCACTCTAAAACAAAATAAAGTTTTTTTTTTTTTTTTTTTTAATTTTAAAGTATGTAACTAATAAGAAATCTTAAGTACTTCTGATATTAGAATAGTGAAATTAAAAGATGAATATCATAATTTCACTATGATTTAGAAAAGCTTTTTCCTAATTTTATTTTAATAAATTTATTGTGCCATTACCTAGTTAAAACAAAAAGTTGTAGTTATTACAGTTGTTTTTCTAATGCCATTATCTTATTTTTCACTGATTGCTGAAAAACTTGCTCTGAAGCAAATACAATAAAAATATTGAGGCAATATTGAAGCAAATACATAACATTTTCAAGTGAAGGTCAGTAATTGAAAAGAAATACAAAATTCATTAAATTCTTCTTTCATAAACCAAAACATTTTTCATTGAGGTCTAACATAAAGTAATCCAATAGGAACTACTGGATATCAGGCATAACTAGTTGACAGCAATGTAAGTATAAAAATAAACAGCCTCTTGGAATTGCCATACTGTGATAACAGTATGGCACTTCATATGATACGTGCTAATTAATGATTTATCAAGTAGTATGTCTGGATGCATGTGTATTCACACTCTTATTTCATGTTGTATGGACGGAAAACCTGGAAAAATTTGTGTGAACATATCCGACTTCCCCTGCCTGAGATTGGCTAATTAGAGTTGCAACTGAAAGGCTTTTAAGAATTCCTCATATCTCCAATCTGAAAGATTTAAACCTAGACCTCTCCACATGAGTCTAAAGCATCCTCCACAACAATATGATGAATCCATTATATTTTCATGGATGACTTCTCACAAGGTTGAGCTGATAACAGTTTAAGCACACAGAGTGTTTCAGTTAAAAGGCATTGGGTTCTATCTTATTATTTTGAAGTTTAGGCCTATTTGTCTGGATCCCCTTCATCATGTTAGGACTGAAATTTCTGAACTTCAAATTGGACTAAGTATTACCATTTAGTTTCTATCCTTAAAAAAAAAAAAAATGTGTATGTCTGAAATGAACACAAACTGATATTATCTGAAGAAAAAACAAAACAACCACAAATATATGTAGCATGAGTAAAGGCAATAATAAAGTGCCCTCATATAGCTCAAAAAAGCAGAATCCACATACTGAAGAGAGAGAGAGAGAGAGAGAGAGAGAGAGAGAGAGAGCATCACATATATTCATTGTGTTTGCTTCTTTAAATAAAAAATTGGTTTATATCAATTTCAGATGCCAAATGACATTTTTTGTCTAAGTTGAGACAGAAAACAACTTTCCCATTGAGACAAAAAAGCAGTTGATTACACCAAATTTAAATTTAGAAATCATAAAATTTTAACAGTAACACTCAGTTCAATTTGAAAAATTGTGTGTAGTAGAAAAAAGCTCATCCTAAACATGTGGACTGACAACTAAATGTGTATTCAATTCCTTCACTTCTATGGGCTCTGAACTGGTCCTAAATGAGAAGAGATGGTTTCCTTACAAGACCACCAGGACCACCGTTTATTACATGAGAAAATTTCCTTGATCACATGTCATATTTTCCACTATCCTAGAAAAACTACTGCAATTTTCAATGGTTTGAAAGTTTTTCCTCTAGTATAGAGCTAAGAAGAAGTTCCGGGCAAAATTTCATTAAATTTGGTCCAGTAGAAGATAAATTAAACAGGAATAAATTTTCGTAACGCTTTTCGCATGACGGTTTTTCATTACAAAATTTTTAGAATAAACCCAGTAAAAAAGTTTTTAATGTCAAAAGTGGTAGTAGTTTTTTGCCATCAGCACAGCAGGCCAAAACTGGTATTCTATTAAGACCGTTCTTTATTTTATTTCAGTCACCTACAATGATTACAATTCATTGTCGTGATTATAGTCACTTCACACACAATTAAAGTACACTATCGTACACGGAGACACATTCAACATCACAGAACAACACACAGAACTAACTGGCCCACCGGTCGTGCCACCTTTTAAAGGATCGGTGAAGTATTGAGAAACCTGGAGAAGAATCTTGAAGCTTCCATCGCCTTCTAATCGCCTGTGTCATGGGGAGGATGGTGACAATACCACTGTGCTACCCGCACAGACTAAACTTGATACAATAAAGAAAACAGAAGGGAGAATAAGTAGGAGTGTATTAATGGCAGAATATATGGATCGTCAACATGTTTATGTTTTTATGTGCAGTTAATAAAATTGCATTCTTAATATTACTCTCTATTTCTTATTTAACTTCATTATTTCTGCATTAAATATATTAAAAATAAAACACTCTAGTAACTGAAAAATCGAAATAACTGTACCTTCGGGGATTCAAGGTGCAGTTATTTCGAAAGTCTACTGTATTACCTGTGAGAAATTTATTGAATTTTTTCAAGAACAAATATTATCTTCCTCATACTGACAAGTTAATGTGTTAACATAATAGTGTAGATCTCCATGCATGATATCTATATCAAACTGTGTGACTAGTAATAGTTACAAAAACGAAATTTAGCTATCTTTTCATCACGTGAGAAATTGATCTTATTTCTGCACAGCTGTTGTTGTCTCCCACGCTGACTCAATTAATGTGTTATGCATCTACTAACATGAATTGTCAATTGTTTTCATTGTGCTAGACATTGTGAATGTCTACCACAATGAAAACAATGTATCTGAAATATCAAAAGATTACTGATACAGTGGATTCTGGTTATTTGGGCCACTGGTTAATCGGGGCAGCTGTTTATTTGGGGCAAATCTTAAAAAACAGAAACCAATCGAGAAAATAGCCAGGGTTTACTTCGCTTAATTAGGACAGCATACCGTTTAATTGGGGCAGGAGACCGCAGCACTGGAGATTACCCTACGATTGTCTCCGACGGTACCACGTGGTTCGGTCAAAATTCTGGAGGTCACAACCATAAAACAATAAAAACAATTAGCAGTCATTTTTTTATTGGGCTTTTCTGTTAGTGAAATTACCGACAGCTGGAATTCTGGGTTATCATGGTGAAATGTGTTTACACTTCCATGAAATCTTCAATCATATAAAAAAATTAATTTTCAGATCTTCTCTTCATTCCTATTTTTAAAGCTTTGTAACTCATTACTCCGTTCTCACTTACGCGTATCGTGTTACTTGCAATTTGTGTGTGCCGTGTTCTTTGTTATTGATTGCTTATCTTTTTACTGTTTTAAATTTTAACCCCTACCCACAAATGTCAGTGAACAGAAATGCCAACATATTAGTTTGTACATATTACAGTATGTATTAATTATTCCGATTATCACGTATATTCTTCCAATTTTCACGTATCATTTAATTTTTTAATTGGTAAAGTAATAAAGGGTAAATTTGTGCTTAATATATCTTTGTTTTTATAGCCTGTGGATAATTTTCCTCCTATTTTTGCTAATTCCAATCGCTGTTTAATAGAATTAAAATTCAATTCACAAACGTGATTACAATGACCAGCGCTTACTACGCATCGTATAGTGAATGGTACTTTACTATGGTGAGTTCGTTGTAACGTGATTTTATTGTACAGTGAATAAATTGTAAAGGGGGGATACATTGTATTTTTAACTATTTATGTGAAACTTCGGATAATTGGGGCAGCCGTTTAATCGGGCCAAAATGCACTAGTCCCGATGTGTCCCAAATAACAGGAATCGACTGTATTTTAAATGAGAATTGTGCAAATTCTGCACAGTATTAATAGATTATCTGACAAAACATTTCTCTTAATTAATATTGACATGTTCTGTATTTGAATGAATACTTCTAACCCATTTACACTGAAACTGAAGTATCTTGGTCTCTTGAAAGTCAAATTAATAAAGTTTTACTATACAAAATACCAAAACTGTTTCTGGCACATTCAATTCTTGTGTGTGTATGACATTGAGTTCAGCATAGTAATCAGGTTGTCAAATAAAATTTTTCCATACAAAACTGTCATAAATCCATTTAGGATAGGACTGGATTTTGGTGTTTGTGGGCCCTACACACTTTTATTCCAAAACGTGCTTTGGGGGGGGGGATCTTTTACCCCTTTTCAACTATAATAAACGACAAACCACCTCAACTGATGGAGAGACCATCACTTAGATTCTTCTAGTTTCGAGAACAGTCACCAGATAGCACATACGTATGCCAACATATTAGTTTGTTGATAGCACATACGTATTAAATTGAAGCTCCTAGAGTCGATTGGGCACATTTTCTCAGCTCTTTTTTCATTAGTCACAGTGAAAAGAGTGAGCTGTTTTTTTTCTTAATTTTTCCCTTCCTTCATAGCCCCTAAAAATTTCATAGGCCCTAGGCACTGTGCCTAATGGGAAATCTGGCCCTGATTCAGGATATAATATTTCACAACCTTCCCTGCCACCGACGTCTAACCCAGAGACCTGCTTGAGGGAACTTGGGGGGGTGGGGGCACATGAGTCCCTTGTCAAATTTCTAGGGATTATCCAAGCCCTTTGTAAAAAAAAAAAAAAAAAGATTTTTTTTAAAATGTAACAGATTATTTTAACCAAGGATGACCCTCAGCTAAAATTCTTCTCAAGCAAGCTCCTTGTTAACAAATGGGCACCACATACCTTAGGTTAAACCAACCAGTATATGATCATGACGTAGCCCAGTGGTCAGCAGCGAGAGTGCATAGCACGCGTTCCTTGAGTGGACCGGGGTTCAAGCCCGTGACCACTAATGATAAATATTTGTATTGATGATTTATTGTAAACACTACTGACTTGGTTGTCGTGCCGGAGTATAAACAGAAAATTTATTTATTTTTTTATTTTTTATTATTCAACTTATGTTTTTAATGCCAAATAGCCAAGCCTTGAGTGGATGACCTATGCAACTTAGATGTTCCATAAGTTAAACTAATATAAACATTTTACAGATAGTACCTTGCAGAGAATGGCTTAATGGTGATTTCTACTTATCGATGACAACTGCGACTACTCCTTAAAAGTATCAGTTATTTTTATTGGTACATTTGTGCTTCAGACCCTACCTGGGATTACTGCCAACTACAAATTAGAAAATCTGTCATCAGTTACACTTCGTAAATGCTACTGAATCTAGTGTCCACAGAAATAGAGACTTTTTTTTTTTTTTTTTTTGTTTTGTGCAAAAGTTTAATTGTTTGGAGATTTTTTTTTTTTTTTTTTGAAAAATTTATCTCCAAACAATTAACCAATTCAAGGTATACAGTAATTAATTGTTGGCAAATTGACTTAACTGCAATATAAGTGATAACTGCAATAGCTGGCAGCAATACCTAACCTAATTGTTAGGAATTGCTGATAACAAATACTTTAATGTCCCATACTAGTAGGCAGTGATTTAGCAGGAGAAGCTTTTCATAGATTTCAATAACTGTGACAGTGACTGTGTATTATCAGTGACAAAGGCTATCCAGGCTCATCCATAAATGTAGGCTTCTTGTTATGGTGTGTGCGCACTTAGTTTCTTATTCTTAAATATATACACTCTTGGCATAAGATTAGTCATGAAATTCTGAATATAATGAATTCCAAAAATATAGAAAGAGCAAGCTTTATTATCATCATTAAGCTTAACTAATAATAATAATAATTAAGTTCAGGACCTCATGCTGTAAAAGCTATAATATGTACAATAACAATGATAATTCACTAAAATAAAATGTTTAGACATCTGTATATACTTCTTAAATAAAATTGTGCTAGTTACAAAAAAGAACAATAATAATTTTTTTTATTTAAAAAAATAAAGTTAATTTTTATAATAATTCTTTTCATAATATGTATGAGAAAAGTTAACAAAGACATTTTTTTAGTAACATTAATAGCAGGTCAGAATTCTGAAATGCATTAACATTTGGTTTTACCTTTAATTTTTTAACTTTGGATGCACTCCCAGCTATACGAAAAAGGCCCTGAAAAATAAAGTTACTAGCAATTATTACACATATCAAAACACAAGTTACAACACAGTATTCCATTACATTTTCTTGAAAAGATAAGCTTTTTCAATGTTATATTATGCAGTGACTCTAGCACATAATTTATCAGCAGACAACTATTAAAAGACAGAATAAATTTAAATCCTATCTTCTATTTATTAACAGATGATAACAAATAAAAATATGATAACGAATTTGTATTGCAAGTTGCAGCATCTGGAGACTAGGCACCTGCGAGGTGATCTGATTGAGGTGTATAAGGCCTTGAATGGCTTGAGCAGGTTCATTGTTGACGGGATACATCCGCTTGCTCAGACTAAGAACCTGAGGGTGCATAGATTCAAATTGAAGAAAGGCAGTTGCAGAATAGATATGCAGAAGTTTGCCTTTATCCAATGAGTAGTTGATTGCTGGAACAGACTTCCATATGTTACTGTGGAAGTTGATAGCTTAAATAAATTTAGGGCTAAACTAGAC
Organism: Mastigoproctus giganteus; assembly: GCF_048544385.1. Taxonomy (NCBI): domain Eukaryota; kingdom Metazoa; phylum Arthropoda; class Arachnida; order Uropygi; family Thelyphonidae; genus Mastigoproctus; species Mastigoproctus giganteus. Next base: position 3,666,265 of record NC_143578.1, on the reverse strand, counting down.
AAACATTAGGAGTGACCAGATGGCTGATACTGTATAAGCTTGTTTTCTTGCATCGTATGCCTCAACTAATGCTAATGCAAAAAAAGTTAACAAAATTTTAATAATTCTTAGAAATTTCCAAAATCATCAAAAACCTAGAAAAGAAAAATAATAATAATAAAAAATTGTTGAATAGCAGCATTTTAGCATTAGCAGAAGCATATGACACAAGAAAGCAATCTTATATAGCACCAGCCAAAAAGAAAAAAAAAATAAAATTCCTTCCCATTTCACCCATCCATCAACTCCAAATATTTGTCTAGTTCTGCTTTTAATTTATTTAAGCTGTCAACTGCTACAATGACAGATGGAAGTTTGTTCCAGTAATCAACCACTCACTGGCTAAAGGCTAATTTCCACAAATGTATTCTACAACTGTCTTTCCTCAATTTGAATTAGGAGAAATTGTTGGAGTTAAAAATTAGCATTAGCAGAGGCTATGATGCAAGAAAGCAAGCTTATGCAGCATCAGGCAAAAAAAAAAAAAAAAAAAAACACACTTCCATTTCACCCCTCCGTTCATTCGAAATACCTGTCCATCAGACCCTTAAATTTATTTAGGTTATCAACTTCGACAACAAGGGATGGAAGTCTGTTCCACCAACCAACCAACTAACCGCTGGCTAAAGGCAAATTTCCGCACATCTATCCTACATCTGTCTTTCCTCAATCTGAATTTATGCCCTCTCAGGTGATTATTCTGAGCAAGAAGAAGAATCACATTGGCATTGAGCATGCTCAAACCATTCAAGGCTTTATATACCTCTCTCAGATCACATCGCTGGTGCCTAGTCTCCAGACACTGTAATTTGCAAATCTTAAGCCTTTCTTTGTAAGAGCAACCCTTTGTTCCATTCACTAATCTTGTTACCCTCCTCTGTACTCGTTCCAGCAGCACTACATCCTTGAAATGAGGCCTTCAGACCTGTATATAGTACTCTAGGTGTGGCCTGACCATTGCCTTATACAAGGGAATAATCACCTCCTTATCCCTGCTAGAAAAATTCCTGTATATCATTGACAAGACACCATGAGCTACTCTTGCAGCCCATATGCACTGCTCAGAGAACTTCATATCTGCCTGCACAATTACTCCCAGGTCCTTTTCATTCTCTACCACTGTCAGTGTAGTACCACAGAGTTGCTCTGGGATTGCTGTTTCCCATATGTAGTACTTTACATTTGTCAATGTTAAACTTCAATTGCCACCTCTCAGCCCATCTGCTCAACCTATCCAGATCCTGTTGCAGCAGCATAGCATCAGTAGTGTCCTTAACAACCCTGCCAACCTTTGTATCATCTGCAAACTTGGATATTAAGCTTGATATACCATCATCAATATCATTTATAAATACAGAAAACAATAATGGACCCAACACTGAACCCTGAGGGACTCCACTAATAACATTAGTCCACGATGAGCAGTGTCCATTGATTACCACTCTCTGGCTTCTCCCATTCAACCATCCCTTTTTCCATAGCAGCAATTTGCCTCGAATGCCACACTGCTCCAATATGTTCAGCAGTCTTCCATGTGCAACAGTATCAAAAGCCTTTCTAAGATCCAAATATATATAATATCAAAGTTATTCCCTGCATCCAGAGTCCAAAGAAGCTCTCATAATTATGCCTAAGGGTTTGCTTACTTCCTTTGCTGCTTCCTTTAATATAACTGGATAAATCCCATCCACCCCAGGTGCCTTTTTTATGTTTATCTTCAACAATTTCTCCTCCACTTTCTTCTCAGTTATTACAAAATCATCTAGCTCACTGCCAGAGTTTAACTCACCTCTGGCATTGCCCTTCCTGAATAACTCCTCATGTGTGAATATAGATGCAAAATACTCTTTTCGTTTGTTAGCCACCTGAGCAAGATCCTAAACTGTTGAACCATCAATATCCAGTGGAACAATCTGATTCATCTCTTTCCTTCTAGAGTTTACATTGGTAAAGAACTCTTTTCTGTTTTTCTTTGCATCCTTTGCCAAGGGAACAATCTGATTCATCTCTTTCCTTCTAGAATTTACATTGGTAAAGAACTCTTTTCTGTTTTTCTTTGCATCCTTTGCCAAGGTTTTCTCATAATCTGCCTTTGCCTGCCTAATCTCTTTTGTGCTCGGTTACAGACCAGCTTATATCTATCATAGGCTTCCATGTCATCCATTAATTTATATGTATCCCATGCATTTTTCTTCCCTGCCGTATGTCTCATGGAGTCTTGTCAATGATATGCAGGAATTTTGCTAGCAGAATAAGAAGGTGATTATTCCTTTGTATAAGGCAATGGTCAGGTGACACCTTGCGTACTGCATACAGGTCTGGAGGTCTCATTTTAGGAAAGACATAGAACTGCTGGAATGAGTACAGAGAAGGGCAACAAGATTAGTGAGTGAAACAAGGGGCTGCTATTACTAAGGCTTAAGTTCTGCAAATTGCAGCATCTAGAGACTAGGCATCTGCAAGATGCTTGACTGAGGTGTATAAAGCTTTGAATGGTTTGAGAAGGGCAAATGCTAATGGGATTCTTCCTCTTGCTTAGATTCCATTCCTGAGGAGGCATAAATTGAAATTGAGGAAAGACAGTCATAGATGTGCAGAAATTTGCCTTTAGTCAGAGGGTGATTGATTGCTGGACCAAACTTCTATGTGTCATTGTGGAAGTTGATAGTTTAAATAAATTCAAGGAAGAGTTTTTTTTTGCTGATGCTATATAAACTTGCTTTCTTGCATCATATGCCTCTACTAATGCTAATGCTATTTTTACAGAGTGCAGTATGGGGACATTACACATGAACTGGAATTTGGAAGTGATTTCAGTATCGTTTACTTGCATTTTGGCAAATTCATTTGACTCAGTCCCACAAGAGACATTACTTTATAATCTGGAACATGTTGGAATAACATGTCAAACTAAGATGGATCATAGGTTGACTGCAGGAGGGGAGGCAGAGGGCTGTGATTAATAGCTACTTTTCAAATTGGTCAAATGTTAGACAGTGGGGTTCCTTGAAGATAAGTTCTAGGACAACTGCAGTTTACAATTTTCATAAATGACATTGATGAAAAATAGAAGGCATGATGTCAATAGTCGCAAATGTCACATAAAGATTGGGAATGCGGTTAATGATCAGCACCAAGCAGCGTTCCTTTCAGGATAACTTGAACAGGCTTCAAAAATGGTCAGAAAAGTGGCAGCTACCTTTTAGTGCAGCAAAATGCAAGGCATTACTCTTAGTATTAGTAGTGGTAATTAAGCAAGAAAGCAAGCTTATACAAAAACAGCCAAAAATTAAAAATAATAGTAATGATAAATAAATAAACAAACAAACCTTATCTGTCTGTCACCTCTAATAATTTCTCTAATCCTCCCTTAAATTCATTCAATCTACTCTCTTCCACAACACCGGGTGGAATTTTGTTTCAACATCATTCTGACTGAAAGCAAATTTTCACACATCTATCCTGCAACTATCCATTTTCAACTTAAATTTATATCCTCTTATGTGTATTATTTAAGAAAAAACCTGGAGTTCACATTCTGTTATATGCAGACAATATTAACTTCTTTGCTGCTTGCCATTTAGATTGCATTGAATTATGGGAAAAACTTTAAGAAAAGAAAATAACCTCTCCATACACAATCTCAGCTTTACAGATCTAGGAGTAATATTTTCTTCCATCTGCCCTTTCATTTTACTTTAGATAAAGTAGTAAAGAAAGCTTTTAAAAGATTAGTATTCATCAAAAGATTTTCATTGCCACTTAAGATTTAAGGTTGCAAAATATTAAGTACACTTCTTTAGTTTACCATTATTGGAATCTGCTTGCTGGTCTTAACAAATAACAGTCAATCAAATATACATAAAATAGAAAATATTCAAACTAAAATAACATTTCTGTTAAAACTGAATTAGGGTAAACAATATGTTAGTTTCCAATATAATTTCCATCTCACTATCTATCACCTTCAGCCATTAATGAGAAGTTGATTAACAAATGAACTAAAATTCCTTCATAAACTAATCATGGTAAACATTCTTATGCTATGTTACTTTCCTTAATTTCATTGAATATTCTCAGAAAGTATCCCATATTTTTGCTCCAATATAGTGTCAAATGTCGAAATGTTGGACTAACTTTACCTTCAGAGACTTTTTAAACCTTTTATAGAACTTTGGACTAAAAATTTGAAATTAATTAGAATTCTTAATATATTTAAAGAGATTTAACTATTTAAAAGTGTTCAGAGGGGAACAGGCATTGTGTGTGTGTGTGTGTGTGTGTGTGTGTGTGTGTGTGTGTGTGTGTGTGTGTGTGTGTGTGTGTGTGTGTGTGTGTGTGTGTGTGTGTGTGTTATCAGACACTCAGTCTAAAACACTGAAGAATCCAATATCTTTCTATTTTAGAAGATTTAGGAGAAGTCCAGTTGGCTTGCCTCCCTAAAATCCATTCATGCACACCTTTCTTGATGGTAAGCCCATCAAGAACCACTCTACAAGTTTGTTGCCACTTTGGTGGCAACAAACGTGTAGAGTGGTTCTTTTCAAGATGCCTGGTTAGCGTGAAGAGGAAAAAGACCAAACCCTCCTTGCTTCTTGGTACGTTGTGTTGTGTTCTGTTTTGTATTTCTGAATTAGTTTTTCTTGTTTCCATTTTTCGCATGTTTTTGAATAGGCTGGGTGCTCCCCTTTACAGTTTGAACATTTCAAGGTGTGGGCGAAATCTGTAGTTTCGTGTTCTTTAGAATCATATTTTGCACAGATTGCCAAGTTTCTGCATGGCATTTGCGAATGTCCAAATTTCTGACATTTGTAACATTGCAATGGATTTGGTATTAGCATTAGTAGAGGCATATGATGCAAGAAAGCAAGCTTATGCAGCATCCCAAAAAAAAAAAAAAAAAAAAAAAACCCTTCCACTTCACCCCTCCGTTCGTTCAAAATACCTGTCCAGCTGAGCCTTAAATTTATTTAGGCTATCAACTTCCACAACAAGGGATGGAAGTCTGTTCCACCATCCCTTGTTGTGGAAGTTGATAGCCTAAATATGTACTGTCTTACTTGGCAGTTCAGATATCCTGCTTTGACTGTTGTTGGAGGTTTTGGAGTATTAAAGGTTATGGTAAGAGTTCTTGTTGGAATTATATTTCCATCCCTTCAGATATTAATTCTCTTCACTCCTGTTACTCCTTGGCTTCTCAATTCTTCTGTGAGCTCTTCTTCTGATACATTTAAGAGATACCACTCAGAGATCACTCGTCTGGAAGAATTCAGTGTGTTGTTTGTGTGGTGTTACAACTACTAGTAATCCTCCAAAGACTCCCAGAAGTTGCTAGCAACTTCTGGGAGTATTTAGGACTTTGTTTCCACTAGTATGTCCCCGGATCTCAGGTGCCAAACAGACTTGGGAGATCCTACTAGACCCTCTAATGTTTTCTGAATTACAAAGGGAGACATACTTTCTAATGTCTGCTCTCCTGTCACATGTATGTCAGAAACAATGTATGTCGGTATTTTTGGTGGGTGCATATCTGTCTTTTGTCTCTTTGTCTTTGCGTTTTCTGTATCACTACTTGGTAGGGCTTTCTCTTGAAGCCCTGTAGTATCAGTAGTTATTTTACTACTCATATTTGCCCTTCTGGCCCTGGGAGTGTTATTTTCCTCTCCCAGGTTACCAGCCCTGCCATGTTGAGGCAAGAGCAGTGCAACTTAGTGACCAAGCAGCTACTGTGTGTTAGATTAGTAAAAGTGAGAATAAAAGAAAAAATAAGAAAGGTGAGTTTCCTTTCTGTGTCTTCACTTACTGATTGTAAGACAAAGAGCTGTTTCACAAAAATAAAAGGAAGTTAACAATGAAAGTTAAAGAAACTGGTATATTTTTCAGAACGCTCTATAAATCACTGGGAATCACTTAGTCACTAATAAATCGCTTGGCACCTGGGGTCGGAGAAAAAAAGAGTGGTAATCGATGCACACTGCTCTTCATGGACTAATGTTATTAGTCGAGTCCCCCAAAGTTCAGTGTTGGGCCAATTGTAGTTTTCTATATTTATCAATGATATTGATGAAGGTATATCAGGCTTAATGACCAAATTTGTAGGCGATACAAAGGTTGGCAGGATTGTTAATGACAGCAATGACAGTTTGCAACTCAACAGGATCTAGAAAAGCTGGGCAAATGGGCTGAGAGGAGACAACTGGAGTTTAACATTGACAAATGCCAAGTACTGCAAATGGGTAGCAGTAATCCAGTGTAATGTACCAACTGCATGGTACTACACTCAGGGTAGTGGAGAATGAAGCCAGATATTAAATTTTCGAAGCCAGATATTAAATTTTCTGAACAGTGCAGACAGGTTGCCAGAAAAGCTCATGGGGTCTTGTCAATGATACAGGGATTTTGCTAGCAGGGATAAGGAGGTGATTTTAGGAAGAATGTAGAACTGTTGGAATAAGTACAAAGATGGGCAGCAAGATTGGTGAGGGCAACAAAGCGGTGCTCTTACCAAAAAATCTTAAGTTCTGCAAATTGCAGCAAATTTTCGAAGCCAGATATTAGGTGCCTAATCTGGAGATTAGGCACCTACGAAGTGATCTGATTGAGGTGTATAAGGCCTTGAATGGTTTGAGCAAGCTCAATTCTGATTGGGATTCTTCCTCTTGCTCAAATTATGCACCTGCATAAATTCAAATTGAGGAAAGGCACTTACAGAACAGATGTGCAGAAATTTTCCTTTAGCCAGCGGGTGGTTTATTGCTGGAACAAACTTCCATCTGTCATTGTGGAAGTTGATAGCTTAACTAAATTCATTCAAGGAAGAAGTTAAACTTTTGGAGCAAATGGATGGGTGAAGTGGAAAGATTTTTTTTTTTTTTTGATTGATGCTGTATAAGTGTGCTTTCTTGCATTATATGCCTCTACAAATGCTAATGCTAAAAAAGCCACCCACAAGCTTACTTAAATTCCATGTCCCTTAGTATTAGTAGTGGCAAATAATGATGCAAGAAACAAGCTTATAAAGCATCAGTCAAAAAAAAAAAACCACATCACCTGTCATCACATCAATAAATTGTCTAGTTGTACCTACAATTTATTCAAGAAATCCTGAAACCCGAGTATATGATATCAAAATTATTTTTTGCATCCAGTTCCATTGTTAGATTAATTACTTGTTGAATGACTAAGCTGGAGCAATTTCCTAAAATACAGTTAACACTTTTTAAATTGCATAATAGTTGTACTGAGACATTAAAAATTAAGAAGTACAATATAAAAAATAGTCTATTAAATTATGAAGAAAAAAAAAAAAAAAAAAAAATTCTGAACCTCAAGTAACCTGCAAAAATTTGAGATGAAATTGAAGTATTTCACTTACTTCTTCGTTTACTCCAAAGTCCAAAAGAAAGCATATACATGATTCTATTACCCATGCTACTTGTCTATCAGTAACTCGTAGATGCTCTTCCAAAGAACAACCAAATACTGGTTTTTGAGAAAAGTTTTCTAGAAAAACAGGATATTTTAAAAATGTTAAAATAACTAACCACACATTAAATTTAACAAAAATTCAATAAAAATTATTTAATAAAAATTTGCATACAATGTATGAAACACAGGTATACACCATATAAACATGGAATGTATTTTGAGTTTAAGTGAATGTTGTTGTTGTTGTTATTTGGTTTTTAGGAGCATTAGCAACTAAGGCCATATTGCTCCGGGATATGCGGTGGTCATTTCCTGACCTTTCCGCATCCTCCATATTTGGTGGTGACGGGCTCGAACCCCGGTCTAATCAAGAAGCGTGTGCTACGCACTGCTGCTCCTTCCCACCTGGCTACAGAGGAGCTTAAGTGAATGATGAATATTAAGATTGGTTATTATTATTGTTGCTCTTATATTATTTCTCCCTGATTAGGGGATTCCACTCCGTGACGGGTACTGATACCAAGTACACAGGTGGTTGTAATGTCTGGTGTTACTGTTGGTCGAGGAAAATCTCTGAATATCCTACAAGTGTTCAGGATTGTGACTTTCTGGAGTTCCTAGTAGGTGTTCTCTGAGAGACCTATTGCTGCTAGGCTGCTATGTAGAGTCTTTGCTCTAAACCAGTGGTTGACACAATGATCGGGATGGTTGATATGTCTTGCATATGCCACATCTCCTTGATCTCATGTCTCAGGTTTGTGTACTTCCTAATTTTTTCCTCATGGGTTTTCTGGACAATGCTAGTGTTGGGCACCACTATGTCAATCAGGTAGGTAGCCTTTTCCATCTTGTCCACAAGGGTTATGTCTGGTCTGTTGTGCGGGATGGTCTTATCGGTTATTATGGGGCAGTCCCAGTACAGCCTGTGGGTTCGGGTCTCTAGTACTGCCTGGGGTTCATACCTGTAGTATGGTACACTTTCTTTGATCAACTGGTATTTCCTCGCTAGCTTCTGATGTATTATCCTGGCTACTTGGTCATGTCTATGAGTGTACTCAGTCTGGCACACCGCAGTGATGTGTTGGATCGTTTCTGAGGACAGGTGGCATCATCGACATGTGTCATCTGACATTCTGGGCTCCTTTGCGATGTATTTTCTGGTGTTGATTACCTGGTCTTGGATGGCCAGCATGAATCCCTTCAGTCTTTTTTTTTTTTTTTTTTTTTGATTTGGTAGTTGTTGGCGCATCGGCTTCTGTGGCCATATTGCACCTCCCAAGGTTTTTTGCAGTACTTTGATCCAAGCCCGAGGCGGGATTCGAACCCGCGACCTTTGGGTTGCCAGGCAGGCACCTTACCCACCTGGCTAGCCCGGTCGGCCCTTCAGTCTTGGGGAAGAGCGTCCTGCTTGTAAGCCATGCATTGGAAGCAATGTTATCGATGTGATCTTGATGGAGGTCATTGTTGTGTCTGCCATGAAGTGTCTTCTTTGCCCATCTTTCAAACGTTGTTTCTTGTACCGCCTGGGCGGGAGGGGGTTCCTCGCTTAGGTTGAGTGGGGTACACCACTTATCTATTTTCCTTATGGACTGGTGGAGTGGTGCTGTGTTGTTATTGAAGTAATCCTTCATTATTATTATTATTATTATTAATAGCTATATGGTGCAAGGAAGCCTGAGGCTTATGCTGCACCAGGGAAAAAAATTCCCCGAGTTACCCTGAGAGAGAGAGAGAGAGAGAGAGAGAGAGAGAGAGAGAGAGAGAGAGAGAGAGAGAGAGAGAGAGAGAGAGAGAGAGAGAGAGAGTCAAAAGTAGAATGGAATCACCAAGAAAGAGAAGAATCGTGATATTCAGCTCAGGACCCTGGGTGTGCCAAGCCCATATTCACCAGATGCGAGCCCCCGAGGTTATATACAAACAAAGTTCTTAGTGCACAACTGTATGCCTAAGCCAAACACAAACAACTGACAACACAATCTGATTTCGATGTCACAGGCCAAAAGTCACTGGGCTGAAAACTGGCTAATAACAAGCTTTCAACATGCTCAGAATTCTAACCCACAAACCCCTACAAAATCCAGAGTACGATGAAAGCTGTTAACTACTAGCCAATCTTCATTCCTTATTTGGTCTGATGATTGAAAGTGGATCCAAACATAATACCTTTGATAGTTCTGAAGATCAATAGCATTTGGATCAAGTATGCACTTGTGCACACTAACTTTCTTTGTTATTTAACCAGTCATGATAATGATCAATAAACTAAACTCAAAATACATTCCATATGGGGTATAAATTTGAAATAGGATGCACATAGTGCGCTTCTCATAATACCTTAAACATAAAAATATACACTATACTATAAATGATAATTTTGCATGTTTAGGACATTTGAATACCATTTTAAAACTGAATAAAGTAAGGAATCTCACTATTACTGTTAATACTAAATCGATAATATAATTCAACGTTGTTCTTCTGCAATTGCGATACCAAAGAAAAGAACAATATTAACCCTCTAGCAGGTGTAGACGAAAAAAAAAAAGGGGGGGGGGGAAAGATGCCATGATTGATTTTATAGTGGTGGTTTTTTTTTTTTTTTTTTTTTTTTTTTGGGCAGGGGATAAAAGACAACAATTGAAAATTATGCACTCTTTATAATTTAATTTTTATTCCCATATTACACTGAATAATCAGAACAAATTATATCAAAAGCAGTGAAGAATATTTCAGTGTGAATACATTAACAATTTGCTTGAAGCAATTTCCATATTAAAAGAAGCATGGACACCACTGAAGAGGAAAAGGCTGAAATGGAAGAAATATTTTGGATGCTACCTCTAATACTGAGATAAAAAAAACAAAAGTCATGGAAAATATTAAGTATTAAGTAGATGTAAATGAAATAAATTCAAAAATATTGAAAGTTGGATAAAAATGTGTCACAGCAGTTTTACCATATTAACCAGAGGTAATTTTCTTGAAGTAAAGTTCCACAGAAGGTTGAACCAATGTATTAAACATACTAACAAAAAAGACAGAGAGATGCAAGGAAGCCACAGATTTTTGCTGCATAAGCATAAAAAAAAAAAAAAAAAAAAAAAACCACAAGGTAAATAAGAAAATACAAATTATGCACTTCTCTTGAAGTTTCCTACTACAAAGGCAACTTGTTCCAGCAATCAACAACTCACTGGCTTAAAGAAAACTTCTTATGATCTAATCTTCCCTGTAATTTGAATTTATGGCCCTTTGTTCTGGAATTCTTCATAACAGTGAAAATTCTGACTTCATTCATTTTACTAACCCATTTCAGAGTCTTATAAATCTAAATTAGGTATCCTCTAAAGTGCCAAGTTCTGCAGCCCACATAATCAAAGTCTTTCTTTGTACAGTTGCCCATTTGTAGAACCTGCAAGTGTCCTGCTTCCTTGCATCACTTTCCACTACTAATACTAACAGAAAAAAAAAGCAGAGGTTTTCCTTAATTGGACTTCATTTACTGAACTATTCAACAGAAATGTGACAAACTTTGTGTAGAGCCCACCCTGGTCATCATATTTAATCCCAAATATTTAAAATGTGTAGCAACAACAGAATAAAACTAATAGATATCTGCAAGCATAACTATCTTACTAGGCACCTCCGTAGCCAGGTGGGAAGGAGCAGCAGTGTGTAGCACACGCTTCTTGATTAGACTGGGGTTCGAGCCTGTCACCACCAAATACAGAGGATGCGGAAAGGTCAGGGAATGACCACCGCATATCCCGGAGCAATATGGCCTTTGTTGCTAATGCTCCTAAAAAAACCAAATAACAATCTTACTGCTAAAAAAAGACTAGAGTGTGCTTTCAGTGAATGGTCAATAACTTCTAGGATCAAAGCACACCTAATGAAAAATTTGCAATTCAACTTGTGAAAATAACAAAACACAACGATATAAAAAAAGTGTGGTATAATTTGAAAGTTCAGAGAAAAATCTTGGAGATGAACCTAAAATTTGAAGCTTCTAGTATACACTGGCAGACAGTACTATATTTTCAGAGCCTTATCTCTCATTACTTGGGTTTTTTTTATTTTTTAAATTATGTGTACCAGCAACATTCTCCATCAGCTTATAGTAAGGTTTTGTATTTTAGTAGGAGTGAATGGCAAAAAAAATCATTTTTTTAAAAAAATTATGCCAGGTGATACCTTTATGGTTTAAAAGCTGCAATTCTCTATTCGTTTTGAGATGTAATGCAATTGGCTAGTTAAAATATGAAGTATTTTTACCAAAGCTTAATGTAACTTAGCTCATAAATCAGTAGACTCAATACTGCTAATAAATATCATCTGCAGTATATGACACACAACAAGTTAGTACAGCTCCAGGCTTGTTGTGATTACTATTATAAATATTTCAGTTTTTTTTTTTCTTTTTAAATTGAATAGTCAGAAATACATGGCACCCAGAAGTCTAATTAGAAATAATATTCACCTATTGTACACTAAATAATTGTATGATTAACTTACTAATATGGTTTTCTAATGCTGGTAAAGTGGATTCCAGTGCAGCTAATGCAGCTCGATGATAATTAGCTTGTAAACGATGCCATGACACAAACAATTCTGATAAGTGGGGTTCCCGACTAATTAGGGTAAACATTTCTGCTGCCAAAGAATCCTGAAATAGAGGTAAATTTTTCATAAAAATATTGTTTTCTTAAATAAATCAAAAACTAATGAATAATATAAATTGAAGCTCTTAAAATATTTAAAAGGAAAAAACTGTTGTGTATACATAAATATGCATACAGTATGATAAGTCACTTCACAGATGATTCATGATTGTTATGAATCATGATTCTGATGGATGTGTGTTTCTAGTGAGATTCTCTGCAGAACATGCAGTCTTTAAAGATCATCAAGCAATCTGATTACTTATGATAATGTGCTGTTTAGCATAGTCCGGAAATTAAAGTCAGGTGATCAATGAACTCATGTGGCTAAATGGCTACCTGATTAAATCACATACACAAAACACCTATTTGGCTTCTGGTGGCATTTGACTGCCAAGTAAGGGCAATGTTGCCATTCAGCTTAAGAAATATGGTTAAACAATATCACATTACTACCACATACCACAGTTCTACATGGCAAATTAGTCAGCACAATATATCACATGGACATGTGTTTTTGTAATGGGCGGCACCAAGAACGTCAGTTCATCTCCACCTCGTATCTCTGTGAAGAACAGTACCACTGTAGAAGGGCCAGAAATAAGTAGTGTATGTTTGTATGTATTCTGTGTGTGTTCTGTTGTTGTGTCTGACCGCTTGGCTACCCAGAATCATCAGTCACCTGGACAGATGATTCTGGGTACTCGTCCACACCACGGGAAGGTGGGCCAGTCTCAATGGAGCTCGCACTGTCTCAATTCGAGACTCTGACCCACCTGATGTTGGCAAAAGATGGGCCAGATTCCTCTGGGGGCCCACTCCAGAGGAGAGAAAAAAAAAAAAAAAATTTCCCCGTGGTGTTAAAAAAAAAAAAAATAAATAAAAAAAAAAATAATAATAAATAAAATAATATAAAATAATAATAATAATAAAAATTAATAATAATAAATAAAATAATATAAAATAATAATTAATAATAATAAATAAAATAATATAAAATAATAATAATAATAAAAATTAATAATAATAAATAAAATAATATAAAATAATAATTAATAATAATAAATAAAATAATATAAAATAATAATTAATAATAATAAATAAAATAATATAAAATAATAATTAATAATAATAAATAAAATAATATAAAATAATAATAATAATAATTAATAATAATATATAAATAAAATAATATAAAATAATAATAATAATAATTAATAATAATAAATAAATAAAATAATATAAAATAATAATAATAATAATAATAAAAATTTAGGCAATGTTGCTCCCTATTGAGCAGCTCCACCAGACAAAGGAGTAGAATTATTCGTAGCCGTATAACTAATTCTTCTTCTTGTGAAAACATCAGATGCAAACTGCTGAAGAGCAACATAAGAATTCTTGTCTCCCACCAGCAAAGTTTCATGCCCATGAGAGAGTGTAGAAACTGATGAACGAAGAACATCTCTAAAGTCATTATACAGCGGACAATCAAATAAAAATGTGGCTCCAATTTTCATTTTTCCCGCATTGACAAGCTTCCATTCTAGAAAGACCAAAACGACATAGTTTTTCGTTAAGAGATCCATGTCCCGTTAAGAGGAAGGATGTATATAAGTCTAAAGAGAACCAAGCAGGTTTCTGCTTTACACAAAAGGTCACCTCAGGGAAAAAAGTCCTAGTAACAGATCCGACAGATGACGTATCCCAGCGGGTCTGCCACAGATTATCATTTCATTCCACAAACGATTACGTTCTTGCTTAATATCTGAATTAATATTCAGAACCAAACCCATAAATTCAGTTGATAGTTGGTTTTTTAACCTATAACAAAGACCTCTGTAAGCTACGTGAAGGTCCAATGGCAATACACCTGCAAGAACCTGCAGTGCAGAAGTTGAAACAGTTCGACAAGCTCTTAACATACATAATAATATTGTGCGTTGCATAGTAGCCAACTTCAATCGAAATTTAACAGTTATAAGCCTGTGAAACCATACACCTGCAGCATAAGTAGCCATAGGAAGGAATACGGCGTTATAATAGATTCTCGTGGTACGTCTAGAAAGTCCCCAGTCTGAACGAGAAATTTTTACAATAGCACCAGTGAATCTTCTGATCTTTGTTGTTACATTATTTAAATGAGAGACAAAATTAAGCTTTGAGTCGATTGTAATCACAAGTAATTTAGTTTCAGAGACAAGTGGAATCCTGTTATTATTAATCTTCACTAAAGGAGGTCGTTGAGGGTTTAAATGTGATCAAAAGATCATCATTTTAGTCTTGGACGAACTTATTGTCAATTTTCGTCGGCATAAGCGATGATTTTGGTACCACTGAAACTATGGGAAATCCAATCCTGCAATACCATATTCCATATAAGAGGCCCTAGGATAGACCCCTGGGGACACCCTCGTGAAACTTCTCTAGACACCTCCTGAAATTTAGATTTCACTAAAATGTGACGATTACTGAAATAGCTTGTGAATAGGTGGTATAGTTGCTGAGAGCATCCAGCTGATCGTAACCGTTCGAGAGCACTCTGCCACCATAGAGAGTCAAAAGTGCCCTCGAAATCAACAAATGTAGTTAACGTGTACTTTGATGTTGAACTCTCAATGCTGCCAGCAAATTCAACAAGTGCATCTTCACATGACTTCCCTACACAGAACCCGTATTGATTAGAGGACACCATATTTTTCGCCTGAAGAAGATCAGTAACACGCAGAGTCATTAGACGTTCTAGAAACTTCCCAAGATTTGGCAAAAGTGCAATAGGCCTATAAGATCTAGGATTTAATGCTGGTTTATTAATCAGTTTTAAAAGCGCAATTTTCCACACATCAGGAAAGAGAGCTTCTTGGAGACATTTGTTAAAAAGTAAAAGCAGTACTTGTGGACGCAATTTGAAAAATTGCAAAATAAATGCATTTTCAATCAGGTCTATTCCTGGACATTTCTTAATATTAATCTTTTTAGCAACAGCGGTTAACTCATCAATGGCAAATTCTTCTGTCTGAATATTGGTGGTATAAAGCGAATTTGCAACTCGAATATTTGAATGTACAACAGAATCAGTAATTATATCATCCACCGGGAATAGTCTGTCAAGAATAACATTAACTGTATTCATCCAATCAGTGGTCTCCAGGAAATCTTCTTTCACAGTGCCATATACATCTAAAGAGTGAATCTTATTATGAGCTATCTTATAAATAAGACCCCAAGGATTATCATTACCAGCACTGTGAACAAACTCCTTCCATGTTTCCCGCTTACGTGTGGCAATAGCCTTTACATAACGTTGTTTGAGTGAAATATATTGAGAATAAAAATAAGCTACTTCATCAGAGTGCCAATCCCTATGTCGACGCTGATATTTTCGACGGGCTTAATGTACCTTTTTCCTTAAATAAGACAATTCTGAGGTCCACCAGGAACAGATCTTTAATCTAATCTTTTTCTTGCTGGCCGATTTGTATGAGGTAATACAAAGTAATGACTGGCGTAATAAGGCAGCAATTCCAGCAGCCGTAAAAGAGTGAAGAGACGAAAAGTCTTGTTCAGGGAAATCTGCAGAAATGGAGGAGTCAAATAATTCCCAGTTTATATGATTTATGGAAAATCTGACTAAAGCAGGCTGTAGTATAAATTGATCTCCAGGTTTAGAAAAATCAGTAACAACAAAAAATAGAACCCGATGATCACTTGTTGTCCAATCAGTAATCACCACCCAATCACGAACAACTGCTTTAAAATGAAAATTAGTTAATGTCACATCAATATTTGATTCTCCAACAGAGCTGGAAAAAGTTGTTACTACTTGAGGTAGGTTTATTACATTTAAGCTGTTATTAATAATAAATTCCTCCAACATATGACCACGACGATTGCTTCCATTACTGAACCAGAGTGGAGATTTAGCATTTACGTCAGAAGTAATTATGACATTCTGTGGACCCAAGAAATTTAAAGTTGTTTCTAGATAATTCAAGGATAAATTAAAATCTTCTTAGGGAGGACAATATAGAGAAATTAAATAAAAATTCAAATATGTAACCAAAATACAAGTAGCCGTTCTATTGCATAAACCATTGATTATAGTGATATCAAGCTGATTATTTAACACCACAATACATGTTTTAAGTTCCTCAGAGACCGGTTGAATTATACGGGCAGTGAGTGGAAATCCTGTTACCTTTGGAGTATATCCAGATTGCACTTTAACAGTATAAGGCTCTTGAATTGCAATAATATCAATAGCATTTTGCTCAGCAGACACTCGAATTTCGTCCGATACTGCTCTAGAACGCTGACCGTTAATCTGCATAATCCTAATACCAGCAAGTAAAGACGCAGGAGAATCAGCAAGAACATCATTATCTCCAATAACAGCTCCACCTCCAGGAATAAAACTTTTATTATAACTATTATTCATTGGCGGTCCTTAATCATGCCATCTGTAATGCCCGTAAGTACTCGGGACATGTGCCGTCCCTAACCGAGTGCTGATATTCCTTCCTATGTCTCTTAATTTTTGAAACATTCTTTTGTTAGTTACAACAGTTGCTATGCATCCTAGGATTTCTTTAATCATGCACTGAGGTTCTTCCACATTTGTGTTGTTTATATCAATGTGCAACAGCACTAACCTTGGCAGTCTTCTCCATAAATAAAGGGTGCCACTGCCATAGGTCTCAAATCTGCCACTGATTTAAGATATACTGAAACAAGCGTATTTGAATGATTAATAATGACAGGAGACTTGTGCCTCTGGCATTCTCTTGGTGATAACATTGTAATGTGATCACATATGTTAAATATCTAAGAAACAGAGCAGAAAGAAGTAAATGAGTGTGCTAGCGTGGAAATCACACGATTCCCCTCTGCATGAGATAAGATAGGACACTTATTAGTTTATATCAGGTGGCTCTTCCTTAAATGGACACTCATTAAATACGTGCCCACTTCAAGCACAATGTCCACAAGACGGGGACTCATGCAAACAATATTGGGTAGTATGTCCATACCCAAGACACAGAAAACATTTAGTGACTATCGTATAAGGACGGTGCTTATGAGAACTCCAAGTCAAAAACAACCTGTCCAGGGAGGACATATATTTATAAATTTTAGGTGAGAAGCTAACAACCCAATGAACTAGCGACGACGACCTGGCCTGAGTAGTAAAACGAAAAACTGTTTGTTGCTTCACTTCTTCCAATGTGAAACCGTAATCTATCAAGTTCTTGTTATAGAGATTATCCACAATATCGTCCTTTGAAAGATCCCGTGGGACATCATAAATTATGACTGATGGATTACCTTTACGAGGAACGCCAGTGATCACTCCAGCTTCGGAAAACGCCACCGTAGAAGTTAAGCAGTCCAAATCTGATTTCACACCTGTTTCCACAACCACTCCACGATTGCGAACAAGTCGCAAAGATTTCACTTTTACATTCTTCAAATCATTTTTAAGAGTTGTAGTAACTACATTTTTCACATCAGAACTTGTTTTCAAGTCACTAGTATCTGAAGCTCTAATTATTAGAACATTATTAGATGATTTAATAATATCACTAGAAGAAACACCCTTCTCAATAGTACCCCTCACAGTATCAGCATAGGTACGCACAGGCTCTTGTGTATGTAACCTATCCGTCAGAAACTCATCTGTATCTACATCTGACTTTTGTATGTTCTTCCCTTCATCCTGTTCAATGTGTTTACCAGAGACCACAGATAAAGTTTTTAACACTGTTTGTAGCAATTGGGCTCTTTTATCAATTTCCTCATTAATGGCTTTTAATCTCTCATTTTCTATCAATAATGCAGTTGTTACAGTCTCCAAATTACACCATTTGTCCATAATGATATCCCCATTTTTTTTAGTCACCTTATTAGCCTCTCCGAAAAGAAAACTTGTGATATCTTTTTGCATTTTAGAAATGACCGCATATACAGAGGACGCATCTTGAATATTATCGCACTCATCAGTTATTATACTCGCATAATTTTCACATTCATCAGTCATTGTACTTGAATCAGTATTCAAAATAGGGGTGGGAATAGACCCAATCCCCTCCACTTCAATTCAATTAACTCACCACCTGTGCTCTGCTCTCGTACCAACTGAGCCGCGGGTCTTAACTGCTCGTGACCAATACTTTTAGAATATACGAACTCACCTAACCTTCGTATATCGCCATGAGATTGAGGAATTTTAGGTGGGAGTAGGGGTGAAGTATCCTCTCCCTCCCCGCTGGATCTGTCTAAAGATTGTTTACCATTAGGATTTCTACCTTCCATAATTCTTTAATATCAAAAACACACAAATAGATTAATATTAGTAGTATTAAATAAGCAACTTCCAAATGTATTAGTAATAACAACTACAGTATTTCAATAATTCCAACTTCTAAATCCTGTGTTCTTGAACTGTTCCTTTTAGGTTCAAAGCAACAATATTATTTGTACTTACAGTAACTTTCTTGATCTATCAGCAAAAAAAAAAAAATAATAAGAAACGTGATTTACGTTTCCCGCCAAAACTATGGATCCGCTGCCGACGATCGTTACCACATGGCAGCCATATTGGCTCTGCCAATGTGGTAAACCACACTCACTTAACCAGATAGCTGTATTTGTATCACAAAAGCTTAATATTAATAGTTTCACCTCGAAACTATTAATCACACCTAAGGAAATTCTTCCACAGTCAAATCACTCAAAATTAGAACCCGTTTGATCACAATAAACTGAAAATACCACATCAACTGTACAGTATATAGCACAATATATCACAGTCTGCTAATCATTTGGTAAGGTTTGGGTTCAATTTTCATTAACAACTGGCGTCATAAACTGAACCTGTAGTCAGCTGATCTCAGGCAGATGGGGAGAGGGTTTTTCCATGCAAGTTATTCCAAGTTTTTCAGCTGACAACATGCAAATCAGCCTGTGAATACACACAACTATGCACAATACAGAAGTGAGAGGCAAGCTTTAGCTCCAGTAAAATAATCAGCATCTACCAACAGCACCTTCCTATCACCAGTATTGTTTGAATGGAAGACCCAAGCAGAGTTGGCATAGGGAATCATTAATCGGTACACTAATGAGTAATGGGGAATTAGTAATGGGTACACTATGTGCAAGGATGATAATCCAAGAAGATGCAATCATCTTTAAACAGCATAATGTGCAAAATACTTTGCATGTTATGATTTAGAAATTCCATGCATAACATGGAATTTCTATAGCAAACAACCTGAAATTCTGTTGGAAACATAAGAATCTTAGCCTTACATCTCCTGCATGTGATTCATCAATAGCTGATTTTAGGTAAAAATTTTGAACCAAGAACTATGAATATCATTTTGAACACTTTGGTGGAATAGCTTTGGAATTTCTGGGTGGTTCTGAAATTCCACAGTGCAGCTGCCCCGGCTCATATACAATTTGCTCATATACAGCCAGTTCCAAAAAAGGGTAACAAATCCCTTACATCCAATTATTGTCCCATTGCAATTACTTAAACTCTTTCTAAAGTAATGGAGAAATCAATTAACCACCAACTTTTAAACTATCTAGAAACCTTCCATCTGATCTGATCATCCACCAGTATAGATTCCATCAGTGTTGATCCATTGGTGATATTCTGGCTTATGTTACACATCTATGGACAAATTCAACAGAAAAGTTTGGTGAAACTCAAGGAGTTGCTCTTGACATTTCAAAGGCTTTTGATCATGTTTGGCATAAAGGTCTTCTAAATAGGCTTTCATCTTATGGTTTCCCAACTGTTTTTTGTACTTTGGTATCCAATTTTCTCTCTCTCTCTCTGACTGCTCACTACAGGTGATAGTAGATAGCTATCTGTCTTTAACTTCTCCACTGATGATGGTGTTAGCATTAGTAGAGGCATTTGATGCAAGAAAGCAAGCTTATGCAGCATCAGCCAAAAAAAAAAAAAATAAATAAATAAATAAAATAAAATAAATAAATAAAAAATAACCACTTCCACTTCACCCCTCTGTTCGTTCGAAATACCTGTCCAGCTGAGCCTTAAACTTATTTAGGCTATCAACTTCCACGACAGGGGATGGAAGTCTATTCCACCAACCAACCATCCGCTGGCTAAAGGCAAATTTCCTCACATCTATTCTACATCTGTCTTTTCTCAATTTGAATTTATGCCCTCTCAGGTGATTATTCTGAGCAAGAGGAAGAATCCCATCAGCATTGAGCATGCTCAAACCATTCAAGGCTTTATACACCTCTATCAGATCACCTCGCTGGTGCCTAGTCCCCAGACACTGTAATTTGCAAAACTTAAGCCTTTCTTCGTAAGAGCACCCCTTTGTTCCATTCACTAATCTTGTTGCCCTTCTCTGTACTTGTTCCAGCAAGGCTCAGTTCTTTCTCCCACTCTTTTCTTCTTGTATATTAATGACCTCCTTCCATTGACCAGAAATCCTGTTCACTGTTCAAAGCAGTCCAAATATGTGCTGCAACCAGTCAACATCTTTTTACTGTCTCACTTCAAACTCAGAGAACCAACTTTTCTTCTTCCTCATTTATTCATTCAACTTTCATTTTCTGGAACAATCTTCCTTCATACATATTCCCTGAAAATTACAATCTACAGAAGTTCAAGTCTAATGTCAACAAATATCTTCTCAGCCTTCAACTATGATACTAAATACTATAGTTTCTAATACCACTCATGTTTGCAATTTCAGAAAAAAAGAAAGCAGTAGTATTGGAAAATGATGCAAGGAAGCAAGCATATACAGCATTAGCCACCAAAAAAAAAAAACAAAAAAAAACCCACACACACACACACACATCCTACCTCACCTCATTTGTCCATCCCCTATAATATGTCTAATTCTTCGATAAATCTATTCAGACTATTGTTGTACAGTGTTCTACAACAGCAGTTTGTTCCAACAATCAATTATTCTCTGGCTCTAACTGAAGGCAAATTTTCACATCCTTATCCTGCAACCACCTCTATTCAATTTATGACCCCCCCCCTTATGTATGTTGTAGAATACCATCATCATTAAGTTTAATCAATCCATTTAAATACTTAATCACTATCCTGCACCATCCTTTTTCAATTTAAGTTTATGTCCCTCCTTATGTAAGTTGTCCAAGTAAGATTTAGAATACCATCATTGGTATGGATACCATTACTGGTAGGGAAAATGATTAAGTTTACTCAGTCCATCTAAAGCCATAAACACTTAAATGAGGTTTCCTTGAAAGTGCCAATTTGCAGAACTAAAGTCTTTCATGGAAAGAGTACCATTTTGTGTTCTTGACTAATATGGTTGCTCTTTTCTGCACCTGATTCAAAATTCCATATCTTTCTTAAAATGATGATTCCAGACATATAGGCAGTACTCAAGATGTGGCCTAACCACTGCCTTATAAAATGGGAAAATGCATTTGGATCCGCCTTTATGAACAGAAGACACCTCTTTGTCCCCAGGTAAAGAGGTAATTTTAATATGACTTCCTGTATATCACTGATAAAAGCTCATGAGCTGTTCTAGCAGCATATCTACACTGTTCAGAGAACTTGGTACCAGACTGTACAATTACTCCCTAGGGCTCTTTCATTCTCCACTACCTTGAATGTGATACTATGAAATTGGTATATTATTCTGGGATTACTTTTGCCATATGCACTACCTGGCATTTATAAATGTTAAATTTCAATTGCCACTTCACACCCATCTACCTGATTTTTCTATGTTTCTGCAGTAGTATGCCTTGACTCCTTTAAGGTTAGCAGGGTGGTTAATATATAAATTACTTCATTAACTACCCTGCCAACCTTTGTATCATCTGCAAACTTAGACAATAAGCTTGATATGCCCTCATCAATATTATTAATAAATATTTTAAATGGTAAGGTACCAAGCACTGAATCTTCAGGGAATTCACTAATAGTATTAGTCCAAAAAGAACAGTGCCCATTTATAATCATCCTCTGTTCTTCTGCCACTCAACCTTCCCATTATTAACAGCAATATGGTACACCCTAATGGCACACTGCTCAATTAGTACAGCAACCTTTATTGTGGAAGTGTTCAGAGCTTTATTGATATATGAGTATATGCTATTAAAATTATTATTTTCATCACATTCATTGTTTATTGTATCATAGCAGCTGATCGGATTGGTAAGACTGACAGGGTACTTTCTCCCACCTCTTAACAAATCCACACTGTGATTTCTGAACAATTTCATTCCTGTTATGATCCTACAATACTTCTTTAAACAGTGACTTCTTTATTTTTTTCCTTGAATAGAAGAACTGAAGTTTATTTGATTATAACTTACCTCTTTTATTGCTCAGAATAATCACCTGAGAGGGCATAAATTCAAATTGAGGAAAGACAGCTGTAGGATAGATGTGCAGAAGTTTGCCTTTAACCAGCGGGTAGTTGGTTGATGGAACAGACTTCCATTCTTTGTTGTGGAAGTTGATAGCCTAAATAAATTTAAGGCTGAGCTGGACAGGTATTTTGGAACGAACGGAGGGTGAAATGGGAGTGGTTTTTTTTTTTTTTTGGCTGATGCTGCATAAGCTTGCTTTCTTGCATCATATGCCTCTACTAATGATAAAAATGCTAATGCCTGCTCATATTTCAGTTTGATCCGTCTTTATGAACAGAAGAAACATTTGTACACCTCCAATTGATAGGAACTTCCCCTGAATCCAAGGATGCTCTCATAATTATGGACAAGGATTTACTTACCTCTTTTATTGCTCCTTTTAATACAACTGGATAGACCCATCAGCCCCAAGTGCTTTAATTACTTTTAGCTCCAGCAATTTCTGTTCATTCTCTTCTCAGTTATATCAAATTTAGCCAACAGTAATAACAGTATACTTCTGGTATTCTTGGACACTTACCTAAAAAAGGATGATGATGATGATGATGTAGGAAATCATCCATTAGCAGGGGCATATGATGCAACAAAGCAAGCTTATACAGGATCAGAAAAAAAAAAAAAAAAAAAACCTTCCTATTTCACCCATCCATTCACTCAAAATGTTTGTCTAGTTCTGCCTTGAATTTATTTAAGCTATCAATTTCTACAACAGATGGAAGTTTGTTCCAGCAATTAACCACACGATGGCTAAAGGCAAATTCTGCACATCAATTCTAAAACTGTCTTTTCTCAATTTGAATTTATGCCCCCTTAGACGATTAATCTGGGCAAGAGAAAGAATCCCATCAGCATTGAGCTTGCTCAAACCATTTAAGGCCTTATACAACTCAATCACATCACCTCACAGGTGCCTAGTCACCAGACATTGTAATTTGCAAATCCCAAGCCTTTCTTCGTAGGAGCAACCCTTAGTTCCATTCACTAATCTTGCTGCCCTTCTCTGCACTCGTTTCAGCAGTTCTACATCCTTCCTAAAATGAGGCCTCCAGACCTCTATACAGTACTCAGGGTATGGCTTGACCATTGCCTTATACAAGGGGATAATCATCTCCTTATCCCTGCTAGAAAAATTCCTGTCTATCATTGACAAGACATCATGAGCTACTTTTGCAGAATGTCTGCACTGCTCAGAAAACTTCGTATCTGACTGCACAATCATCTCCAAATCTTTTTTATTCTCTACCATCCTGAGAGTACCACATAGTTGATATATTACTCTGGGTTTTCTGCTACCCATATGCAGTACTTTACATTTGTCAATGTTAAACTTCAGTTGCCACTTCTCAGCCCACCTGCCCAACTAATCAAGGTCCTGTTGCAGCAGCATACTGTCATTAACAACCCGGCCAACCTTTGTGTCATCTGCAAACTTAGACATTAAGCCTAATATACCTTCATCAATATCATTTATAAATACAGAAAACAACAATTGACCCAACACCGAATCCTGGGGACTCCACTAATAACATTAGATTACCACTCTCAGTCTTCTCCCACTCAACCATCCTTTTATCCATAGCAGCATTTTGCCTTTAATGCCATACTGCTCCAATTTGTACAGTAGTCTATGGAAGACTACTGTACAAATTGGAGCAGTATGGCATTAAAGGCAAATTTTGGCATTAAATGTTTTGCTTCCAGTTCCTTTGTGATCACATCATAGTATCCAATCAAACTGGTCAGACAAAACTTCTCCTTAACAAACCCATGCTTTGTCCGAACTATAACCGAAGTGTTGTCTAGATTATCCTGCAGTGCTAAAATCCATTCCAGTCACTAAAAGTCATGGCCCTCACCCCTAAATTAACTGTTGGCAGCACCTCTTGCCAGTGTAGTAGAATTGGCAAGCATAAATCTGTCAGCAGGTAAGAATTTAATTTCTATATATGTTTATCCACATGTATTTACTTATTTTTAATCTGTTTTCTATTGTAACCAAAACAGAAATTTAACCTAAAATACTTTAGACTTAAAATTCACAATAATTATTGTAATACAATTCAAATTGGAACTCTTTCTATTTTTCAACCCCTGACAGCATGGTCTGATTATGAAATCTTGTTAACAGTTTTGAATATCAAAACTATTAACAAGATTTTCAATCAACAGAGCATGGTTTGATTATGGGTATCGGTAAGATGCCTAAAAAATCATCTTAAAATGGTGGTTTGCGCTATAAGCTCGATATAGTGGTTTGAGCTTAATTGTATCAATTGTATAAATAGATTGTACAGTTAACAGAATAGCTCTTTTAAGAAGATGCATGTAGCATAGGTTAAAATTGGTATGAAAACTGCATTGTACAATAGTCATAAAATTTTGCCTTTTAATCCTCACTCATGCCATGAGATCCTAAAAATCATGGCAATAAAATTCAGTACTTTTCTTAATAAATTCTGTATGTGAGAAAGGGGATGCCATGCAATTATCAAAAATAACTCAGATATTTATGGGTTGTAACAAGTGGAAGTTTCTTTCCTAGATATCCAACTGTAGGAGGTCTATTAATGTTGAGCTTACATCCAAAGACAACCATTTTGGAAAAGAATGAAAACACTGTTAATTAATTTACAATTTCCCCAGTTTCATAAAATTTGAGTGGAATACACTTCTAATTCTAAGCGAGAATTTCCAAATACTAAAATGGTCAAACTGAGGATCAACACTTGACATAACCTTTAAAGACAGTTCAGCTAAAACAAGTAGTAAATACAGAGATAAATTTAAAGACAGTTGTCATACATACTCGTTGCTGATCAACTTTTTGTGAGGCATCTTCTAATTCTTCTCTCAGAAGATCTACTTTGTTGCATGCATTTATCATTGCATTGCCTGTGGCCTGCTGACAGTGGCGAACTGCTGCTTGGAATCTAGAAATTAAAATCTACAATCAAAAATGAACTGTATCTAATAAATTTTACAAATATATTTAACTTTAGACATAACTACTTTAGAAAAATAACAAAAAAGTTACAACTACAAAGCTAGATCTCTCTCTCTCTCTCTCTCTCTCTCTCTCTCTCTCTCTCTCTCTCTCTCTCTCTCTCTCTCTCATATGCAAGTTTAATTTCAGCACTGTTTAAAGTAATAAAAAAATAAATTACTGAATGCAACAGGAAGAGAGAAGACCAAACGTTGTACCTCAACCATTCACAGAAGTGTACTTCAAAGACTTTTTAAGGATAAAATTTAAGGTATCATCAGCTGATGATATTTTAAGGAGTCCTTATGTGCTGTGATGTAATGACTAGATTAAGCTAAGCTATATCTACGATCTAGGTATCATCGGCAAAACTATTAACAAGATTTTCAATCAACAGAGGATGGTAATCATTATATAGGAGGGAAAAAAATGGAAGAACAGGGCACTAAGAAATTCAAGAATTAGTTGAGAATCAAAAAGATACAGGGACACCAACCATCATGTGCAGTGAAGCTACAATCACAGAGGGGAAACCTGGCCATACAACTGCAAAAATAACAGAAGACATATCATTAGAAATTGTGGAGCATTTAGAAGAGACCTTTATATCAGACATGACATGCTCAAAAATTATAGAAACATGAAGGGCAAATGCCGGAGTTTCTCTTAACTTTGCCATGGAATATATCCAAAGATGAGTAATATAAGCCAAGACATTCGTCATGGATTGACACAAAATTCCATATAGGTGATCATTAATCTGATAGAGTATTGAGATAATGTAAGAGTTGGTGGTATGATTTCTCCATTACCTGGAAATAGTTAAGGTAAGTGCAATGATATGATAATGCAGGCTTGCAACAGTTTAATTATCTTAAATATTTTATCTACTCACATATATTGCACTGCACTAAGATAGAAAGAAATTATTTTTAGAATCACTGATGAAACTACACACAGAATGATGAGATGACCTTATCTCCTTTGCATTATGTACTTTGGAGTTGCTGAACTAAACCTATACCATTAAAAATATGAATGGATTAAATTAAGATTCATCTGCTGCATCCCCATTTTGTCAAGAACTTCCAGCAACTGTCTGGAACAACTGAGGGTAACAGCATATCAATAACCTTTAAAAATGACAAAGGGCTTGGCTTGAAAGGCTGTGCAAACCACTAACAAATTAAGTACTTACCCAACAAAGACTGTAGATAATACATACACACTGTTATTTAAATAGAAGGCACTGCATCCTATCTCACTTATTTTCAGGTTTAGACTATTTGTTGTATGAAACACTTGGCATTACCACTAGTAGAGGACCTTATCTCCTTTGCATTATGTACTTTGGAGTTGCTGAACTAAACCTATACCATTAAAAATATGAATGGATTAAATTAAGATTCATCTGCTGCATCCCCATTTTGTCAAGAACTTCCAGCAACTGTCTGGAACAACTGAGGGTAACAGCATATCAATAACCTTTAAAAATAACAAAGGGCTTGGCTTGAAAGGCTGTGCAAACCACTAACAAATTAAGTACTTACCCAACAAAGACTGTAGATAATACATACACACTGTTATTTAAATAGAAGGCACTGCATCCTATCTCACTTATTTTCAGGTTTAGACTATTTGTTGTATGAAACACTTAGCATTACCACTAGTAGAGGAACATAATGCAAGAAAGCAAGCTTATACAGCATCAGCAAAAAAAAAAAACTTTCCCATTTCACTGATCCATTTGTTCCAAATATTTGTCTAGTTCTCGTTTGAATTTATTTAAGCTATCAACTTCCACAACAGATGGAATTTTGTTCCAACAATCAACTACCTGCTGGCTAAAGGCAAACTTCCGCACATCTATTCTACACTGTTTTTCCTTAGTTTGAATCTATGTCCCCCTCAGGTTTGTAATCTGAGCAAGAGGAAGAATCCCATCAGTATTGAGCCTGCTCAATCCATTCAAGGCCTTATACACCTCTATCAGATCATTTCGCAGGTGCCTAGTCTCCAGAAGCTGCAATTTGCAGAACTTAAGCCTTTCTTCATAAGAGAAACCCTTTATTCCATTCACTAATCTTGTTGCCCTTCTCTGTTCTCATTTCAGCAGCTCTACATCCTTCCTAAAATTAGACCTCCAGACTTGTATGTGGATTGACCATTGCCTTATACAAGGGGATAATCACCTCCTTATTCCTTCTTGCAAAATTCCTGTATATCATTGAGAAGACCCCTATGACCCACTCAGGCAGCCTGTCTGCACTGCTCAGAAAACTTCATATCTGACTGCACAATTACCTCAGGTATCTTTTATTCTCCACTACCCTGAGTGTAACATCACCCAGCTGGTACATTTCTCTGAGGTTACTGCTACCCATATGCAGTACTTTGATTTGTCAATTTTAAACTTCAGTTGCCACTTCTCAGCCTATCTACCAAACTTTTCCAGATCCTGCTGCAGCAGCATACTGTTATCACTGTTATTAACAACCCCGCCAACCTTCGTATCATCTGCAAACTTTGACATTAAGATTGATATACCTTCATCAATATCATTGATAAATATACAAAACAACAAATGACCCAACACCGGCCCTGAGGGACACCACTAATAACATTAGTCCATGTAGAGCAGTATCCATTGATTACAACTCTGTATTCTCCCATTCAACCATCCTTTTAACCATTGTAGCAACTTGCCCTTAAGGCCATACTGCTCCAATTTGTACAGTAGTCTTCCATGTGAAACAGTATCAAAAGCTTTCTTGAAATCCAAGTATATGATATCAAAATTATTTTTAATCCAGTTCCTTTGTGACCACATCATAGTATCCAATCAAATTGGTCAGACAACTTCCACTTGACAAACCCATGCTGTGTCTGAATTATTACTGCTGTCTTGTCTAGATGATTCTACAATGCTTCTTTAACCAGGGACTTCAACACTAAGTCTGAAGTCAAACTAACAGGTCTGTAATTACTCGTGTCACCCTCTGATCCTCCCTTTGTGAATTGGAGATATGCACATTTACAATCTTTGGGAACTTTCCCCTGAGTCCAAGGATGCTCTCATAATTATGGCTAAGGGTTTGCTTACTTCCACTGCCACGTCTTTTAATATAACTGGATAAATCCCATCTGCACCAGGTGCCTTTCTTATGTTTAACTTCAACAATTTCTTACACAACTTTACTTCAACAACTTCGCTCTCAGTTATTACAAAATCATTTACCTCAATGTTAGAGACTGATAAACATCTGGCCCTCTCCTCCTTGAATAACGCCTCATGTGTGAATGTAGATGCAAAATACTCATTTAGTTTGGCAGCTATCTGGGAATGATCATCTACGGTCAAAACACTGATATCAAGTGGACCAATCTGATTCATCGCCTTGCTTTTAGAGTTTATAAAAGTAAAAAAGTCTTTGCTGGTTTCTTTTTTGTATCCTTTGCCAAACGTTTTTTATAATCTGCCTACACTTTCCAAACCTCCTTTGTGACTTGAATACAGAATAGCTTGTATCTACAATAGGCTTCTGTGTCGCCTGACAATTTATGATAATTTTTTCTTCTTTGCCACGAGTCTCATTAGTTCATCTGACATCCATTTCGGCCTAAAACTAGAGCAGTATTTCTTAGTTGGAACAAAAAGCCAAGTAGCTTCCAAAATTACTTCCTTGAATGCTCTCCATTTAGAATTTGCTCTTGGTAACATCATCAGATGGTTCCACTGTATAGAATTTAAAAACTGTCTCAGGCCATTGTAATCACCTTTACGAAAGCAAAAACCCTTCCCTTTAGACCTAATGGTAGTTACATCTTTAAGTCAATCCCACATCAGTATACTGTGGTCACTGCCTCCTAGTGGTTCCCTTATCTGTAAATTCTTAATGCATGAATAATCACAGCTGATAATCAGATCAATAGTGTTACTTCCTCTTATTGCCTCTCTAACATGCTGCTACAGAAAACAATGATCCAATAAATCCACAAAAGCCTTGCAAGTGTGCGAGTGACAAACGCACAAGTTCCAGTCTATATCTGGGAAGTTAAAATCCTCCATTATATGACACTGATTTACTGGCACCCTTCATTTCTCTGTATAATTGTTCATTGTATTCATCAGAGTCATTAAGGCCTATAACAAACTGCTACCTCATTTTTGTTTTCCCAGTACTTATAATAGTAATAATAATAGTAATTGTGGCATATGATGCAACAAAGCAAGCATATGAGCTTATATAGCATCAGCCAAAAAAAAAAAAAAAAAAAATCACACAACCATTCCCTCTAGATGTTTGTCCAGTTCCTCCTTAAATCTATTTAACCTAACTTCCACAATGACAGACGGAAGTTTGTTTGTTCGAGAAATTAACCACCCGCTGGCTAAAGGCAAATTTTCGCACATCCATTTTACAACTGTCTTTCCTCAATTTGAATTCATTCCCCCCTTAGGTTCGTAATCTCAGCAAGTGGAAGAATCCCATCAGAATTCAGCACGCTCAACCCATTCACGCCTTATACACCTCAATCAGATCACCTTGCAGGGGCATAGTCTCTATCTGTTACAATTTGCAGAACTTCAGTCTCTACTGGTAAGAGGATCCCTTCATTCCCCTCACCAATATTGTTGCCCTTCTCTGTACAAACTCAAACAAATCTATATCCTTCCTAAAATGAGGCCTCCAGACCTGTACGCAGTACTCAAAGTGTGGCCTGACCATTGCCTTATGCAGAAGGACAATCACTTCCTTTTCCCTGCTAACAAAATTCCTGTATATCATTGACAAAACTCCATGACCTGCTTTGGTAGCCTGATTGCACTGCTTAGAAAGCTTTATATCTGACTGCGCAATCACTCCCAGGTTTTTTCCATTTTCTACCACTCTAAATATAGTACCACACAGTTGGTACAATCCTCTGGGGTCAATTCTACCCATATGCAGTACTTTGCATTTGTCAATGTTAAACTTCAGTTGCCTCTTCTCAGCCCATCTTCACAAATTTTCTAGATTCTCTTGCTGTTATTTGATTTTTAGGAGGATTAGCAATTAAGGCCATATTGCTCAGGGGATATGCGGTGGTCATTCCTTGACCTTTCCGCATCCTCCGTATTTGGTGGTCACAGGCTCGAACCCCGGTCTAATCAAGAAGCGTGTGCTATGCACTGCCGCTCCTGCTCGCCTGGCTACAGAGGCCTAGATCCTGTTGCAGCAGCACATACTGTCATTATTGTCAATAACAAACCTCCTCGCCACCCGTTGTATCATCAGAAGACTTCAACACTAAGCCTGATATACCTTCATCAATATCATTGATAAATATACAAAACAGTGGACCCAACACCGAACCCTGCGGAACTCCACTAATAACATTAGTCCACGAAGAGTAGTGTCCATTAATTACCACCCTCTGTCTTCGCCCACTCAACCATCCTTTTATTCATTGTAGCAACTTACCCTGAATACCATTCTGTTCTAATTTGTACAATTTTCTCCATGCGCAACAGTGTCAAAAGCTTTCCTGAAATCCAAATATATGATATCAAAATTATTTTTTGCATCCAGTTCATTTGTAACCACATCATAATATCCAATCAAATTTGTCAGACAAAACTTACCCTTAACAAACCCATGCTGTGTCTGAATTATTGCTGCAGTCTTGTCTAGATGACCCTGCAATGCATATTTAAACAGTGACTCCATTATTTTACCCAGAAAAGAAGTTAAACTGACTGGTCTGTAATTATTCGTGTCACCCTTCGATCCCCCTTTGAGTACTGGGGATACATTTGCACATCTCCAGTCCACAGGGACTGGAGATGTGCAAATGTATGAGAGCATCCTTGGACTCATCCCTGAGTCCAAGAATGCTCTCATAATTATGGCTAAGGATTTGTTTAGTTCCTTTGCTGCCTTCTTTAATATAACTGAATAGATTCCATCCATGTTGAAATTAAACATAAGAAAAGCACCCCAGGTGCTTTTCTTATGTTTAATTTCAACAATTTCTCCTCCACTTTGCTCTCAGTTATTACAGAATCATTACGCACCCTGGTACAATTTGATAACGTTCTGGCACTTTCAATCCTTAACAACTTCTCATGTGTGAATGTAGATGCAAAATACTCATTGAGTTTGTTTGCTATCTGAGAAGGATCATCAACAGTCGAACCACTGATATCAAGTGGACAAATCTGATTCATCCCCTTCCTTTTAGAGTTTATATAAGTAAAGAAATCCATGCTGTTTTTCTTAGAATCCTTTGCCAAAGATTTCTCGTAATTTGCCTTCGCCTGCCTAACCTCCTTTACTTGATTACAGACTAGCTTATACGTACCATGGGCTTCTGTGTCGAATGATAATTTATATGCATCTCATGCATTTTTCTTCTGTATTAAGAATCTGATTAGCTCATTTGACAACCATTTAGGCCTAAATTGTAAACAATATTTCTTAGTAGGTATGAAACATTCAGTAGCTTTCATCATTAATTGCTTGAATGCTAATCACTTTAAAAACTTTCTGAGACCACTGTAGTCAACTTTACGGTAGCAAAAACTTTCCTTTATTCGTGATGGTAATTATCTTTAAGTAAATCCCACATAAGTATACCGTGATCACTGCCACCTAGTGGTTCTTTTATCTGCAAATTGTTAATACACGATTGATCACTGCTGATAACCAGATCAAGGGTATTACCCTCTCTGGTTGCCTCTAGAACATGCTGCTGCAGAAAACAATCATCCAATAAATCCACAAAAGTCTTACTAGTATGCAAGTGACCAACCCACAAGTTCCAGTCAATATCTGGGAAGTTAAAATCCCCCATTATAAGACATTCTGATTTACTAGCCCACTCTATTTCTCTGTAGAATTGTTCATTGTACTCATTCGATTCATTAGGCCTATAACACACTCCTGCTCTTATTTTTGCTTTCGCAGTGCTTATGTCACACCAAGCTGACTCAACAGTGCACTGTCCATCTATATCAACTGGATGCACTTCCTTTGATTTTATGTTTTTCCTAATTAATTATGTCACACCAAACCGACTGAACATTGCACTGTCCATCTATGTCAACTGGAAGCACTTCCTTAGATTTTATTTGCTTCTTAACTAACAGCATAACCCCTCCTCCCTTCCTATCCTGCCTTTCTTTTCTTTACTCACCAAATTCCAATTCTGCATCCCTTATATCAGAGTGACATCACATCTTGGATGTCTTAAACAGGGATGGGATACACTTAAATCGAAAGGGTACAAGAATATTTGCTGATGCTATCGAGGCAGTATTAGGTGTGTCGGAAAACTGCTAGATTGGGGGATACAAGGACTAATAGATTAACAGTAGCCACTGGCAGAGGTGAAAGTGATTCTTGCACTGCTTCTATTGGAATGAGCAGAAGCCTGGAAAACAAGATGCAGGATATTTCAGAGACTGCTGGGAGTCATTGCGGTACAAGTAAACATATGGGTTGTGTTAGGGTAGCTAAGAATAGGAACAGGTGCATGTATACTTGCATGTACACCAATGCTAGGAGTTTGGTAAATAAATTTGATGAATTTGAGGTATTGCTCAAAGCATCAAAGGTGTATATTGTTGGGATATCAGAGACGTGGTGTCACACAGATATAAGGAATGCAGAACTGGAATTTGGGGAGTACAATGTCTACAGAAAGGATAGACAGGATAGGAAAGGAGGAGGGGTTATGCTATTAGTTAAGAAACACATAAAATCCAAGGAAGTGAAGCCAGTCAACATCGCTGGACAGTGCAGTGTCGAGTCAGTTTGGTGTGACAAGCATGGGAAGATCAAAATTGAGAGTAGGAGTGTGCTATAGGCCTAATAACTCTGATGAGTATAATAAGAAACTGTACAGGGAAATAGATTGGGCCAGAAAATCAGAGAGTCTTATAATTGGGATTTTAATTTCCTAGATATTGACTGGAATTTGTGGGTTGGTCACTCACACACTAGCAAGGCTTTTGTGGATTTATTTGATGATTGTTTTCTACATCAGCATGTTCGGGAGGCAACTAGAGGGAATAATGCTCTTGATCTGATTATCAGCTGTGATTATTCATGCATTAAGAATTCAAAGATAAGGGAACCACTAGGAGGCAGTGACCATAGTATACTGATGTGGGATTGACTCAAAGAGGTAACTACCATCAGGGGTAAAGGGAAGGGTTATTGCTTTCGTAAAGGTGACTACGATGGTCTGAGACAGTATTTAAATTCTATACAGTGGGACCAACTGATGATGTTGCCAACAGCAAATTCAAAATGGGAAGCATTCAAAGAACTTATCTTGGAAGCTACTAGGCTTTACATACCAACTAAGAAATATTGTTCAAGGTTTAGGCCTAAATGGATGTCAGATGAACTAATGAGACACATGACAGAGAATAAAAATGCATGGGATACACATAAATTAACATGTAACACAGAAGCCTATGATAAATATAAGCTGGTCTGTAACCAATTCACAAAGGAGGTTATGCAGGCAAAGGCAGATTATGGGAAATCTTTGGCAAAGGATGCAAAGAAAAACAGCAAAGAGTTCTTTTCTATGTAAACTCTCGAAGGAAGGTTGATGAATCAGATTGGTCCACTTGATATCGATGGTTGAACTGTTGACGATCATGCTCAAGTAGATAACAAACTAAATGAATATTTTGCATCAACATTCACAAATGAGGTGTTATTCAGCGTGGGGAATGCCAGAGGTGTATTCAACTCTGGCAGTAAGCTAGATAATCTTGTAATAACTGAGAGTAAAGTGGAGGAGAAATTGTTGAAGATAAACACAAGAAAGGCACCTGGGGTGGATGGGATCTATCCAGTTATATTAAAGGAGGCAGCAAAGTAAGTAAGCAAACCCTTAGCCATAATTATGAGTGCTTCCTTGGACTCAGGGGAGGTACCTATAGACTGGAGATGTGCAAATGTGACCCCAATTCACAAAGGACGATCAAAGGCTGACACAAGTAATTATAGGCCTGTGAGTTTAACTTCTGTTCCAGGAAAATTAATGGAGGCACTGGTTAAAGAAGAACTGCAGGATCATCTAGACAAGACTTCAGTTAGAGCTCGGACACAGTATGGTTTTGTTAAGGGGAAGTCTTGCCTGACCAATTTGATTGGATACTATGATGCAGTCACAAAAGAACTGGATGCAGGGAATAACTTTTATATTATATACTTGGATCTTAGAAAGGCTTTTGATACTGTTGCACATGGAAGACTGCTGCACAAATTGGAGTAGTGTGGCATTGTAGGCAAATTGCTGCTATGGAAAAAGGGATGGTTGAATGGGAGAAGCCAGACAGTGGTAATCAATGGACACTGCTCATCGTGGACTAATGTTATTAGTGGAGTCCCTCAGGGTTCAGTGTTGGGTCCATTATTGTTTTCTGTATTTATAAATAATATTGATGATGGTATATCAAGCTTAATGTCCAAGTTTGCAGACGATACAAAGGTTGGCAGGGTTGTTAAGGACACTACTGATGTTATGCTGCTGCTGCAACAGAATCTGGAGTGTTTCAGCAGATGGGCTGAGAGGTGGCAAATGTAGTTTAACATTGACAAATGTAAAGTACTACATATGGGAAACGGCAATCCCAGAGCAACATATCAACTCTGTGGTACTACATTGACAGTGGTAGAGAATGAAAAGGACCTGGGGGTAATTGTGCAGGCAGATATGAAGTTCTCTGATCAGTGCAGACGAGCTGCAAGAGTAGCTCATGGTGTCTTGACAATGATACACAGAAATTTTTCTAGCAGGGATAAGGAGGTGATTATTCCCCTGTATAAGGCAATGGTCAGGTCACACCTTGAGTACTGTATACAGGTCTGGAGGCCTAATTTCAAGAAAGATGTAGAGCTGCTGGAAAGAGTACAGAGAAGGGCAAGAAGATTAGTGAATTGAACAAAGGGTTGCTCTTACAAATAAAAGCTTAAGATTTGCAAATTACAGTGTCTGAAGACTAGACACCGGTGAGGTGATCTGATAGAGGTGTATAAAGCCTTGAATGGTTTGAGCATGCTCAATGTTGATGGTATACTTCCTCTTGCTCAGAATAATCACTTGAGAGGGCATAAATTCAAATTGAGGAAAGACAGATGTAGGACAGATGTGTGGAAATTTGCCTTTAGCCAGGGGGTAGTTGGTTGGTGGAATAGACTTTCATCCCTTGTTGCGGAAGTTGATAGCCTAAGTGAATTTAAGGCTCAGCTGGACAGGTATTTCGAACGAACGGATGGGTGAAATGGAAGTGGATTTTTTTTTGGCTGATGCTGCATAAGCTTGCTTTCTTGCATCATATGCCTCTACTAGTGTTATATACTTGGATTTCAGGAAAGCTTTTGATACTGTTGCACATGAAAGACTGCTGTACAAATTGGAGAGGTATGGCGTTAATGGCAAGTTGCTACAATGGATAAAGGGATGGCTGAGTGTGAGATGGCAATCTGGTAATCAATGGACACTGCTCTTCGTGGACAAAGGTTATTAGTGGATTTTCTCTCCACAGGGTTCGTTGCTGTGCCCACTGTTGTTTTGTGTATTCATCAACGATATTGATAAAGGTATATCAGGATTATGTACAAGTTTACAGATGATACAATGGTTAGCAGGATTGTTAACGACAACCCTGCCAACCATGTAAAGACAGTATGCTACTCCAACTGGATCTAGATAATTGGGCAAATGGGCTGAGAAGTGGCAACTGAAATTTAACATCAACAAATGAAAAGTACTGCATATTGGTAGCAATAACCCAACAGAAATGTACCAACTGTGTGGCACTACACGCAGGGAAGTGGAAAGTGAAAAAGACCTGGGGGTAATGGTGCAATCAAATATGAAGTTTGCTGAGCAGTGCAGACGGGCTACAAGGGAGGTCATGGAATCTTGTCAATGATATATAGGAATTTTGCTAGCAGGGACAGGGAAGGTGATTATCCCGTTGTACAAGGCAATGGTCAGTCCACATCTAGAGTATAGGTCTGGAAGAATAGTAGTTAGCTTTGTACTCATTCTAGCCAGTTGCTAGAATGAGTACAAAGAAGGGCAACAAGATTGGTGCGGGGAACAAAGGGGGTACTCTTATCAAGAAAGGCTTAAGTTCTGCAAATTTCAGCACTGGAGAGTAGGCACCTGCAAGGTGATCTGATTGAGGTGTATAAGGCCTTGAATGGGTTGAGCAAGCTGAATCTGATGGAATTCTTCCTCTTGCTCAGATTAAAACCTGAGGGGGGTATAGATTCAAATTGAGGAAAGACAGTTGTAGAATGGATGTGTGGAAGTTTGTCTTTAGCCAAACAGACACCTTTTGCTGTGGAAATTGATAGCATAAATAAATTTAAGGCTGAGCTGGACTGGCATTTGGAACGAATGGAGGGAGTGAAATGGGAGGTTTTTTTTTCTTTTGGCTGATGGTGCAGAAGCTCGCTTTCTTGCATTGTATGTCTCTACTCATTGTAATGCTAATTTCCTTTCCGCGCTGCTGCTCATTCCAATAGAAAGAAGTAGTACAAGAATCATTTCCCCCTCTGGATGTGGCTACTGTTAATCTATCAGTCTGTGAATGCCCCCCAAGCTAGCAGGTTTCCAACCCACCTAACATTGCCTCAATAGCATCAGCAAATATTCTTGCACCCTTCTATTGAAGTGTATCCCATTCCTATAGAACCAATCTCTCTCGTTAACAAACACAAATGAGATAGCATTTGTCATATTTCAGCTGAAATTTTTAAATTCAATGTTAATAATGGATTAACACTGATATTAATATTTCTATTACCATTTAGATTTTAAGATTTCTACATTTAAATTTTGCCTAATCAACTGCTTTTTATTCAAAAAGAAAGTTGTTCCCTATATAGTTTCTGTTTAGTCTAAAAATGCAATTGGTGAAATTCTATAAAGAAAATTAAAAAAACAACAGTGCAGAGACCCAACACAAATTTCTCTCTACAGCTAGCTGTTTTACATCAGCATTAGCAGTGGCAAAGGCCAGCAAGTTTATACAGCAAAAAAATAAAATAAAAATAATAATAATAAATAAATTAAAAATTACAATTCTCATTCCTATCCATTCCTTCCAGTTCTTTCTTGAATTTATTTAAACTATCAACTTCCACAACAACAAACTTCCATACATCTATTTTGCAATCGTCCTTCCACAATTTGAATTTGTGTGCACCTCATGTGCGTAGTCTGAGTAGAAGGATGAATTCCATCAGTATTCAGCTTGCTTGATCCATTCAAAGCCTTAAAGACCTCAATCAGATCACCTCGCAGGTGCCTAGTCTCCAGACACTGCAATTTGCAGAACTGAAGCCTTTCTTGGTAAGAGCACCCCCCCCCCCCCCCTATTCCACTCAACGATCTTGTACTCATTCCAGCAGCTCTACATGCTTCCTAAAATGAGGCTCTCCTCCTGTATTTAGACTAAACTGAGGGCAGGCACAACTTTCAAATTGAGAAATAAAAAAAAAAAAATTTTAAAAGCAGTTGATTGGGTAATTTAAATTTAAAAACCATAAAATATAAATAGCAATATTTATCCAAATTTAATATCAAATTATGACAAAAATGTCAGCAGACAAATAGTCTAATCTAACCTAATCTGATCAGATCCTGATGTCTTTTAACTGAAACACCCTGTGTACACATTGTAATTGAAACTACCTGGTTGTTTCAATGACAATATATAATGTATTTAGGAAGGAGAGGCAAGAAAGGAGTGGGTCCATTTTTTAAATCAAAAGCAGCCACTATTCTGTTCCATAATCAAAGTTTATCATATATAGTTCTTTCTTCTTTTATAATAGCATTTGTAGGTTCTCACACTGAACACTGAGAAAACTAATACTGAAAAATATCTATTTCTCTTGAATGCTATTAAGAAATACTGAAAATCTCCATCCTAAAATCAATTCATTTTGAATTGATTGTCCATTGAGGCTACTAATGGATGACAATGAATGGATTGCAAACACACACACTCTGATTAAAATAAACTTAAAATAAGATAAATAATGCTTCCAAAAATGCAGCTGGCAACTAACCTCTAAGCTGGATAGGTGGAGGATTCCACCTACCCAGCTTAGAGCCATCCTAACCATAAATTCTGTTTGGAGCCATATGGAAACACACTTTGGTCTTATGAATTCACAATAAAAAGTTAGCTGGCAGCCAAACTAAGTCCACAATTTATGAAATTTACCTTGATAGCACAACATGGTGGAAATGCACTGTTTTTCTTACTGTATCTGTAAAACATTATGGTAAAGGCTGTCACAAATGTGGTGCATTACCAAACAGTTCATAATCCATCAACCTATTTTGACATTGATGAGATATTGTCTCTATATTTATCTTTTACTGAATTTTTATAATTTTGTTTATCAAGGAAGGTGGCCTTTACTAGTTTATTGACAGGGGAGGTCAGCATTTTAACTAATTTCTAGACTGTAAGTAAGTAAATGCCAGTTAGAGAAGTTTTGACACAAAGCTGAGATTTAACCATCACATCGACAAACTCGGCAGGCAGGCAGCACACCTGAAATGGAGTAAAAACAGCACCTGCATTATATCTCAGACAAGGTCACAGCAACAAAATATGTCAGGACCATCATATACCTCCTCCACCTGATACTTTATGAGCAGAAATCTTGGTGTTGGCAACACCTATGAACACAAAACCTATCTGGCAGCGGAATACTGGCTCCTCAAGTGGGTAACCCACAAACACAGGATACCACCCCAAGGACATACAACTGAAATGGCCCTGGGAATTCCCAGACTGCCCTCTCTCATTGAAGGAAGAAGACGTAATCATGGTAAAGATGCTGACCAGTCTCATCACACTCCTTCATTCTGGGATCTCTGTGGCTGGAGGATTCCACCTACCCAGCTTAGAGCCATCCCAACAATTTGCCCTCTGAACT
Organism: Mastigoproctus giganteus; assembly: GCF_048544385.1. Classification (NCBI taxonomy): domain Eukaryota; kingdom Metazoa; phylum Arthropoda; class Arachnida; order Uropygi; family Thelyphonidae; genus Mastigoproctus; species Mastigoproctus giganteus. The sequence continues at coordinate 3,626,759 of NC_143578.1, read as the reverse complement.
CCGGCCTCCACTTATCAGATGGCTTCCTACCCTACCAGATGAATCCAGGATATCAATGCCGACCTAAAGAAATTTGCTGTTAACCAATGCTATAGACAAAAGATTCTGAGCTCCACACATCCCAAGGGCCCCAATCACTCAGCGTAGACAGAGGGCATCGTCGAAGTCATCTAGTCACATGCAAATTCACCCAGGGTCCCTCCGGTAAGGAATAGTCAACGAAGGTCTGGACACACTGCAAAATGAAAAGCCTTCTTCAATGCCTTTGCATCCAAGCCAGCATGCCTTTCAATCACCACTTTAATGCTTCTGTTGTTTATTGAGAATACCAGGAAAGGAGCCAGGGGATGTGCATCAACTGCCTCTTGTTCATGCTGTTCTCTCACACAAACTGTGTGTGTGTGTGGGGGGGGGGGGTTCAAGTGTATCCAGACCTTCGTTGACTAGGCTACGGCATTTTTTATTTAATGTAATTTTGTTTAATGTCATTTCAGGTCATCTTAATGTTTTATAACTTAATGTCATTATCTACATCATTGTATCATCATATTTCATTTAATGTTATATTATTTAATTGTTTAATGTCAATTTATTTATTTCCATAATCATCTCTGTAACCACTGGAATTTTAGCTGTGAAGGGACACCGAAATCCAATCCAATCCTGTAACTGTTACAATTGATGGTGCAATAAAACTCACTCTCTCTCTCTCTCTCTCTCTCTCTCTCTCTCTCTCTCTCTCTCTCTCTCTCTCTCATCATCATCCCTGGACTACATAGTATGTGTTATGTTGAGAACGAAAAAATCTGCAGTCCTTTTTTTTGAAATATATAAAAAAAAAAGACCGAAAAAAAAAAAAATATTTTATTGCAAAAAAATTAGGAAAAATTATGGGGTGATGCTGAGACAGAGGTCAAATAGAGTAACAGAAAAACAGAAGAAAAAAAGACCAATTATTTTTTCATAAACTGAAGAGAATTGGTAGATATGCATCTATCAATTCGTATCAAACTACATCACAACAAATTAAATAAATTCAAAAGTTTTCCAGCAAGCTTAATTAATTTTCCACACTTCCAAACTACAAATGTGGGATTTTTAAGAAGGATGAACATAGCTTTTTAAAAGGATGAACATGGCTTTTTATTAAGCAAAGTAGATTTATGGTCCAGCAAAAGGTTTATAAGCTGATAAAATCTATTGACATCTGGACTTCTCAACCATGGGATATTGTCATGGGAAGAACCATTTATATCTTCCAACAGAAGAAACAGAGGCAGAAGTTGAATTGAATTTCATTAAGGTTAACTATAGAGAATATTAATTTCAGGTGGTAAGCATATGGGGAATAGGATCAGAAAAATATCCTACTGTACTGTTGCCATATAGTTGCCACTTCCAAACTACAAATGAGGAAAATTTATTGATAGGAGTATTAAATCCTATATTTTAAATAAACAGAAGTATTTTTGGCCAGCTGTGATCCAAAATGGTTAACCTATGCAGCCACAAGAGGGAGGTTGTGGCTGCACAGGCTAACCATTGGCTCAAACACCTCCTTTAGCAAACAGGCTAAAGGAGACATTTGAACCCATAAGGTTCCATGAAAATCTAACTACCCTTAATAATTAATTCAATATGCATGCAGTCACAATGAATATGAAGTCTCAGTCATCCCAAGAAAAAATATGGAAATTTATTATTTATATTTATTATGGAAATAAACACTCTTTTAATATAATAAAATTTAATATAAGAAAAAGCATTTTTTTCAAAATACCGTCCTCTTGCTGAATCCATGTCTAATGTGAGTTTTACTAAGTTTTTTCTCATTTTGGAAATGTTGTGGATATCATTCTGGAAAAATAAAAAAAAAAAAGGATATATAATCAATACAATTTAACCATGCTTAACATATTTAGCTCAGTTTACTAGTTTGCTAACTACTGCACATCAGAGCAAAAATAATTTTATAGCTACAGGTATAAAATAATTTTTTGGCATGTTAGCATAAAGTGCCTATTATCTTTATCATGTACAAGCATTTGTCTGTCTCCACATGTAATAATTCTACTCTACCAAATGGATGGATTTTCATAAAATTTTATATCTGGCCTTTCTGGAAAAATTTCTCACACTATCCCAAATTTCATCACAATTGGACCAACATGATCCAGCAATTTTTATTTATTTGTCCATCCATTCACATATATATTTTTTTTAAACAAATCCAGAAAACAACAAACACAAGAGGTATTAGAACCGATAGTACTTAGTGCATGGGTTAGAGGTTGAGAAGACGAAAGAAGATATTTCTTGACATCAGACTTGAACTTCTGTAGACTGTAATTTTCAGGAAATATGTATGAAGGATGGTTGTTCCAGAAAATGGCAGTTGAATGAATAAACAAGGAAGATGAAAAGTTGGTTCAATGAGTTTGAAGATGGACTGTAAATGGATGTTGGCAGCACATATTCGGACTGTTTTGAAAGACAGAGCGGGAATTATAGAAGCCAATTCAGAAAAACAGTGCCCATGCAGCAGAAATAGTAAATCTATGAGACAGAGTGGAGAGACTGTCAGAGATGAGTCATTAATTAAAATAATTGCCCTCTTCTAAATGGAATCTAGAAGCCTGAGAGAGGTTTTGGGGGCAACACCCCAGATGTGGGAACAATATTCCATGGCAGGGCAGATTTGCGATTTATACAGAGTGAGCAGCTGTTTAGAAGAAAAGTAACACCGAGAGCGAAAGAGAAAACCAAGTTTTTTAGATGCAGAGGAAGCAATATTTTTAATGTGCTTGTGCCAAGAGAGATTAGAAGTCAGGATGATCCCCAAAAGAGATGCTTCATCTTGCCTAGAAATCGAAGTGTCACTGAAGATAAGCATAGGAGAAGAAGAATTCTTTTTACGAGATATGAGACAGGACTGAGTTTCAGAAGGATTGAAATCATATAAGTTGTCTTTGCCTGATCAGAATTTAAGGAATTGGTAATGGATATTTGAGAAGTTGAAGCAGATTGAGCAGGGCAAGGTTTCTCAAACTGGAAAGTGGAATGCAATGTGCTATCATCATCAAACTTTTTCCATTGCATTATCATTGAACTTCTTCCATTGAATTGTCAATGGAAGAAGGTCATTAATATACAAGAGTTTCGAAAAGAGTGGGGGAAAAAATGATAATGACTTGACTATCATTAGATAGATTTCAGGAAATTTTATATTTGAATCTTACAGAATGACAAGTCAAGCCCTCCCCCTCCCAAATTTAATAAAAATTAAACCAGCAGAAATCTGACAATTCTTTTCTTCATCACATCCATATATTATAGTAGCTGAAGCACTAGATATTATATTTATTGCAGTACAGTGAAGCAAAATTCTCAGTTTGCACATAAAAATCATTGCTTTTTGCCTTTTTTTTTTTTAAATATAAAATATTGAATTACTGCTAATTGATGAAGTGCCTGTAACATAATACACTGCGTACACTGCCTGTTAACCTGTTTTTCTCCTACTCATAATGAACTGAAGAAAACTTTTTATGCTATGATATATAATTAGCTGAGAGGGAAGAAAGTACATGATTAGTCATTATATAATATCGGTGTAAATACACCATAGTTAACCCATATATTTGAGCTACGGTTGTAGCGTAGAAGGCATCGTTTTAAATGTATCTCATAATGTGGTTGCCTTCACAACAAGATAGCTACTATTGAATTACTTCAAATAAATAACGCTTCTCTAGTAGAGAAGACTACTGTTATTTATTTTCAGCGTACCACCAGTCTTCTCTACTAGAGAAGCGTTATTTATTTGAAGTAATTCAATAGTAGCTATCTTGTTGTGAAGGCAACCACATTATGAGATACATTTAAAACGATGCCTTCTAGGCTACAACCGTAGCTCAAATATATGGGTTAACTATGGTGTATTTACACCGATATTATATAGTTATTATCAAAACCCATAAGGATTATGCCTAGTGCATTTAATTTTCCAAAAAAATGATTAGTCATTATAAAAGAAGTTCATTAAATGAAGTAAAAACACTGTTACATCATACATGTGAGTTTTAAGACATTTACTATTTCCTCCTCCAGTCACATAGTTCCCTGAGGAGCTGCTGTGGCCATCAACAAAATCCTCCAACTGCATCAATTGGGATCTGGAAAAGTGGCCCCTTGCATTTCGCCTCCCACAATTCGGCCCCTGTATATATTGAGTAGGCTACAGAAATGTAAATAATACACCTACTTTTTTAATAATTCTAATTTATTTTGTTTTAATAGAATAAATGCAGATTATTATTGTTTAAAACTCGAAGTTGTATGCAATGCCTCTAATTAAACAATCACATTACGATTTTGAAAATCTTGGACTATTCTTTTGATTCTAGCAGAAATTGCAGCATACTTCTTATTTCTTTGATTGCCTGAATCACCGGCAATTAGTTGTGTAATTTCGAAATTGTGTAGTCCTTGTTGTTTCTTTAAAGAATCAATGAATCGGTAAATTAGCATTAGCATTAGTAGAGGCATTTGATGCAAGAAAGCAAGCTTATGCAGCATCAGCCAAAAAAAAAAAAACCCCACTTCCACTTCACCCCTCTGTTCGTTCAAAATACCTGTCCAGCCGAGCCTTAAACTTATTTAGGCTATCAACCTCCACCACAAGGGATGGCAGTCTGTTCCACCAACCAACCACCCGCTGGCTAAAGGCAAATTTCCGCACGTCTATCCTACATCTGTCTTTCCTCAATTTGAATTTATGCCCTCTCAGGTGATTTTTCTGAGCTAGAGGAAGAATCCCATCAGCATTGAGCATGCTTAAACCATTCAAGGCTTTATACACCTCTATCAGATCACCTCGCTGGTGCCTAGTCTCCAGACACTGTAATTTGCAAAACTTAAGCCTTTCTTCGTAAGAGCACCCCTTTGTTCCATTCACTAATCTTGTTGCCCTTCTCTGTACTCGTTCCAGCAGCTCTACATCCTTCTTGAAATGAGGCCTCCAGACCTGTATACAGTACTCTAGGTGTGGCCTGACCATTGCCTTATACAATGGAATAATCACCTCCTTATCCCTGCTGGAAAAATTCCTGTATATCATTGACAATACTCCATGAGCTACTCTTGCAGCCCGTCTGCACTGCTCAGAGAACTTCATATCTGCCTGCACAACCACCCCCAAGTCCCTTTCATTCTCTACCACTGTCAGTGTAGTACCACAGAGTTGATACGTTGCTCTGGGGTTGCTGTTTCCCATGTGTAGTACTTTACATTTGTCAATGTTAAACTTCATTTGCCACCTCTCAGCCCATCTGCTCAACCTTTCCAGATCCTGTTGCAGCAGCATAGTGTCAGTAGTGTCCTTGACAACCCTGCCAACCTTTGTATCATCTGCAAACTTGGACATTAAGCTTGATATACCATCATCAATATCATTTATAAATACAGAAAACAATAATGGACCCGACACTGAGCCCTGAGGGACTCCACTAATAACATTAGTCCACGATGAGCAGTGTCCATTGATTACCACTCTCTGTCTTCTCCCCCTCAACCACCCCTTTATCCATAGCAGCAATTTGCCTCCAATGTCACACTGCTCCAATTTGTGTAGCAGTCTTCCATGTGCAACAGTATCAAAAGCCTTTCTAAGATCCAAGTACATAATATCAAAGTTATTCTCTGCATCCAGTTCTTTTGTGACTGCATCATAGTATCCAATCAAGTTGGTCAGGCAAGACTTCCCCTTAACAAAACCATGCTGTGTCTGAGCTATAACTGAAGTCTTGTCTAAATGATCCTGCAGTGCTTCTTTAACCAGTGCCTCCATTAATTTTCCTGGAACAGAAGTTAAGCTCACAGGTCTATAATTACTTGTGTCAGCCTTTGATCCTCCTTTGTGAATTGGGGTCACATTTGCACATTTCCAGTCTATGGGTACCTCCCCTGAGTCCAAGGAAGCTCTCATAATTATGGCTAAGGGTTTGCTTACTTCCTTTGCTGCCTCCTTTAATATAACTGGAAAAGTTTGGGAATATTTGGGAATAAAGTAGCACAAGTTTCCTGAAATCCCCTGTGCCACCCCTCCACGCTGTTGTTGGTGCATTGCTGATCATTCAGTGTTCGTGTGTAAACATTCCACAATTCGATGGCAAAAATGGGTAATTGCCGGCCTCTCCGCTGTCTTCTTCTAATATATATATCTTCAAAATAGTTTGCAATCACCATAGCTTCAATGGGGAAGTCATCAGCTTCAACTAAATCTTCAAATGCTTGAATAAAGTTAGCAAGTTAGCAGGAGGAATAAATGCTAATGCCGAAATGATTCGGATCCAACGAGCAAATTCATGGTCTTGTTCGTATCGGGTTTTTAAACCTTCATTCTGTACCTTTCGCCAAACGCTTTGGGAAAGATGATAAAAACAACAACTGGTATTTACAATACCAGAAAAATTCTTGTTGGAAGGCTTGCATGGCACTTTGTTTGAAATCTGTAATAAGTCGCTGGTGTTGGAGATCCAGTTGTAGATTTTTAACTTCTTGAAGAAACTTGACGTATGTGGCACGAGTTTTGTTTAGCAGAAGCACATAGACCACTGGAATAACTGCATTGAATTGAACCACATGAATTGTATAAAGCTGCTGGAAATGCGTGGGTACTGTGCTAAAGGTTCCATCAGAAAACCACTCCTGGCTACGCGCCAATAACTGAAGATTGTTACTAGTGGAAAAAATAAGAATGCAACCCGGGAGCAGTTCGTCCTGAGAATCATACATCAAAAACTGTTGTACATTGCCATTGATGATAATTTCTTGATAATTTTGTGGAATTACTAGGTCCTGGAGATTGCTCGGTAAAGCAGGAGTAACATTGTTGCATCGAACATGACAAATGATTCGTTTAAGTGAATCCTTTTTAGGAAGTAATGCTCTGACATTGGCGTGAGCCTCTGCAATTACTGATGCAACAATTTGCTGTGGCCGTTCGTTCATGGTTGTTGCATGTTGCCGTATTTGACCAATCAATTGCAATGCTTCCAATCTTGCAGCTTGAGCTGCATGGTTATGTTTAGTTACGACTTTCACAACTGGGCCTTCCAAACCCTCTGTCCAAACACGCCCTTTGCAGGTGGAACATTTTTCACAAACCCAGATTCCATGTTTTTCACATCTAGAGTTCTCTTTGAAAACACATAAATGTGGTTGTCATCATCTACCAATTTTCTTTTGCCTCTTACTGACAAACACTTTTTGCCATTGTACACACAGGATTAATCAATCAAGATGAAAAAATAATATGCAGATATTGAACTGCCTGCGACGCTCAGCTTGTTCACGCGATGCACTGCCGATAATGAGGTGGTGAAAACAGCAAACGCGCGCTGTCTACTGCGCCAGGAAATGTGAGGAGAGTCAGATGCAAGAACTTTTATTGTTTGAATTTAGACAAATCAGAACAAGATTCACTTGTTACTGAAAAGACTCCTATAAGATTAGTCACTGTTCCCGCCCCCAATGTCCGTCACTAACCACATGACTATCGCTCTCGTGGTCGGTATGTATTCTTTCCATTGTGAAAGGATTAACAGTTCCAGTTAATCCTTTCATAATGGAAAGAGAAACCTGAAGACATACAATTGTAAGGGGAGAAATTAGTTTAAAGGCTACGTGACAATTTGTACACAAATGTAATTTTGAAAATTTGTTTGGAAAAGTTATCGGATGTTCAGTTCGAGAAATCAAGCGAGTTTAACATTGAATCGCCACTATAAGCTGGGACTTCAATAAAAATTCGAGTTATCGAGAATTGACTGTATTTACATTTTTGTAACCTACTCATTATCTACTGGGGGTGAAATGTGACAGAGGCAAAATGTGCTGGAGGCAAGATGTGGGGGGCCACTTTTCTGTAAAGCGCATCGATCATTTGCTATGCGAGCGGCATTGCAAATATCATGCCCAAAAGTTCACTAATCCTATCTTTCCACTTTGTTGCAGTCTTCCTTTAACAGTAGTTTTTGGAGTTGGTTTTGTTATCTGTGGCATCAGATAATGTGGTGGTATGCCATTGCTTATCACATTGCCGATTTTGAAAGGGGCCGGCTTTAATCATAGGAAGAGTCATCATGCATTAGAAAATATGCTCTTGAAGAGGGAAGGTGACTACAGCAAAGATTAACAGTAACTAATAGATTAACAGTAGCCACTGGCAGAGGTGAAAGTGATTATTGCACTGCTTCTATTGGAATGAGCAGAAGCCTGAAAAACAAGATGCAGGATATTTCAGAGACTGCTGGGAGTCATTGCGGTACAAGTAAACACATGGGTTGTGTTAGGGTAGCTAAGAATAGAAACAGGTGCATGTATACTTGAGTGTACACCAATGCTAGGAGTTGGGTAAATAAATTTGATGAATTTGAGGTATTGCTCAAAACATCAAAGGAAGATATCGTTGGGATATCAGAGACGTGGCGTCACAAAGATATAAGAACTGGAATTTGGGGAGACCAATGTGTACAGAAAAGATAGACAGGATAGGAAGGGAGGAGGTGTTATGCTATTAGTTAAGAAACACAAAATACAAGGAAGTGAAGCCAGTCGATATCGCTGGACGGTGCTGTGTCGAGTCAGTTTGCTGGGACATAAGCATTGGAAGATCAAAATTGAGAGTAGCAGTGTGCTATAGGCCTAATGACTCTGATGAGTATAATAAGAAACTGTACCGGGAAATAGAGTGGGCCAGTACATCAGAGAGTCTTATAATGGGGGATTTTAATTTCCCAGATACTGACTGGAATTTGTGGTTGGTCACTCACACACTAGCAAGGCTTTTGTGGATTTATTGGATGATTGTTTTCTACATTAGCATGTTTAGGAGGCAACTAGAGGGAGTAATACTCTTGATTTGATTATCAATAGTGATTCTTCATGCATTAAGAATCTGCAGATAAAGGAACCACTAGGTGACAGTGATCACAGTGTGCTGAAGTGGGATTTACTCAAAGAGGTAACTACCATCAGGGGTAAAGGGAAGGGTTATTGCTTTCATAAAGGCAACTACGATGGTCTGAGACAGTATTTAAATTCTATACAGTAGGACCAACTGCAGGTGTTACCAACAGCAAATTCAAAATGGGAAGCCTTCAAAGAACTTATCTTGGAAGCTACTAGGCTTTACATACCAACTAAAAAATATTGTTCAAGGTTTAGGCCTAAATGAATGTCAGATGAACTAATGAGACATATGACAGAGAAGAAAAATGCATCGGATACATATAAATTAACAGGTGACACAGAAGCCTATGATAGATACAAGTTGATCTGTAACCAAGTTACAAAGGAGGTTAGGCAGGCAAAGGCAGATTACGAGAAATCTTTGGCAAAGGATGCAAAGAAAAACAGCAAAGAGTTCTTTTCTTATGTAAACTCTAGAAGGAAGGGGATGAATCAGATTAGTCCACTTGATATCGATTGGTCAACTGTTGATGATCCTGCTCAGGTAGCTAACAAACTAAATGAATATTCTGCATCGACATTCACACATGAGGAGTTATTCAGCAAGGAGAATGCCACAGGTGTATTCAACTCTGGCAGTAAGCTAGAGAATCTTGTAATAACTGAGAGTAAAGCGGAGGAGAAATTGTTGAAGATAAACACAAGAAAGGCACCTGGGGTGGATGGGATCTATCCAGTTATATTAAAGGAGGCAGCAAAGGAAGTAAGCAAACCCTTAGTCATAATTATGAGAGCTTCTTGGACACAGTGTAGGTACCCACAGACTGGAGATGTGCAAAAAAAAAAGTAAAGTGCAGCCATTATCAACCCTCATTATCAACCCACTGCAGGATGAAAGCCTCCTCAACAATTCATGCTGAGGGAATGTGACCCCAATTCACAAAGGAGGATAAAAGGCCGACACAAGTAATTATAGACTTGTGAGTTTAACTTCTGTTCCAGGAAAATTAATGGAGGCACTGGTTAAAGAAGCACTGCAGGATCATCTAGACAAGACTTCAGTTATAGCTCGGACACAGCATGGTTTTGTTAAGGAGAAGTCTTGCCTGACCAATTTGATTGGATACTATGATGCAGGCACAACAGAACTGGGTGCAGGGAATAATTTTGATATTATATACTTGGATCTTAGAAAGGTTTTGATACTGTTGCACATGGAAGACTGCTGCACAAATTGGAGCAGTGTGGCACTGGAGGAAAATTGCTGCTATGGATAAGGGGGTGGTTGAGGGGGAGAAGACAGAGCGTGGTAATCAATGGACACTGGTCATCGTGGACTAATTTTTTTAGTGGAGTCCCTCAGGGTTCAGTGTTGGGTCCATTATTGTTTTCTGTATTTATAAATGATATTGATGATGGTATATCAAGCTTAATGTCCAAGTTTGCAAACGATACAAAGGTTGGCAGATTTGTCAAGGACACTACTGACACTATGCTGCTGCAACAGGATCTGGAAAGGTTGTGCAGATGGGCTGAGAGGTGGAAATGAAGTTTAACATTCAACAAATGTAAAGTACTACAAATGGGAAACAGTAACCCCAGAGCAACGTATCAACTCTGTGGTACTACACTGACAGTGGTAGAGAATGAAAAGGACCTGGGGGTAATTGTGCAAGCAGATATGAAGTTCTCTGACAGTGTAGATGGGCTGCAAGAGTAGCTCATGGTGTCTTGTCAATGATATACAGGAATCTTTCTAGCAGGGATAAGGAGGTGATTATTTTCTTGTATAAGGCAATGGGTCAAGCCACACCTTGAGTACTGTATACAGGTCTGGAGGCCTCATTTCAAGAATGATGTAGAGCTGCTGGAACGAGTACAGAGAAGGGCAACAAGATTAGTGAATGGAACAAAGGGGTACTCTTACAAAGAAAGGCTTAAGTTTTGCAAATTACAGTGTCTGGAGACTAGGCACCAGCGAGGTGTTCTGATAGAAGTGTAAAAAGCCTTGAATGGTTTTAGCATGCTCAATGATGATGGAATTGTTCCTCTTGCTCAGAATAATCACCTGAGAGGGCATAAATTCAAATTGAGGGAAGACAGATGTAGGACAGACGTGTGGAAATTTGCCTTTAGCCAGCGGGTAGTTGATTGGTGGAACAGACTTCTATCCCTTGCGATGGACGTTGATAGCTTAAATACATTTAAGGCTCAGCTGGAAAGGTATTTCGAACAAATGGAGGGGTGAAGTGGAAGTGGGTTTTTTTTTTTTTTTTTTTGACCGATGCTGCATAAGCTTGCTTTCTTGCATCATATGCCTCTACTAATGCTAATGCTAAAGCCCCACTTAGTTGGCCCCTATTATTATTTTTTTTAATCTTCAGTGAGGTGGCACATTATCTCCTCTCTCAATCTCCAGCTAATAATGGCCAATATATTAATGATTGAATTTTCTTAAACACATTTTCATGGTGATTTGTACAGGCATAATCCCAATGAATAAATTTTAAATTATAGCCAAATAAAGTGTTAAGTATTTACGATATGCTGTAACATAGGTGAACAATCAGCTTACCGTTAGAACTAAGAACGTTCCAACTGTCAAATAAACGGATGTCTATAAGTAGTTGAATACTACCTGATATAGTGTAAAACCACTCAACCCTAACTACAATGCAACTCGTTAAAAAGGTGATTACTAAGAAAAATCAAGTAACTTTTTTTAAAATCACATTTTAACATAACATAATATCCTATCACATATACCGGGTGGTTATAAAATAAGTTTCGTTATTCAGGAGACCCTAGTGTCAAAATGGTTAGAGTTAGTGCTGTGAATATCAGTGGGTATGTCATTTAGGGTATGGGGAAGCGATTCGCAGAAGAAAACAAAAAATTTCAAATTTCCGCCACACAGCGCTGCACATATGTAAAAGTTGTCATTTACTTCAAGACACGCTGCTTACTCAAATGACATCCTGTTAGATAAAGCAGAAAGGCCACTGTCAATAATCATTATGGCTCTTACAAAAAAAGGAACGTGCTCTTTTAGTAAAACTGTTCTACCAGAATAATAGTAATGTTAATGTAGCACTATGTGAATATCGGAAAGTTTGCGTAAAGCACCTTTGACCTTGTCAGTGGGGCTTCAAAAACTAGTAAAATCTCATTAATACAAAGTACTAGTTTATATAAGGCACATACCATTCCCCTGCGAAAGGATTGGCTTTTCTCTGTAAATACATTCGTTTATTACAAAATTCGGTTAATACGTATTACAAAGTTATTTTTCACCCCATGAGAAATAAATATTGTCATTTTGTTATGTTTAATACAAATCTTGGCAGAGCAATCCGATTATTGTCTCCTCTCCCCCCCACCCGGCCACCTGGCTCCCTACTTCCCGATGGATGGCACTGACTTGTTAGAATTTAGTTTTGTGTAAACTAAAGCAGTTTATGGTACAGTAATACCCCGGCTTACGCTACCCCGACTTACACGAACTCGGAGTTACGCGGTTCGTTGATTTTTTCGTTTGGTATATATCTAAAATTAGCTTACCAGTGATTTGGAAGTCAAATCATAAAGCTTGGGTGACAGCTTCCGTTTTTGAGGACTGGTTTGGTCACCATTTTATACCCAAAGTCAAACATTATTGCAAGTCTAAACAGATTCCATTTAAAGTGATGCTTCTTAATGACAATGCACCCGGTCACCCTCCTGCCACCCTAATTAATTTCGACCCACGTGTGAAAGTTGTGTTTTTGCCTCCAAATACAACCAGCTTGCTTCAACCGATGGACCAGGGAGTCATCAAAACATTCAAGGCTTACTACACGAGGCGTTCGTTTGCACGTCTGAACAAAGCTATGAGACAAAATAGTGAGATATCTGTTAAAGATTTTTGGAAACAATTCAATGTTTTAGATGCCGTAAGAATCACTGAAGAATCTTGGGATGAAATTCACAAAAAAACATTGAATGGTGTCTGGAAGAAACTTTGTCCATTTTTTTCAAAAACGAGACGAAAACAACGCCAGAAATTGATCATGCCACTCATGTGATAGAAGAAGTTGTTAATCTTGCCAGGCAATTAGATTTGGAAGTCAATGGTGATGATGTCAATGAGCTGTTGGATTCACATAGTCAGGAGCTGACAATGAATGAGCTCAGAGATGCGGAGCAAAACGTCACTGAAGTATCCGACACTTCAGACCCAGTTCCACCAGAAAAACACATGACAATTGCAAGTTTGACAGATGGGCTCAGCTCAATTGAAACGAGCTTAAAAATTTTAGAAAACAGACTCCAACGAAGAACGCGTTATAGCTACAAAGCAAGGAATAAAAAAATTATTAGCTTGCTACGAAGAAATTCTGCGTGAAAAAAAGAAGGCGCTGTGTCGTCAGACGAATGTTAGATTTTATGAAGCCATCGACATCGAAATAACTTTTTTATGTAACTCATTTATTTTTTAATACATATTTTGTATTAATATGTATAAATAACTGCAATTTTATTTTATTAAATATTTTTCTTCTAAACTAGTGTTTTTGTTAGTCTTTGGTCCCAATTAAACAAAATTTATATGTATATATATGCAAAGTTGTACCCCGACTTACGCGAATTCGACTTAAGCAATTTTCATCGGACCCACCTATCGTGTAACTTCGGGGTATTACTGTACCTACAACATCAAGTGCACTCTGAAAAACATCTTCCCAAAGGATGAGTTGTTAAATTAACAAAAGAATAAAAAGTTTTTCTAAGTTGTTTACATGCACTCCCTCGCACTCCACAGGAATAAGGTCAGTTGCAATTGTTACCCCAGTTCAAAGAGTCTTTTGCTATTGTATACAGCAATCTATTTTTTGTGCCATTTTATCTGAGCTGATGTCTTTTTCAGAACTTGTCTTTAAATTAATTTAAAATTTGTTTATATTAAATCTTATCTAGCAGTGTTATGGCAACAAAACACAGATGGACAGAATTAAGCCTGGAAATTAAACTAAAAAAACTAAACTAATAAACCAAAAGGCTGATAGGATGGAAAGCAGCAAAACGGACATTGCAAAGGAATACAACATCCCTTTATCTACAATACTGAAAAATAGAAAAAAGACGAAGTGCGTGACACTTGAGCAGCAATGAAAAATAGGAAATGAATTTGTGGTGCAAAAGAAGAGGAGCTTGAAACAAAACTTTGAGTGGTACCAACAAATGCGTACATCTAATTTGCCAATATCAGGTCCGATTTTGCAAGAAAAGGCAAATTATCTAGCTCAGCAACATGGGATTAGTGACTTCAAATGCAGCAGTGGCTGGCTCCAAAGATTTAAAGACAGGAATAACTTGGTTTTGTGAAATGTTTGCAGTGAGTCTGGATTAGTCGACAAAGAAAAGGCTACAGCCTGGTTGCGTTCTGTATGGTCCATCCTCGGAAAAATATGAGGCAAAGGATATTTTTAATCTTGACAAGACAGGTTTATTTTATAATTTGCTGCCAAACAAAACATTTGATGTTCGAAGAGAGTCTTGTCATGGTGGAAAATTAAATAAACAAAGACTCACTGTTCTGTTATGCTGCAATTCAGATGGCAGTACAAAACTACACCCATTTGTGATTGGTAAGTTTTCCAAGCGAAGATGTTTTAAAGCAGTTAACCAACTTCCCTGTGATTATGAGGCCAATAGAAGTGCTTGGCTTACAGTCAAAATTTTTCAGACTTAGTTATCAAAACTGGACAGAAGAATGGCTTCAGAAAAAAGGAACATTTTGATGATTCTAGACTGTTATACAGCACATTCTGCCGAGACACTTAAGTTGACAATTATACGGCTGTTGTTTTTAACTCCCAATACCACCAGTTTAATGCAATCACTGGATAAAGGCATTATTTATAACCTCGAGAGAGCATATAGAGCCTGCCTGATAAGGTACTTGATCTGCAACATAGGAGGGAACAACTTGCAGCCAAACTGAAATGTCTTGGATGCTATCCGTAATCTTGTTACTGCTTGGGAAAGTATTACATCAAGTGTAATAATCAACTGCTTCAGAAAGAGTGGCTTTGGAGAGAACATCGGAAAACATGGTTCAGCAGATGAATGTGATAGCAACAGTGAGGAATGGAGGAATTTGAAGGAGCATATGGATTTTGTTGGAGAATTTGAAGAGTTTGTGAAGATGGATGATGAAGTTGGTACCACTGCAAGGCCAACACCAGAAGAGCTGCTGGTTACCAAACAAAACGATGTTTTTGTTACCAGCGACAGTGAAAAAGTGGGCACACTGGCATCTAAAAAAAAGATGCCCAAATTGCATTGAACATAATAGAGAATGTGTTCGCCTGCAGTAACATTGATAAAGAAACAACTATTGCATTTGATAAGTCTGTGCTGTAGTTAAAAATGCATATAGGACAAAAACTATGCAAACAACACTGGATTCTTTCTTTAAATTAGATTAATTTATTAAAAGGTTATTGGTTTGTATGTCTCCTTTTAAATTAAGATTGTAATTCTTTTTATTGTGATACTAAAATATTGTATATATCAAAATATATACTGTACAATATTTTCATTTTGTAATAATCAACTTAGTTTTTCTTAGTTTTCTCTTAGTTTATCTTACAAATAAAATAAAATCTTTAAAAAATATGTTTTTCCTATTACTATATTGTTAGACAAGGCTTTTGTTTTTATTTTATTAATTTATTTTTGATATTATTATTCTTAGATATACAGTATGTACAAAAAAAAAAAAAAAAAAAAAAAAAACGTAAAATTTTGACACCTTTGAGGGACCTCGTTTCTACAAACCTTGTTATTACAAAACATGAAAATTTAGGTCCCTTGAACTTTATATTAATGAGATTCCACTATAATAAAGAAATTTCAAGCAACCGACTGGGGAATTCAGGTGTAATTCCAGGCAGTGGACCAGACAACCACGTATCAGAACAGAGGTAGTGGATGAAGTGCCAGATGCAATGGTCAGAATGCAAACACTACTAGTCAGTAGTGCCAAAGGTATGTCAAGAGATCTGAACCTTCCTTGGTCTACTGTATGTAAAGTGCTTCGAATAATTTTACACTGGTTCCCATACAAGATTCATGTAGTGCAAAAACTAAAGACTTGTGATCAGCAACAATGAATAGACTTTGCTTTCCTCTAATTCTGGCTTGTATGGAATTTGACAATACATGGGTTCGAGTGATCTTGTGGTCTGATGAGGCACATTTCACTCTTCACGGGGCTGAAATGCACAAACCTGCCGAATATGGGGAACTTCTCGTCCATCTGCTGTGCACGAAAGACCACTACAAACTCCATACATTACGGTATGGCGTGGATTCACAGCAGAGTTTCAGACCATTTTTCTTTGAAGAGTTTACACCTCTTGCTCCCCCCCCCCCGTAAGGTGTACGGTAACTAGTGCATGGAATTGCGCTCTTCTAAGAGATCACATTATTCCCACTCTGAAAGAAAGGCAATGCTTGGAGACCATAGTGTTCATGCAAGATGGTGCCCCTCTCCACATTGGTCAACAAGTGAAGGAACTGCTCCATTCAACTTTCAGAAATGATCGCATAATTTCTAGAGACTATCCGCAGTTCTCACCAGCCCGATCACCACATCTGAATCCCTGTGATTTCTGGTTATGGGGATACCTGAAAGACAGAGTTTACCATGGCAGCACAAAGACACTTGTCAATTTGAAAGCAAGCATTAAACAGCATGTAGCCAACATCCCCAATAAGATGCTGTGTCACACAGTCCTCTGTTTTCAGAATGTCATCTCAAGTGAAGGAAAGCACATAGAACAATATCTGTAGATTTCTAAATTCTGATATTAAAATCTAATCCTAAGTTAAGTATTCTATCTCATGTTTACAGTTTCAAATTAGTTCAAATTTCCGCACATCTCCCGGATTCAGGAGGCCATATTCAGGGCCTCCTGAATAGGGAAACTTATTTTATAACCACCCAGTATATCATATAATACAGAGTATCCGGCTAGAGGTATCCAAAAATACACACACATATCTCAGCATCTATAAGGTGTATTAAAATAATTTTTTTGTTATTATACAGAGTAACTCACCAATATGAAGGTTAGTAAAGTACAATGTGGGCACCTTTTGTAGCTCGACAGATGTCTGTTTGTTATTTGGTTTTTAGGAGCATTAGCAACTAAGGCCATATTGCTCTGGGGATATGTGGTGGTCATTCCCTGACCTTACCGCATCCTCCGTATTTGGTGGTCACGGGCTCAAACCCCGGTCTAATCAAGAAGCGTGTGCTATGCACTGCTGCTCCTGCCCACCTGGCTACCTCGAAAGATGTCAAAATGATACTTGAGCTCTTGCTGAGTGTTTCCTGCATCTCAGGCGTTATTAGAGAGCAACTGCTTCAACAATACGCTGTTTCAAATCATCCAAATCCCAAACTTTTCTCTGGTACACAGTCTTTAACAAATCCCCATGCAAAAATGTCCAATGGAGTCATATCCGGAGGTCTCGGTGGCCAAGTTGGGCCTGCTCTTCCGATCCAACGTCCAGGAAAAGTCTTATTCAAAAATGTGGTAACATCTCGATGGAAGTGTGGCGGAACACCATCTTGCTGAAACCCGGGGGAATCTGTGGAACAGCAAAGATCTGCAGCATGCCAAGGTAAGTGTGTCCCATCACTGTGGGCTCTATGAAAAAAAAAAAAAAAAAAAAAGGACTGATTTGAAACAGCATATCGTTGAAGCAGTTGTTCTAATAATGCCTCAGAGGCTGGAAAACACTTGGCAAGAGCTAGAGTATCATTTTGACATCTGTCAGGTTACAAAAGGTGCCTACATTGAACTTTACTAACCTTCATAAAAACTTGGTGAGTTACTCTGTATAATAACAAAAAAATTATTTTAATACACCTTATAGATGCTGAGATATGTGTGTGTATTTTTGGATACCTCTAGCGCAGACACCTTGTATATTACTATCACATCAATCTACAATGAAACAATTATAAAATATCAGTGTAGATACACCATAGTTTAACCATAAATTAAGCTACTTACGTGGTGTGAAAGGCATAATTTTTAATTGTATCTCGATGCCTTTCACACTACGTAAGTAGTTTAATTTATGGGTAAATTATGGTATATCTACACCGATATTATATAGTTAATTTAAACCCATATCATATTATGCCTTGTGCATTTAATCTTTACAATCAATCAATATATTATTCCACCCCCCTCCCCAAAAAAGCTTGAAGATAGGATTCAGCAGAATCTTGAAATGTAGTCAACTGTATTAAGAGTAGACTGATCTGATAACATTTCCATAAACATCTTAAAACTTAATCACATGGTATAAACGATGAATTTCACTTAACACTATATCATTCTCACTGAATTATTATAGTAGCCATACAGTACAAACAAGCCAGAGGCTTTTATTACACTCACACCATTTTGATATTGTCTAAGGGAGTATAGTGAGTTATGCAAGTATAGCAGTATGGCAAGAATAATAGTAAATGGGCACATATACTAATACTTATGGTGACATTAGAATATTTATTTATACAGGCTGGAAGTAAGTTAAAAGAGATAAACATGTTAAATGTATATAATAATAACAAAGGTTGACAAAAAAAACATTTTTTTCACTACTGGTTAATTTTGTAGATTTGATACTGCTGAATTCAAATATGGCAATCATATTACTATAACACCCATCAATTTTGAGGAAGAAGGAATTAAAGTCAAACACTTTAAGTTTCTATTAAAAAAGGTTTCGTATATTTTAAGAAAATGCTACATACAGTACTAAATACTGAACAATGGGTCTGGTAACCTTATTCTATTTAAAAAAATGTTTACCTCATAACAAAATCTTTATTTTGTTGTTTATTGCCTTTTATAATTGGTGTTTCCCATACGAGATTCCAAAAGTAGTCTGCCTACTTGGACTCCATTTTCCTTGGTATATTTTTACCATTTGAGAAATAATATGGTGAAACCTTTCAACTGTGCTCATCAGAGACCACTCCCAAGTGAGCATTAGCAGTATCAACTTCCACAATGACAGATGAAAATTTGTTCCAGAAATCAACCACTCACTGGCTAAATGCAAATTTCTGCACATCTACTCTGCAACTGTCTTTCCTCAATTTGAATTTATGCCCCCTCAAGTGTGTAATCTGAATAAGAGGAAGAATCCCATCAGCATTGAGCTTGCTCAAACCATTCAAAGATTTACACACCTCAATCAGATCACCTCACAGGTGCCTAGTCTCCAGATGCACAATTTGCAGAACTAAAGCTTTTCTTGGTAAGAGCACCACTTTGTTCCTCTCACTAATCTCACTACCCCTCTCTGTACTCTTTCATTCCAGCAGCTCTACATCCTCCCTAAAATGAGGTCTCCAGACCTGCATGCAGTACTCAAGGTGTGGCCTCACCATTGCCTTATACAAGGGGATAATCACCTTCTTATCCCTGCTAGCAAAGTTCCTGTATATCATTGCAGAACAGGCTGCCAGAGCAGGGCACTGGCAGCCTGTCTGCAATGCTCAAAAAACTTCATATCTGACTGCACAATTACAACCAAGTGTTTTTCATTTTTTACTACCCTGAGTGTAGTACTGCACAGTTAGTACGTTACTCTGGGGTTACTATTACCTATATGCAAAACTTTGCATTTTTCAATGTTAAACTTCATTTGCCACCTCTCAGCCCATCTGTCCAACTTTTCTAGATCCTGCTGCACGTTTTCAGGAAAAAAAAGTCTAAATGGGAATGTACACTAAAAGGCAACGCGACGCTGTCACCCCTCTTGCTAGTAGACAAACCCACCACTTGGGAGGTATATGAGTACACTGCATCAGCATCATTACATTCAAGTAGATGGCAATTTGAAGTCAGTATGGATAAACATCGTGAGTTATCAGACTTTGAAAGAGGGATGATAGTGGATGCCTGACGCATGGGTCACTATCAAGGAGGTGGTACAGAAATTGCACTATCCCTGTTCGACAGTATCAAGAGTGTATCGGGAATACGCCATTTCCAGAATAACATCTCATTGTGGACAGCGCTGTGGGTGGAGAAAGGTGGTGCATGAATGTGGCCGCCGACGTCTGTCTCGCATTGTTTCAGCCAACCAGAGAACGACAGTGGCACAAATCACTGCAGACTTCAACAAGGGAGGTGCCAGAAACATCTCCACCAAGGCCTTCAGGTGATCACTAGCTGTAATAGGTTATGGTAGTCATCAACCCACCAGAGTCCCATTGCTAACACCACGACACAGGACTCTATGCCTAAACTGGGCAAAAGAGCGTCAGCACTGGACATTGGAATGATTGGAAATGGGTCCCGTTTCCAATTATTTTTAATGGATGGGAGGGTGCACAGCTGGAGGACACCACACAAAGATATGCACCCGTCATGTCAACAAGGAACTGTTCAGGCAGGTGGATGGTCAGTAATGGTCTGAGGCATGTTCAAATGGCATACGTTGGGACCTCTGGTACATTTAAATGCATCTCTGAACAGTCCATCCTTGCAGACCATCTGCTTGTTTGTTATTTGGTTTTTAGGAGCATTAGCAACTAAGGCCATATTGCTCTGGGATACACGGTGGTCATTCCCTGACCTTTCTGCATCCTCTGTATTTGGTAGTCACGGGCTCAAACCCCGGTCTATCAAGAAGCGTGTGCTACGCACTGCTGCATCTGCCCACCTGGCTACGGAGATGCCTGCAGACCATCTACATCCCTTCATGGTCAACTGTGCACTCACAGGGCAATGGAAGTCATTAATTAATGACTCAGCTCTAACAGAGTGAATTCCTCATCTTCGAACCATGTTCTTGTCACCATGTCGTGGTGACAAGAACATCGTTCAAAGAGCATTCCACAGATTTTATCAGCGTCAGATTTTATTGCTGAAGATAGCACATTGCATTCCACTTTTCAGTTTGAGAAATCTTGCCCTGCTCAAACAGCTTAAACTTCTCGAATACCAGATACCAATTCTTTAAATGCTGATCTACAGGTAATTCTCCAGTGGGGCAAAGATAACTTAGTTGATTTCAGTCCTTCTTAAACTCAGTCCTGTCTGATACTGCACAAAAAAGTATTCTTCTTCTGCTATGCTTATCTTCGATGACATTCAAATTTCTAGGCAAGAATATATATTTCTGTTAGGGATTACCCTGACCTCTCTCTCTCTCTCTCTCTCTGCTTAAGCACATTACATATATTGCTTCCTCTGCAGCTAAAAAACTGGGTTTTCTCTTTTACTCTCGACAAAAGAGAAAACCCAGAGTGAAGAGTTGTTTTCTTCTAAACAACTGTTCACTCTGTACATATCACAAATCCACCCTATAATGGAATATTGTTACCACATCTGGGCGGTGACCCCCCAAAACCTCTCTCTGGCTTCTAGATTCCATTCAAAAGAGGCAATTAGGTTAATTAATGACTCAGCTCTAACAGAGTCCCTCCACTCTCTGTCTCATAGATGTTCTATTTTTGCTGCATGCCTTTTCTATAGACATTTTCATTGGCATAGTCCTTCTGAATTGTCTTCTTTAATTCCTGCTCTCTCTTCCAAACTAATCTGAACACATGCCGCAACCAGTCAACATTCTTTTAATGTCCAACTTCAAACTCACAGAACCAACTTTTCTTCTTCCTCATTAATTCATTCAACTTCCATTCTCTAGAACCACCTTCCTTTATATTTATTTCCTGAAAATTATAATCTACAGAAGTTCAAGTCTAATGTCAACAAATATCTTCTTTCTCTTCAACCTCCAACCCATGCATGGTACTAAGTAGTACAGGTTCTAATACCTCTCGTGTTTGTTGTTTTCATTAAAAAAAAAAAAAGGATATTACATGTGATTTCAGTCTTTCTAACTTAATACAGAAATCGCAGATTAATCTCTCATGCAGGACCGAGTGAAATATCTTTCAAGCCCAGATAAACAATGTCAAAGTTATTTCCTGTATCCGATTAATGAATGACACTACAATTTTTTTTTCAGGCTAGTTAAACAAGATTTTGTCTTTTCAAAGCTATGCTTTTCCATTCAGAATACTAATTCTACCTTATATTGTATTCTTAATCATTACGTCCATGCCTTTTCCATGATTTCCAAGATTTTACAATCCAAATTCTTGCAATTATCCTGAATGGCTTGATACATACCCTTGCCAGTTCCTTTAAAATTAGTTGGCTTGGTTTTCTTCTACCTCAGAGAAGTGTTCTAGTAATTGCTTAAAACAGAAAATCCCACTACAGAAGCACTGATAATATTTTGCAATCATGGAAGACAAGGGACTCTTATTGCACTCTGGACATAAAAAAAGTTATTAGATAGGGGAGATATATAGTTTTATAATCCAAGTAGGCTGGATCTACATAGGTTGCTTGTCAGTGCTAAAATGTTGTTGCTTGGTAAATGTTAATTTTATATCATAATCTTATGAGAGACTTGTTCTAGCAGTTCACGAGTTATAATATAAAAGAAGTAAAATGGTTTAATGTTTATTCATATTAAAAAAAAAAAAAAAAAAAAAAAGAGTAGGAATTTAGATGATTTAAATTGAGATTTTTTTTTTCTCCAAATGAAATAAATACAAATTGTGTATTTATTTATTTTCAAGGATATTTTGAGGACATTTTTTTTTATAATGACAATAAAATATATTTAATACAGCTAATTAAAATGATCTTTATTTATTTAATATATTCACCTCTAATAAACTTGACATTGGATTTAATACAGTCTTTTCTACTTCTGTTTGATAGTTTAGAAGTTCATTTCCAAGAGTTCCTTGGACACTGGCACATTCTCCTAATACGGTGCTGAAAATAAAATCATGTTAACTGCTCAAACATTAATTTCAGTGGTCAGTTATTTAACTTAAAATATTAAGATTAAAAAAAAAAATTAACATCATGACATTTTACACATGAAATGAGAAAGTATGATTAAAGATACTTAAAATATATCACTTTTTTTAAAATATTATATACAAACTAAATAGAAATTTTCCACACTATCTCCCATTCATGGGATAGTTTCACAGTACATCTTATGAATGATGTCTGTCTCAAGACAGACAATTTCATATTTTTAATAAACTTTATAGATCAGGGATATGACCCAGGCAGCAGTTTGCATGTTAAACAAGTTTTCTTAACTTGCAAACTTTGAAAGTAAGTTTGCAAGTTTATTCTACATATCATATCTGAATCAGCAGATATGATATGTAGCATACTGCATACTGCAGTATGCTGTATATATAATACAGCATACTGCAGTATGAAACTGCAATAGTTCCTGTATATCAGTGCAGAATACACTGCCAGAGCAGGGCATTGGCAACCTCAGATGCAATGCTCAGAAAACTTCATATCTGACTGTGCAATTTCCCCCAGGACTTTTTCATTCTTCACTACCCTGAGTGTAGTACTGCACAGTTAGTACGTTATTCTGTGGTTACTATTACCCATACACAATACTTTTGTCAATGTTAAATTTCAGTTTCCACCTCTCAACCCATCTGTCCAACTTTTATAGATCCTGCTGCAAGTACAAGACTCGGGACAGTTATCTCCTATAATTGTCTCAAGTATTGTATATGAGAGTAACTGATAGCTATTTTTTTTTTTTTTTATGAAAACCCCAAACACAAAAGGTATCAAAACCTATAGTACTTAGTACCGTGCATGGGTTGAAGGAGAAGTATGGGGGGAGGGAGATGCCGGAAACTTTGCTCTAGAGACTAAACATGGGTTTCACCACTTCAAGCCTCCAATAAGCAAAGTGGTGGTATTTCACCGGTTGATGAAAGTCATCTACCACCTAAAATACCTAAAAGTTGCAATTAAGTTTTATAGGTTGCATTCGGGATTGAACCTGGAGAATCATACCAAATAATCTGCCATATGTAGATCACAGCTTATTCAAGAGAAGAGCATACATCATTGGATGCACACCTCCATGCATTTTTGCCATAATAACATAGACTTGTAAAAACAAAGTCTGTGAAATTTTGAAAGTGCCCTCAATATACACTTTTCCGATTCTTTTAGTAAAAATGCATTTCTCTGTCTTCCAAAGAAATGAATTCTGCATGACGCTTGGCCACTGTCACCAAACAAATTTTCTGTCTTGAGTTCATTACAGAAATAGGTTTGGAAACTATTAGGAATCACTAATGATTCTATGTTTGACATAGAATTATAGACTATGATTATGGTTACCATATTTTCTGAATGAAAAGATACACCAACATTTTAGATGGCAACTTTTGGGAATATTTTAGTGTATATATTTGGCCCAAATTCACAAGTGTTTATTTACTAAATAAAAAATGTCAGTGTAAAATCTTATAGTTTTTGTAGAATGCCAAACTTGTTACTGTTATTGTTACACTCATCACTCAAGTTATTGTCCAATTTTTCATTTTCTTCAAAAACTTGGTAGGCAACTGTCTTGTATTTCACTAACTCCAATGAATTTTTCATCTGGCCATGCCTGTGAAGTTATTAGTTGCTTCATTCATCTTTTTGAAATTTGGTGCCTCCATCCATTTGGGCCATTCCTCATATATCAATGCTTTTAAAACAGTTCTTAGCCTTTTTTGTACTTTCACAATAGCTTAACATCCTTATTGTAATTTGAAAAGACGTTGTTTAAAGCCACTGTCTGTGTATTTCAACTTAAAACTGAAGTAAAAAATAAAATTTATTAAATAAACAAAAAAAAAAAAAAAAAGAATATTTTGGGATGCTCTCTCACTCCTCTAGAGAGCCTCCTTGGTTAAGAACTCCTAATTGAACACTATCCTTTTTGTTGCTTCTGATATTAACTGGTCATACACACTAAAAACTACCTCTTCAGGCCACTAAAGTTTTAACCATATTTTCTCAAGCCACAGGAGATCAGAAGATCACTACATGGACGTAGTATATAACTTTGGGCTATAAGACACAGGGACTTTTAGGCAACATTTTCCCAGGAAAACAAAAATCTTGTGATGGTTAAATACAGTATTTCTGATAAGATGAAAGAAAAGAGCAATCATGTTTTCTTAACTTATACCTATATATTTTAACATTAAATGAAAAAGGGATTTTCTTCATGGTACGGACTTCATTATCTATATAATTAATCTAATATACCTGATATAAAACAAACAGTACCAAAAAAAAAAAAAAAAAACTCACCCAAGAATAGAATTCTTATTTAGGCTGTTGCTAGAATCTTGCATACATTGAGAGAGCATTATCTGAGGCATTTTCTTCTGTAATAAGAAAAGTCAAAGAGATAATTCAGTTCAGAAAACCTTGCCCATTTTCTAATTTAATTAAACACCATATATTTAATAATACACATAACAAGCTGATAAATATGAAATATAAAACCAACATTCTTTTATTTAAAATATGGCAGAAATAAAAAAGGGTCAACGTAAAAATTCTTAAAACTATTTCTACTTTGACTAGTCAGTGAATCTCCCAGTTGTACAGTGAATATAAAATCTGGAGACAGAAGAGTTTGTAGTATGAATGTAACTTAACACACCAAAAAACAATGATGACAGTGAAATTTAATATTTAGAACGTAATAATCTGACTTCTTTGCTGTCAACCAAGTGTAGAGTACACTTGGTTGACAGAAAAAGAAGTCAGATTATTACGTTCTAAATTCAAAATCTCCCATTATGACCAACTTGGGCTGCCAAGATCATAAAACATAAAAGGACAAAAAAAAATCAAAAAGAAAGAATATATAGGAATATACTAGCCATTCATTTCATAATGTATGCATGGGATAAACATGAATACATGATGAAATGGCAAACCATGTTGTCATGGTTTGACAGCTGTGAATTTGTATTTTGTATTGGTGCTCATGCAGCCACCTTCAAATTTTGATTTTAATTGCAAAATGAAAAAATTCCAACAGCAGATAAAATTTAGTTTCTTTCTGTTAAATTACATACATATGTTCACTAATACCAGTGACATCCATTAACAAATTCCTTTCAGAATTGCAATGTCAAAAACCAACTAACAAATATTTTAAAAATAAAATACTCAAAATAAAGCTTAACCATTGCCTTAGGAAACAGCATAATCACCTCCTTATCCCTGCAGGATAAAATTTCTTTATATAATCAACAAAACCCCACAAGCTATACTGACAGCCTGTCTGCACTTCTCAGAGAAGTTCATAACTGATTGTACAATTACACCCCCCCCCAGGTGTTTTTCATTATCCATTGCCCTAAATGGGGTACCACACAGTTGGTATGTTAATCAACAATTATAGCAACCCAAATGCAGTACCTTGCATTTTTGACTGTTAAACATCAGTTACCACTGCTCCCATCTGCCTAATTTTTTTTATATCTTGTTGCAGTAGCATTCTCTAATTGCTGTTGTCGGGTTTTTTTTTAGGAGCATTAGCAACTAAGGCCATATTGCTCCGGGGATATGTGGTGGTCATTCCGCATCCTCCGTATTTGGTAGTCACAGGCTCGAACCCGGGTCTAATCAAGAAGCGTGTGCTACGACACTGCCGCTCCTGCCCACTTGGCTACGGAGGAGTCATTCTCTAATTACTCTCATTCATTCCCTAACATTAGTCAGAAAAAAGAAGAAAAATTCCCATTGATAACCACTCTATGTTTTCTCCCAGTGAGCCACCCTTTATTCACAGCTGCAACTTACCCTTAATGCCAGTTTGTACAGCAATATTTTATGAACAATGGTATCAAAAGCTTTTCTGAAATTAAAGTATGTGATTTTTATTTCCTGTATGCAGAAAATAATTTTCTAAATTTTCTGCATCCAGGTCCTTTGTTACTACATCAGAGAATCCAATCAGATTTGTCAGTCAAAATTATCCCTTAATGAATCCATGATATGAGTGCAGTATAACTGAATTCAGGTCAATATGGTTCTAACTTACTTCTTTAGCAAAAGAGACCTCCATTATTTTCCCTGGAACAGATATCAAGTTAACAGGCCTGTAATTACTAATGTCACTCTTACCTTCAC
Source organism: Mastigoproctus giganteus (assembly GCF_048544385.1). NCBI lineage: Eukaryota > Metazoa > Arthropoda > Arachnida > Uropygi > Thelyphonidae > Mastigoproctus > Mastigoproctus giganteus. Next base: position 3,599,697 of record NC_143578.1, on the reverse strand, counting down.
CCTTGTGAACTGGGAATCCATTTCCACATCTTAAGTCCACAGAAACTGCTGCTGAATCCACGCACACACTCCAAATCATGGCTAAAGGCCTGCTTGCCTCTTTCACTGGTTGCCTTATAAATGGACAGAAAAATCCCATCCACCACAAATGTTAGCTTCAATTCTCTTATACTTTCCACTCAATTATCACAAAACCATTCAGTTCCCTGACAGGAATTTGATAAACTTCAGGCATCCCCATCCTTAAAGAATTCCTCATGTGTGAATGTAAATGCAAAATACCTATTCAGTTTGTAGCAACCTGAGCAGAATCAGAAACATTAATTACTTAACAAGTACAGGTCACTGTTGAAAAAAAGCCGTGAATTACGGTTGAATTTAAAAGTGTCAGCAATTCTGCCCAGACACGATAGGTGGGAGTATATGATGAGAGCCTTGTCGATCAATTCGGCGATGGAAAGATTGTGCAAAGCTCAAGGGGTAGGTCAGTTGTTAGGTGGGTTGGAAAACTGCTAGCTTGGGAGGATACAAGGACTAATAGATTAACAGTAGCCACTGGCAGAGGTGAAAGTGATTCTTACGCTGTTTCTATTGGAATGAGCAGCAGCCTGGAAAACAAGATGCAGGGTATTTCAGAGACTAATGGGAGTCATTGCAGTACAAGTAAACACATGGGTTGTGTTAGGGTAGTAAGAATAGGAACAGGTGCATGTATACTTGCATGTACACCAATGCTAGGAGTTTGGTAAATAAATTTGATGAATTTGAGGTATTGCTCAAAACATCAAAGGAAGATATCATTGGGATATCAGAGACGTGGCGTCACAAAGATATAAGGAATGCAGAACTGGAATTTGGGGAGACCAATGTGTACAGAAAAGATAGACAGGATAGGAAGGGAGGAGGTGTTATGCTATTAGTTAAGAAACACAAAATACAAGGAAGTGAAGCCAGTCGATATCGCTGGATGGTGCTGTGTCGAGTCAGTTTGCTGGGACATAAGCATTGGAAGATCAAAATTGAGAGTAGCAGTGTGCTATAGGCCTAATGACTCTGATGAGTATAATAAGAAACTGTACAGGGAAATAGAGTGGGCCAGAAAAATCAGAGAGTCTTATAATGGGGGATTTTAATTTCCCAGATATTGACTGGAATTTGTGGGTTGGTCACTCACACACTAGCACGGCTTTTGTGGATTTATTAGATGACTGTTTCTACATCAGCATGTTCGGGAGGCAAATAGAGGGAGTAATACTCTTGATCTGAATATCAGTAATGATTCTTCATTCATTAAGAATCTGCATATAAAGCAACCACTAGGTGGCAGTGATCAGTGTGCTGAAATGGGATTTACTCAAAGAGGTAACAACCATCAGGGGTAAAGGGAAGGGTTTTTGCTTTTGTAAAGGCGACTACGATGGTCTGAGACAGTATTTCAATTCTATACAGTGGGACCAACTGATGATGTTACCAACAGCAATTCAAAATGGGAAGCATTCAAAGAATTTATCTTGGAAGCTACTAGGCTTTACATACCAACTAAGAAATACTATTCAAGGTTTAGGCCTAAATGGATGACAGATGATGAACTAATGAGACATATGACAGAGAAGTAAAATGCATGGTATACATAAAAATTAATGGGTGACATGGACGTCTATGATAGATATAAGCTGGTCTGTAACCAAGTCACAAAGGAGATTAGCCAAGCAAAGGCAGATTATGAGAAATCCTTGGCAAAGCATTAGCATTAGTAGAGGCATATGATGCAAGAAAGCAAGCTTATGCAGCATCAGCCAAAAAAAAAAAAAAAAAACACTTCCATTTCACCCCTCCGTTCATTCGAAACACCTGTCCAGCTGAGCCTTAAATTTATTTAGGCTATCAACTTCCACAATAAGGGATGGAAGTCTGTTCAACCAAACAACTACCCGGTGGCGAAAGGCAAATTTCCGCACATCTATCCTACATCTGTCTTTCCTCAATCTGAATTTATGCCCTCTGAGGTGATTATTCTGAGCAAGAGGAAAAATCCCATCGGCATTGAGCATGCTCAAACCATTCAAGGATTTATACACCTCTATCAGATCACCTCGCTGGTGCCTAGTCCCCAGATATTGTAATTTGCAAAACTTAAGCCTTTCTTCATAAGCGCAACCCTTTGTTCCATTCACTAATCTTGTTGGCCTTCTCTGTACTCGTACCTTCCAGCAGCTCTACATCCTTCTTGAAATGAGGCCTCCAGACCTGTATACAGTACTCAAGGTGTGGTCTGACCATTGCTTTATAGAAGGGAATAATCACCTCCTAATCCCTGCTAGAAAAATTCCTGTATATCATTGACAAGACACCATGAGCTACTATTGCAGCCCATCTGCACTGCTCAGAGAACTTCATATCTGCCTGCACAATTACCCCCAGGTCCTTTTCATTCTCTACCACTGTCAATGTAGTACCACAGAGTTGATATGTTGCTCTGGGGTTGCTGTTTCCCCATATGTAGTACTTTACATTTGTGAATGTTAAACTTCATTTGCCACCTCTCAGCCCATCTGCTCAACCTTTACAGATCCTGTTGCAGCAGCAGCATAGCGTCAGTAGCGTCCTTAACAACCCAGCCAACCTTTGTATCGTCTGCAAACCTGGACATTAGCTTAATATACCATCATCAATATCATTTATATATACAGAAAACAATAATGGACCCAACAGGGAACCCTGAGGGACTCCACTAATAACATTAGTCCACAATGAGCAGTGTCCATTAATTACCACTCTCTGTCTTCTCCGCCTCAATCATCCCTTTATCCATAGCAGCAATTTGCCTCCAATGCCACACTACTCCAATTTGTGCAACAGTCTCAAAAGCCTTTCTAAGATCCAAATATATATAATATCAAAGTTATTCCCTGCATCCAGTTCTTTTGTGACCACATCATTGTACATAATAAAACACGCCTGCGTGCTCTGGATTCATAATTTATTTATTTTTGTTACACAGAGCATTAAAACTATGATAAATGAATTAGCTTTCGGCTGGGTGGCAGCCTTCATCAGATTAAAATACTTTGAATGGCAGTTAGAATAGAGATGCACTGCCAGGATGGTGCGTGAGACACGTGGTTAATTGTTTGTTGATGTTTGTGGCTGTGACATATGGTGGTGACGTGGCCAGCATTTGTCCATGGACAGAATTACTGTTTCTGTGATGGGGTTAAGTTGACAACCACTGTTCCTGTTCAACGAGGTATCCGAGCATTTTATACTTAACGATTCCAACCAGGTGCGCCTTAGGTAATGGTGGGACTTGTCTACAACCACGACATCGCGGTGTGGGTCGATGTCGTGGTGGGTTGTCCAGACATGCTCGGCAATAGCTGAGTGTTCTACATCCGCCAAACGGATCGCCCTTTTATGTTCTGAAAGGTGTTTCTCGAGACGACGACCAGTCTCTCCAAAGTAGCAGCTCGTGCAGTCACGGCAAGAGATGCGATAGACCACACCACTCTGTAGAAGGGTGGGGACAGGTGTTTTTATGTTGGAAAGGAGAGAATGCAGTTTCTTGCCTGGGAGTTGGATGCACTTTACCCCATGCGATTTTAAGATTCTACCGATCTGCTGTGACAGGTTAGGGTAGTATGGGATGAATGCCCTCGTGGAAGACTCGTCACTGTTGGCGTTGCTGTTGGTCGTCACGTTGTCGCGTGCTTGTAGATCACATCTGTTAAGGACATCGATGGGGTAGCCACACCTCGTAAGGTCTACTTTGACTCTGGTGATCTCTTTGCGCCTTTCATCTGCAGAGCTGGAGTGTCCAGGCGCGAGTTAGCAAGGTTCGGGCGGTTGAGAGGAGGTGGCCCCGTGTGTGTGCTGACTGGAAGTTGGTAAATTGGCCAGCACACATAGGCTTACGATAAACTGTCGTCTTTAAGCATGTGTCTTCGCGCCGGACAAGTGTATCTAGGTATGGTATAGAGTTGTTCGACTCCAGCTCAACCGTGAATTTTATGAAGGGCGACAGTGAGTTGAGGTGGGTTAGGAGTCGCTGACTTGAGTCTCTAGGGATCACTACGAACACATCTTCTACGTAGCGACACCAAAAGGCGATGTGATCCGGTGCGTGTGTAAACGCACGTCCCTCTAACTCCTCCATCACGATGTTTGCTGTGACCGAGCTGACAGGGGAACCCATGGCTGTGCCATGTATCTGCTGGTAGATTGAACCATTAAACATGATTGCACCCCCTGTTAAGCACAGTCTGAGGGCGGCGGAAATGTCATCAGGCGTCAGCTTAGTTCTGTCGCTGAGGGTTCCATCATTGTCCAAGAGTTGTTTTGCGCAAGAGATGGCAAGTTCCACAGGGATGGAGGTAAAGAGTGATATGACATCGAACGATGCCATGACTTGATCTTGCGAGATGGATATAGTGCGGATCCTTTCTATGAACTCAACACTGTTGGAGACGGTGTAGGTGGTCTTGCCAACTAGAGGAGAAAGAAGTCTCGAGACAAATTTAGACAGCTCGTAAGTCGGTGATCCACAGCAGGATACAATAGGTCTTAGTGGCGTGCCTTCTTTGTGCACTTTCGGCAGGCCGTAAAACTGTGGGATCTGACACCCGGAGGCACGGAGGTGATACGGGTTGACTGTGTGATTTTCCCTTGCTTCAGCCAAGTGTTGGTGAGGATATTCACCTCTGACTCCCATCGTTCCAAAGCCTTGTTGGGGTCGATGGTTAGGGGTTTGTAGACGGTAGTGTCTCGTAAGAGCAGTAAGGCTTTCGCCATGTAATCAGTGTGGTTCATTACAACTGTACGACGGCCTTTGTCCGCCGGTAGAATGACGATGGACGAATCCCGTTTCAGTACCTTGAGGGTAGAAATCTGTATACAGCTGAGGTTTGAAGAGACGGGGCGAGCATGGTGTAGAACTTCTGCAGTCTTTAAGCGGATTGCGTTGGCTACATCTTCTGGGAGGCGTGATAAGCTTGCTTCCACACCCAAGGCGATGTCGGTGATTGGTGGGTGCTTTGGATTTTAATCTGATGAAGGCTGCCACCCAGCCGAAAGCTAATTCATTTATCATAGTTTTAATGCTCTGTGTAACAAAATAAATAAATCACATCATTGTATCCAATCAAATTGGTCAGGCAAGACTTTCACTTAACAAAACCAAGCTGTGTCCGAGCTATAACTGAACTCTTGTCTAGATGATCCTGCAGTGGTTCTTTAATCAGTGCCTCCATTAATTTTCCTGGAACAGAAGTCAAACTCACAGGTCTATAATTACTTGTGTCAGCCTTTGATCCTCCTTTGTCAATTGGGGTCACATTTGCACATCTCCAGTCTATGGGTACCTCCCGTGAATACAAGGAAGCTCTCATAATTATGGCTAACAGTTTGCTTACTTCCTTTGCTGCCTCCTTTAATATAACTGGATAGATCCCATCCACCCCAGGTGCCTTTCTTGTTCAACAATTTCTCTTCCACTTGACTCTCAGTTATTACAAGGTTATCTAGCTTACTGCCAGAGTTGAATACACCTCTGGCATTCCCCTCGCTGAATAACTACTCATGTGTGAATGTCGATGCAAAATATTCATTTAGTTTGTTAGCTACCTGAGCAGGATCATCAACAGTTGAACCATCGATATCAAGTGGACCAATCCGATTCATCCCCTTCCTTCTAGAGTTTACATAAGCAAAAAACTCTTTGCTGTTTTTCTTTGCATCCTTTGCCAAAGATTTCTCATAATCTACCTTTGCCTGCATAACCTCCTTTGTGACTTGGTTACAGACCAGCTTATATCTATCATAGGCTTCTGTGTCATGTGTAAAATTTATATGTATCCCATGCATTTCTATTCTCTGTCATGTATCTCATTAGTTCATCTGACATCCATTTAGGCCTAAACCTTGAACAATATTTCTTAGTTGTTATGTAAAGCCTAGTAGCTTCCAAGATAAGTTCTTTGAATGCTTCCCATTTTGAATTTGCTGTTGGCAACATCCTCAGTTGGTCCCACTGTATAGAATTTAAATACTGTCTCAGACCATTGTAGTCGCCTTTACGAAAGCAAAAACCCTTCCCTTTACCCCTGATGGTAGTTACCTCTTTTAGTAAATCCCACTTCGGCATACTGTGATCACTGCCACACAGTGGTTCCTTTATCTGCAGATTCTTAATGCATGAAGAATCACTACTGATAATCAGATCAAGAGTATTACTCCCTGTAGTTGCCTCTCGAACATGCTGATGTAGAAAACAATCATCCAATAAATCTCCAAAAGCCTTGCTAGTGTGTGAGTACCCAAACCACAAATTCCAGTCAATATCTGGGAAATTAAAATCCCCCATTATAAGACTTTCTGATTTACTGGCCCACTCTATTTCCCTGTACAGTTTCTTATTATACTTATCAGAGTCATTAGGCCTAAAGCACACTCCTACTCTCAATTTTGATCTCCCAATGCTTATGTCACACCAAACTTACTCGACACTGCACTGTACAGCGATGTCGACTGGTTTCACTTCCTTGGATTTTATGTGTTTCTTAACTGATAGCATAATCCCTCCTCCCTTCCTATCCTGTCTATCCTTTCTGTAGACGTTGTACTCCCCAAATTCCAGTTCTGCATTACTTATATCTGTGTGACACCACGTCTCTGATATCACAACAATATCTGCCTTTGATATTTTGAGCAATACCTCAAATTCATCAAATTTTTTTACCAAACTCCTAGCATTGGTATACACGCAAGTGTTCACTTGTACTGCAATGACCCCTAGCAGTCTCTGAAATATCCTGCATATTGTTTTCCAGGCTGCTGCTCATTCCAATAGCAGCAGTGCTAGAATCACTTTCACCTCTGCCAGTGGCTAATGTTAATCTATTATTCCTCGTATCCCCCCAAGCTAGCAGTTTTCCGACCCACCTAACACTGCCTCGATAGCATCAGAAAATATTCTTGCACCCTTTCTATTTAAGTGTATCCCATCCCTGTAGAAGCAGTCTCTCCTGTTAACAAGTACAGACCAGGCTGAAAAAAATTCTACCCCTTTTGAGCCTTGCAAAATCTTTCCAGGACCGAATTGATAGACAAGGCTCTCATCATATACTCCCTCCTATCGTGTCTGGGCAGAATTGCAGACACTTTCAAATTCAACCCCAATTCACGGCTTTTTTTCAACAATGACCTATACTTGTTAAGCAATTCTTCCGGTCTACTACTCTTAAAGGATGCAAAGAAAAACAGAAAAAGTCACGAAGGAGATTAGGCAGGAAAAGTCAAATTATGAGAAATTCTTGGCAAAGGATGCAAAGAAAAACAGAAGAGTTCTTTACCTGTATAAACTCTAGAAGGAAAGGAATGAATCAGATTGGTACACCGGATATTGATTGTTTAACTGTTGATGATTCTGCTCAGGTGGCTAACAAACAAAACGAGTATTTTGCATCTACATTCATACATGAGGAGATATTCAGGAAGGAGAATGCCAGAGGTGAAGTAAACTCTGGCAGTGAGCTAGATGATTTTGTAATAACTGAGAGGAAAGTGGAGGAGAAATTGTTGAGGATAAACATAAAAAAGGTACCTGGGGTGGATGGGATCTATCCAGTTATATTAAAGGAGGCAGCAAAGGAAGTAAGCAAACGCTTAGCTATAATTATGAGAGCTTCTTTGGACTCAGGGGGAGGTACCCATAGACTGGAGATGTGCAAATGTGACCCCAATTCAAAAGGGAGGATCAAAGGCTGACACAAGTAATTACAGACCTGTGAGTTTAATTTATGTTCCAGGAAAATTAATGGAGGCACTAGTTAAAGAAGCACTGCAAGATCGTCTAGACAAGACTTCAGTTATAGCTAGGACACAGCATGGTTTTGTTAAGGGAAAGTCTTGCCTGACCAGTCTGATTGGATACTATGATGTGTGGTCACAAAGGAAATGGATGCAGGGAATAACTTTGATATTATATATTTGGATCTTAGAAAGGCTTTTGATACTGTTGCACATGGAAGACTGCTGCACAAATTGGAGCAGAGTGGCATTGGAGGCAAATTGCTGCTATGGATAAAGGGATGGTTGAGGGGGAGAAGACAAGAGAGTGGTAAGCAATGGACACTGCTCATCGTGGACTAATGTTATAAGTGGAGTCTCTCAAGGTTCAGTGTTGGGTCCATTGTTGTTTTCTGTATTTATAAATCATATTGATGTTAGTATATCAAGCTTAATGTCCAAGTTTCCAGATGATACAAAGGTTGGCAGGGTTGTTAATGACACTACTGACAGTATGCTCCTGCATCAGGATCTGGAATGGTTGAGCAGATGGGCTGAGAGGTGGCAAATGAAGTTTAACATTGACAAATGTAAAGTACTACATATGGGGAAACAGTAACCCCAGAGCAACGTATCAACTCTGTGGTACTACACTGACAGTGGTAGAGAATGAAAAGGACCTGGGGGTAATTGTGCAGGCAGATACGAAGTTTTCTGAGTAGTGCAGACGGCCTGCAAAAGTAGCGCAAGAGTAGATCAATTCGGCCCTGGAGGAAATGTGCAAGGCCCAAGGGGTAAAATATTTTTCAGCGTGGTCTGTGCTTGTTAACAGGAGAGACTGCTTCTACAGGGATGGGATACACTTGGCTTTTGGCCGTGAAGGGTATTGTGTACGGCATGTGCGTTTTGTATGCAATAAAGAGTTCTTCTACTTAAATAGAAAGGGTGCAAGAATATTTGCTGATGCTATTGAGGCAGTGTTAGGTGGGTTGCAAAACTGCTAGCTTGGGGGGAATTCACAGACTAAAAAGGTTAAAAGTAGCCGCAGGCAGAGGTGAAGGTGATTCTTGCACAACTTCTATTAGAATAAGTAGCGACCTGGAGTGATGGGTGCTGGGGGTTTCAGGGACTGATGGCAGTCATCATGAAACAGGTGGGTATATGGGATGTCTTATGTAATACCTAGGAATAGGTGCATGTATACCAATGCTAGAAGTATAGTAAATAAATTTGATGAATTTGAGGTGTTGGTCAAGACATCAGAAGCAGATATTGTTGGGATATCAGAGACGTGTTGTCACACTGATATTAGGAATGCAGAATTGGAATTTGGGGAGTACAATGTGTACAGAAAGGATAGACAGGATAGGAAGGGAGGAGGTGTTATGCTGTTAATTAAGAAAAACATAAAATCAAAAGAAGTCCATCCAGTTGATATAGATGAACAGTGCACTGTTGAGTCAGTTTGGTGTGACATAAGCACTGCAAAAGCAAAAATAACAGTAGGAGTGTGTTATAGGCCTAATGACTCAAATGAACAATTGTACAGAGAAATAGAGTGGGCTAGTAAATCAGAATGTCTTATAATGGGGGATTTTAACTTCCCAGATATTGACTGGAACTAGTGGGTTGGTCACTCACACACTAGTAAGACGTTTGTGGATTTTTTGGATGATTGTTTTCTGCAGCATGTTCGAGAGGCAACCAGAGAGGGTATTACTCTTCATCTGGTTATCAGCAGTGATCATTCGTGTATTAAGAATTTGCAGATAAAGGAACCACTAGGTGGCAGTGATGAAAGTGTACTGATGTGGGATTTACTTCAAGATATAATTACCATCAGGGGTAAAGGAAAGGGTTTTTGCTTCGGTAAAGATGAGTACAGTGGTCTCAGACAGTTTTTAAATTCTGTAGAGTGGGATCAACTGATGATGTTACCAACAGTAAATTCTAAGTGGGAAGCATTCAAGGAATTAATCGTGGAAGCTACTAAAATTTTCATACCTATTAAGAAATATTGTTCAAGGTTAAGGTGCAAATGGTTATCAAATGAACTAATGAAACTAGCGACAGAGAAGAAAAATGCATGGGATACATATAAATTATCAAGCGACTCAGAAGCCTATTGCAGATATAAGCTAGCCTGTACTCAGGTCACAAAGGAGGTTAGGCAGTCGAAGGCAGATAACGAGAAATCTTTGGCAAAGAATGGTAAGAAAAACAGGAAGGATTTCTTTACTTATATAAACTCTAAAAGGAAGGGGATGAATCAGATTGGTCCACTTGATATCAATCGTTCGACTGTTAATGATTGTGCTCAGATAGCAAACAAAAAAACTGAATGAGTATTTTGCATCTACATTTGCACTGAGGAGTTATTAAGGATTAAAAATGCCAGAAGATTATCAAATTGTAGCAGGGTGCTTAATGATTTTGTAATAACTGAGAGCAAAGTGGAGGAGAAATTGTTGAAGTTAAACGTAAGAAAAACACCTGGGGTGGATGGGATCTATCCAGTTATATTAAAGGCGGCGGCAAAGCAACTAAGCAAACTCTTAGCCATAATTATGAGAGCATCCTTGGACTCAGGGAGGTTCCCACAGACTGGAGATGTGCAAATATATCCCCAATTCACAAAGGGATGTCGTAGGGTAACTCAATCGAAGGGTGACACGAGTAATTACAGACCAGTTATTTTGACTTCTGTTCCGGGTAAAATAATGGAATCACTGGTTAAAGATGCATTGCAGGATCATCTAGACAAGACTGCAGCAATAATTCAGACACAGCATGGGTTTGTTAAGCATCTACATTGATATGATAAATTTGATAGGATATTATGATGTAGTTACAAAAGAACTGGATGCAAAAAACAATTTTGATATCATATCTTTGGATTTCAGGAAAGCTTTTGACACTGTTGCGCATGGAAGACTATTGTACAAATTGGAGCAAAATGGTATTAAGGGTAAGTTGGTACAATGGATAAAAGGATGGTTGAGTGGGAGAAGACAGAGGTTGGTAATTAATGGGTGCTGCTCTTCGTGGACTAATGTTATTAGTGGAGTCCCACAGGGTTCGATGTTGGGTCCTCTGTTGTTTTGTATATTTATCAATGATATTGATGAAGGTATATCAGGCTTAGTGTCGAAGTTTGCAGATGATACAAAGGTTGGCAGGGTTGTTAATGACAGTAATGGCAGTGTGCTACTGCAACAGGATCTAGATAATTTGGGCATATGGGCTAAGAAGTGGCAACTGAAGTTTAACCTTGACAAATGCAAAGTGCTGCATATGGATAGAAGTAACCCCAGAGAAATGTACCAACTGTGTGGTACTACACTTAAGGTGGTAGAAAATGAAAAAGACCTGGGAGTAATTGTGCAGTCAGATATGAAGTTTTCTGAGCAATGCACAGGCTGCCAGGGCAGGTCATGGAGTTTTGTTAATAATATATAGGAATTTTGCTAGCAGGGAAAAGGAGGTGATTGTCTCTCTGTATAAGGCAATGGTCAGGCCAAGCCTTGAGTACTGCGTACAGGTCTGGAGGCCTCATTTCATTAAGGATGTAGATTTTCTTAAGCGGGTATAGAGAAGGGCAACAAGATTGGTGAGGGCAATGACGGGATCCTCTTACCAAGAGAGGCTTAAGTTCTGCAAATTGCAGTGGCTGGAGACTAGGCACCTGCGCGGTGATCTGATTGAGGTATATAAGACCTTCAATGGATTGAGCATGCTGAATTCTGATTGGAACCTTCCACTTGTTCAGATTAAGAACCTAAGGGGGCATAAATTCAAATTAAGAAAAGGCAGATGAAGAATAGATGTGCGGAAATTTGCCTTTAGCCAGCGGGCGGTTAATTGCTGGAACAAACTTCCATCTGAATTTAAGGAGGACCTGGACAGACATTTGGAGGGAATGGTGTGATTTTTTTTTTTTTTTTTGGCTGATGCTGCATAAGTTCATACACTTGCTTTCTTGCATCACATGCCACTACTACTACTACTACTAACATGTTGCTGCTGTAGAAAACGGTCATCCAAAAATGTCTTGGTGTGCGAGTGACCACCCACAAGTTCCAGTCAATATCTGGAAAGTTATAATCCCCCATTATAAAATATTTTCTGATTTACTTGGCCAATCTATTTCTCTATATAGTGTTCATTGTACACATCACAGTCATTGGGCCTATAACACACTACTACTCTAATTTTTGCATTCACAGTGCTTATGTCACACCAAACTAACTAACACAGGCTGCCATTGTCAACTAACTGCACTGCCATAAATTTTATGTGCCTCCCTCCTGTCCTGTCCATTCATCCTACCTTCCTTACTTCCTTCCAGTACACATTGTACTCCCCATATTCAAATTCTGCCTCCCATACATCTGAATGATACCATATCTCTGATATCCCCACAATGTCTGCATTTAAGGTCTTAACCAGCATTTAAAATTCATCAAATTTATTTACTATGGTCCTAGCATTTGTGTACATGTGGTCCTTGAGGCTGTCACAGACATTCTCTCAGATATGCCAGACATGCTGTGCTTGCTACCTGGGAGTCTAAAACGCTGATGAAACTGATTTTCGGGTGACACTCAAAGTCAAGTGGACCCAATTTCGGCAAAGTCCAGATGGTCTGTGACAGCCAAATCCTCTGCTTGCATCTTCATGATGGTGGGACTGTTAGTAAACCTGGGTATAACCCACGTGTGCAAGCACACTGTGGGTGACCACACAGGTGTGAACCAACATCAGCAGTGGGTCGAGGTGTGGCGCCCACACCACAGAGAGGAATGCCGCCCCTCTGTGCTACCAGGCAATACTAGGTGGTAGATGACTTTCATCAACCAGTGTAATACCACCACTTTGCTTATTGGAGGTTTGAAGTGGTGGAACCCATGTTTACTCTCCAGAGCCAAGTTCCAGTCAACCCTTCCCCATCTCTTCCATCGTGCAGTATGATTGATGTCTCTTAAGATTAAGATGAACACCATGGTGAGATCCAAACTTACTTACATTTCAAGGGTACAGCTCTAAAACAGGCTGGCTGCTAGTTAGTGCACTGGACCGAACCTATTGGTAACTCTTCAAGGCTTCTGGATCAGCTAGTGTATAATCTTGCTACCTCTACTCTGTCAGATAGCGACTAGAGAGAGTCCGAATAGTGTGTATGCGGGGGGGGGGCACATTTTGGAGGTCACGTTATGTCAGGGATCTGGGTATATTCTTACCATGCGTACACCATGTCCAAAAATGTCATTACTTCATACAGCATGTCTCCCCCACTTTTGACGTTAAAAATGTTTTTTGGAAAAAAGCGTTACATAGAAATCGTCATGAAACCCGATGTGCATGCATCGTACTTTTTGCGTGCAGTGACACAACAGGTTGCAGTGATACAAAATCTACAGCCTAGCATTTGAAGGAATATAGTGAAAGAAAGAAATCAAAGTTGGACGGAAATGTGAATCCAGATAAAATTCAAACAAGAGTGTTTCGTTATGCCTAGGAGTTCTCAAACTGCACCCAAAAAACTTTAAGCTGAAATAATGAAGGAATATCGTGAATGGAAGAAAAGGAAATTAGAAATTAAAACTATTCCGAATCATAATGAAATTCATCCACAGAGTTCTGCTATGCCTGTTACTTATCAGGAATCTAAAATTCCAGCAGAACAAATGAAGGAATATCATGCATGAAAAAAGGCGAAATTAGAAATGGCTAATAATGAGATTCCTGATTACATCCCTATAATATCTACACGAGCTGACAGTGAGTTTGAAAAACTAGTTTACAAAAACCCATTTGGATTTACTTGTAATCATTTATGGTTTCAATTAGATTTGAAACCATTTCCACTAACTTCATATGAATTACTTCAATATGAATTTCATTTACAAGAAGTGAGTACTTTCATGACGTGTAATACATATCATACTTCATTAAAAGAGGGACGGATACCAACTATGGCAATGTCAAATAGATTAATATATCCAACATATCCTACTCATTTGCCTCCACAGGATGTTGTAACAGTGTTTGATATCACCATGATTACCCTTTATGCAAATTCGGTGTTTACGTTTTGAACATGGACAATATGGGATCATTGGACAAGTAATAAATGTATCAGTTAATGTAGATATAATGGTTCATACCTATGAACCATCATATTTTCTAGGTAATTGATGGTTCATCAATTACCTAGAAAATTAGATGACAATTATGTCATTAATGTACATATAAAACAAAGATTTGTACATAAATCATCATATCTACAAGGATGTGTGCAGAAGAAAATATGGTTACGATATTGGATAAATTCACCTTTGTATAAATTCTAAGGCATAAAAGTGAGTGACGATTTCTTGGGGACAAATTATGATAGTGAACAGGAACATTCAGATGAAATTGTTATTTGGTTTTAAGGAGCATTAGCAACTAAGGCCATATTGCTCTAGGGATATGCAGTGGTCATTCCCTGACCTTTCTGCATCCTCCGTATTTGGTGGTCACGGGCTCGAACCCTAGTCTAATCAAGAAGGGTGTGCTACGCGCTGCTGGTACTGCCCACCTGGCTACAGAGGTGCTGGTTTAGTGTGTGTGTGTACTGATGCTGTATAAGCTTTCTTCCTTTCATCATTTTCCACTACTAGCACTACTTAAACCACTACTTAAACCTTGAATACTTTTGGTAGGTATAAAACATTTAATGGCCTCCATGATTACTTCTCTGAACACTCCATTTCGCATTTACATTTTTTTTTATAGTAGCAGCAGTCCCACCGAAAAGAGTTTTAAAAAATGACAGTTCATTATCTTTACTATCTGCAGCAAAATGCTTGCTTTCATATCCTAGTGGAAACAAAACACTATTTGATTTTCAAATCAGTATAATTGCCAATTAAATTAGTAAGTAAATTAAACCAGATAAACTCAGATCTAAGATTAGAATTATTATAATAATATATCAGTGCTTTTCTAAAGTACATATTTAAAAATTTACAGACCAGCTTTTTTTCGGCAGAATTTTCTGCACCTAAATCCAGTAGACACCCTTGAATCTTTTTTGTGGAACTTTGGCATGTTTGCTTGATAATATCGACACGCTTTTCAGCAGTAATCAAATCCTCAGTCAACACTTCTGTCCTTTCAGCTCTAGAAAAGAAATACTTTTCTAAAACATTTGTAATAATAATGATAAGAATAATAATATTTTATTAACCTTCCAATACTTTTACATCAATATAATTTTTTATTTATGCTCATCATCATGGATTATATTTTAAATTCAATTTCAACATTAGTACATATTGATAGTAAATACTAGCAATCATTTGGCAGGAGAACACAATGAATGAGAATGTAATCACATTGAAATGGGGTCCGAAAACAAAGAGAGAGGAATATAAACTATTGGGGAAAATTAAGATTACAACTAAGGAAGTTTACATTTAGTCAGCATATTGTCAACGACTGCAATAAACTTTACTCCTGATTACTGATCAAATGTTAATAACCATTAGTGAAGGCCAAACAATGCTAGAAAGCTAATCTTTTACTATGTCAGCCAATCCGTCTCCCCCTTTATCTGTACAACTTGCCATCCTGGGTGGTTGGTGGTTTTTGATAGTACATGCAATTAAATTAAGAAAGGACAGTTATAGACTTCACATAATAAAATTCTCTACAATATTAATGGCAATTTATATGGAATGAATTACATCCTAATCTCATACAACTAGAGCAGTCTTAATTTCAAGGAAGGATTGCCCAAGTTGAACCTGGATGAAACAGAGTGACTTTTCTTTTGGCTTTGAAGGCTGATACCGAATACATTTCACTCTCTTGCACTGATTTACCATTATTAATACAGCCCAAGAGGCTCAAAAAACTTGCATTGCAAGATATGGGATTCTCAAGTCAGATTTATACAATTTAGAATAGGCTATTCATGCTACCTCTTGTTACATAGTATCAACAGTAAGATCAGTTTTGGCACACACCCCCCAAGCAACACTGTTCCCCTCCCTTCCAACCCCATTTCCAGAATAAAGGGATAAAAATCAAAAAGAACAGCCAGAGAGCACAACATTAGTTTTTTCCAAGGCACTTTTAAACTAAAAAAATACCCTCAAATCATTCCCATCCACTTTAATTATTATTAGTAACAGCAGCAGCATCTGATGCAAGAAAGCAAGCTTATAAAGCATCGACCAAAAAAAAAAAAAAAAACCCTCCAAATATGACCTGTCCATTCCCTCCGATAATGTATCTAGACCTTCTTTGAATTTGTTCAAACTACCCACTTCCACAAGAGACAGAAGTTTTTACAACAATCAACCACCTGCTGGCTGATTGTTGTAACAATCTGGTTGATTGACCACGAAAGGGTGATCTCTAGATGCTGCAATTTGCAGAACTGAACTGAACTGAACTGAACCTTTCTCAGCAAGATCACCCTTTCATTCCCTTCACCAACCTCATTGCCTTTCTCTGCACTTACTGCAGCAGACCTACATTGTTCGAAAAATAAAGCTTCCAGGCTTTAAATTTAAATTAAATTTTCAGTTTATACTCTTGTATGCAGTATTCAAAATAACCATTGCCTTGTATAAAGGAATAATCGCCTCCTTATCCCTGCCAACTACAGCCTCCGTAGCCGAGTGGTCAGGAGCAGGAGTGCAGTAGCACACACTCTTTGAGGAGACTGGGGTTCAAGCCCCTGACTGCTAAATACAGTCGATCTGCCAACTGGCACTGGACCAACATAGCAGATTATGGTCCATTTCCCTCAGCATGAATTGTTGAGCAGGCTTCCATCCTACAGTGGGTTGATAATGGCTGCAGTTTTTTATCCTGCCAAAAAAGTTACTGTATATCATTGACATTGACAAAATGCCATGAGCTTTCCTGGCAGCATGTCTGTATTGCTCAGAGAACTTCGTATCTGACTATAAAGATCTTTTTCATTTTCCACTACCCTGAGTGAAGTACCACCCACTGCTCGTACGTTAATCTGGGATTAACTCTTTACATTTTTCAGTGCCATTTCTCAGCACATTTGTCTAATTTGTTTTTTTTTTTTTTTTTTTTTTTTCTGGATCCTGTTGCAGTAACTTACTGATTACTGTTATTAATTATTAACCACCCTACTATTATTATTAACCACCCTAACCACCTTTGTATCATTATAAAACTTCTATATCATTAATAAATATAGGAAACTATAACAGGGCCAGCATTAAAACCTCGGGAACACCAACAACATTCACCCACGAAGAACAGTGACCATTAATAACCACTCTGTCTTCTCCCACTCACCCATCTCTTTATGCACACTGCTCCAATTTGTACATCAGTGTTTTTTGTGCAATACAGTAGACTTTCAAAATAATGGCACCTTCAGGGATTCAAGGTGCCGTTATTTCTGTTTTTCCATTATTTACAAAGTTTTATTTTTAATGTATTTAATGCAGAAATAATGAAGCCAAATAAGAAATAGAGATATTAAGAATACAATTTTATTAACTGCACATAAAAAAACAAACATGTTGGTGATCCAATATTATATTCTGCCATTAATACACATCTACTTACACCCCGTTCTATTTTCTTTATTATATCAAGGTTTGCGAAGGTAGCATAGTGGTATCGTCACCGTCCTCCCCACACCTGGTGGAAAAGGCCCGGGATCGAATCCCATTGATGATGATGTGAGGAACTTTTATACGCTTTTTTTCACTCTGTGGCTAAGTTAGTGGGATTCAGGCATAGATAGCAAGGTTCCCCCCCAGAAACAAGGAAATCGAGCAGAGAACACAATTTACAGACAATACACATAGGTATATAAATTAACTTTCCGGGTGACCCTAATGTAATAGTTTTGATTATATCAAGTTTGTCACTAAGCTATAATGTTGTTTTTCTTTTCTTCTTTGTATGAGGTTTGTTAACTTTAGCATCATAGTGAGGGGGGTTTTTAATTTTTAAAAAAAATGTAAAACAGCAGTATAATCTGTGATATCAGTATAGAATTCACTTTTAAAATGGCAAATGTAAACAAATACAGTAATCACGTGACTTGCCATTTTCTTTTTTCGGCACTGCAAGACATCTGTGCTGTATGTATACATCCAATCTCAATATGCCATTATTTGGGGTGCTGTTATTTTGACAGTCTACTATAGTATCAAAAGCTTTCATGAAATCGAAGTATGCGATATCAGAATTATTATTTATTTTTTTTTTTTTTTGCATCCAGCTCCTTTGTTACTGCATCATAGTATCCAATCAATCAGATTGGTTAGACAAAACTGCTCCCCATCCCCAACAGATCCTAATTCTACTTTGGCTATAGTATAGTATAACTGCATTCCTGTCTAGATGGTCCTGCACTACTTCTTTAAACAGTGACCATTATTTTCTCTGGAAGTTAAGCTAATTACTCGTGTCGCCTTTTGATCTCCCTTTGTGAATTAGGGATACATTGCACATCTCCAGTCCGTAGAGACCTCCCCTGAATCCAAAGATGCTCTCATAATTACGGCTAAGAAGTTGATTATCTGCTTAATATAATTGGATAGATTCCATCTAACCCAGGTGGCTTTTTTTAATGTTAAACTTCAACAATCTCTTCCACTTTCC
Source organism: Mastigoproctus giganteus (assembly GCF_048544385.1). Lineage (NCBI taxonomy): Eukaryota > Metazoa > Arthropoda > Arachnida > Uropygi > Thelyphonidae > Mastigoproctus > Mastigoproctus giganteus. The sequence continues at coordinate 3,581,259 of NC_143578.1, read as the reverse complement.
TCTCAGTTATAACAAAATCATTTAGTTCCCTGTTAAATTTTGATGAACTTCTGGCATGCTACCTAAAGAACCCGCATGTGAATGTAGATGCAAAATACCTATTAAGTTTGTCAGCAATCTGAGCAGGATCATCAATAGTTAAATCACTGACATTAAGTGGACCAATGTGATTCAACCCCTTCCTTCCTTCTTAATATACATAAAGAAGTCTTTGCTCTTTTCTTGGCATTCGTCGCTAGAGACTTCTTGTAATCTACCTTATCTTAGCATTAGCATTAGTAGAGGCATTTGATGCAAGAAAGCAAGCTTATGCAGCATCAGCCAAAAAAAAAAACAAAAAAAAAAACCACTTCCACTTCACCCCTCTGTTCGTTCAAAATACCTGTCCAGCTGAGCCTTAAACTTATTTAGGCTATCAACCTCCACCACAAGGGATGGAAGTCTGTTCCACCAACCAACCACCCGCTGGCTAAAGGCAAATTTCTGCACGTCTATCCTACATCTGTCTTTCCTCTATTTGAATTTATGCCCTCTCAGGTGATTTTTCTGAGCTAGAGGAAGAATCCCATCAGCATTGAGCATGCTTAAACCATTCAAGGCTTTATACACCTCTATCAGATCACCTCGCTGGTGCCTAGTCTCCAGACACTGTAATTTGCAAAACTTAAGCCTTTCTTCGTAAGAGCACCCCTTTGTTCCATTCACTAATCTTGTTGTCCTTCTCTGTACTCGTTCCAGCAGCTCTACATCCTTCTTGAAATGAGGCCTCCAGACCTGTATACAGTACTCTAGGTGTGGCCTGACCATCGCCTTATACAATGGAATAATCACCTCCTTATCCCTGCTGGAAAAATTCCTGTATATCATTGACAATATTCCATGAGCTACTCTTGCAGCCCATCTGCACTGCTCAGAGAACTTCATATCTGCCTGCACAGCCACCCCCAAGTCCCTTTCATTCTCTACCACTGTCAGTGTTGTACCACAGAGTTGATACGTTGCTCTGGGGTTGCTGTTTCCCATGTGTAGTACTTTACATTTGTCAATGTTAAACTTCATTTGCCACCTCTCAGCCCATCTGCTCAACCTTTCCAGATCCTGTTGCAGCAGCATAGTGTCAGTAGTGTCCTTGACAACCCTGCCAACCTTCGTATCGTCTGCAAACTTGGACATTAAGCCTGATATACCATCATCAATATCATTTATAAATACAGAAAACAATAATGGACCCAACACTGAGCCCTGAGGGACTCCACTAATAACATCAGTCCACGATGAGCAGTGTCCATTGATTACCACTCTCTGTCTTCTCCCCCTCAACCACCCCTTTATCCATAGCAGCAATTTGCCTTCAATGTCACACTGCTCCAATTTGTGTAGCAGTCTTCCATGTGCAACAGTATCAAAAGCCTTTCTAAGATCCAAGTATATAATATCAAAGTTATTCCCTGCATCCAGTTCTTTTGTGACTGCATCATAGTATCCAATCAAGTTGGTCAGGCAAGACTTCCCCTTAACAAAACCATGCTGTGTCTGAGCTATAACTGAAGTCTTGTCTAAATGATCCTGCAGTGCTTCTTTAACCAGTGCCTCCATTAATTTTCCTGGAACAGAAGTTAAGCTCACAGGTCTATAATTACTTGTGTCAGCCTTTGATCCTCCTTTGTGAATTGGGGTCACATTTGCACATTTCCAGTCTATGGGTACCTCCCCTGAGTCCAAGGAAGCTCTCATAATTATGGCTAAGGGTTTGCTTACTTCCTTTGCTGCCTCCTTTAATATAACTGGATAGATCCCATCCACCCCGGGTGCCTTTCTTGTGTTTATCTTCAACAGTTTCTCCTCCACTTTACTCCCAGTTATTTCAAGATTCTGTAGCTTACTGCTAGAGTTGAATACACCTCTGGCATTCCCCTCGCTGAATAATTCCTCATGTGTGAATGTCGATGCAAAATATTCATTTAGTTTGTTAGCTACCTGAGCAGGATCATCAACACTTGACCCATCAATATCAAGTGGACCAATCTGATTCATCCCCTTCCTTCTAGAGTTTACATAAGTAAAGAACTCTTTGCTGTTTTTCTTTGCATCCCTTGCCAAGGATTTCTCGTAATCTGCCTTCGCCTGCCTAACCTCCTTTGTAACTTGGTTGCATATCAACTTGTATCTATCATAGGCTTCTGTGTCATGTGTTAATTTGTATGTATCCCATGCATTTTTCTTCTCTGCCATATGCCTCATTAGTTCATCTGACATCCATTTTGGCCTAAACCTTGAACAATATTTCTTAGTTGGTATGTAAAGCCTAGTAGCTTCCAAGATAAGTTCTTTGAATGCTTCCCATTTTGAATTTGCTGTTGGTAACATCATCAGTTGGTCCCACTGTATAGAATTTAAATACTGTCTCAGTCCATCGTAGGCGCCTTTACGGAAGCAATAACCCTTCCCTTTACCCCTAATGGTAGTTACCTCTTTGAGTAAATCCCACTTCAGCACACTGTGATCACTGCCACCTAGTGGTTCATTTATCTGCAGATTCTTAATGCATGAAGAATCACTGCTGATAATCAAATCAAGAGTATTACTCCCTCTAGTTGCCTCCCGAACATGCTGATGTAGAAAACAATCATCCAATAAATTCGCAAAAGCCTTGCTAGTGTGTGAGTGACCAGCCCCCAAATTCCAGTCAATATCTGGGAAATTAAAATCTCCCATTATAAGACTCTCTGATTTACTGGCCCACTCTATTTCCCTATACAGTTCCTTATTATACTCATCAGAGTCATTAGGCCTATAGCACACTCCTACTCTCAATTTTGATCTCCCAATGTTTATGTCACACCAAACTGACTCCACACTGCACTGTCCAGCGATGTCGACTGGCTTCACTTCCTTGGTTTTTATGTGTTTCTTAACTAATAGCATAACACCTCCCCCCTTCCTATCCTGTCTATCCTTTCTGTAGACGTTGTACTCCCCAAATTGCAGTTCCGCATCACTTATATCTGTGTGACACCACGTCTCTGATATCCCAACAATATCTGCCTTCGATGTTTTGAGCAATACCTCAAATTCATCAAATTTATTTACTAAACTCCTAGCATTGGTGTACACGCAAGTATACCTGCACCTGTTTCTATTCTTAGCTACCCTAACACAACCCATGTGTTTACTTGTACCGCAATGGCTCCCAGCAGTCTCTGAAATACCATGCATCTTGTTTTTCAGGCTTCTGCTCATTCTAATAGAAGCAGTGCAAGAATCTCTTTCACCTCTGCCAGTGGCTACTGTCAATCTATTGGTCTTTGTCTCCCCCCAAGCTAGCAGTTTTCCGACCCATCTAACACTGCCTCGATAGCATCAGCAAATATTCTTGCACCCTTTCTATTTAAGTGTATCTCATCCCTGTAGAAGCAATCTCTCCTGTTAACAAGTACAGTCCAGGCTGAAAAAAATTCTACCCCTTGAGCCTTGCACAATCTTTCCAGGGCCGAATTGATCGACAAGGCTCTCATCATATACTCCCTCCTATTGTGTCTGGGCAGAATTGCAGACACTTTCAAATTCAACCCTAATTCTCGGCTTTTGTTCAACAGTGACCTGTACTTGTTAAGTAATTCTGCCGGTCTCCTACTCTTAATATTATTAGTGCCAACGTGTACAACTATATCACCTTTTGTGCCCTTAAAAGATGATATTCGCTCTACAACGTCATCAACCTTTGCCCCTGGCAGACATACCCTGGTCCTGTTCCACCTATCTTTTTTACAAAGCATGTTCCCCGTTACCCTGACAATAGAGTCACCAACAACTACTAGTTCCTTCGGGACCAGCGCATTCTGCCTTGGGGGTTGTCTCTGTGTCACGCGATGCCCAAGTGCAAGCTCTGGCGTTGATGTGGGCAGCTGAGAGCTTGATGGGCCCCTCAATTTAGTTTCTTCGAGGGCATCCACCCTGTCCTTCAAGCTCTCCTATAGGCCCATAAGAACGCCGAGTTGTTGCCTGATATCGATACACTCCTTGCATCGCGCACACACAAAGACATCCCCCTTGGCAGTATCATGTCCCGTACCCGATTGCTCTGCAAACATCAAGCAAACAGTGCATTTTATAAGGCTGTGAGTCAGAGGACAACTGCCCCCCTCAGTTCTGCTCTGAGCCACAGCACTTCCATTAGCTTGAGCCTTTTGCTTTGCTGCTCTGGTCTGAGTCATGATTCTATTAATTTATTAATTATATTACGTTTGTAATCTAAGTCGTTATATGTATTTATTTAAACGTACAATTTAACTGCTAACGAAGTTCAACTAACGCTATCTAGTACGGTATATAACCTACGGTATATCTAGTATGGTATCACAATGGCGGGAAAGTTACTAACAGTAGTGGTAGTTACGAACACGTGGAAACCCTTACCGATACTTTTACAAGGCCGAGTAAAGAATAAATACACCAAATTAATCAAAAAATCACAAAATAATGTTATACTACTAAATTTAAATCAAAAGTTTTAGAAAAACAATAATTTCAAATCAATAAATAAGAAAAATCCACTTAGCGGCTTGGAACACGACCGTCACTTGCCTAACTTCCTTTGTAACTTGATTACAGACTAGTTTATATTTGCTAAATCCAAATGAAGAAGGGAGAGTGTATGCTAGGTGCATGCAAATTCAACAGACTGTATGTGATCAGGGCCGGATTAAGGACGAAAGAGGCCCCCAGCCATTTGAGGCCCCTTTAATTTGAGGTCTCAAATTTATATATATAACACAATTTTAATATACAGGGTGATTCACTACCAGTGCGACAAACTTGCAGGAGGTGTAGGGGGCACAAAGATGAATTGGAATCACATAGCATTGCAGGGTCTAAAATGCCATCGTCATGCGGTAGAGGACATTGAACAGGAGGTCGCGTGAACAGCGATCTCGCTGGAAGTCAGCATTTGCGAACCGTTTCTGTTGAAGAAACCAAGTAGCAAAAGTCCTCCGGAGTGGATAATCCACAGGCTCCAATGATTGGACGCGTTGCAGATGGTATGAACTCATTTGGTTTGTTGACAGTATCCTCCATACAGTGGATTGGGAAATACCCAATCATTGGCTTATCGCTCGAGTACTCTTACTCTGATTGCCTTCTGCAAGACGTAGGACATTCTCCTCATCGTCTGGCGTCCTCGTCATTCGCTCTCGATTCATGGTACCTCTCGTGAAACAACCAGTCTCACGTAACCTTCTGTGCACACGTGCGAAAATCATATGATGAAGAGCACGCCTGTGTGGGAAACATTCCTGGTACAATAGCAGAGCAGTGCGCCCATTACAGTCTGCAGCTCCACACACGAGGTGCATGTCGGCCAGTTCAACGTTTGAATACTCGTCCATCCTACTGCCTCAGGAACTGGTTCGCAAATGCTGACTTCCAGTGGGATCGCTGTTCACGCGACCTCCCGTTCAACGTCCTCTACCGGACAAAGGCATTTCGGACCCTGCAATGCTATGTGATTCCGATTCGTCTTTGTGCCCCCTAAACCTCCTGCAAATTTGTCGCACTGGTAGTGAATCACCCTGTATATATATATATAAAACACAATTTTAACAGAAACTTTCAACTTATTTATTGTACAATAAAAAGGTATAAGAATAAAATTTAAACACTTAACAAGTTAAGTTTAAGAATGCTTTTATATTACGTTTTCTTGATTTATTATTATTAGTAGAAATTTTTATCACTACTTTAGAAAATATTTACACTGAAAATGAGGCCCTCTTTGGGCGAGGCCCCCGGCCATGGCCGGGGGCCTCACCACAGGGTTAATGTCTTAACCGGGCCGGGGTCCTTAACCACAGGGTTAATGCAGCCCTGGGTCTGATTGCAGCTGTTTGAACAGCAGCAGAGGGGAGGAGTAACATACTTGTTTGAGTTGAGAGTGGATCAAACATGCACAACTGCTAAATAAAGTAAATGATTATATTCTTGCCAGAATGATTAGTCAAAACTACTCTGGAGTATAAACAAAATAATATCAGGTGGGGGGGTAATGCTTCCAGTGATGTGACATATCATATACATATTAAAGAACCATTGTTTCAACCTTGGAGCTCCCAACTTTTAAAATAGAAATTAGTGGAAGACTTTTTTATACAAATCACACTCATATAGAATCACTAGATCTCATTAATCAGTGGATTCATTTAGAATTGCATTGCATATATTCCAGACAGTATCAAATCTACCTGATCTCCTCCATCTCAATCAGTGCTGTAACTGAACTGGACCTTAACAGTAACCAGTGCAAACCAACCATGCAGTACCTGCATGATTTTACAACCCAGACATCGGGATTGCCTATTGTAGGAAGAAAAGTTCCAATACTTAAACGTACAGGGCTATAATGACTGATCAATGTCATCACTTTCTATGTTACATACAGAAGAATTCTTAAAATGTCACCATTGTCCCTTTGTCTGGAAAATGACTTATTTCTCAGTGCAACACTGGCATTAACATATGATGCAAGAAGGCAAGCTTACGCAGCATTAGTGGCGCAGTATAACCACAGTCATTTTTGCATAAAATCAATCAAACAAATCATCAGCCAAAAAAAATAAATAAATAAAAAATAAACACTTCGCATTTCACCCATCCATTTGCTCCAAATTAATTTAGTAAAGTTATAATTTATATTTAAGCTAATAATTAAACATTATACTCACATAGAGGAGACCAAGAGGGAAAGTCAATATTTATAGAAGTAAATACATTTTTAAGAGAAGAATGTTCTTTAAATATCTGTTCCTCAGTTGTGATGCCCCTAAACCAACTTATACTGGAATAGAATTAAATGTTTTTTTTTTTTTTTTTTTTTTTTGCCAATATGATGGGCACAGTAATGCTATATATATATATATATATATATATATATATATATATATATATATATATATATATATTGATGAATGCTAATGGTAGGCTTAGTGCTCACTTTCTTTGATAACTTATTCATACATCAAGGAGATGCCGATTTCCAGAGTTGACGAAGTTAAAGATCTGGGAGTTACTTTTACCGCTACATGTGGGTTTGAAAAACACGTTAGGAATATATTAAACCAAGCAAAAAAACAAATTGGCTTCATTAAACGGCAGACGTACAGATTTCAAGATCCTCAGTTCTCTGTGCTCCTATTTAAGACAACTATACTCCCTATAGTGGAGTTTGCGTCTCCTATATGGAACCCACACTATGCATACTTGATACAGCAAATAGAATCGCTCCAGATGAAATTTATCCACTATCTTTCCAGACGTAACCCCATGTTTTACCACAGAATCTTCTACCGGAATCTCTGTTCCTACTTCAAGCTTCAATCTCTGGAAACTCGGCGAACTGTTCTTGATTTAAAACTGTTGTACCACATCTTCGCTGGATCAACTTACCTGCCGGATCTTCTATGCCATATTGACCTTCACGCTCCAGCGGTGGCTACTAGACAGAAGACTACTTTCCACATCGGTAACTCCAGATTAGAGATATCCAGGAACTCCTTCTTCAAAAGAACATTGGCACTCATGAACAAGTTTGACTTGGATATGGCTGTGAACAAGAAACAAATTTCACAGAACTATTTGGAGTAGGTTGACCGATTGACGGATGAGTTCTGGGCTAAAGATGTCCTCATTAATTCGTGTGTGTGTGTGTGTGTGATGAGTCTCCTGCAGCAAACTGCTTTCTGCGAGTTTACATAGCGCTGGACATGACGTCATGAATATCTTTTTATTTTTGTGAATTGAACTTTTCCCATTTCCATTGTACAAAGTATATTAGTCTACCATTTATTTTTATGTTTGTACAACCTTTACTCTGTTATACACTTTAACTGGGCGAATGCCTGTTGTGTATATTATATGTTAAAAATAAAATACCCTTTTAGTATTTAATTTTTATTAACATCATAAGAAGAATAATTTAAAACCTTCATCACTTGCCCCCCCCCCACCCCACAAGGAATTTTACATTGGCCTTACATGAAATGTTGATCATTGCACTTTGGTCGCAGTGGTAGCCATGAAATTGAATGCTATGAATTTTTACCCACTTATTATTATTAGCCATATGGTGCTAGGAAGCCTGAGGCTTATGCTGCACCAGCCAAAAAAAAAAAAAAAAAAAATCATAGCAAAGTAATAGGAACTGAGACACCAAACTCTGCTCCTACTTATTTCTCTCCCCAACACTTTTTTTTCCTTTTTTTTTATGGAGAATAGGTATGAGTGTCACAAAGCGGATAATATCGAAACGCTAATTATTACCAATAAACACGCTTGCCTCGGTTTGTGGTATCCGGTCAAAAACTGAAACAAAGACAGTTGTTTATTCTTGTAGTATGTGCATATACATATGAGAGTTTGTTATAGTTAACTTTGGAGGCGAAATACAGAACCTCTTTGCGCTTCGATAAACAACCGCCACAGAAAGATTACTTCCGTTAAGAATACTTCGACTTCGCGAGTCTGCTGCGTGAGGATAAATGTATCAAAAGACCCGTACGATGACAGCGTCCTTAATTTGTTAGTACGCCGAGCTCAATTTGAAGCAATTATTCTCTTATCCTCGCATGGAGAACTTTATTAAGCTATTGTGAAACGGTTAAGACTGTAATTCGGGCGAATAACGGCCATGAATGCTATAAAAGGTAACTTATGGCCTCATTAATGGAACCCATGGGGCCTAACTACAGGAGGATTTCATGGCCCCAATGTACGACGTAATTTCTCTAGTTTATAGTGGAAAATTATAGCTTGCACCGAACAACAGTTCAGCAGTACAAACTTACCGAATATTCTCACGAATTTCGCTAAATATGCCTCTTTACGAAACAGGGCCATGTCAAGACAGGCAATTGGGTGTTAGGGTCTGAGCAAAGCAGGCGACCGCCGGCGCGTCTATATATGTATCGGGACGACTGTTCTGTTAGGGGTAAATTTATGGAGATCTCTCCTCAGTGACGACGATAAGGAAAGCAGTTTTTCCTTTCCTTTCCTTTCCTTATCGTATATAGCAATAACAGTAGCAGTAGTAACAACCTCCCACCACTCAGGTAAGGGGATGTTACTACTACTACTTGGGTGAAAGGAGAGCCACTGAATCCGGACCCTTAATAACAAGTGGGCCAAATGTACCTCCATAAATTATTAACACTGATATTAATACTTCGTAATTTTAACTTATTTATCTAGCGCATTAGCATCTAAGATCATATTTCGTTTTGTGCATCAGACTGCAAGTTCACAGAAAGATCTGTATGTTGTGCGCGTTGAAAACACCAGAATAGTAGTAATAGTAGCACCAGCAAATGATTCAAGAAAGCTTATATAGCAACAATAAAAAATAAAAAAAAAAAACTACACAGTTCACCCCATCCATACTCTCCAGAAATTTGTCTAGTTCTTTGAATTTATTCAACCCATTCACTTCCACAACAGATGGAAGCCTGTTGCAACAATCAACCACCCGCTGGCTGAAGGCTAACTTCTGCACATCTATCCTGCAATCATCGTTCCTCAACTTGAATTTATGCCCCCTCATGTGTGTACTCTCAGCAAGTAGAATGCTATTAACATTCAGCTTACTCAATCCATTCAAAGCTTTAAACACCTCAATCAGTTCTCTGCAGGTGCCTAATCTCGACACGCTGCACTTTGCAGAACCGAAGCCATTCTAGGTAACACACTCTTTTGTTACCTTCACTAGTCTGGTTGCCCTTCTCTGCACCTATTCCAGAAGATCTACATCCTTCCTAAAGTGAGTCCTCCAGACCTGTATACAGTACTTAAGATTTAGCCTAACCATTGCCTTATACAAATCGATAACACCTCCTTATCCCTGCTAGCACAGTTTCTGTATCTCATTAACAAGACTCCATGAGCTCTCCTGACACCATGTCTGCACTTTCAGAGAATTTCATTTCTGACTGCTCTATTACCCCAGATCTTTTTCATTCTCCACTACCCTGAATGTAGTACCGCACAGTTGATAAATTACTCTAGAGTTACGGCTACCCTATGCAGTATCTTGAATTTGTCAAGGCAAAACTACCATTTCTGAGCTCATCAAACCAATTTTCCTAGATCTTGTTGCAGTAGCTCACCCTAATGGGTGAGCTATTGCAACAAGAGCTAGGAAACACTCAGACAACCTGTTTATCATCTGCAAACCTTAGACGTTAAGCGTGATATACCTTCATCAATATCATTGATAAATATTGAAAACAATGCCAGCAGTGAACCACGGGTAACTCCACTAATAACATTAATCGAAGAAGTGCAGTGCCCACTGATAACTGCTCTGTCTTCTTCCACTTAACCATCCCTTTATCCATAGCCGTAACTTGCCCTTAATATCCTAATGCTGTAGTTTGTACAGCAGTCTTACGTGCAACTGTATCGAGAGCCTTCCTGTAATCAAGGTACTGCATATAATGACAAAATTATTTTTTTGCATCCAGTTCCTTGGTTACTGCATCATAGTATCCAATCAGAATGGTTAGACAAGACCGCCCTTAACAAATCCATGATGTGATTGTAGTATAATTGCATGCCTATCCAAATGGTCATGCATTACTTCTTTAACCAGTGATTCCATTATTTTCCCTGGAACAGACGTTAAGCTAACAGGTCTGTAATTACTCACGTCGCCTTCTGATCCTCCTTTATGAATTTGGGATACATTCCCACATCTTCAGTCCATAGGGATCTCCTCTGAATCCGCTCTCATAATTATGGCTAAGGGTTTGCTTATCTCCTTTGCTGTCTCCCATAATATAACTGAATAGATTCCACCCAACCTTGGTGCCTTTTTTATGTCCATCTTTAACACTTTTTGCTCCACTTTCCTTTCTGTTATCACAATGTCTATTAGCTCCTTGTTAGAGTTTGATAAACTTCTGGCATCCCCTTTCCCTAAATAATTCGTCATGTATGAATGTACATGCATAATACCTATTCAATTTGTCCGCAACTTGAACAGCGTCATAAACAGTTAACCCATAGACATCAAGTGGACCAATATGATTCAACCCTTTCCTTCTACTGTTAATATAAGCATAAATAGCTTGGCTTGTCTAACCACCTTTATAACTTGAATGCAGACTAGTTTATATCTACCACCGACTTCTGTATCGCCTGATACAGAATCGATAATAGTTTCTTTGATTACTTCCCTGAATACTTCCCATTTAGAATTTGCTGTTGGTAACATCATCAGCTGGTTCCACTGCACACAATTTAAATATTGTCCGAGACCACTGTAGTCACCCTTACGAAAGTAAAAAGGGAGCCTCCGTAGCCAGGTGGGCAGGAGCAGCAGTGCGTAGCACACGCTTCTTGATCAGACCGGGGTTCGAGCCCGTGACCACCAAATACGGAGGATGCGGACACCGCATATCCCCGGAGCAATATGGCCTTAGTTGCTAATGCTCCTAAAAACCAAATAACAACGAAAGCAAAACCCTTTCCCTTTACCATTGACAGTAGTTATGTCTTTAATTAAATTACAAATTAGTACACTGTGATCGCTTCCACCCAATGGGTCTTTTGCAGATTCTTAATGCATGAAGGATCGCTGTTGATAACCAGATGAAGATTATTGCTTCCTCTTGTTGCCTGTCGCACATGCTGCTGCAGAAAACAATCGTCCAAGAAATCCACAAAAGTCTTGCAAGTGTGTGTGTGTGTCAGTGACCAACTCACAAATTCCAGTCAACATCTGAAAAGTTGAAATCCCCCCATTGAGACATTCTGATTTTCTGGCCCACTCTTTCTCTGTACAGCTGTTTGGTATACTGGTCAGTCATTAGGCCACACTCAATTTTTTGTTTTCCTAATGCTTATATCATACTAAATTGACAACATTGTACTCGTCACCCATGTCAATCAACTGGATGCACTGCCTTAGATTTAATATGCTTCTTAACTAAGAAGCATAACCCCAACACTGTCCTTCCTGTATACATTGTACTTCCCATATTCAAATTCGGCATCACTTATGTCCGAGTGACACCATGTTTCCACTATTCCTACGATTTCTGCATTTGATGACTTACTACTTCAAATTCATCAAATTTCTTTAGAATGTTCCTGGCATTAGTGTACATGCAGCTGTTATTACCCTTCGTTACTCGAACGCCGCCTATTTATTTATTTGTTCCATGATGACCCACAGTAGGGCCTGAAGTCCCAAACAATTTGCTTTCCAAGCTGCTGCATATTCGAATAGTATCAGTGTAAAAATTATTTTTCACCTTTGCCTCCGGCTCTGGTTTAACTATTAGTCTGTGTATCCCCCTAAGCTAGCAGTTTTCCGACCCATCTATCATTGCCTCGATAGCATCAGCAAGTATTCTTGCACCCCTTCTATTTAAATGGTACCCATCACTGTAAAAGCAGTCTCTCCTGTTAACAAGCACAGACCACAATAGAAAAATTGTACCCTAATGTACCCCAATCTCTCAAGGGCTGAATGAATGTAGTTGTAGGGGATGTCGTTTTTCTCTACATGAGATCTGCTAACTATATCGCCTCTGAAGACTCCTTTGAGTTTCCCCAGTCGTTGACAAGATCCGAACCCAGACCTCCCGAAACAAGTGGCGAAATTACTAAACTCCTACAGAGGACACTCACGTTGATACAAAAAGAAAAGAGTGCGAAATATTTTGAATAAGAATTATACGAAAATCCGAATTATGAAATAAAAATTATCGATAAGACTTGTTTTTCTTACATCTCTTAAATGTTTATTCTTTGGTCAAAGTTGTGACACGAGTTTCTCGAATTACAAGAAATCGCGTCACAATGAATAACCAATGCTAGAAACCGCATCAGTTGACTAGAGCAGGAGTGGCCAACTTAATTTGTGATGCAATCTACTTTTTTCCTTCAACATGTGCCGCGATCTACCGTCTCAAAAATTTCATTGCACAAGGTGCACAAATCGAGGGGTGACTGTATATTTAAAATTCGTCGTGATCGACTGGTAGATCGCGATGGACTCGTTGGCCATCCCTGGACTAGAGAATTGAAGAGTGATAAGCAAATCCTTTTTTTACGACTATATCTCAGTGAATCCACGTAGGCTCCTCCGTAGCCAGGTGGGCAGGAGCAGCAGTGCGTAGCACACGCTTCTTGATTAGACCGCGGTTCGAGCCCGTGCCCACCAAATACGGAGGATGCGGAAAGGTCAGGGAATGACCACCGCATATCACCGGAGCAAATATGGCCTTAGTTGCTAATGCTCCTAAAAACCAAATAACAAACAGTGAATCCACCCTTGCCAATAGCACGGTGGTTACGACGGCTGTCCTTCCATGCTGTGTAAGAAGTGCCTGCGTTCGAATCTCATAAAGACTGGAAAAGTTTTTAGGCATTTTAACACTGTGGTCGGAGGAGATTGATTTCACTTCAGAAACTCGGACTTTCATCCCGCAAAACAAGTGAATAGACTATAAAATTACGCCTCTTAGTCGGGGTTACTTCTTAGGCAAAGGCGAGCGAGCCTCTGCCTAAGAAGTAACCCCGGAAGTAAACCCGGTGGTTACGACGGCTGTCCTTCCATGCTGTGTACAAAGTGCCTGCATTCGAATCTCATCAAGACTGGAAAAGATTTTAGGCTTTTTCACAGGGTGGTCGGAGGAGGATTGTATTGATTTCACTTGGGAAACTCGGACTTTCATCCCGAAAAATAAGCAAATAGACTATAAAATTACGCCTCTTAGTCGGGGTTACTTCTTAGGCACAGGCGAGCAAGCCGGCCGTTGACTTTTCCTCTTCCTATAACATCTGGGAAAGAAACTTTTCGAAACGAAAACTTACATGTGGTCAAGAATGGGTTAACAACTTGACTACTTTTCGATTGAAAATGCGGTTTGCAAGTGGATTTGAATATAGTAAAGTATAGACTATTTTCATTAAGTAAAGCTCACTAGATTTCTTTACACGTTACTATAATTATCCAATTTATAATTGGATAATTATAGATAATTATAGTTACGGATATTAATTATAGTTATGAATATTAATTACAGTTATGGATAATTATAATTATAGTTACAATATCCAATTTATAAAACTTATAAATTTCAAATTTATAAGTTATAAGTTAGAATAGGAAATATGAAGATTTTTATACTTTCTAGCTTTGAGAAGTTAAGTTATTAGTAATTCATTAATCTGCCGTGACTCTCGGCTCTTAAAAATTCCATGTACAGTACTTGCTCATTAAATCAAATTTGGGGGGGGGGGGCGGCGAGTCCGGGGGATCGAACAAAATGAGTAAACTATCCAGTGCAAGTGATAGCGTAGAAGGCGGGGTCAACTGGGTTTGATACTTATCAGAGAGGTCCTCTCTAACAGCAGACTCTGCAAATTGCGGATCCGGCCAGCTTATTTGCTTTCGTGTAACAACAAACACTGAAATGTCCTCAAAGATTCTGTAATACCGCTAGGTACCTTAATGCGAGACCATCGAGTGCACAGCATATACACTAAGTGCCCACTTTACTGAGTGAGAGAGAGAGAGAGAGAGAGAGAGAGAGAGAGAGAGAGAGAGAGAGAGAGAGAGAGAAAATCTTTATTGCAACCTAAGAAAAAAATGGTTACAGCGAACTGAATGTTGCAACTCACGGCACGCAGGCCAGGAGTTAACAATGCCAAAACATACAAAGTGAAATAAACTATTAAAAAAAAAAAAAAAAAAAGCTCAGTCCAACTGATGTCATTGCATGGAAAACGCCTTCATTCTATATCTTATATCACATGCGAATTTGTTAAGATCATCACCTGGGAGAGCATCTGAAATGGTAGTAGTCTGCACCACTATGAGTATTTCGTTTACTGCAATAGTGCTGGACGTAAAACTGTCTCAAGTGTTTCTAGACCGGTCCAGTTTTTTTTTTTTTTTATTTATTTAATAACTAAAAAGCACCCAGCCAACGGAGGCTGACAAAAGACCCGCTAATTGCGGGTCTAGACTACACAAGTTGTCTGTCCAACATGTCTAATAAAGTTTCGAGACTTGAGGACCTCCATAATATTTTTTTACACTATGTTATCTAGAAACTCTGATAAAACATCCATTCATGGCTTCTGTATACTCCTCTGCGAATGCGCCGTTCGAACAGGATAATGTGCTACATTATAGGACCAGAATTATATTAAACTGGTTGAATTGAGTCCACTGCGGTAACCTCCCGAATCATCAATCCGGTTGAGCACCTGTGGGATGAAGTGGAATGAGCTTTTCGAAGTAGAGATCCGCAACCATCCAATTTGCAATAACTGTGGGAAGAACCAAGTCAACACAGACCAATATCCAATATCCATGACGAAACAAGGCTGTTCAGAAAGTGATTACTACTGGGTGGGAAACCTAATAAGTAGTAGCAAAAAACTGAAATAACTGAAATAATAAAGCAAAAAAGCAAAAAACTAAACTGAAACCTCTCTCTCTCTCTCTCTCTCTCTCTCTCTCTCTCTCTCTCTCTCTCTCTCTCTCTCTCTCTCTCTCTCTCTCTCTCTCTCTCTCTCTCTCTCTCTCTCTCTGTGTGTGTGTGTGTGTGTGTGTGTGTGTGTGATTTTGTTCGTAAATACGTTCGACATCCTGAGGTCTCTTTCTCTCAAAATAGCGATCAACCGCTTCACAGTTCAACTTTCACATTTCCTTTTATATATAGTTTTCTATAGTGATCTGTGGACATTACAGAGCCTCTCGAATCATTTAAAACGAAGTTACACAGTGTGGCAAACTACTTACCCGCGTGCGGACTCGCTGGAAATACTCATGGCTCTACACAGGTATTTCCTGTGTAGAGCCATGAGTACTTTCAAAGGTATTTCCTTTGAAACTGAATGAGATGGATTCTACACTACAATTTATACTTAAGAGGCTCTCTCTTCATCATTAACAAAGTTGATATTTTGCATGTGATTATCGTATGGCCGCAATAGCGAACTAATGGCAGACATAGAAAAATACACTAGAACGCGGCTAGTCAAGTAGTTTATATTATAGAAAAGTTTGTTTTTATTTGAAACAAATTTAATTTACGATTTATGAGCCACGTCTAGCGGTGAAAATCGTAAGTGTAATTGTGCTCAAAATCTACGACAAAGTTTTCACTAGACACTTTCAAATATATACCTTTTTTTAAAATATAAATAAAAAACTATACACTACTTTTAGTCGGTATTTTTAACCTATGGCACGCGAAAATTATTATATTTTTGTTTCAGCTTATTTTTAGCATGCAAGAAAATGTTCGTCACTTCTGTTCTATGGTGAACGTTTGATAATGTAGTCGCGTTACATTATCAAAGGTTCACCTACTACTGTATTTTCAAAACTACTTTTGAAAATACAGCAGACATACGCGATTTGAAAATGTCTCAAAATTACATTTTCAACAAAGGAACTATTACCCATAATCTTTCAATGATATTTTGTTAAGTTTGAAAAGCAATGAATAGTAAGATATATAACAGCCATTTTGTCATCCTGTATGGCTAATAAATTAAACACTCGAGGTATAGAGCAGAGTCGGTACAATTAAGAACGAAATGTTTTCACAAACCAAATATTTCTTTGCGACAAAATTTCAAGCCGATGTTTTTTCTTGCCAGAGTCAACACTGACTCTGGTTTCACTACTGGACCTCCGCTACATTTTGCCGATGATGTTCAAAAGTATAGCGTCTGTCGGTAGAGTTATGTAGCCAAGTGAACTCAGGAGAGCAATGACCGTATTACAACCATTAATACAGATAAATAACTATTGTTAGAGCTCCTTGTTATTCTATTATCCTAAACTTTGAGCCATCAAGTGTCGAAAGAGGGAGCAGTTGAGGGAAAAAAAAAAAAAGAAAAGAAAAGAAAAAAAAAAAGCAACATACTTCGTGCTAATAAAACAAATTAAATAAGTGTGGTAAATGAAGAACTGCCGCCCACGTCCCTTCGAGCTAAGTGGAGAAATGGTTAAAGCGACTATAATTGGCCGGCAGAATACATTTGTGCAGACGTGACGTCTGTTCAAACGTCGCATCTTAAAGAAATTACTGAAGCAGTAATGCTCGTGGAAGCAACCAGGGTATTACGATCAAAAATTGTTTAAATGGAATTACACCACCTCGCGTTAATTACGCAATTAATAGTTAATTGTTTCAATGGAAAGAGTCCGGCTTCTAGAGGTGGGGCATCACAGCATTTCCTTTTTCAGAAACACGACACAGACGATGGGACGAAACAAGAAACAGGAAAGAAGACGCGAGCAAACTTCAAATACGCAAACTACACAGCGTAAGCAATACTAATAATAGGCATCTATTCCTAAAGACGCATCGAAGTTCATAACAGGAAAATATTTTTTTCCGTAGTGCTGCCTGCTACTGATCTGCCATGAGACTATACTCGTCACTCACTTCAAGAGATGTGGGTTCTAATCTCGACCCATCAGGAGGAAGTAGGGTTTTATAATGGCCGGTTTTCCAGCCGCACAACGTGCAAATCAGTCTCCGAACACACTTCTACAGACAAAATACACGCTAGACCAAATGAATAAGCATATCATAACAAATGGTCTCCAATCAATAAAATCCCCAAACAACAATCATATACGCGGCACCATCAACATCAAGAAGCTGCGATCAAAGAGAGATGCAAACTCATAGCAACTTTAGTGTTATTTATTATCCGTCTAGCTCCTTTAAACTTTTTTAGTAGGACAAAGCATTTCGCAGAACACACAGTCTGCATTAAGTTCCATTACGAGCACAAAACTTGGAAAAACGACTTCAAAAACACGCGAAAAGCTAAAGATGTGTTTCAAAAGCAAGCAAGCAATGGACACAAAAAAAACTATTGAGTGAGACGAGAAATTTAAAATGGGATGACTTCTGTTTAAGATGCAAAATTAAAATAATTTAACGGCACCGGAGCTTGTCACTCATATCCGTAAGTATATTTTTGTGTATAGAAGTGAAGCATCGAGGGGCCGGCCTATTTGCATGTTGGGGAGGGGGAGATAGAGCCCAATCCCTCTGCCCCGAAATCGGTTAACTATCATCTAGTTCCAAGAGGTCTCAAATTCCTCCAGTCATCAACGAAAATAAGGACCTAGACCGTTCCAAAGAAGCGCAGACCCTTTCTTCCCTCATTAATTCTTCTTGAAATCTCATCTTCAGATGAGCCGTCCATCTGCACAATAGCTCCTTGATATTTAAATTGCTTCACATTTTTTTATTGGTGTTCCATTAATATTCAAAATGTCCCCTGTTGAATTCATATATTCCGTCTTACTTAAGTTTATTCTAAAACCCCATATTTTATATTGTTTCAGTAGCATCCTACACATACAGTCAGCATCCTCACATCCTGTAAGATCAGTACCTTGTCATCTGCAAACAAAAGATTTGGAAGGTGAATGTTTTGATCTGCATCTTTGGGAGCAAGCGTCCAGAGTCACTTCCAGGTACAACTTGAATAAGGTGGGGGATAAACAGCATCCCAGTAGCAAGCCTTTTGATGTGTTGAATTTCCTTGATATTTCTAACCTAACTTTAATGCAGCAAGCGTTATTTTTGTACATTTCTCTAATTATGTCAATCAGTGGTTGTCGTATTGACTTTTTTTTTTTCATGGCATTCCACAGCATCTTTCTTGAGACACTGTCATAAGCTTTTTCCAAGTCAAACACTAATCCTATATCCTGTCCAGTAGCTTGGCATTTTTCCAGAATCTCATTGACCATAAATAAATGGTGCACGTTAACTCCACACTGATCCTCCGAAATCCTCATTTCTTTCTCTAGTTTAGTTTTCAGTAATTCTCTAAAAAGCTTTGCAATTGGGTTTAAAACAAGATTCCTCTGTAATTTCAGCAATTTCTTCTATCCCCTTTCTTAAACACAGAAGTGATGTATCCCAGTGTCATCTCTGATGGTATTTCTTCCCCTTTACAAATTTGGTTAAATAGTCTCGTGAGTAGTGAGATGGTCTTCTCTCCTCCCGTTTTTTAGTAACTCCATGTTCATTCCTCCAGGTCCAGGTGCCTTTCCGTTTTTTTCGCTACTTTTTTTTTTTTTTAAACATATAATATACACAACAGGCATTCGCCCAGTTAAAGTGTATAACAGAGCAAAGGTTGCACAAAACATAAAAATAAATTGTAGACTAATATACTTTGTACAATGAAAGTTAATTCAAACGGGAAAAGTCCAATTCACAAAAATAAAAAAGATATTCATGACGTCAAGTCCAGCGCTATGTAAACTCGCAAAAAGCAGTATGCTGCAGGAGACATCATCACACACACACACACACACACACACACACACACACACACACACACACACACACACACACACACACACACACGAATAATGAGGACATCTTTAGCCAGAACTCATCCGTCAATCGGTCAACTTACTCCAAATAGTTCTGTGAAATTGTTTCTTGTTCACAGCCATATCCAAGTCAAACTTGTTCACGAGTGCCAATGTTCTTTTGAAGAAGGAGTTCCTGGATATCTCTAATCTGGAGTTACCGATGTGGAATGTAGTCTTCTGTTTAGTAGCCACCACTGGAGCGTGAAGGTCAATATGGCACAGAAGATCCGGCAGGTAGGTTGCACCAGCGAAGATGTGGTACAACAGTTTTAAATCAAGAACAGTTCGCCGAGTTTCCAGAGATTGAAGCTTAAAGTAGGAACAGAGATTCCGGTAGAAGATTCTGTGGTAAAACATGGGGTTACGTCTGGAAAGATAGTGGATAAATTTCATCTGGAGCGATTCTATTTGCTGTATCAAGTATGCATAGTGTGGGTTCCATATAGGAGAAGCAAACTCCACTATAGGGAGTATAGTTATCTTAAATAGGAGCACAGAGAACTGAGGATCTTGAAATCTGTACGTCTACGTCTACCGTTTAATGAAGCCAATTTGTTCTGTTTGTACATCCTCAAAGCTAATCCTTACTTCTGTCCAGGCAGTTTCAACTTCGTTGTTTCTAAATTCTTCCCTGTTCAAGAACACAAACAGTAAGTTACAAGAACACTAAGTCTTAATTGTAGGTACAGTAATGTCAGAAGTGTCGTCAATAAAATGAGTGACTTCGAACTGCTGGTTAGGACAAGTAACGCTGACATAATAGAGCTGACGGAAACGTGGTGCCACCAGGAAATAGGGGATGACGAGTTCAGTACGGAACGTACAATGTATTTAGGAAGGACATGGCAGATAGAATGAGTGATGGGGTCATGCTTCTTATCAAAAGCAGCCTGAGCGAGACGAAAGCTTTCCCGGATTCAGAAGTCTCGCATGCTAATACAGAATTTGCATAGTGCGAGATAGTTGGAAGCAAAGGTACAACGAGAGTGGGAGTAATCTACAGGCCAGGTGATCGTGAAGATTATGATGAGCGCCTCTACATGCAAATGGAATGGGCAAGAAAGCGTGACTGTCTTATTACGGGTGATTTTAATTTGCCTCTAATTGATTGGAGCAAATGGGAAGAAAACTCGACATGGGGAACAAAATTTTAAAATCAACTAGATGATTGTTATTTGTATCAACATGTCAGGGAAATTACTAGGGAACAGAATACCATTAACCAGATGACATAATAGGGCTGACAGTACAGAAATCAGTAGCAGGAAATGATCACGAAGTACTACGGTGGACGATGAAGAGAGCGGTAGCAATAGTTAAAAGCAAAGGAATGGGTTATAATTTCAGGAAAGGAAATTACAACTTAAGATGCTACATGGCCTCTATTAACTGGGTAGATATCTCACAGAGAGCGAATACAATTGAATTGGGGTATACCTTTAAAACATTAATCACAGAAACATTGAATGCGAAAATATCATTAAAAATACTCCATGACGAGGATTCCAAGTTAGATGAATAATGAAGTTGCCAGATTACTTGAGCAGATAAAGACGGCATGGAAACGTTAAAAAGCAATAAAAAGTACTGAAGCCTATATAACAGCTACAAATTGATCTGTAATACTGCCACAGTACGGGTTAAGCTGGCAAATGCAGATTATGAGAAATCGCTGGCAAAGGGAGCAAAGGTTGGGGATAAGGAATTCTTCACATATATAAATGCAAAAATAAGGACAAATCAGATCGGACCCTTTGGTAATGGACGTAGGATACCCAGCTGATGTTGCAGATGAACTCAACAGTTACTTTGCATCGATATTTACAAAAGGAAAATCCCTTTATGTCAATGGGAAATTATGAGAAATGGTGAAGTTGAAAAATATGTAATTATATTGATATTTCACACGATTATTTAATGGAAAAAACTTTAGAGCCTACAGGCGAGAAAGGCTCCTGCGGTTGATGGCATATTCCCTATAATTTTAAGGGAGGTGGCAAGTGAACCATTGAGGCTAATTATGAGAACATCACTGGACTCGGGAGAGATTCCGTTGGATTAGAAAAGTGCCAATACATAAAGGAGATTCTAAGGTGTAGTGGAAAATTACCCACCGCTCAAGACTAAATTCAGTAAGTTACAGGAACAGTAAGTTGCAGGATTATCAGAGAGTTGTGATAAATGGTTGGAAAAGTCAAGGAGGCAATGATAAAGGGAAGAATTCAGGATCATTTAGATAGAAATGCTATTCTATAATACACAACATGGTTTTGTAATGGGAAAATCATGTTTAACAAATCTGGTTAGCTATTTTGACAGGATGACTCATGAGCTGGATTTAGGAAATAATTTCGACATTGTTTCTTTAGATTTCAGCAAAGCTTTTGACTCAGTCCCACATGAGCAGGTGGAATCTCAGGGAAAATTCATATATGGATAGCAGGATGGCTTCAGGGCAGGAAGCAGAGAGTTGTGATAAATGGTTGTGCTTCAGTTGGGTTAATGTAAAAAGTGGGTTCCCCAAGGATCCGTATTGGGACCGCTGTTGTTTTTGATTTTCTTAAATGACATCGATGAAGGGATAGAGGGCATGATGACTAAATTTGCAGTGATGTAAAGATCGGTAGAGTAGTTAATGATCACCACCAAGTAGAACTTCTTCAGAGTGACTAGATAGACTTCAGGGATGGTCAGAAAAGTGGCAGCTATGCTTTAATCCAACAAAGTGTAAGGTCTTACACCTGGGGAACAGCAAACCCAAAATAACTTATATACTTGCTGGAGTTTCAACTAAAGTCAGTAGTGGAAGAAAGAGATTATGGAGTTATGATATTGTCAGATATGAAGTTCTCCGAGTATTGTAGACAGGTTGCAAGGAAGGTCCATGGTGTTCTATCGATGATTTATCGAACATTTTCTAGTAGAGACAAGGTTGTCATAATCCCATTATATAAGGCTATTGTCGGACCATATTTGGAATACTGTGTTCCAGCATGGAGACCGCACATAAAACAGAATCAAGCTTCTTGAAAGGATCCAATGAAGGGTAACTCGCTTGGTGAGATCGGCAAAACGGCGCCCATATAAGGAAAGACAGACCACGGCTTGGACACTAGGCACCTTAGAGGAAACTTGATTGAGGTGTTTAAGACTTTGATAGACAAAAGTAAAATTAATGAGGGCGAAATTTAAGGTTATAAATGATAGGGACCATAAATTCAAGTTACGGGGAGTGATGTATAGACTGGACTGCAGGAAGTTTTATTTTAGCCAGCAAGTTATAAATTACTGGAATAAGTTACCTGCATAGGTGGTAAAGGCTGTCACATTGGGAAAATTCAAAAGGTCAGCTGGACAGTTACCTACGGGAGGAGGGAAATGCATAAGTTGTATATTTCCCTTTCTTTTATTATTTATTTTATTTTATTATTTTACACCCTTTTTTTTTTTTTTTTTGCTGGTGCAGAATAAGCCTTAGGCTTCCTTGCACCATATGGCCATCATTAATACTAGTACTGGAAGTTAAATGAAACTACTAGTTATCAGAAGATAACTAGTGGTTTGTAATATAATTGCATATAACATATATAATTGTCTATAATAATTGTAATAAAATTCACATTGTAGCCCTTTCTTTTTTTTTTTTAACCCTAACAGCATGGTCTGTTGATGGGTATCGGTAAGATGCATGAAACGTCATCTTAAATGTATAGTGGTTTGGGCTATAAGCTTAATAAACTACATTATTAATTTCAAATGGTATAAGGGTGGTTATTAAATAAAGTAACTAATCTTCATGGAAAACAACCACGTAACGTCCTTTCCTAACTATATCGATATACTTCGTCAAATGTTTAACAAGTTTTTGTATGCATATAAAGTAAAATTCTTTCGGCTGAGAACCCAACCATTTCTCTATTGGAGTAGCAACCGTTGCCTCGGAAATGTTCTTCAAGCTTTGAGAAGAGAAAAAAGGAGAAAAAATCGATAGGGAAAACTATGGGAGGACAGAAAAACTTCAAATTCCAGCGACGAAATTCTTGCCAATGTTGTACGACAGCAGCGAGGTTGCATGTTGAAGCAACTCTGCTGTGTCTTTTTCGTTCGATTCTCATTTTGAGTTTTTCCAATGTCCCAATGTACCGGACTGAATTGATAGTGGTCTCTTTTTTTGCAAAAAAAATTAGGTGTTGATAACACTCAGAGTCCCCAAAACAATTGAACATCATTTTGCTGGCCAATGCTTGCACTAGAAAAGTTAGGGCTTTTTTTGGGCATGTAGATGTTTTACGTCAAAATTCGTTTGACTATCTCTTATTTTCCCGTTAATAATGATGAATCCAGAATTCAACCTCCAGTCAGAAAGGACCTCATATTTTCGGGAACTCAATAACTGCGAGCTGTTTGAACCTCTGTGCGAAGATGCTTCCATTAAAGCATCATAATTTGTAAACGAACAACCGCACAGAAACCATACTGCTGCGCCACCTTACACTGATCTTATGAAATAAGAAGCAGCTTTTCACAATGCATATTTTGTGTTTGTTTACTTTGTGTGTAGTTATTTTGTATATGTATATTACTGGCGCCTGCATCGTATCCAGGTGTCATCGTTAGGGGGTACGTGACGACCAAGTTTTTCAGTGTTTTTTTTTTTAGATAGACCTGGGAACACTTAGTGGGGGGGGGGCATATACCTCATTTGCCTCCCCCTGAATAAGCCCCAGCCTTGGGCCCAAAGCCGTCTATCAGAATGAATCTGGCACTCGAGTTTTTGAAAAGTTGTCGACCCTCTTGTAAGATTTGGCCTTATCCTAGTTAATTATTAAATCTACTTTCTCAGCGGCGATCTTCATTCGTATTCCTCTCAACAAAACTATAAATTAAAATTATAATTCATTAATATGCATTAATTAATAGATTAATTATTATTCATTAATCAACATTATAATAACATCATTCACATATCCCAAGAATTGCGGAACCTCCTGTTCGATTTGTCTCAAAGCCAAATCTTAAACAATCCAAAACAATAGTTGTAAAGAAATTCCTGTTTTAAAATACGTTGTAAAGGTTAACTGATGAAACTAAATCTTCCGTTTTAGTTCCATCAACCAGTACAACTTAGTTATTTTCCTCCATACATATCTTGAATGTTTTGGTTGCTGCATCTTTGTTTTTAGTCTCAGGCAAGTCAAACAAAGATTATCGCACGATTTCTTACGGTGGTGCTCAAGCAAGCCCGTAACTTTACTTTTGTTTTTCAAAGAATGCGGAATAGCGTATTTTTATGGCCAAAACTCTTCGTGACCAGGAAACTGAGAATTAAAGTCGCATAAGCTACTCTTATAGAAACTCGTCAAACAGGTCGGGGAATGTTTATGTACACGAAAAGAAGGAAAAGCAAAGCTACTGACCCTGATTAATTCTTTCGGATGGTGCAAGCGCTAAGTTTCTTGTATTTCTGCGCGATCTCCTAAATAAAAATAATAAAATGTCCGGAACCAACTGATATATGAGTGCAACGATAAATATGCAAAGTCCATTAATATTAAATTTCAAAAGGGTATCCTGTTGGGTCTTGTTTAACGGAAGTTCAAATTAACTATTACACGTTAGGCCAGTTTACATCTCTTGACGTAGCCCAGTGGTCAAGAGCGCGAGTGCATAGCACGCGTTTCTTGAGTGGACCGGGGTTCAAGCCCGTGACTACTAAATACGATAAATATTTGTATTGACGATTTATTGTAAACTCTACTGACTTGGTTGTCGTGCTGGAGTATAAACAGAAAATTATTATTATTTATTATTGTTTCGCTACGGTTCATGTGATACCAGATTCACAATTGAAATTAAGAAACGTCCACACGGTGCCGTACGATTTGAATTCCGTTGCTGGATTATTGCGTGTCTTCTAGATAATCACCCCCAAAAGCCCATCTGGAATCCGTCACTCTCCACCTTTAGGCAACAGGTCACACTTAATTCACATTTCGTACGGGTTTCGAACAGTGGACCTTGGTTTAGCCGTACTTTGTCCTGATACAGGTGGCTAAAGGTGATGTGCCGGGTTGTGTACTGTTATATAAAATTACTAGCCTATTCGGGAAGGGACCGCGTGCAGTAACACTTTTCCGCGAAAGAATTTTAATTATGTTTTTTGTTTTTCACGAGCAAATGGAATTAGCCTCATGCGCGAAATTGCTAATATGTCTCAGAACATAAATTCTGTGAATCTCTGCTTCTGCTTCAATTAGTTGACAAATCACCAGTTTTATAAGACCTATTAAAAATCTTATGAGAAATTCATATCCGATATAATACCTCGATAGCGGAGGCCTAATCTCTGTAAAACCCCAATATATCAAGTTTCTTTTTTTTTTATACTCTGAACTGACGAGGGGTTTACAACTTCATTCTTGCAGCAGCTGATATAACAGCAGCCATTTAAACATGAGCCACGCAATAACAACGGCCTCAGTAGCCGAGTGGTCATCACGGGAGTGCAGTAGCATACGCTCTTTGAGTAGACTGGGGTTCAAATCCCTGACCATTAAATACGGTCGATCTGCCACCCGCACTGGACTGGCAGATTATGATCCATTTCCCTCAACATGAATTGTTCAGGACTGATAATGGCTGCAGTGGACCTTTTACACCACGCAATTTTTTTATTATTAAATTATTTGGGAGCTTAAAAAAAAAAACGTAAATTAATTTTTTTTCTTTTTTATAAAAACCACAAACACGAGAGGTATTAAATAAAACCTATAGTTCTTACTACCGTGCTCGGGTTGAGAAGACGAAAGATATTTGTTGACATTAGACTTGAACTTCTGTAGACTGTAATTTTCAGGAAATACGTATGAAGGAAGGTTGTTCCAGAAAACGGCAGTTGAATGAATAAATGAGGAAGATGAAAAGTTGGTTCTGTGAGTTTGAAGTTGGACAGTAAATGGATGCTGGCTGGACGTGTTCTGAAAGAGAGAGAGAGAGAGCGGGAATTATAAAAGCCGATTCAGAAGAACAGTGCCCATGGAAATATCTGTAGAAAAGGCATGCAGCAGAAACAGTACGTCTATGAGACAGCAAGTGGAGAGACTCTGTTAGAGATGAGTCATTAATTAACCTAACTGCCCTCTTCTGAATGGAATCTAGAAGCCTGAGAGAGGTTTTGGGGGCACCACCTAAGATGTGGGAACAATATTCCATGGTAGGGTGGATTTGCGATTTGTACAGAGTGAACAGCTGTTTGGAAGAAAAATAACGCCGAGAGCGAAACAGAAAACCAAGTTTTTTCGATGCTACTTTTAATGCTACTGTTTTAAATAATATTGCGATAATAGCTTGACCAAGTGTGCATAAGTACGTTGCGCTTCTCTCTTATACCTTACTTAGTTCTATCTAGGAAGAAATAATTACCTGGTCTTGTACCTTTTGAAATATAATAACAACAAGATGCCTGTGACTGTTTTGAAAAATGCATTAAAAAGGCGTAACGAAATTGCTCAACTGTGAAGTTCACACATATTTTTCGGATTACAAGACGCACCTAGGTTTTAAACGGCAAATTTGGGTTTAAAAAAAAAAAAAAAAAAAATATATATATATATATATATATTACGGTAAAAATAATAAATTAGGAGAAAGAAGGAAAGACAAAATGAAAGGAAAAGTAAAAGATGACCGTGAACTTACGTTCAGTGGCTGCTATATCGCGTAACATATAGAAGCAATATACAGCGGCGGACAACAAAAAAAAAAATTGCATTACTTGTGAATTTTTCAAAGAAGACAGGAGTTAAGAACTCTATTGCAGGATCCCAATTAACGGAAGTGCTACACATTTGACGATAGAATGCTTGATGTACGGTCATCTTCACTGGATGTTTCTGGATTATCTTCCGCTCCCGAATACCCAAATGCAGGCTTGCATTTTGTGGATGCACTCTAAGTGAAGGTAATGTTAATCTAAGTGTTAATGTTTTCTTAAGTGTTACTGTTAATTTAATGTCATTCTAAGTGTGTGTATGTATGTATGTATGTATGTATTTGCTATTTACATGTAAATAATTGTATAATGTTGCTTTTGTTTCAACAAGTGTACATTGTTCCAAGTTGGAATTTTTTTTTTTTTTTTTTTGCTGGCCTCCAAGTCTGGGCAGCCTTGGAAGCGGAATTGCTGGCACCTACTGGTATAGCACTTCATCCGGTGGGTGCGGGATTTGTGCATTATAGCACACACACAGAGAATGGGTGATGGTTGATCCCTGGTGGCGAAATGGCCTGACATAACACTTTTTTTTGGCCTGTTTTGCAGAGGTTCTGAGCTATCACAGGAGTAATAGGTGGAGATGGGCTTAAGTCTAGGAGCCACTCTTCATACCAGGACACACACACACACACACACACATGTACACAAGGGGTACAGCATATATAAGAGTATGTATATAAATTTTGTATATAAATTGATTAATATGTATTATGTATATAAATTGATTAATATGTATTATGTATATAATATGATTAATATAACCAAAACGATGCCAATTTAATTAATTAATTTAACTACTTTGGTATATAGCTACGTTAAAATGATGCATTTGCACTAACCTACATATTAGTCATTCTACCTCGTAGCATGAGGCCTTGGCCCTTAAATACTTTATAGTTAATATGTACCTTGAAAATGTATATACAGTCGTGTGTAAATAAATGAAAAAAAAAAAAAGTGAAATTTGTTAGATGGAATATATATCTCTGTGAATGAAATCCAATAAAAAGACTCCACCTGATATACCTAATTGCCATAAATATCTCCCCAAAGGGTAAAATGGAAATATGAGAAATCATGCAAATGGCAATCATGACAGTCAATCATACATTTTATTGCATTTACGTATACAAACTGAAATGACAAGTTAATGTAACAGTATTATGCACTGTAAATCAGCAAAATAAGTCCTCAATATTTTGTTGTTCCTCCTTGCAACGATCTGGCATAGAGTTAATCAACTTCTGGATATACGGTTGCCCAATTTCGTGGTACCACACCCTTACAATGCTCTCCTGAAGTTGAATCTTATTTGTTGGCTTCTTCTGAGCAATTTTAGACCACATTATGTACCAACAATTTTCAATAGGGTTCAAATCCGGGCCAGTCCAACACTAATGCCAGCATTTATGAGGTATGACTGCACCTTAAGGGAGAAAAACGAGGGAAAACATTGCTGTAAGTATGTTTTAAGCCTTGTGAGACAAAAAGACAAACCCATCATTAAATCTAAATAGCATAAAACTTACCAATTTTTCTGTGTGGCAAGGTGCTGAGTCCTGTTGAAAAATGCAGTTTTGTACGTCTGTGTGGTGATATCTAAAAACGGTTTTCAGGCACTCTTCCAAGACAGCACTGTAGGCGTCTGCATTCACAGTTCCGTTAATAAACTTAATTCGCCCCAGCCCTTTGCTTGTTATGCATCCCCAGGCCATCTGACAGGTGGGGAACTTTACAGTCGGTGTTATGCAGTCAGGATGGTATGCCTCCGATTTTCATCTTCTGACATATCGCTTCCCATCCGAGCAATGCTATCCCCAGGGGCTCACATCTGGTGAGTATGGGCTTGGCACACCCAGGGTCCTGAGCTGGATATCATTATTCTTATCTTTCTTGGTGATTCCCTTTCTCTCTCTCTCTCTCTCTCTCTCTCTCTCTCTCTCTCTCTCTCTCTCTCTCTCTCTCTCTCTCAGGGTAACTCGGAAATTTATTTTAGCTGGTGCAGCATAAGCCTCAGGCTTCCTTGCACTATATGGCTAGTAATAATAAATAATAAGATTGAATTTCGATTCGTCAGAAAAGATGACGGTGTCCCATTGCTCTTTTGTCCATGAAACATGCCTTTTAGCCCAAGCAAGTCGTTTATTCCTCATTCGTTGGGTCAACAAAGGCTTCTTCTTGGGCCGATAGGCATGCAGACAACATTCGTCTTTGGATAATTTCTGCACTTGTTTCAACACCAGAGGACATCTCAAATTCCAGTTTTAGATCAGGAGCACTAGCATGAAGGCATAGCCGTTTCAAATATCGATCTTGGGAAGGCGTGATCACTCTCTTACGGCCTGATCCAGGTCTTCTCTTCATATCACCGGTTTCACACTTTAATTTCAGCATCTGGGATACTGTTGACTGGTGGCAGCCTATTTTATCAAGGACAACACGCGTAGAAAGCACTTCCTGGGACAGAGCAACAGCTACACTTTTTTTTCCTTGGAGTCAACTGAACATATGGAGCCATGCTTACACCTCCACAAAACAGGATACTAATGAGCGTGTATACGCTTCCAACGCCGTATTTATAGAAAAGGCTGACGCAATACCTTGCAATTACTGTCTGATGCAATAGAAGCGTTATCTGACGCAATACCTTTGCTTTCCTTTGCTTTGCGACAAACAAAATGACTGTAATCAAACAATATCTTATACGTTTCACTACAAATATTACTTTCTTAAGGTGATGCAGTTTTTATGTCCGCCAGTGTGTATATATAAAGCAGACGATAATGAGTGAAGAAACAAATAAATAACAAAACAGAAATGGAAGGAAAGGAATGGAAATAGTTGCAGTACTATTCATGGCTGTTGTACCTAGAGGTTCTCTGACGAGACTGGATGCAACGGTCATCTATATTTTTTGTTCCTTGCTTTGTTTGTCATTTTTTTTTTTTTTTTCTTTTCCGGTTGGTTTATTTGTGTCATTTTGGTGATATTTCACACCTTTTTGGCCTCGGCGCGATCAAGTGGTGCCGGTCTAAATTTATTATTTATTAGTTTTGGCTGTATTTGCTTCATACTTAATATTTTTCAAAAAATTTTAGACACATATTCCTTCCACTTTCCTTCCATTTCTGTCTTCGTTATTTGTTTCTTCGCTCATTTTCCGCTGCTTTTTTTAAATATTGCTTCTATATATTTAAATAAATAATTGCATATATCAGAAACAAAATTCGCAAGTGCTTCCTAAACAAAATATCACAGTAAAACGAATTCACTACACAAATTTTATAAACTCAAAAGTAGCTGCCATAGCATTCTTCATTACTGAACTTTTACATGCTTCAAAGAGGACCTCATCTCAGTACCATCAAGGGATTGCTAATTATACATTTCTTAAAAGACTTCAGGTTTTTAGAAGGAAGAGGGCTTTATTGAGCTTGTCTTGGGAATAAAGGAATGAGTTCTTGTGAGACATACGTAAATCCTCATTCGCATATGTTAAGCAAGAATACAGTCGGATCTAAAAAATAGATTGCTGAATACTTTTTCGGGGCCCTATGCACAGTGCCTAATAAAAAGGACGGTCATGCAAAGAAGGTGAAAGTCTAAATCACATAGTAGATAAAACATAGCAAATAAATTAACCATGAAAATAAATGGTTGATTGATATATTATGTGCAATATCAAACTTGTGCTCAAGGATTTTATAGTAGATTAGACAAAGGGAGATGAGCACTTAAAGAGAGTATCGGGATCAATACTCGCTCTTTTAAATTGAGACTGCGATTATTTAATTTTTACTTATTTATAGCGGATCAGTAGTTTCATCCGCTGTAATTTCATACAGAATTAAAAGCATATTGAGCTTCTATATTTTCCCTCCATTCTAAATTAAGTCTCGTACTTAGGTATATAGTACTAAATTCACCTTTCTCATTAAGCTTTGCTTAGCCAGGGACCCTCTCTATTTCAGGTTGGGCTTTTACACTTCCAGTTTGCCAAATATTTTAAAAGCTTAATTCTCTTCACGGTCTTTCAACCATCTACACTTCTTTTTTCAATAAGCTTACCAATTAGATTATCCGAAGGGCGGCTTTCACACCAAATCTCTATCCTGACATATTCGCAGATCTCTAAAATATATTTTAGTTTTTTCTGTATTTATGAAGAAGTTATCTTTAATCCACAATATTCGTGGTGGGATGTCCAAATCTTTTGATCCTGTAACGTGTAAATCAAAATAAGCCTGATCAGCCTAATATCTGCCGAGATTATATTCCATATCGGTTGTTTACACAAGTTTACTAGTTTTCGGTTCAGTACGTAGTTAGTATTTTCAAAAAAAAAAAAAAAAAAAAGTAAGCGCTTTCCTTTCAACCCTGCAATTATGCGAATGTATGCTAGCAAGGCAACATCACTAGTACGTTGTGGAACAGTTATGGAGGTTGCTGAGCAAGCGTAAATATTCAGAAAATTTATGGAAAAAGAAAGGAAATGGGGGATAAAAAAAACTAATAGTAGTTATATATATGAGACTTCCAGGACTATATGCGAGAACTTCGTCGTCGTGCACCTCCAGAGAAAAGGCGTCAAGTGCACATACACAGTTCGCCTCGAAACACGCTCGTAGCCGCCCAGTGCCTAAATGACAGAGCCAAGGTCATTCGTACAAAATATAAGCATTCTAAAAACAAAGTGGGTCACAACTGGAGGACTTGAGCAAATCGCTCTACATCGTTTGTCTATCTCAATCTCCGGACACGCAATTAATTGTTCCATATGCAGTAATGAGTGGACAATGTGCTTGATTACCTGAGTAAAACAATTCAACTGGCTTCTCTCCGACAGGTAAAACCGCAATGGGAAAAATGAATGTCCCATTCTGGAACTGTATGAAAATGCAGACAACGTTAATGATCGCTTACAGTTACAGCTTCGAAATTCCAATGCTAACTACCTTTTTTATTTTTTTTTATAGATAAAACATCTGAGAAACATACTGACAAGGCACACTGCGTTAAATGTGATTGTAGAAAAAGATGGGGCGCGCAAATGAATGTAAAAAGTGTACGCACCCACAACCCAAATAAGGCACAGAGACTAAAAAAAACAAATAAACCGCAAATGGAAAAAGTTAAAACCAATTCACGCAAGAAAACTAATAAACCGGATGAAAGGTAAAACACAGTACGCTCTACGGATTAGCGAATTTTTCTATTAGTGTTGTTTCCGAGTGCAAATTGAGGTTTTAGATATGTTTGTCTGAAAAAATGAATTTAAACATACACGACTCTGAGATGTTAGGGATCTTACGTAAATAAACTAAGAGATGTTATCAGTAAAAGCAAACACATCTGGGAAATGAAAGAAAAGAAAAACAAAGCAGAAAAACGGGGAAGGGACTGTTTTTCGAATTGTCCAAGTAGTTCCAAGCACATACACAAAAAAATTAGAAAAAATAAATAAAAATCGGGTTAACGCCATTTTTGTAGTAAAGTCCATACCAACTTACGGTATATGATCAGAATTACAACGCACTCCTTGCAGCTGGTCTGAGGATGGATAATGAATATTGAAATGCGAAGGCTCGGAAGCTGCATTAAATTGGGTGCATCATTATCAGTAATTGAGCGGTAATAATTTAAGTTATAATCGTAGAAAGGTCGCCGGTGCTCGTCTTATTCCAGGCAACTAAGATCGAAAGTATATGAGCGGAAAATAAACAGAAATCCGCCCTTCTTGGCAGAGGATCAAGTATGCCACACCTGCCTCAGACGAACCTTTCGAAGAACCGAATCGGTAGTTGTGTTTCACGAATTACCTAGTTTAGTAGTGACATAAAAGAAAAAGTCAATGTTCGCTAGACACTCCAAAAGCTTTTTCCAACTGTTTAACAAAGTTCTAAAAAAGCCGGCAGTGTAAATTCAGTTTTATCAACTTTTGTACGGATAACAAGATTTAAAGTATGAACAGTTCTATTTTAGATTTTGTTTTGTAATGCTGTACTTTTTTTTATTTTTTTAGCAAACAAGTCCATCATACATGAGATAAATCCTAAGTACAACTTATGGGAGTGGCAACACAAAATTTACAGTATACAGGGCGTTTGAAATGTGCGCGTGCAAAAAATT
This sequence comes from Mastigoproctus giganteus, assembly GCF_048544385.1. Classification (NCBI taxonomy): domain Eukaryota; kingdom Metazoa; phylum Arthropoda; class Arachnida; order Uropygi; family Thelyphonidae; genus Mastigoproctus; species Mastigoproctus giganteus. Next base: position 3,547,924 of record NC_143578.1, on the reverse strand, counting down.
GTAGGACGTATTGTAGAATCCAAAATTATAATAAATCATACATACACAGTAAACCCTCGATTTAACGGATTTCGGATTTAACGGACTGGACAAACAATAATAATAATAATAATAATACAGTAATGTACATATTAATCTCGACCATATTTTTTTAGGTTATACAAAACTTCAGTGTTATTATTAATTAAAAATTAATAATAATTACCTATTTTCATTATTGTTTTGATAATTACCTACTTTTATTTTTATAATTAAATTCAGGAAATGGTTTTTTATTCTTTCTGAAAATGTGTTCAAATAGCTGTTTTCCCAGATTACAGATAAGAGCAGGTGATGATGACTTGCGAGCTGAACGTAACTCGGGACACTAAACTGCAGGTCTACCGACTCGCTTTGTTTCGGTCTCAGTCTGCCTCAAGCTATCGTGCGGTCGGTTTGTATACAGAGTGTTTCTGTGATTTGTGACTATTTTTTAAATAATTTTGCAATCTCACAATTTAAAATCGCATCAAGTGATAGAGGAGTTAAAAGAAAGCGTGTGAACTTAAATGTGGCCCAGAAATTAGAGCTAATTGAGAAATTAGAACAAGGCGTCTCAGTAGCACGTGTTTGTGAAATTTACGGCGTAAAAAAAAACAAACTGTTTCTGATATCCGTAAATCAAAGGCCAAATTACAACATAATTTTATATTGTACAGTACTGTATATTGTATTAAAGCTTTTTTTTTTTTTTTACATTAAGAACAATAAAACATGTTCCCCCCCAGGTTACATTCGATTTAACGGACTTTCGGCATTAACGGACACCCCTTCTTCCATATTAGTCCGTTAAATCGAGGGTTTACTGCATATATTCGAAAACGCACTTTATTTCCGGGCTATTACGAAAGCGATTTTCAACAATCATTTCAAGTAGCGTCCTTCATCTGCGGTGGAGGGAATGGAAGTGTGAATGTGTCAAAACAGGAACCAAAACTCTAATATCTGCTTTCTTTAATCACTGATTCCATTACTTTCCCGAGAAGTCAAGCTAACAGTTGGTAATTGCTGTAGCCGAGTGGTCAGGAGCGAGAGTGCATAGCACACGTTCCTTGAGCGGACCGGGGTTCAAGCCCGTGACTACTAAATACGATAAATGTTTGTATTGACGATTTATTGTAAACTCTACTGACTTGGTTGCCATGCCGGAGTATAAACAAAAAATTTATTTATTTAATTACTCACTGTGGCCTTTTCATTTACCCCCCCCCCCAACGTTGTGAATAGTGGAGACAAATGAGCATCTATAATCTAATGGACCTTCCGTGAATCCAAGGATTCTCTCATAATTATGACCAAAGACTTGTTTACCTCTTTCGTTGCTTCTCTTAAAATAACTGCATAGATTCCATCGGCTCCAGATGCCTTATTTACTTTTAGATTCAGGAATTTTTCATCCACTTTCCTCTCAGTTATAAGTTGATGTACTTCTGGTGTTCCTGTTCCTAAACTTTTATTCACCAGTGAATAAAGTTTGTCAGAAACATGAACGGAGCCGTCAATGGCTATGCCATTCATGTCCTACTGGACCATTCTGATTCATCTCTTTTCTTCGATTGTCAACATAAACAAAGAATTCACGTAAGCCTGCCTAACCCCGTTAGTGATTACAGACTACTTTATACTTACTGTAGGTTCCTGTCTCCTGATAATTCATAATCATCCCATGCATTGTATGCCACGAGTCCAATCAGTTCATCTGATGTTAATTTATTCTAAACTTGAACTGACACAAACATCTTACTAGCTCTTACGATTACGTCCCTGAATGCTTTCCATTTTGAATTTTCAGTTGGTAACGTCATCAGCTAGTCTCACTGAAAAGAATTTAAAAACTATTTAAGACCAGTCACCTTTACTCTTGACATCAGAGTACTGCGCTTTCTCTCTCTCTCTCTCTCTCCTCCATGCTAGAAGACAGTCATCCAATAAATCCATAAAAGTCTTGCTAGTGTGTGAGTGACAACCGACATAGTCCAGTCAATACGAGAAAGTTAAAATCCACTCCATAAATAATTTGTATCGCACATTCGGCCTATAACATACTTTAATTTATTAAACGACATTTTTTTTTTTTTTTGCAGTATGTCACACCAAACTGACTCAATACATTGGAAACGAAAATGAGCCGAATAAGTTCGATTCCATGTGTTTATTCGCTATACTCCTATCATTAATGTAAAGCATATACTGTACACTGCTTTTTTTTTTTGTTGTTTTGTTTTTTAGTAGTCCTAACAAAACAATACTGTATTTGCTTGTTCCACGAGGATCGCGCGCCCGAACAGCGTAAAATCAATTTCATCTGTGCTAATGGCTGCTTTCAACCTACTACTCGGCGTACCCCCCCCCCCAATCTATGAGCTGCCCTACCAGCCTAACACTGCCTGAATCGTATAAGCAAATATTCTTGCATCCCCGTCTCCTATTTAAATGTATCCCATATCTGTATAAACAGTCTTTCATGTTAGCAGGTGCAGACATGCTAAGAAAAATTCTGCCCCACGAGCCTTGTACAATCTCTCCAGGGCTGAACTGATCTCACATCATGTACTCCTCCTACCATACATGGGCGATATTCCAAACAATTTAAAATTTCATCGATAACTTTTTATTTATTTATGAAAACCTCAAACACGAGAGGTATTAGAACCAACAGTACGTAGTACCGTGCACTGGTTGACAGCTGGGAAAATGAAAGAAGATACTTGTTGACATTAGACATGAATTTCTGTAGATTGTAATTTTCAGGAAATACGCGTTGAAAGGAGGTTGTTCCAGAAAACGGAAGTTGAAGGAATAAATGAGAAAGAAGAAAAATTAGTTCTGTGAGTTTGAAGTTGGACAGTAAAAGGATGATAACTGGTTACGGCACATGTTCGGACTGGTTTGGGAGGGAGAGATGGGGTGGTTATAGAAGTCAATTCAGAAGAACAGTATCCATGGAAGTATCTATAGGAAAGGCATTCAGCAGAAACAACGTCTGAGACAGAGCGGAGAGACTTTGTTAGAGATGAGTTGGAAATTAGAAGTCTGGGGCTTCTAGATTCAATTTAATTCGTAGCTTTTTCTTATCAGAGCTCCTATTGATTCATTAGTACGACATAACGTTTTGTACCTTTAAAAGGTACAAAAGATAACTGTTCCATTAAACTTCAGCCCCTGTAAGACACCAAAGGTTGATTCTATTCCACTTATCCTTTTTTCACAATATATTTCCAGTTCCCCTGACAACAGAGTTACCAATAATAGCTATTTCCTGTGGGAAGAGACCATTCTGTAGGTGGAACTTCCGCTCTTTTGTCTGATGCACAAATGTACGCTGAGCTGGGAGGCTGAATTTTAATTCTTTTAAGAACTATTCTTCAAGCTCTCATATTCGTCTAACAAAACATGAATTTTCGCATAATCTCCTCACCCCTCCCCGTTCCATTCAAGCCGAAGAATTCCCACTACTTGGAGCTCTTTGCTTTGCTGTTTTAGTCTGAGACACTTCATCTTAAATTAAAAAAAAGGCCACAACGGAAGTCCTCCACTTATGACAGAAGCAAAAATTAACTTACAAAAATATATTTCGTAGTACTAACAGTTTGTATTTTGTAACTATATTTGTAAATTTATTTTCTATATTTTGTTGTATTAACTGGTAGATCTGATATTTTCTAATTAAAGTTTTGAAGGGCACACTTAGGGCAAATAAATGAATGAATGAACCAAGCCCTATAAGCAACGTGTAGTTGATTTATTTAGTTAGGATAGAAAGCAAAAAGTGGTGAGCTACTGGTTTACAAGGATGTCGCGAATGGGTTCTCGTTTCAAAGCAGAATCACATTCCGTATTTTTTATTCTATTTTAAAACGAGATAGTCCTCGGACAAAATCGGTACATTCAAGCGATAACCAGAAACAAAATTCAAAATTTATGCGACGTTGCTAATAGCATGCGATCGATACTCAACCCTCGCGGCTAAAGATACTGTCAACAAATTATATACGGCGATGTTAGAAAATGACCTGGTACACGGTTCATGGACAAGCCTCGTAAATTATTCGAGGTGATTATTCAAATTCCTAGAACTAAATGCACAATGGGAGTGGCTAGCGAAAAGCTGAAAACAATTCATAAAGATGAAATTCTGCAGCCGTTGCAACTGCTGGTTGGTTGTGACAGAGTTTTAGACGCATCGGCAACTTAGGCCATACTGTGCCGTTTATAATATGCCTGTAAATTGCATGTGTTCTGTGGTCGAATTTCAATTTGAAAGAAAAACCTGAGTTTCAGAAAGAAAGTAGCTACATCACAGGTAACGAATTGTTATTAGAACATAATATCATATAGGAGATCGACAACTACCAATCTTCTTGATACCCTCTTCAGAATTCAGCGGACCCTTAACGGCAAATCACAGATTGATATCATATTCCTGGACATTAAATTGGCTTATGACGGAATACACCTCCCAGCTCTTTTTACCATTCTGAAACACTACTTCGGCAGAAACCTTACTTCAAATTTTGAAGTCAATTTTAGTTCCTAGACACCTGTCTGTGACCCACAACGACTTCCAGGTACCTATTGACGTCTCAAGAGGCATCCCGCAAGGAAGCGTGCTGTCAGCTGTTTGCAGCCTTTCCTACATCAGAATCCTAACTTTGTCTCTTACGCCGACGATCTGAAGTCCTACATCAGCTCAGATCATAATCATCAGATTCATGATATCAACCAACAAACTTCTAGGCAGATATTGAGCTTGGAAAATTATTTTGCCACAATTGGGGCTGCATCTGAGCCCTTCCAAATCAGCGCAACTGCCGATAACCAAGAAGAGAGTCAAAAATGATATCCAAATCTTTGTCAGTGGGGAGATGGTGAAAAAATTGACCTCCCATTCTGGCATGGGCTGGGTGTATTCTATGTGATTACACTCTATTGCCGACCCGGCGAAGACATAACTTTTGCCACTAGATACCTGGAAAATGTAACCAGCATCCTCCGTGATCAAAAAATAATAATAGGAGCCGACGTGAACTGTCGATCGCAGGCTTGGTACAGCCATACTCTGGATAGACAGGGAACGAGGAATTCTTCCAGGGCGCTTGGAAGAATTCCTTGCAACATCAACCATCACCGTACTGAACAAGCCAAACCACCTACCAACCTACTGTAACCTCAGGTGGAAAGCCACCATAGACGTCTCACTAGCAACTAGAAACATCGCAGGCAACATAACCGATTGGTAGATGCGGACGCCTGGACAACCTCAGATCATAGGGCCCCGACCTTCCAACTAAACAGAGACCACCAGAGACCCCATCTGGCAACAAGAATGCTCCACAGATATGCACTCCACACTGCTGATTGGAATGCATTCAGAGACTCTAGCTATGGAAAAAAATGCCAAACAATCTGAAATGGACTCGCAACTAGACCCGGACCTACAGCAAAAAACCGTCACTGCAGTTATTACCAAAGCGGCAAATGCTGCAATCAAAAGAAAAAAACCCACCCCAAGTACAGTGCCATGGTGGAATCCTCAGCTCCAGAGCCTTCGAAAGGATGTCCAAAATAAAAAGAAGGCCTTCCAGAGGGCCAGACGCTCATGGCCTGCCCCAGAGGTAAATGCACTATGCGAAAGTTACAAAGAGGCAAGGAACCTATACACCTCACTCTGCCGTAGTAAACAGCAATCTTGGGAGAATCTAGTCACAACTACAGGGAACTCTGACACCTGGAGGGTGGTCTACAAGGTGACCACAAACAAACTCCCCAGAGGGGAGGTGTTGGCAGGTACCAGGACTCCACAAGGCAGAGTCACAAACTCATAGGAGGCATCAGTTAACAACATTTTAGACGTAACCTTTCACCCAAATGCTGACCAGCAAACGCCAGAACAATTCCGGATGTGCCAGGAGAACGACCAATACCAAACAGATGAAAAGGAAGGGGCTTTTGCTCTGGAAGAACTCCAGGCAGCCGTGTACCGTATCAAAGGGAAAAAATGCCCAGGTCCGGATCTCCTGGAGCCGGAGATCGTGTTGAAGGTTGTTGAGATAGCCCCAGACATACTGCTAAACCTCTATAATCTATGCCTCAAGACTGGAACTTTTCCCAAAAAGTGGAAGAGGGCCAATGTAAAACTAATTATCAAAAATCCTAACAAGTCGCCAGAACTACCAAACTCCTACAGGCTAATAGCCCTGCTCTCTGTTTGTAGCAAACTCCTCGAGAGATTCCTCCTGACTAGGATCCAAAACCACTACCTGCAAGCAAACCTGGCATCGCCAAAACAGTATGGCTACCGACAGGGCTGTCAACGGTGGATGCTCTGAGAAATCTCTTGGTGCAAGCAACAGCCACTGATCAAAAGTACTTCCTAGCTATCTCTGTTGACTTTGCTGGGGCGTTTGACACCCTCTGGTGGCCAAGCGTCCTGGCCCAGCTCCGGAAGACCAGCATGCCAGAAAATTTATATAACGTAATAAAAAGCTACCTGTCTGACAGACGTATCACGACAAACACCCCATATACCTTAGGCTGCCCACAGGGCTCTGTACTGTGGAACATTACAATGGATGAATTCCTAAATACGGACATCAGTGAAGCATCCTCACAAGCCTTTGCAGATGACCTCATCCTTATGGTCGCCGGAAACAGCACACTACAACTTGAAACAAAGGCAAACCATGCCCTACAAATTCTTCTGAAATGGACCGAAAAGCACAATCTCAGGATCTCCAAAGAAAAAACTAATTCTATCCTCCTAAGGGGCTCCCTTGATCCGAGGAGACCCACTCAGATCAAGATTGGTACCACCATACAGACTATCAAAAGAGCACAAGTAGCTGGGTGTAATACTTGATGCCACCCTCTCCTTTAAAGCGCATCTCAACTACACCAGGAAGAAAATTAGGGGCTACACGGCCCCCATTACCAGGGTCGCAAAAAGGGACTGGGGGCTAAACAGCAAAACCCTCAAGCTCATATACAAAGCAGCCTTTATACCGATAGCAACCTATGCATCGGGAGCATGGTACTCTAAAGTCACCATGGCAGTTAATCACAGGTTACTTGACTCCATCCACAGAGCTATGCTATTAGCCATCACACGGGCATGCTTGTTCAGCACATCTTGAGGTGTATTACGCCGATCCCTCTCTATGCATCAGAAATTTGGTCATCTGCCCCCCCCTCATACCTTCAGTTTAGAGTACTGGTTGCTTAGATGGATGAACAGGGTGGTAGGCCACCCCCCTAATCTCCAGGTCGATCCTACAAGCAAATCTGGGCACCACTCCATGAAGACATATCGTCATGATAAAAAAATGTCCTGACGCTTGCACGGCTTATAACTGGGCGAATTGATGCTCCATCGGTATCAAATTAATCTCTGGCCCGAAGAGGGCAAGAGGGGAGCACCTCGACTCCTGTCTACCTCTGCGTCTTACGCTGTCAAGCATTTATTCGCTGAGGAACATGTTTCCAGCCAATTGTCATCGGATCTTCAATAAATTTAGGATCCACCCTGATAGGTTCTGTGAAGACAAGCTCTACAGAAAGGAAATCCTCAAGAACTGCTACCAAATAATGATTCTATGATATTCACCTGGACATGACGGACTGTTTTTTTTTTTTTTTTTTTCTTTTTTTTAAACTTGCCTATTTGTATTTGACAAAGACTTTTTGTCTTCATGCAATTGTATATTTTGTATATTTAATCCTATAAATGTCTCGGGTCGAGCACACATGTATTCTTGTTTATTGTATATGCATTCCTCACACCTCACACCTTAATCTGTAAATATTCACACCCTTCTGGCACAGAGCAGTCCAGGGGTGACCCAAGGTTTATTGGGAAATAAACTGATTTTAATAATAATAATAAAACGCCATATATGCGAGGAAAGATATCCTACATCTTTCAGCCATCAGTAGGACACGCAAGATATTTTTAAAGCAGCATCAACATAATATCAAATGCAAAAAGCACAAAAATCGGCGACAGCTAGCTTAGTCCATACCCTCAGTCCAAGAATTTATGGGTCTATCCATGAATTTATGGGTCCTGATAAAAACTGCGTCTGGGTTTCCTCGAAGGTTGTTCATGATGAGGTTTGGCGAGCGCTAAACAACCAGTCTGTCAAAGCGCCCACCCTCGGGGGGAAACTGATCCTCTATTTCCTCCCTTGGCCGGATCCTGCTCAGACCTGCAGAATGAGGAACTTCCGTAACGTTAAAGCTGCGAAAAATTTCCTTTAAAAGAAAAATGAAAGAAAAGACAATTTGATTTTTTATTAGTTATTTTCATAATAAAAACTGAAAAGCCACAAATGGAACCACTCTACACATCTTCGACAGCAAAATCTAAGAATCCTTAACAACTGTCGCTCTTCAAGTACGCCATGGATTCGAATTGAAACTCTGTGCGAAAGATATCCCCATAAAACGATGTGATGTTATCCACCGATCTTGTATTCTGAAACGCTAGGACGATTCAAATGAAAACAGCGGAGTGGCCATAATCTGTAAGGAATGCAAACCCTTCTGACTTGTTACGTCCTTAAAGTATCCTGGTATTATTGAGTGTGGATTAGTAATAATCTGTAGATCGCTCAGGATCCTGTGTCGCCGATAACAGCCCCCCCGCCTCTCCTTTTCGTGGTGATGCGAGGAAGAGCCTACGGAGCAAAAAATTTTGACCAATGTAAAGATTGTTTGTTTCCGAGAAGTGTATGTCTGCAGCACATGAGTGCCCTTGCAGTATACTTACTCAAAGTTACAATGATACGTGAAATTCGGTTTGCAGTGCTATCTCGCCTTCGTTATTCATTTCAGGACTTCATAATGAACATCGCGACAATCTCAAGACGTCCCATTTCTCGTCAGAAAGCAAACCCAAATTCTTCTGTCGAAAAATACGGGTGTGTATGTGTGCCAAGGTAACCAAGGCTATGAGGCGTCAGATAGTGCGTCTGTAGATTGTGTGTATTATGTGGTCTATTTGATTTCCGATAAACCCAAGTTTCCGGGAAAAGGGGGGATGTTGCGTAACCCTAGCCTGAAACCAACTAACTCAGCACGTTGTGATAAAAACCCATAAAAAGTCTTCGTGTCACTGACGGAATTGAAACACGGGTGTTTCCCACCCGATGTGGGGAGGAAGGTGATAATATCCGTTGTGCTATCAGCCAGGGCGGAAGTGTATAATGTAATGGCTACTATACTGAAAACTGGATATTTCTTTCTAGAAATTAAATTAATAAAGGTGGAACATGTTTTTGTTTAGTGTGTGATTGAAACACTTCAATAACGTCCGCAATTTTTATTCGAATCCTCTTTAAATGTATTAACTGGACAGTAATGATATAATTCATCACAGGCAGTTAACCGTTTATTTTATTTTAGAATGAATGGAACTGCGACAACTTAAAACGATCTCATTCAAAAACAAGAGTACGCGTCTAACAAATTTTTCAAAAATAATATCCGATTTTCATGTTTCCACGGGGGGGGGGGGTCCAGAATTTTAAGTTTGCAGACCTGTGCAAAGTCTCTCTTGGCAACCTCCGGTAGCCTTAAGATATTGTTGAAGTAATTGAACGAGGAAATACCCGAGACCCTTGGGATATTCTGTTTATTGCGAGAGAAGTTTGCACAGGAGTTTCTATTTATAGAGAATGCAAATGACATCTACACGAAGCGATGGATGCGCTGCAAATTTATACAGTGGCCATTTCTCAGGACGGATGGTTCGCTAAGGAATATTTCACTGTTCACCACATTGGAAAATTCCAACATGCACAGAGAGACACGTGTAGCTTCACTCGTGCTAATAATTCTTTAACTAGTGGAAAACCGCAGCACGCATGCTATAGCCCAACATGTCCCATTTTGATCGACGTCGGCAGAAAAGGGAAAGAACGTCAACCTTTAAATCTGTCAGCTGGAGCTAAGGGTCGTTAACCTTCACAGGAGGATGAACTACTTTTCGTTTCAATTACTCGAACGATCGACTTCACTTGTACGTGCTTATGTCACTGCGAATAAAACCGATGGGAATGACTGTCATGGACTTGATAAGGTTCCAAGATCAATGTACTTGAAAGGTCTTTGCCAAGTTGACTGGTTCGAAGAAAAAAAAAAAAAAAAAAAAAATTGAGCAATGCAGGAAATAACGTCTGTAAACCTTTATCTCTAACTTAACGTTGAAAAATCTCTGTCCCGTGCAGACACAAGTGGCCAATTTGCCACGGAACTGAAAGGAAGTAGACAGTGGAAATTTTCTGATTAATAAATAATGTTCGTGTAGTGAGCAAAAAAATTCCAGCCGAAGTTCCAACTGAAATATTAAACGCTAGCTAAGAGCGACTACTAACTTCCACATATTTACAGAAAAGACTGTTTTAGGCTATTTTAGGTTCTGTTTTAACTGTGGTGGTGAATCTAAAAAAGATTTGACTATTCAAGAACCCGTGGCTTAATGCCGTGAAGGGTTTGTAAAGGCAGGCAGGGTACCTGCGTGTACCTAGAAACCTTACAATAAAGATCATATTTATTTCTGTAGCTGAGAACTGGTGACCCAGAAAGCGTAGATCGAGTACACATTAACTCAAAATCTCTTTGATTAATGCAAGAGGGTTCTCGCCCTGTTCAGGTTAACGCACTACTGTTTCGTTACATTTTCTCCTTAAGCAGTTCCCTTAATCGTAATTTTGTTTATCACTTTATGCACAGAAACTTTCCTGGGTTTCAATGCGTTTCAAATATAACAAGGCGAAAAAGACGAAACAGTAGTGCGTTAATATTCAAATCAAGAAAAATACTTCATTTTCCTTGGAGATGGGCAGAGAATCGAAACACACACGTCTTTCCTCAGTGCGTTTCACAATCAAGAAATGACATCCGTGAATCGTTTTATACGCCGCTGACGTAGTACAACCAGCTATTCAAATTACGAATGTAGAACCCACACGAAAGAGAGAGAAAAACAAGTAAAAACCTCTCAGGGAAAACTGCGAACGAAACACTGAAATACTTAGTGTACAATGTTTCTGTAGTGGAGAACGACACTCATAAATCAGAACTTTTAGCGGGGCTATTGTAAGGATGTCCATCATGCGATATTCTTCCAGTGCAATTTTACCAGAGAAATTTGAAATAGAGAAAGGAGTCATGCGGGGATGCCCTTTATCTCCATATCTATTTAATATCTACCTAGAAGGAATAATGAAATCAATTGAAGAAAAAAGAGGCACAATAATAAATGGAAAAAATATAAACCACGTAAAATAAGCAGATGATATGATTTTAACAGAACCCAAAGAACAACTAAAAGAAATATTAACAAACATCGATAAAGCAAGCAACAATTATGGAATTAATATTAACATAAATAAAACCAAAGTAATGCAAATCGGAAAAAACATAAAAGACAAACATCCAAAATCAACAAATAGAACAAGTACAAAAATTTGTATACCTGGGCTCTCTAATAACCGGAAACCTAAGTAATATTGACCAACTTAATCACAGACTGAACATCGGATGGACAAACATGAACTAACTCAAAAACATATGGAAGAGCAAAAAATCTCAAATAGACTAAAAATTAAACTATATGAAACTGTCATCATACACACAGCAACTTAAAGATCAGAGAATTGGGGAATAAATAAGAAAGAAAGGCAAAAAATAATGTCGTTTGAAATGAGATGTCTAATGAGATCGAAAATCAATAAAACAAATTGGAGAGAACATAAAACTAATGAACAAGTAAGCAGAGATTAAAATTTGAACGCAGAATAATAGAGCAGATCTACAAAAAACAACTTCAGTGGTTTGGACATGTGAACCGGATGAAACAATACAGGCTGCCTAATGTAGTACTGACAGGAAGAATTGAAGATAAGAGACCACCAGGAAGACCCAAAAGAGAATGGCTCCAATGCCTAAAAAACACAGGCTTTCAGAGTTATCAACAAATGATGCAAGATTCAAGATATCGACAGCAATGGAGGACGATATCTAAATAGGGACTCAACTCGTGCCAAACGGAAGAGTAGAATGAGGATGATGATGAATTTTAACAAACCCTTGTGACCATTCGCAACAATGCAAGCAAATAAAATAAAACGAAATCCAATCCGTATTTGCAATTATATTGGCCTTTCTTTTACTTTATAATCAAAATGAAAGAAAACAAACACGTGAGAACAACACCATTAATTAATTAGTTAATCATGTAATTAATTATTACTTATAAATGTGTTTTCTATTTTTCCTATTAAAACGAAGTAGAAAAATTTAACAGTATTTTATTTATTGATACAGTGGACGCCACTTATTGTGATCGCTGGGGGAGATCAATTTATCGGTTTAATCGGAAAACATTAAAATCGAGCGATATAAAGTACTATAGCGTGACTGTCCACTAATCGAGAATGTCACGAATAAAAATTAAACTGTCATAATACAAATCCATGCAAGCCATTAAAAACAAATAAAGAAAAGAGTTAATGCTCTGCTGTAAAACAGTCAGACTGGTAGGAGTGAGTAAGTACAGATTCTTTCAGGGAATAACCACACCGACAACCTCACGAAACGTACGAAGCAACAGCAGTAACTAGACAAAATATAGTTAGGGCTATACTAGACGGGCGCTTAAAGCGCGGCGTTGGAAACTCCTTCGAACGCCCGGTTTTACAGGAACCATATGAAAAAGGCATGCAAACTAAGCATGCCTTTGCAAAACCTGCAAAGCCTTTCAACGCCAGCGACTTGGCGTTTATATTGCCCGAGGATAAAATTTCCCTGTGGGGTGTTATTATTATTATTAGGTTTTTTTTTAGAAGCATTAAGCAACTACGGACATATTGCTCCGGGAATATGCAGTGGTCATTCCCTGGCCTTTCCGCATCCTCCGTATTAGGTAGTCACGGGCTCGAACCCCGGTCTAACAAGAAGCGTGTGCTAGGCACTGCTGCTCCTGCCCACCTGGCTACGGAGGCGCCCCGCGTGGGGTGGTTGGCCTTCATTCGTTATTAGCATTAGTTAGTTCCAAAATGCCTGTCCAGCTGTCTTTCCTCGATTTGAATCTATGCCCCCTCAGGTTCGCAATCTGAGCAAAAGGAAGAATTCCATCAGCATTCAGCTTGCTCAACCCATTCAAGGCCCTACACACCTCAATCAGATCATCTCGCAGGTGCGTACTCTCCAGGGGCTGCAATTGGCAGAACTTAAAGCCTTTCTTGGCACCCCTCACCAATCTTGTTGCCCTTCTTTGTACTCGTTCTAGAAACTCTACATCCTTCCGAAAATGAGGCCTCCAGATCTGTACACAGTACTCTAGGTGTGGTCTGACCATTGCCTTGTACAACAGGATAATCACGTTGTCTCTGCTAGAAAAATTCCTATATATCATTGACAAAACTCCATGACCTGCCCTAGCAGCCCGTCTGCATTGCTAAGCAAACTTCATATTTGACTGCAGAATTACTCCCAGGTCTTTTACACTTTCCACTTCCCTGAGTGTAATACCACACAGTTCGTACGTTTCTCTTCGATTATTGCTACCCATTTGCAGTACGTACTTTGCATTTGTCAATGCTAAATTTCAGTTGCCATTTCTCAGCCCATTTGCCCAACTTGTCTAGATCCAGTTGGAGTAGCATACTGTCTTTAGTGTCGTTAACAACCTTGCCAACCTTTGTATCATCTGCAAACTTGGACATTAATCCTGATATATCTTCATCAATATCATTGATGAAGACGCGTTTGACACCGAGAAATTTATTTGTGAAGTGGAAAGGAGGCCTGCCTTCTACAACATGGCATTAAAGGATTATCCCACAGGACTAACAAATGGTTTTAATGAATTTTAATATATTATTATCATTAGACATATGGTGCAAGGAAGCCGGAGGCTTATATCTGCACCAGCCGAAAAAAAATTCTGAATTATCCTGTGAGAGAGAGAGAGAGAGAGAGAGAGAGAGAGAGAGAGAGAGAGAGAGAGAGAGAGAGAGAGAGAGTAGAAGGGAATCACGAAGAATAGAAGAATGATGATATCCAGCTCAGGAGGACCCTAGGTGTGCCACACCCATACTCACCAAATTGTGAGCCCCTGGGGTTGTATGTGAGGGAAAGTATTAAATCATTTTAAAAAAATCTTTTAATTGCCACACACATTTAATTCAAATTCGTTGTACATGTAGTTCTCGACTTTACGAGTTAATTCGTTCCTAGTCAACGCGCTCGTAAATCGAAATCTCTTAAAGCGAGAATTTATTTCCCATAGACATAAGGTTAAAATAGGTGTTACGTTCTCAACAATGAAATTATTTAGCTGATTAGTTTATATTTAAACAATGATTGATTTATCGAAAGAAATGATGTAGCTTGCAAAATCAAGCAAATTATAATAATAGAGAAATTATTTACGACTTACAAATGTTAAAGAATGTTTATTCTTCATCATCATCATCGACTAAATGCACACTCGTTGATCACAAATTATTGACTCGGCACTCGTTGGTTTGTTGAACAAGGAGTCGTCTGCTTCAGAAAATGGTTCAAGAGGCGTTTATTTCCAAGATAATCTTCTCTTTTCTTTATAAATTTCAATAAAAAAAAAAAAGTAAAGTGCAGCCATTATCAACCCACTGCAGGGTGGAAGCCTCCTCAACAATTCATGCTGAGGGAAATGGACCATAATCTGCCACGCTGGTCCAGTGCGGGTTGGCAGATCGACCGTATTCAGCAGTCAGGGGCTTGAACCCCGGTCTACTCAAAGAGCGTGTGCTACTGCACTCCCGCTCCTGCCCACTCGGCTACGGAGGCCGTTGTGTCTATCCACCACAACAGTGGTGGATAGACAATCGTTCTGATGTATTTCTTAATGATTCCAGGATCCTTAATATGCAGCAGATTCTGTTTTGTTGTCCAACGCAGACTTGAGGAGAGTTAATCCAGCTGAGTAATAAAATCGAGCTTAGGGTCGAACATTGCACCTAGTTTTACAACAGGAATTTGAGTGCTACCAGATGTCGGAGCGATTACTGTGAGATTGGTCTTCAGAGAGAATATCATCTTTGTCTTCCCGGGGGTCGATCGTAAGGCCAAAGTGCTGAAGAAAGGACGTACTTTTTATTATATTATTATTAATGTGGTTAGTGGTCATGATGAGGTTTAGATTGGGTCCAATTGAGGTGCGAATCTTAAGATCATCGGCGTAAGAGATGATTTGTTAGTTATTCCGTGCCAATGCGGATATAATTGCCGTGAATCCAGGGAAGATGGCACCCTGGGGTACTCTAGCGGTAACAGTAATCCAATAACATCTTCCTCCTATGTCAAGTCGCAATATCTTGCCAAGGAGAGCAGAGAAAAAGCACAATGTCTCCCTTGATGTGACAGTATGATCCCAAAAGCCACAATAGAGAAAGGACATTGACAGCGTCACACGCAGCCTCTATATCTAAGTCATGGATAATTTCTGATTCCTCTCGAACGCTGATAACACTAGCCAACACGATTTTTACCTCCAAGAAATTTAATATTGTTTTTAACCAATTTTCATGCGTAGATCTCGTAGTTTTTCATCACGTAACAGTTAAGTTTTACCAAAATATGCCAATTTCGCATAATCTAGCCGGTAATGTATGACATACTATTTATTTTAACAGATATAAGCTAATTATCTTAATTTTAGCAATCGATTCTGGCCTCGGTTTTCTTTTGATAAACATAATTAGACTTCTACCTATAGTTCTAGGGTTCAGATTCCGATGCAACAATTTACAATTTGAAGAGCACAGTGTTTTTGGTGAGGATTTTTTAGGCTGTGCCAAGATTTTCAAAGTATTACCGCATTTGTCAGCATATAAGACACGTGGGCATATAGGACGCACCCCCATTTTAGAAAGGAAAATTAAGGGAAAAAAAAAAATTTGTGTATTCAGGCATTTAATATTTATTCTAATGTGTAGAAAAAAGCTCATCCTAAACATGTGATCAGAACAGCAAGACAAATACTATATAATAATATACTATTTAATTATTATTAATTTACTAATACAGCAATTTAAAAGAGAAATAAAAGAATCTTTCTACATTAGAAAATATTTTATATGAATCAAACTACCACTAGAATTGAAAATGAACAAAAAGACAGTGAGGAAATGGTAAAAAACATAAGTGTTCTGCAAAGGTAAAGTTCAGTCATTTTGAAATCCAAAAAATTCTTCATCGCTAATATCACTATCTTCAAATAACACAGTGACATCAGTGCCATCAAGGGCATTATTAATTCCAGTCTTCTCGAAAGACTTTATAATCATTTTACCACTTATATTTCTCCAAGATTCCTTAACCCATTCACACATCTGTGCAATGGTGGCATTTTCATTCTTCCTATGGGTGTGAGGTCATGATAGGATTCTCCCATTCATTTGTTCCCCTGTTCTCTCATATTTTGCTGAAATCGCTTGTTTATGGACACATCCAAAAGCTGCAACTGGCTTGTAAGTGTCCACCAGGAATGACAATTACCTGGGTATTCAATTCCCTCCCCGTCTTTTTAATGACTTCAGTTCTATGGGCTCTAAACTGATCCCAAATGATAAGAGATGGTTTCCTTAAGAGACCACCAGGACGCCTTGTCCATATTTTTTGGTGTCATAAATTCATTACAGATTCATCCATCCTTTTGGATGAACATGAACAAATATATGGAATTTTTTCTTGGGGGAAGTTTTTCCTTTAAATATTAAAAATTGTAGTAATTTTGTGCCATCAGCACAGCAGGCCAAAACTACCGTATATGTTTTCTCATGCCCGGTGGTTTTTATCGACAACGTTTTAGACACTCTGATATTCACAGTTTTTCTGGATGGTGCATCAAAAGTTCAAAACATTGAACCTCGTCCATATTTCCTGTTTGGCCAAGTTCAAAAGAAATTCGTTTTTGTGCCTTTATTACAAATTTATGGAATTCCAGTATTTTTTATTCATAATATGCTGGTAACAACCTGCCCGCTAGCCTGGAACCCAATGAGGGGAGCTCACTTCCACATGTAGTACGCAGGGTGATTTTTTAAGGCATTTTTCAAAAATAAGTGCATCTTATATGCCGTCAAATACGGTAACTGATTGTGACATGTTCTCAGGATTGTAAATCTCTCCGCCAAACATAAACAGCTCCTCGAGAGCAAGAGGGTGCAGCCATCCTACTCTACAGGGCCCTCTTACCACTTCACAAAATGCCGATTATCAGCCAGTAATTTCAGGTAGTGAGGTACATTTAATCAAACAAAGATTAGTTGAATGATTTGGTTTGAGACTTAAATACGCCCAAAGAACAAGCTGAACTGTTAGGTTCTAAGTTAGAGCAGTGGAATATAATTACAGCAGGAACGAAGATTTCAATGTTTCGAAAAAGACATTAAAAAGTTTTCAAAATATTTTGCTACGGAGGATAGTACGTGCTTTTGCAAAGACATTATTGGACTTCTGAAAGAATTAGGTGTTGTGCATAAGTCAGATGAATGGTATTTATTCATAGATGCTTCAAAATTAAGTTTAAAAGCAGTTTTGCTTCATAATGGCAACGAATTTCCATCAGTTCTTGTGTTTCATTCAGTTGGACTTAAGGAAAGTCATGAAAATTGTCTAAAGTTCTACATGCTAGGATTATGGTTGGAACATATGCAGTGATCTTAAGGTTTGCAGGAGGGAGTTTCACAAAATATTGTTGTTTTTTTGTGTTTGTGGGACAGCCGTGCGAAAGAAGAAAATTATGTTGGACAGTGGGACGAGTTCATACCAGGACAGTGTAATGTAAAATATATTCCTTTAGTGCAATCAAACAAGGTTCTTCTTCCACCCATGCACATTAAACATGGATTGATGAAAAATTTCTTGAAGGGACTAGATAAAGAAGGTAACGGATTTGCATACTTGAGAAGTGTGTTTCCTAATTTAACATATGCCAAACTTAAGGAAGGATTTTTTTTGTAGGACCCCAAATTAGGAAAATCCCGAACGACTGTTTGAAACCCAGTTAAAGGAGGTTGAATTGGCAGCTTGACGATCATTTAAGGTTGTAGTACATGGTGTTTTTGGTAATACGAAAGAAGAAAATGATGAGACGTTGGTGTCTAATTTACTCGAGTGCTACAAAAACATGGGCTGTTGGATGCTGACGCTTGTGCAATTACTAATGATCCCGCACAGATTGTTCATTTACATAACCAGAATACAGGTAAATCCTAACCATACAGCCAACATGTTTGATTGTTTTCTCTCTCACAAACAACCATTCTAAGTACACGATCGAAGTGTGATCCTTTAGGCACCTCAGATCACAACTTGGTGATTATCTCTTCTCCAATGGAGCCTTTATCTCATGGCTATTCCCAACCTCGTATTGTTTGACATTACAAGAATGCAAAATGGGATGACCTGCGAGACTTCTTTTCGTTGGTCGGATTACTGTTTCGAAACTTCTAATGTCAAAGTTTGCTCAGATCTTGTGAGTGAAATTATTCTTGTAGGAATGGAATTATTTTATTCCACACTCCACTTTAAAATCTCGTCCTTTATCTAAACCTTGTTTTTTTAATAAATGTGCTAAGACTTCTGTGCTCATAATGCACCTCCCAATTTTTTTTTTTTTTTTTTTTGCATTTTACTCTGATCCAAGCCGGAGACGGGATTCGAACCCGCGACCTTTGGGTTGCCAGGCAGGCACTTTACCCACCTGGCTAGCCCGGTCGGCTCTAAGGCTATTCAACAGAAGTATGTTGCATATCGTAATTGGCTTGCTTCCAATTGTTCAGTTTCATTTTTTGCGTACACCAACGCTCACAGCAATTGTAAAGCAGTTATTAATCAATGCAAAGTAGATTTTGAATAGATTAAGAGTAGAAAACTTGCTTCTAGCACTAATGATAACCGAGCATTCTGGTCTCTTGCCAAAGCTATTAGCCACAACGTTTGCCCATCTCTGCTCCCACCTCTGTCAAAACCAGGTGGTTCTATTGTCACTTCAGCCACATTTTCCTTCCAACTCATGTATTAATGATCTTGGTAAAACACCTCCCACCATACCCCATTCAATGCCTCCTTTGGTTTTCGGTCAAAAGAATGTCAGAAGGATTTTGACGATTCTTGATGCTAAGAAAGCTCCAGGTCTTGATGGTATTTCTTCACTTGTTTTCAAAACATATGCTCCTGTTCTTTGCCGCCTTTTTTCAATTACTTATTCCAAAGGAATAAGTTTTTCCTTCTGCTTGGAAATTTGCTCATATCCAGCTAGTTCCTGAAAAGGGTGACAAATCCCTCCCATACAATTATCGTCCCATTGCAATTACTTCTACTCTTTCTAAAGTAATGGAGAAATCAATTAACCGCCAACTATTAAACTACCTAGAAACCTTCCTTCTGATCAACGATCGCCAGTATGGATTCCGTCAGTGTCGATCCACTGGTGATATTCTGGCTTATGTCACCCATTTATGGACAAATTCACTGGAAAAGGAAGGTGTCACAAGTAGTTGCTCTTCACATCCCAAAGGCTTTCGATCGTGTTTGGCATAAAGATATTCTAAACAAGCTTCCATCTTATGGTTTGCCAATTGTTTTTTGTAATTGGTTATCCGGTTTTCTCTCTGACCGCTCACTCAGGGTGATGGTAGATGGCTCTGTCTTCTAACTTTTCCACTAATGCTGGTGTCCCCCAGGGTTCAATTCTTTCCCCCACTCTTTTCGTTTTGTATATTAATGACCTTATTGGATTGACCGGTAATCCTATCCATAGTTTTGCTGATGATAGCACATTACATTCCAGTTTGAGAAACCTCGCCCTGCTCAATCAGCTTCAACTTCTAGAATATCCGCCACCAATCCTTAAATGCTGATCTCCAGGTAATTATCCAGTGGGGCAACTTAGTTTATTTCAATCATTCTAAAACTCAGTCCTGCTAAAACTCTTATATCTCGCAAAAAGGATTTTTCTGCTCCTATGCTTGTCTTTGGTGACACTCCGATTTCTAGGCAAGTTGATATATCTCTTTTGGGGATTACCCTGACTCCTAATCTCTCTTAGCCCAAGCACATTACAAATATTGCTTCCTCTGCATCTAAAAAAACTTGGTTTTCTCTTTCGCTCTCGGTGTTACTTCTCTTACAAACAATTTGATCATGTCTCTGTACAAATTGCAAATTCGCCCTACCAGGAATATTGTTTGGTGACGCGGGCCCCATATCTTCCTCAAAACCTCTCTCAGGCTTCTAGATTCCATTCAGAAGAGGGTAATTAGGTTAACTAATGACTCATGTCTAACAGAGTCTCTCCACTCTCTATCTTATAGATGTACTGTTTCTGCTGCTGCATGCCTTTTCCTACAGATACTTTCGTGAGCATTGTTCTTCCTTTATAATTCCCGCTCTCTGTTTCAAAACAGTCCGAACATATGCCGCCATCCACCAACATCCATTTACTGTCCAACTTCAAACTCAGAGAACCAACTTTTCATCTTCCTCGTTTATTCATTCAACTGCCATTTTCTGGATCAACCTTCCTTCATACGAATCTCCTGAAAATTACAGTCTACACAAGTTGAAGTCTAATGTCAAAAAGTATCTTCTTCCGTCTTCTCAACCTCCAACCCATGCACGGCACTAAGTAATATAGGTTCTAATACCTCTCGTGTTTGCGGCGCCTCCGTAGTCAGGAGCGGCATTGCGTAACACACGCTTCTTGATTAGACCGGGGTTCGAGCCCGTGACCACCAAATACGGAGGATGCGGAAAGGTCAGGGAATGACCACCGCATATCCCCGGAGCAATATGGCTTTAGTTGCTAATGCTCCTTAAAAAAAAAAAAAAAAAACCAAATAACAACTCTCATGTTTGGGGGTTTCATAAAAAAAAATATATATATATACAAATATATATAAAATGCGAACTGAACCATCATAATACAAAAGAATAATTATATATATATGATCAAATTAATCCAAAAATTAAATAGAGAAATAAAAATTATATATTAAAATAAATAAGAAAAATAATAGAAAATAATAGCTTTTCCTATTATTTTTCTTATTTATTTTAATATATAATTTTTATTTCACTATTTAATTTTTGGATTAATTTGATCATATTTAAATGAGGGGTAGCGTGACGATGTGCTAACGCTGTGTTCGTACCGCCATCTATAATTTGTCTCTATATGTTTTCAGTTCAACTATTGTTCTGTCAGTGGGGTGGTTTTGCCATGCGAGTACTAGGCTTTCTGTTTTATTATTTTTCGCTGCATAAGGACCACCGCTATGCAAATTATTGCATCGGCGGTTTGATCTTAGTATCATTCCGTCGTTGCATGGATTTGTTTAGCGTTCGAGATTCCCTGACTATTATTGGCCTCGTGGTCCTCTGTCGAGATGGGGCATAATGGTCAATCTATTTTATTTTATTAATTTTCAGTTTATTTGGTCATGTAATGTTGTTAGTTACGTTTCCACCTTAGTCAGATTTCACATAATTCGGAAACGGGTGCCATCGAGGGGGCGCCACTAAATTTCTCTGAATTGGCCTAATTTCTAAATTATTTTGGGAACGTTGCTTCAACACTACCCTTTTCTTATTTAACCCCCCCCCCATATTTTTATGTTATTGTTATTTTATTTGGTTCAGTTCATTTTCACTCTACTGGTTTGCCATGCTACTGGCAATATTTTATTTTAGCTTTATATATATATATATATATATATATATATATATAAGCTATCAATTAAGAATGCACACTTAAACACATAAGCTGTTTGGGAATTCGTAGCTTGATCGCCTGCAGAGCATCGAACATACCTGTGGTGAGAGCCACCTGGAGTTATGAAGGGGGGCCCTGGAATTTGGTGTGATTTTGTGGGAAATCTGGCTTTGATTCTCGAAATAAGGGCCAGAAAGCAGAATTGCTTATTAGATGATATGCCTCTGAATCACAGGCAATTTTGAAAAATGCATAGGTCACTGCAACATGGACATTTAAGTCTCTCAGGTATGTTTGTTGAGTTTTTTTTTTTTTTTATTATTATTATTATTTCCAAGCATTTTTCAAGGGGATATAAACAGTTTCGTCGGCATGGTACATCCTGTATAATCTATTACGGTATGGCCGGACAAGACTTTTTTCCGAGCAGTGTAGAATGGAGGCAAGAAAGGCCCATGGCGACCTATCGATGATTTATCAAATATCTGCTTGTAGGGATAGTGAAGCTATAATTCCACTGTATAGACAACTTGAAATGTGGAGACTGCAAATAAAAAAAGACATCGAGCTTTATGAACGGATCCAAAAGCGGACAACCCGCTTGGTTAAACCTGCAAAAGTCTGCCTTCTATCAAATGGATTTCAAATATGTGGGCTACAGAGCTTGGCAACCAGGCATTCTAGAGCGGGGGGGGGGGGGGGAGACCTGATTGAGGAGCATAAGGCTCTGAAAGGAGAAAGTAAAATAAATTATGGCAAAATTTTTACTGATTCCGGAACCAGGGGACATAAATTGAAATTACGGGGGAAGCAGTTAAATTGTATTGCAGCCAGTTTGTTATTCATTACTGGAAGAAGTTATCTGCATGGTAGTTGGGGTTACCTGATAGTTTTGGGAGCTGTGGAAATTCAGACGTTAGCTGGAGAGGTGTCTAAGTGAGAAAGGAGTCAAAATTTTTGATGAATATGAAAATTTAACGTACAACAGCGCTTTCAACTGAACGATGCAAGTACATATTATAACTTACTTATACACATATTAAACTTCTACACTGAAATTATTATCGAAAATAATGTTAAATCTACTTTATGATGGTAAATATTGCTAAGTTTTTAAACTTGTTAACAGCATCTAAAAATATTGGATTCGCTCATGTTTACCGGATTTTTTTTTTTTTTTTTTTTTTTTTTTCCCTCTCTCCATTATACCATGAAGTACCAGCTCCGGTAACCCACTCATGTGGCTTCCTCTAGCTACCACGCACTATTTTCGCTGTTCCGCCCACACTCCCATTTCAAGTGCGGATTTGCTTTCTTCGATGACTCGTAATTCACTTAAAAAAAAAAAAAGAAAAGAAAAGAAAAAAAATTTCTTTCCAGAGCTCATTCACGTACCGCTATGAAAATGGCGGTTTTGTTATATAAATATGTTCATTCGCATGGCAAAAATCTCAGTTCAATGGTGTGAAATATATATTTAATTCTGCCGCTACATTCTTCGTGATACAGACTATACTTGGATCAGCATTCCACAAAAGTCAAAAAAAGATAAATGTTTCTTTATTTCACCATCTACGTGGTATTTCTTCAAGAAGCATCGGAATGGCTTAATTATGCAAACGTCCAAGGGCTCAGAGGTCATGCTTCCTGGTTTAAGACCCGGTCTGCATTTCAAGAACTTGGTCCTTGCAACGTTCCGTGATGTGCCTCGGCCTCGCTAACGGCGTTAGGAATTCCGTGAAGCGAGTTAAAAGTGAACACGAATAGTCTCACAGTGAAGGTTTCTGCCCAGGCATGATAAAAGGGAATACAGGGGCCTTGCTATCAACTTCAGACCGCGGAGATTATGGTGTAAAATATTTCTCTGCGTGGCCTGTACTTGTTCAGAGAAAAAATATCTTTAGTAAAAATTAGCGATGGAGAACCGAGGACATTTGCTGCTACTGAAGCAGAATTAAGTGCTCGGAAAAGCTTATTGGAGGAAGGGATATATGCTAAATACCAATATCTTAATAAATGAGAATAGAACCTTATTTGACTTCAAGCAGGTTGAATCAAACCTATCAGACGGTCTACACTGCAACTATCCACATGATGGAGACAACGTTGCGAGTGATAGCAGATGGTGGGGGAGAAGTTAACATAGCTAGTACTTCCAATCCAGAAGCACCAGGAAGCAATCATTTGTTGTTGTAGCAGGGTTTTAAGAGCATCGGCGACTAAGGCCATACTGCTCCGTATATATGACGTATGTAAATTTTGTATGTTCTATTTGCTGGCCGAAAAATCCGAGAAAAGAAATCAAGCTACCCTCGCTTGAGACTAACTCAGCCACGTTGTGAAAAAGGCCCATAAAAATTCCTGTAGTCATCGACGGGACTTGAACTCGGGTCTTTTCCACCCGGTCTTTTCCACCCACTGATTGCTTACCCACAAAGATAAGCAATCAGTTGGATGCTAATTACAGCGCAGGCATCTAAATGCATTCCAATAAAAATAGTAAGGGAGTCGAGCACTATTAATAACTGCAAAGAATGAATCGAAGTCAGCAGGTTTTCTAAGTTAAAAAAAAAAAACAAAAAAAAAACGCATTTATCATAATCACGCATAAAAGGTAATATGCTATTATTATGCGCAAAAAATATAATTAAAGAGTAGAAAGTGTCAACATTAAAAAAAAAATATATATATATATATATATATATGATTTTAAAATGTGAATAACATAAACATCGGATTAATAAGACAAAAGTAGCAAAATTTATGTAATTATATGAAAAAAATACATAAATAAAATAAATATCGCATATAAGGAACTGAGTAAAATTTTTAAAGAACACTATGAAATTGTAATGTTATAAATATTTTAAACAGAATGATAATATATTGTTAAACGGTAGGTGAGGTTAATAAAATAACTAAAATCTAAAATTGGAATTCAATCTTCTTCCTTTATATGATTCAATAGAGTAAAATTTTAAAAAAAATAATAAAATACTAATTTTTGAATAAAAAACAGGGGCATAAAAATACGTTGCAATTAAACACAATCACAGTGGATTATTTTCTGCATAAATTTAAGACAAGACAGTGATTCAATATCCTTTTTAATAATAGTTTAAACTGATATTTAATGATTGTAAAAGCTGTCAGTTAACAGAGTGCGTTCCTCCATTAGGTTCCAATCACAATTGTGTCAACTAAAAAAACAATAATAATAAATAAATAAAAACCCGAAAAGTTTCGTTATTGTTTGTTCACAATTTGGAAAGCTGGACACTTCTGCCTGCTCTGTAGCAGATAGTAAGCTTGATGATACTTCAAATGACAGGTTTGAATCAAGGTTAGGATAAAGCTTCTCAAAAGTGTGCCCTGACATCTTCTAAATACTGAAGACGATAAAAGTCAGCTTCGGCCTTTCCAAGCGCAGGCTTAAACTGCAAGTAATGAATGAGATGCCAAACAATTCAATGAAATCCCATTCAACATCGGCCGAATAGGATGTCAGTCACCTCTTCAAGTGTCCTTGAGAAGAACACTTGAAGTGAATGAATTAAAGTATCCTCTTTATGTGAATTAAACAGAGTTTAATTCACAGGCCTTCCCAAAGTCAGGACACAAGTGACACCACACACCCATTGAAGTTTCATTCCTTGACTTCATTTCAAACCTCGCAAATGTTCGTGATTGCATGAACGATGTTGAGCGCGCCCACCCTGCCAATTTCAGTCAGACTTCATTTTCAGTATCACAGAGGGTATTTGGTATGTTGAGGGTCTAACGGTTCCTGGGATTTCTCCCATCTCCGCGTGTGTTCTCTGTATCGGTCAAGCCAGAGATTTAAAAGTGTAATATGTACTATGTAGTGCCCATTGTTCATCCGGCAGAGGGTAAAGTGTATCTAGGGTCAAACGGCACCAGGGGTTTCCCCCATCTCCGCGTAGTTTACTTTGTGTGGTAATACAGTTCACTGTAAAGGCCAGAAATTTAAAAGTGTATGGATCTTGAAATGTGTGGTGTCATGTACCGTTGTTCTTCTGGCCATTTAGTCGACAGGCCCCTGCTGAGGCCCGACGTTGCCCCACTTTCGCCCCGTGGAGGGAGACCAGGTACCTAGTAATTTGCATTTACTCTGGCAGGTCCTGCCACCTATTTTCCTGAGATTTCGATGGCAAGGACCTAAAAAAAAAAAAAAAAAAAAAAAACATGTTTCCCGGTTTGAAGGGGTTCCGTTTGAAAATTTAATGGCCGAGGAGAGGGCGAAATAATTTAGAGAAGCTAGAATTTTGGTGTGGGTCTTGTGCTGGCATAGAGAGGGGAGGAGACTGAAGGCTAGGGGGGGAGGAATAGCTAGAAAAGACTGGAGTCAATAGAGTAGACGACCCCAGCATGTGCCAGTGGGGCATGCCCATACCCCACCAGAGAGAAAGATGTGGGATGGCAGGGGGGAGGCAACAAGAAGGCTGTCGCCTCCCCCCCGCAGAGGGCATGGGCAAAAGTTTTCCTAAGAAAGTAGGCATCAAATAACGCGCCCCCATGAGTAGCACAGTTGGTAGGATCGCCGTACTCTCCACGCCAGGTGGAAAAGACCTGAGTTCGAATCCCGTCAGTGACGGTAGGAATTTTTATGGATTTTTTTCACAACGTCGCTGAGTTAGTCGGTCTCAGGCGAGGGTAGCATAGTTTTTTTTTCTCCCGGAAACTCGAGTTTTTTTTTCCAGCAAATATAAAATCTACTTCAGAACACACGCAATTTATTAGCATTAGCTGAGGCATATAATGCAAGCTTATAGAGCATCAGTCAAAAAGAAAACTTTCCATTTCACAAGTCCGGTCACTCCAAATGTTTGTCTAGTTCAGGCTTAAATTTATTTAAGCTAACAACTTTCGCAACAACAGATGGAAGTCTGTTCCAGCAATCAACTACCCGCTGGCTAAAGGCAAACTTCCATACATCTATTCTACGTCTTTCCTCAATTTGAATCTATGCCCCCTCAGGTTCTTAATCTGAGCAAGTAGAAGTATCCCATCAGCACTGAGCTGCTCAAACCATTGAAGGCCTTGTACACCTCAATCAGATCACCTCGCAGGTGCCTAGTCTCCAGATGCTGCAACTTACAGAATTTAAGCCTCTCCTGGTAAGAGAATCCCTTTGTTCCTCTCACCAATCTTGTTGCCCTTCTCTGTACTCGTTCTAGCAACTCTACATCCTTCCTAAAATGAGGCCTCCAGAACTGTACGCAGTACTCAAGGTGTGGCCTGACCACTGCCTTGTACATAGGTAAAATCACCTTGTCTCTGCTAGCAAAATTTCTATATATCATTGACAAAACTCCATGACTTGCTCTGGCAGCCCGTCTGCACTGCTCAGAGAAGTTTATATCCAACTGCACAATTACCCCCACGTCTTTTTCCTTCTCCACCTCCCTGAGTGTAGTACCACACAGTTGGTATATTTCTCTTGGGTTACTGCTACCCATATGCGGTACTTTGCATTTGTCAATATTAAACTTCAGTTGCCACTTCTCAGCCCAATCTACCTAACTTTTCTAGATCCTGTTGTTATAGACAATATACACGGAGCAACATGACCTTAGTCGCCGATGCTCCTAAAACCCAATAACAACAACAACTAAATGACGCAATTATTCCCTGGTCCAATATCCGAAGCAGTAGAGTGGTACTTATAGAATCAAATACACTAATTTAATGTGGTAATTCGAATCGTCTCTACACGACGCTCTAAAGTGTCGTCCAGAATCAAAGCTTTTTCTCAAGCAATATTTTCTATACTACATATAAAATAATCACCGGGCCTTTCTTCAGGTACTCTTCTTAAAACCTAAGCCTTTAGTCCTCGCATTGCCGTTAGAATCCATAAACTTTTGTGAATGATACACCTGGCATGTGTTTCAATTTTAGGTTACCAACGGCATTAGCACCAAAAAAGGTATTACAGTATGCCCTCAACATTCTGAATCCAAGCATGTTATTTTCTTCCCTGGCCATATAGGTCTCTCTCTCTCTAAGCGCTATCCCTTCCCAATTCACCCCAATCTGGTCTACAATGAATACTTGTTTGACACAATAACTCCCACCTCTTACTTAATGATTTTAGTCAACTGTGCTAGGAATTTATTAGCTTTCACCTCATCATCATGAACAACTTCGCTCGTCACTTTAATATTAAGCAAATTGGCTGTTGCTTTAAAAGGCATGAACTATCCTTAGAGCCCTTACAGTGTTATTTCTAAAGATCCATACAAAAACAATTCTTTGACCAATATTATTTTGTAACTGTTTCTGCTCACAAAGCATGGACCTTATAACATGTTCCAAAATACTCTGGGGTTACAGCTACCCATATGCAGTAACCTGCATTTATCAATGTTAAACTTCAACGGCCATTTCTCAGTCCATCGACCCATTTTTCCCATATCTTGTTGTAGTAGCTCACCTTGATGACTATCGTTAACAACCTTGCCAATCTTTGTATCATCTGAAAACTTAGACATTAAGCCTGATATATCCTCATCAGTGTCACTAACAAATAATGAAAACAACAATAATGAGCCCAGCACTGAAAACTGGGAAATTCCATTAATAACATTAGTCCACAAAAAGCACTGTCCATTGACAATCACTCTATCTTCTTCCACTTAACCAAAACAGTAATTTTCCCTTAATACCACATTGATTCAGTCTGTAGATGATACACTTTATGTGCAAAAGTATCAAAAACCTTTCTGAAATACAAGTATATGATTTCAAAATTATTTTTTGCATCCAGTTCCTTCAATTACAGATCTTTTAGGTTAACGTCTGTTCCAGGGAAAATAATGGAATCACTTTTAAACAAGTAATGCAGGACTATCTGGACAGGCATGCAACTGTACAGTACTGCAATTATAGCACGCATTTGTTAAGCGGCGGTCTTGTCTAACTAATCTGATGCAGTGACTAATCATGCCTGTCAGATAGTCCTGCATTACTTGTTTAAAAGTGATTCCATTATGTTCCCTGGAACAGACGTTAACCTAAAAGGTCTGTAATTAATCACGTTGCCTTCTGATCCCCCCTTTATGAATTGAGGATACATTCGCACATCTGCAGTCCATAGGGAAACCGAAGCCCTGAATACAAGGATGCTCTCATAATTACGGCTAAGGGTTTGCTAACCTCCTTTGCTGCCTCCCTTAATATAATTGGACAGATTCCATCCACCCCAGGTGCCTCTTTTTATGTTCATCCTCAACAATTTCTTCTACACTTTCCTTTCAGTTATCAGTCATTTAGTTCCTCGTTAGAATTTTGATAAACTTCGGGCATCCTCTTCCCTAAAAAATTCATGTGTGAATGCAAAATACCTATTCAGTTTGTTAACCCATAGACATCAAGTACCCAATATGTTTCAACCCCTTCCTTCTACTGCTAATATAAACATAGAAGTCTTTGCTGGTTCTGCTTTTCTTTGCAACCAAAAAAAGTTTCTTTCAGGAAATTTCTCATAATCTGCCTTAGTTGCCAAACGTCCTTTGTGACTTGATTACAGACTAATTTATACCTACCACAGGCTTTTGTAACACATAATTTACATGCGTCCCATGAATTTTCTTTTCTGCAAAGTGTCTCAATATTTCCTCTGACATCCATTTAGGTTGAAGCCTTGAACAGTATTTCTTCGTTGATATGAAAAGCCTTGTAGCTTCTATGATTACTTTCCTGAATACTTGCCATTTAGAATTTGCTATTGGTAATATCATCAGTTGGTCCCACTGCACACAATTTATAAACTCTCTGAGACCACTCAGTCATCCTTACGGAAAAGGAAGCTTTTCCCTATACCCGTGACAGTAATTATGTCGTTAAATTAAATTCCACACGCTGTGTGTATATATGTGATTATACATATTAACACTATGTAATATGAACAATTTCAAGAGCTTTCTGCAACTGAAATGGAAGTGACTGACGAGGAATATACACTTTACTAACTAATGAGAAAATATGGTGTTAAAAAAAACAGTTGTTTCCATAAGAATAATTTCATAAATTATGTAAGCTGCAATGATAAATATGAAAACGGCGAGTTTCACTTGAACATTCGGAACAACAAAGAAACAATTTCCTATTCCCACGTTTTAAAATTTGAGTTTTCTTCTGTTGATGCTATGAAGAAGAATTTTAGACCTGCCAATTTTATTCAATACATACTCAATTGTTCTTCAATCATAGTAAAGAAATACGCAGTAGTCTTACCATGATTGAAAACCACATAACACCACATTTCAAATGTTTCAATTTTCTTGCTGTCAACTCTTTTCAGATTCCATCCTTCACATTCATAAGTGGCAACTGGAAAAATTAACGAATCAATGTTTCGTCTTTAGGAGATCTTGATCTCTCCATAACTTCGTCAAATCAATGACCAACGTTTTAAAGAGTTTTAGCAATTGCCTATCGTCTCTTTACATCATTTGAACAGTCACCATTTTTTATTTATTCTTGAGCCTAAGTAATAAAATTCATCCACTTCGATATCTTCCAACTAACCTTCACTTTACTGGAATCAAAATTATCACAATCACCATAATTTTAGTTTTACTCGCATTCAAACAGTCCATTTTTCTTACTTGCTTCACATATTCTTCTGAAAGTTTCTTTAAGATGATCCTTGGAATTGAAAATTAGCGTAGTATCATCTGCATAACGAAGGTTGTTTATCTTCAGTCCTCCAATTTTGATGCCAGTGACCAAATCTTCCAAAGCTTCATACATGATATCTTCGGCATAAAGATTAAAAATTTGAGGTGATAGAGAATGCAGCCCTGCCTGACGCCTTTACCGATTTTTTAAAAAAAGTCTATTTCCCATGGTGGTTTTTACAGTTCCTTCCTGTTACTTGGTATGGTATGGTATGGTAGGTTAACCTGCTGAATTATGTGGACTGGGAATTCAATATTAGTCATCGTTTCCCATAGTTTCTCATGTTGATCTTCTGAATAATCTATAAACTAAAAAAAAAAAAAAAAACATTCTACGTAATCACTAAAAAAAAATCCTAGAGTCATGTGTAAATCAGAAGGAAGTAGTTTTAGACGAAAGACTTAGATATTATGATTCAGTCTGATATGAAATTTTCCATGCAGCGTAAGCTGTAACTGTAATCCGGATACTCGTCATCAAACAAAGCTCTCATTGGCCACTTTCTAAACAATACTGACCAATGAAGTGAACAGAACGTAGCTATGGGTTCAGAAAGAGATAACTGAAAACTGCAGTTTTGAAGCCATACAGACTGGGTGTTTAAGGTATATATATCTTCTTTCTTTATTTATTTTAAGACGCAAGCGAGGAACGCAGACCGACATTAATTTAATTTAATAACTGTAGATTGGACATATGAAAATCTGCTTTTAGTTAAAGAATTGCAGTACTGAAGCGAGCTTAAGTAAATTTTGGAAGGGTTCAATACGCAATTTGAGAGAAGCGGATAAAATATTGAATTAGAGAAACTTTTTTTACCGATATATTTCCTTGCATCGTTCCGTCATTTTAACACTGAAAAACCAACCGGATATAATAAAGTGCTGTCCAATACAGCGCTAATATTGCTTCCATTTTAGGTAATTCTCCTTTATTATAAAAATTCTATTTGCGATCTGGAAGAGATATACGTTCTCCTGATAGATATACGTGCTCTTTTGATGATTACGTAATGCCAAAGGAATACAAATCGAGATCTACGTCTTTTGCTAATCCCTAGAGTAATGTGAGCATCATAATTTAAAATTCGAGCAATGCTACGTGGCAAGCGTGCAAGAATTTTTGACAGCAAAGCCATTCCCAACAACTGCAACTCGCGAAAGGAAATTGGTTCAAATAAATCATTAATAGCTAATGATGCTGAAGGCAGAATTCCATGAAGCGATTAATAAAACACGCCCGAAATAAACAACGATGCGGAATAATTTAACAGTTGTCGACTGAATGAAAAATGAAGAGGAAGGGCAGCGGCAGCCTCATAACAAGGCACCGTGATGAATAAACAAGCACCGTAGGAGGGGGGGGAGAATAGTTTGCAATAAAGCGTCTTATGTTTCCTTAACCAAGATCAAGTTTTTCCTCTACTACCACCTTCAATTCCTGATTAACAGAATCATTCCAAAGCTAATAACCCCCCCCCCCATAACACAATGAACCGTTCACATCAGAGGGGAAGGAGATGCTTGATAAATTCCCTGAATGAGGCAAGTGTATATTCAACACCGGAGAGAAAAGTGGGCAGACGGAGGAAGGTTTGGATCAGTGCCAAGGAAACTCCAGGTCAGTGTATCGAGCTATAAACTATGTACTGAAAGGCCACTTTTGTAAGAGAAAATACCCCCCCCCCCCCACACCTGAGTTCAGTTAGTCTACCGCTCTTGAAAAGACGTCAACGGGTTACACCTACCATCGATGGGATTCGAATCAGGATTTTCGAAGAAGTTACTGTCCCAGTCGGCACCAATATATCTTGTCAATTTGTTCACTCACAAGCTGAAACACCAAAAATCATAAAACATCGCCAATTCTGCCTTCAAAGCAGTTTGCACAGTTGGAGAGGAGTCGAAAAAATACAACCGAATAACAAAAGAAAACAAAACGCGAAGTGTGCTTCTTTCTTTTCTTTCACCACAATGCATGCACAAAGGCATTTAGGTGGAAAGAATGTAGGCAATATACACTGTTTCGAAATTATCGTCGTCCCTCTCCTCCACATGGAAAAGTATAAATGAGGAAAATAAGGGGAAAATTGGTTCCGTGAGTTTGGAGCTCGACAGAAAGTGGGTTCTGATCGCTTGCGACATGTGTTCAGACTGGTTAGGAAGAGAATGAGAATTACAGATGTCAATTCTAAAACAGAGCCGATGGAATAATCTACAGAAAAAGTATAGAGCAAAAACAAAACACCCGTGATACTGCAGAGCGGCTTTGTAAGAGACAGGTCATTAGTTAACCTGATTGTTCCTCCTTTGAATGGAGTCAAGAAGTTTGAGAGAGATTCTGGAAACATTATCACAGATTTGGGGAAAATATTCCAAGGTAGGTCAGATTTCAGATGATTTGTACAAAGTAGTTCGTTCAGAACACAAGTAACAACGAAAGAGGAAAAGAAAATAGAGCTTTCTGATGCAGAAGAAGCAATATTTGTGATGTGCTTATGCCAAGAAAAAGCAGAAGTTAGGACAATTCCTAGCAAAGGTATGTGATCTTGTCTAGAAATCTGAGGGCAATTCCAAGCAAAGATATGTGATCTTGTCTAGAAATGAGTGTAATGTACGAGTGTGCCATCATCAGCAAAACTAAGGATAAAATTTCCACTCAATGGAAGGTCATTAATACACGAGGAAAGGAGTGGAAGAAAGAACTGAACCTTGGGGAATACAGAATTTAGTGAAGAAGACAGAGGGCCTTCTACCATCACCCGCAGTGAATGTTCACAGAGAAAACTAGATGCCTAATTGCTTAAAACACTCGGCAATCCATAAGATGGGAGCACTTTCAAAAGATCTTCACACTAAACATAATCAAAACCTTAGACATGGGCACGAGCAACTGCTTGATTTCAAACTTTTCCATAACCCAATATATCAATAGCAGATCGGCATTGTGTACATACTGGCAATCATTGATCAGACGGAGGCTTCGGAATTGGGAAGAAGGCGGTTGATGGATTTCTCCATTACTCTGGAAAGAGTAGAACGAAGTTAAATAGGACAATAATTGGATGGGAGAGATTTATCACCCTTTTTTAAGGACTGGCTGGATATGAGAAAATTTCCAAGCAGAAACAAAAACACAAGCATAAGAAAGTGCAAAAAAGGTGAGAGAACGGGAGCGCAAGTTTTGAGAAAAAAGTGGGGAAATGCCATCCGGAACTGGAGCTTTCCGGATGGCATTTCGGAAAGGTTGTTTAGAATTCTTCTAAACAACCTTCTGCTGGAAGGCCAAGGGATGCATCGAAAGAACTATGCGTATTATAGGATGTTTACAAAGATCTTCTTCAATACACAAGTTAGAAGAAAAGTAGGATACAATTGAGTTCGCTTTATCTTTAGCTGGGGAAGCAATAAATCCATCGACGACCGGGCTAGCCAGGTGGGTAACGTGCCTGCCTGGCAACCCAAAGGTCGCGGGTTCGAATCCCGCCTCGGGCTTGGATCAAAGTACTGCAAAAACCTTGGGAGGTGCACTATGGCCACAGAAAACGATGCGCCAACAACCACCAAAAAAAAAAAAAAAAAAAAAAATAGATCCATCAGATTTTAACAGAGATGGGTATACAGTATATGGATGGTCAGAATTTGCGACCAATATAATGC
Source organism: Mastigoproctus giganteus (assembly GCF_048544385.1). Classification (NCBI taxonomy): domain Eukaryota; kingdom Metazoa; phylum Arthropoda; class Arachnida; order Uropygi; family Thelyphonidae; genus Mastigoproctus; species Mastigoproctus giganteus. Next base: position 3,513,754 of record NC_143578.1, on the reverse strand, counting down.
TTTGGCAAGAGACCAGAATGCTCAATTACCAAGATGAAAATCAAGTTTTTCACTCTTAATCTATTCAAAATAAAGTTGGGATTACTTAACTGTTTTACAATTGTTAAAAACTTTTGTGAAGCCAAAAAAAACAACAACAAGCTGGAGATTTGTATGAAAGCCAACTGCAATATACTACATCTTATCTCGAACACTCTATATCAAACACATTTATTGGAAAACCAAGGTTTAGATAAATTTAGGAAGAGGTTTTAATGTGGAATAAAGGAGTCCATCCCCAAAGAATAATTTCACTGACTCGATGTGACTGAACGATCAGAAGATTTAAAAGCAGTAATTTAACCAAAAAAAAAAAAAAAATTAAGTAAATCACGCAGATCATCCCATTTCGCATTCCTGGATGCCAAATGACGACGCTAAGAATATTAGAATGTCTAGTATTCTGGTTAAGTAAATGAACAAAGTGAGTGAGGTCATTAGTAATTGCAAAAGCCTTGGATTCTCAACTAGTTTAGTTCGTGCATCTAGATTTTAACAGAAGCCAACTTCAGTTGTGAACATTAAAATGAGAAAGGAAAATTACCTCACTGTTTTGTTAATTGTACTTTCTCCAGTTAGGTAATAGAAAATTACCTCACAGGAGAAAGTACAGTTTCAAAGAAGAAGAATTGAAAGAGTTCAAAATAATTAGTGGAGTTGAGAAAATGATAAGAGTCGATATTTAACAGGTGAATTTGACAGAATAGAGGAAGGGAGATTTTAAGACGGAGGCGATTAAAAAGAGGAAATTCAAAATAAGGAAGTTTCTGACAAGGAATATCACTGCGAAATATGCACAAGTACCCTCTCTGAAGTAAAATAATCATAAATCGAATAATTAGGGAAACTGAAATGAGCAGTGGTTGAAGCAACCGATATATAAGTGGGATTCTGTCAAACAGATTGGAACTAAGACCACATATTTGTGAAATGAACGAGGACGTTTTTCAGACGTTCAGGGATACATCTGTCCTATTAGTTTGACAAGTCATGGTGCATTTAGCAGATAAAATAAAATTAAAGGGATGGGTGATTAATTCGTATATGTTGTATGAATTAATGAAATTTTTAGATGTGGCGCACACATAGCAAGAATGTAACCAGCTCCTTAGCATAACGTAGCTTCAACAATGCCCCCCAACCCCCTATGTACACTACTCGGACTACTTCCTCCTCTAGCTGGCAAAGTACAAGCAACGAGATTATATACAATTGCATATCCGGATGTCTTCCAGAGGGTTACCAATACATTTGGACTAGAGGCTTACCAATACCAATATCTAGCGGCCGGCCTGCCGCTAGATAGTCCAAAGAGCGCGTCAAAGCTGTACCATTGAAATGTAAAGAAGAGTGGATCACGCCATGATGCCCATCATAACTTCAAGTAACATCAGTCGTACTGCATAATGGAAAAGATCGTGGCTGCCGAGGCTTTTCTCTGGAGACTAAAGATGGTTTTCACTTCAAGTCTCCAATAAAAAAAAAAAGTAGTGATATTGCACCGAATGATGAGGGTCATCTAAGTACCATCTAGTGTTGCCTGGTGACACAGGGACAGTATTCCTTGCGCGTAATATGAACAGCAGACCTGACCCCTCCTTATTTGGTTCCCACTTTGGAGGTCGCTGCCAGTATACCAGGTGCAGTGCTTCAGAACTTAAAACATAGGAGTATAAACAAGGTTACTATCAGTCCCACAATCGTGGAGGTGCGAGCAGAGGATCTGGTGGTTGTAGATGACTGGACTTCACCGAAATTCGGTCCACTTGACTCAACTATCACCAGAATATTGGTTCCATCAGAGTTTTAGATCCCAAGGTTAAAAAAGCCCCAGCCTGACATATCTCTAAGATGTCCGTGACCAGTCTCGGGACCAAATGGCCTGATGATGCCTCAGACAGTTATCGTTATAAGATTGCATTAGCATAGGCATACGATGCAAGAAAGCAAGCTTATGTAGCATCAGCCAAAAAAAAACATTCCCATTTCACCCCTCCATTCGTTCCAAATGCCTGTCCAGCTCCGCCTTAAATTTATTTAGGCTATCAATCAACTTCCACAACAAAAGATCCCCCAATCAACTACTATCTAGCTAAATGCAAATTTCCACACATCTGTTCTACAACTGTCTTTCCTCAATTTGAAACCGTGCCTCCCCCCTCAGGTTCTTAATCTGAGCAAGAGGAAAAAATCCCATCAGCATTCAGTTTGCTCAACCCAATCAAGGCCTTATACACCTCAATCAGATCACCTCGCAGGTGCCTACTCTCTAGGCGCTGCAATTTGCAGAACTTAAGAGCCTTTCTTGGTAATAGCACCCCTTAGTTCCCCTCACCAATCTTGTTGCCCTTCTTTGTACTTGTTCTAGCAACTCTACATCTTTCCTAAAATGAGGCCTCCAGACCTGTACACAATACTCTAGGTGTGGCCTGACCATTGCCTTGTATAACGGGATAATGACCTCTTTGTCTCTGCTAGCAAAATTCCTATACTGTATATCAATGACAAAACTCCATAACCCGCTGTGGCAGCACGTCTGCACTGTCAAAAAACTTCATATCCGACTGCACAATTATTCCCAGGTCTTTTTCATTCTCCACCTCCCTGAGTGTAGAACCACACAGTTGGTACGATCCTCCTGGGTCACTGCTACCCATATGCAGTTACTTTGCATTTGTCTATGTTAAAATTCAGTTACCAATTCTCAGCCCATTTGCCCATCTTATCTAGATACAGTTGGAGTAGCATACTGTCTTTACTGTCGTTAAAATCCCTGCGAACCTTTGTATCATCTGCAAACTTCGATATTTAAACCTCATATACCTTGATCAATATCATTGATAAATATACAAACCAACAATGGGCCCAACACCGAACCCTGGGGAACTCCACTAATAACATTTGTCCACTAAGAGTAGTGTTCACTGATTACCGCTCTCTGTCGTCTCCCACTCAACCATCCCTTTATCCATTGTAACAACTTACCCTTAATGCCATACTTCTCCAATCTGTACAGCAGTCTTCAATGTGCAACAGTATCAAAAGCTTTCCTGAAATCCAAGTATATGGTATCAAAATTATTGTTGCATATGTATTTCGATAAAAGATATTTAACGTTATTCAACCTTTTCTAACGTAGTCGATGTACTTCATGCTGCTAATGTTTAGGACTAATTTTTATACAAAGTGGTCCTTTTGCCCAATCAGCCTTCCATTCAACAACTTCTTCCACACTATCCTATTTCCTGTTAGGATAGCGTTGGGCCGTAACCAGACAAAGTCCTTTCTTCGAATGCTTGGTTGACACTATTGGTCTACGTTCCTCTTCGTTTGCCTCTGGGTCTATTAACATTGATTTTTGCTCCGAATATCTGTTTAGTTAATTTACATTCTTTCATGCTTTACACAAATTATAAATAAATTTCCCTACTTAAATATACTAAGTTCGGTCCGTATAATAAATTCCCAAAGCTTAATAGATAAATTAGAGAAAATTCAGATTCCAATAGTAAAATATTTGCTAAAACCAGAGATGGCTTGCTATACTACTATGACAACATTGTACCAGACATATTTATCAGAGAACAAAACAAAATGAAATCCGTATATAATATAATTGTTTACATATATCAAAAAAGAGAGACCTAGATTGTTTACATATACCTAGATTGTTTACATATATCAAATCAGAGAGACCTAGATAGACTTCAAGAATGGTCAGAAAAATGGCAGCTGGGCTTTAATCCAACAAAGTGTAAGGTATTACACCTGGGAAACAGTAATCCCAAAATAACTTATTCACTTGGTGGAGTTCAACTAAACCCAGTACTGGAGGAAAGGGACTTGGGTGTTACGATACGGTCAGACATGAAATTCTCTGAGCATTGTAAACAGGTTGCAAGGAAGGCCCATGGTGTCCTATCGATGATCTATCGAACTTTTGCAAGTAGAGATAGGGACGTGATAATCCCATTATATAAGGCCTATGTTAGACCACACTTGGAATACTGTGTTCAAGTATGGAGACCGCACCTAAAGAAAGACATCGAGCTTCTTGAAAGGGTGCAAAGAAGGGTAACTCGCCTGGTGAGATCGGCAAAAGGGCGTCCTTATGAAGAAAGACTTCGAATATGTGGGTTGCAGAGTTTGGAAACTAGACACCTTAGAGGAGATTTGATTGAGGTGTTTAAGGCTCTGAGAGGCATCAGTAAACTGAATGAGGACAAAATTTTCAAGATTATAAATGATGCTAGAACTAGGGGACATAAATTCAAGTTACGCGGGGAAATGTTTAGATTGGACTGCAGGAAGTTTTATTTTAGCCAGCGAGTTATAAATTACTGGAATAAGTTGCCTTCATGGGTGGTAGAGGCCGACAGTTTGGGGAAATTCAAAGGTCATCTGGATAGTACTTTCGGGTAAGGGAAGCGAATAGGATGATAGGATTAATTTCCTTTTTATTTAATTTTTAATTTCATTTTATTATTTTTATTTCTTTATTAATTATTATTATTTATTTATTTAATTTTTGTTTTTATCATTGTTTTGTTCGGATTTTTTTTTTTTTTTGGCTGGTGCAGCATAAGCCATAGGCTTTCTTGCACCATACGGCCGTTACTAATACTAATACTAATACTAAAAGCTATGGAAGGATTAAAATTGAATGTGCAAAATAAACAATTGTTTACATCTACTGCTTTTCGCTTTAAACATTCGAATAATAATCTCTTATGGGAACTTTTAAAGCGATAAATCCATAGTTCAACCATGTTCAAAAAAAAGACTACAAAATACGATCCATTTACAACATCTTCTATGTGTTTTTATATCAACCCAGAATGTTTTTGTTTATGGTGAATCTTCAAATGTACTTCTGTTTCACTGTTTTAATTATATTAATTTAATTTATGAGAGATTCTTCGACAATTATTATTAGCCATATGGTGCAAGGAAGCCTGAGGCTTTTGCTGCACTAGCCAATAAAAATTTGAGTTACCCTGAGAGAGAGATGGGGAAGGGAATCACCAAGAAAGAGAAGAATGGTGATATCCAGCTCAGGACCCTGGGTGTGCCAAGCCCATACTCACCAGATGTGAGCCCCTGAATTAATTATCTCTTGTACGCTTGAGACATTTTAGGATCGTCATAAAAATGATATTCTACTCTTATTAAATGGGTTTTAAACCTGTAGAAAGAAATAATATGGTCTTGATGGCACGGCTTCCATCTTTATTTAGTTTTGTTTAAGTTCAATTTTTGATCGAATCGGTTATCATTCATATCAGCTGAGCTCAGATAATTAGCGTCTACATTTATTTTTGCTGCGGATGGGGGCGGAGGGTGGGCCATTTCGGCCAAGCAGCTGATAAAATAGTTCAAGTGGTTGCTACCACAATGAAATAATTTCAGATGTGCGATGCGTTACAACCGACTTAAATCACGTAACCTTAACACAAATCATCGTCACTCGGTCGAATTTCTTTGAAATTCATGCACCAACGCTGCGCACCGTTTCCCCGCTTGTCTGAATCTCGGTTACTTGGTCGGTATCATGTGATCCACCCATTCGGTTATCCACACCGCGGGCGTGGCAGTGAAACTGCACCTGTATTCGTTCCAATGTACTCGTATGTTCCCATTCTGAGAAACACACTCATATGCGACTTTCAGTTAGTCAACGGGAGAGTACTTTAATTACAAAAAAGTCCAAATTTCGATATCGTACCCATACATCCACCACCGAGGGAAAACATTCAATACTGCAAGAGATTCGATGCAGAAACCATTCATTTTCAATTATCACTTGCGCACACCTTTTCACTTTTTAAATTGCCGTTAAAACTTGCTTTATTATCGAAATATTTTCTTTCGCAGCAATCGCCGATGTAATTTCTGTTATTTCGCCCGAGTAGATTTGGCTTCAGAGCTATCTCAAGTTACTGTAACAATTTTTAGGCGTATTTACAAAAGGGTAAAGCGCATATTGTCTTCACCCTATCCGGACGCGTGTAACAATTCCACTCCTACTGGACGGGCTTTTAAGAAATTTTATATTTGCGTCTTTCATAAAGATTCGTCGAGTCATACCAAATTTCATCAAAAGTTTTAAAAAATTATTTAATTATGTAACAGATTTATTGTTTAATTTAAACAAACTGTTAATAAACTGAGACAAAAGATTAATCGGCTGATGTCAAAGACAGATGGAAAAACTTAACCAAATTCGCATCCATCCGAACTACAGTTGGATGTGAGCAGAAATCTAGCAATAAATTATTTACTGCACGAAACATCACACTCAAAGACAGCACGTGTGTCAGAATGAAGTGACATTGATTAGATATTATCTTTATTTTCTCTAAGAAATTTTCTTTTCTAAGAAAATTTCTTTAATTTCTCTTTTAAGAAATTATGCAGAAGTGATGAACACCAAGCGGCAGCTGTTTTCATCTTTAAAAAAAGATTCGATCAGATTTAAGTCTTCTGATTGTGCTGGCCAAGGCAGTCGTAGCATATCTTCAGTTTCAAGATGTTCCACCACTTGGGATCTTTGTGCAGTGACGTTGCCGTGCATGAAAAGAAAACCTGGGCCCATAAAAAGTCGCACGTATGGTTCGCTTTCTCTGATGTTGGAGGGATGGTACCACATTTCTCATTGACTCCAGACGAAATCACGTCTAGAATCTGTTTGTAGGCTAAAACGGGACTAATCAGAGAACAGAAGTGTACCCCATTTGTCAGGGCTCCAAGTCACATGTTCATGGCACCAGTTTAGACGAGCTCTGTGGAGGTTTTGGGGTTAATGGGATACAAACCACTGGTTTCACTTGAATTAAGCCTTCTTAACACAGTTCAGTTGGAAATGCTTTCATTTACGGCCGCAGCAACCACAAGAGGGTCTATGACAGGACATCGTACGGTTCCGTCTTGCTGTTAGTGCCTGATAGCGGTCTGTTCTGGTTGACGTAACCACGGAGACCTTGTCCAGCCGTTCTTGTAATGGTTCCTATCTCCTGAAACTGCTTTTATAGTGCCGAAACGACACATTAAGCCAACGTGCCACCTCCGCCTGTGATGCCCGGTTTCAAAGAATCATCTAAAGGACGATGACTTGCCATCCTGGAGATGTGACTATCCTGCTGAGCAAAACAGAAAAAGGGAATGAAGTGATTTGGTCGCAACTCGTGTTTTTATAGGCATGGATAATTTGCATAATGTGTGACTCTGTAAGGTGGTAGATCGATTTCTATTGGATAGTCGGAATTTGCATGCCAGGATGCTATTATGTCAAATATTCACGAAAAACATTTTGTTCTGTTAATTTTTTCGAGCAGTGTATTTATCACCGAAAACTATTTAAATTCATCTTATACAAAGTTAAAGTATTTTGTATCTAGGAATTTCTAAAGTTTTTCTGTCGAAATAACAAGCATAACTAGTAGCATTATTCATTACTGTATTTAACCTGTTTCCATCGAAAATACAGATTTATTTATAATCGTTGGTAGGTGCAGAAATATAAACGTTTGCATCTGTAGAAATTTTATATGATGAGATCTCTGAGCTAGATGTTAGTAAGCTATTTTACAAATGCTGGGTTATTGGTGTGAAAAACCAAACACCCCCAACAAATTTCTGAGATTCCCCGATGTAAAATAATAACAGACTTCCGAGAGATGAAAGTTCCTCAACTCCCATCGGTCTCTTCTATCCTTTAAAAATAAGGCTGATTACAGCATCTCCCTTTGTAGGAATGAATTACTTGTTTTTATACTACTTTAGCAGACTGCTTAATACGAGATAACAAGAGGGATTTTTTTAACCCTCTTCCCACATTCAGCTTTCATTAACAGTAATTAAAAAAAAAAAAAAAAAAAAAACAGTATCAGTTATACTACTCGCTGGAGGGATCGCCTCTATTACATTTTAATAAATATAGCTTCTGGACATTTTTGGCGTTAAATATAGAGATAAATCTTTATTGCAACACAGATGATGATTACATAATAGTGTAGTTGCAACTACCCATCAGGGCACTGTGGCTAACAAAGTAATATAAAGGCAAAGTTGACTGAATAAACCAAAAGGATGAAAGCATAAAATAATAATGAATAAGCTAATAATAATAATAAATAATTAAATATACTAGACGTTAAGTGAGTGTACACACTCTTAGTTACAAAATACATAACATAAGAATATTGGATTGAATTAAATAATAGAGTGCACTGATCGGGGATAGTGGTGGCCTTTGCCACCAACCACAGAGTATTCTTTTCCTGTATTGTCAATCCTGACTAAACTTGTTGAAGTCGACATCTAGATCCTGGATGCGTGCTAACATCTGCCGAGGAAGGAACCGGTCCGACAGGTGAAGGCGTGTTCGAAGAGGGCATAGCTGGGAGTTGCTCGCAGATGAGCCACTGGGATCCTCCATGCACCGTTGTCCCAGAAGGAGGGAGAGGAGATGATACCAGTCATGATTTTGACCGTATGACGAATCTCCTTTCATCAATGAGCCATGTAAGCCTTGGGATGTCGAGTGCGTTGGCCATAATGGTGGTTCGGAGCTGTGCAGGTAGGTTGAGCTTGTGGCAAGCCCACTTGAGAAGAACACTGTTTTGGTGGTAGAGGGAGATGTAGATGCCCAAATCTCTACAGCATAGAGAAGCGGGGGATAAACTATTGTTGCGATGTATCTGACCATGGTGGATTTGTCTGTTGCATGTGCTGCTTGCATACGCATCTCATTCTGATGGCTTTTGTGAGAAGCACGTCTACATGTTGGCCAAACAAAAACTTTGGATAGAATCTGACCCCCTAGGTCAATGCGATTTTGAACAAGTGGGATCGAAGCTCCATTTAGGCCTGGGTTGATTTTTGTTGGGTTTTGTTTCAGCGAGAAAACCATGGTTTCTGACTTCTCAGGATTGATGCATAGACCAAAATGATTGAGGTACGTAGATATTGATGAGAGTGCAGAGGTTAGCTCTTCTGAGATTTGACGAGGGTCTTGTTTTGCCTTAATTAGTGTGAACATCTTTAAGTCATCAGCATAAACCAGGGTATTCAGCTCCAGGACTACCAGTGGGCAATGAGGGCGGTGAAGAGGAGGCCAGATATACTCCCCCTAGCGGGACTCCAACCGAGATTACCTTGCAGTATTGAGTGTTGTCGACAGACTCTAGGTCTACACTCAATACTGTAAGGAAATGTATAGAGAATCTGTGGGGGGGGGGGGGGTTGGCAGGATCTGCTTGGCAAGAATCGACAACAGTATTTTTCTAGCAGCTTCAGCAGGCAGGATAAGTTTGAGATCAGCCTGTAATGTTTCACCAGTGGAGTTCGACTTTTTGGCCTTGGCCTAGGTATTCTTTCCATTGATGTGGGAAGCAGCAGTTTGAGAGCACCGAGTTAAAAATATGTTTGTTTGGGGATTTTTTTTTTTTTTTTTGGCGCATGGGCGTCTATGGCCATGGTGCGCCATACATAGGTTAGTATTTATGCTATTTCTTTATGGATCGAGAGTCAGGATGATTGTTGACTAGCTAAAGGAGGTGGTATACATTGATCGCTTTGAGACAGGTAAAAATCTTTGAGACATTGTTTTATTGCCCAAAAGTGAACTAAGCGTTAGTGGGTCTTCAGTTGTGGCTGGAGTGAAGTGATTCTGGCGTTCTATTGCAAATTTTGTGCATTCCATAAGGATATGTTTCACCAAAAGCACTGTTTTACAGTGATCACACCGGGGGTGAATCTCCCCTCTTAAAAGGTAACCATGAGTAATATTAGTGTGACCTATACGGAGACGAGCTAGTATTACCTCCTGTTGTCTAATTGCACTGAGGCTTGAAGGCCATTGCTCAAGATTTGGCTTGATACTTCGAAGCTTATTTTCAAATTGGTTTTGCCATGTTGATTGACACTGGTACATGCATTTTTCCTGTATTATTCGTCTATAATCTTGATGTGGAACTCTCCACTGTACATCAGGTGGTAAGTCGGCCGCTTTTGCGGCATTGTCCACTAATTCATTTCCTGGAATTCCCATATGTCCTGGGACTCAACAGAAGTGTATGGTTCTTCCAAGCTCAGATAAGGTATATAAAGAGTTTGTTATTTCTTTTACGACTGGGTGGGTAATGTTCATGGTGTTTTCCAGGGCTTGAAGTGCACTTAGAGAATCAGAGAATATTATACTGTTTTCAATATTGGAGGTCTCGATATGCTTCAGTGCAACCTGAATTTCCAATAGTTCGGCAGAAAATATACTGAACTCATGTGGCAGTTGGCAACGTGACCCATCTGTATGAACTACAACAAAGTTTGGAAACTGCTCCACCACTGCAAGGTACAATTGCAAGAAATTTTCTTTATGTAGTGCAGATTTATCCCATTTATGAAGGTATTTATTGCATAAACGTGGAGTTATGCTCCACGGAGTAAGGAGTAGTGGAGGGGTATTTGAGATATTATCAAAACTCAGATTAAGTTCTTCTAGAAGATGTCTTATTCTTATACATAACGGTCGGTTAGCAGTAGGACGGTTATGGTATAACCTGCTGTGTTGGGGGGTGAAAAGTAATTCCCAATTTGGGTGTTCAGGCATAGATCTTATTTTATATGCATAGCGTAATATAAGTTGTTGCCTTCTGATAGAGAGAGAGGGGGTCGTGAGCTTCGGAATATAGACTATGTATTGGAGACATGCGATATGCTCCTAGAGCAATGCGTATTGCACTATGATGGAGAGGATCAAGCCAGCGAAGGACACTAGGCCTTGCTGAGCTATACACTGGTGCCCCATAGTCAAGTTTTGATCTTATTAAAGATCTGTATAGCCGTAATAAGGTAAGGCGATCAGCTCCCAACTTTGTTGCTGAGAGAACCAGGATGATATTTAATTTTTGTTGGCAGGATGTTCTTAGACTTTTAATGTGTTCCTGAAATGTAAGTTTATGATCTAAGGTGATTCCTAAGAAACGTATGCTGGGTTGAACTGCTATTGGTTGTCCATTCAGTTCCGGGTGTGGGTGCAATTTACGTTGTCGGCAAAAATGGATGCACAACGTTTTTTGAGAACAAAGCTGAAAACCATTGGTTTGTGCCCATGTACTGATCTTATTTATTGCCCCTTGTAACTGTCTCTCGATCGTATTCATGTTTTTTCGCATGGCAAGAAATACTAAGGTCATCTACGAACAGTGCCTTATCGATAGTGTTTGGAAGTTGTTCAGCAATGGTGTTTATCGCAATTATAAAGAGTGTAGCACTGAGTACAGAGCCCTGGGGAACTCCTTCTTGAAAAAATAGTTCGGACAGCGAAGTTTTAAATCGAACCCGGAAAGTTCGCTTGTCTAGGAAGTTGCGTATGGAAATCGGGAGATGGCCCCGAAGTCCATGGCGATGTAATTCGCGGAGTATTCCATACTTCCACGTGGAATCATAGGCCTTGCTGATGTCAAAGCAAACCATTACATGGTGTTCCGATCTAAGGAATGCATTCCGAATGGAATTCTCTAGTTTTACTAGTATATCTAGTGTTGATCTGTTCTGTCGAATGCCGAATTGTGCAGAATGTAAGAGATTGAAATTTTCCAGGTACCATATCAGTCGACGGTTCACCATCTTTTCCAGAATTTTGCAAAGGCAACTGGTCAAGGCAATGGGTCTATAGCTAGTAGGGTTTGTCGGGTCTTTTCCTGGTTTAAGGAAGACAAGGACTGTAGTGTGGTGTCATTGTTTAGGGAATGTGTCTTCCCGGTAGAGCCTATTGAACAGATCAAGAAGTGACTGCAGTGATTCAGCACTTAGTTCCTGTATCATCGAATAATGGATTTTATCTGGTCCTACAGCGCTACGTCTAGATGTTGACAATGCTCTACGTAGTTCGTCGATAGTGAATGGTAAGTTATATTGTTCTTCTGCTTTTGAAGAAACGTTTAACTTTTGTTTTTCTGAATTTGCTTTGAATCTCCTGAAGGCTGGTATGTAACTTTCTGTTGCTGATGTTTTGGCAAAAGTTTCCCCTAGCATATTGGCAATTTGGGTAGGGTCAGAAATGTTCTGCCCTCTCCATTCCATGATAGGCTGAGGTGTCGTTTGATATTTACCACTCATTTTCCTGACTGTTTTTCAAATTTTATGTGTGGGAGTTGCTTGATTGATGGTTGAGGTGAAGCGAATCCAAGCGGCCTTTTTATTACTGCGTCTAACATACTTCGCTCTTGCTCTAACGCATTTAAACTGAATGAGATTAGCTGTGGTTGGATAGCGCCTAAAAGTATTCCAAGCTTTATTTTGGTCTCTTTTAGCTGCACGGCATTCGTCACTCCACCATATTTTTGGGTGTTCAGGTAATTTTGAGGAGGATTTTGGTATAGCTTGTCCTGCTGCGTGTAATATAGCTTTTGTGACATACTCAACCGCTTTCCTGGTTGGGGATTTTTGTATAATTTCAGGGTCCAGTTTAGCTAATTTTTTATACATCTCCCAGTCTGCTTTATCAATTAGCCACCGAGGAATTCTAGTAAGATGATAAGAGGGCTTATTTAGTAATTCAATTGTAATGAGAAAATAATCACTATGCAGTGGATCATTGTTTGCCGTCCACTTTAGGATAGGATACAAAGTTGCTGAACAGATAGACAAGTCTATTGCAGTATATGTTCCGGAAGGAAGGCGAACATAAGTAAGTGACCCGTCATTTAGAAGGAGAAGGTTGTTATCATCTAAACATTTTTCAATTAGTTTTCCGCTTTGGTCGATATTGTTGTTACCCCATAGTGTGTGATGACCATTTAAGTCTCCCAGAATGAGGAAAGGTGTGGGGAGTTGAGCTATGAGGTTGTTTAGATCATTTTGTTGGATGGAAAAGCTTGGTGGAATATATAAGGAGCAGATTGTAATATGGATGTCAGCAGCTACACGGACCGCTATTGCCTCGAGGGGAGAGTTCAGTAAGACCTGTTTGACAGGAACATATAGGTTTGTTATAACAGCTACACCATCATGTGCAGTATTTTGATCGGTTCTATCTTTTCTAAAGATATAGTAATAAGACAGTTTTGGTGTGTCTTGAGGTTTGAAATACGTCTCTTGGAGGCAGAGATATTAGTGTGTATTTAGAGGTGAGGTCGTACAGGTCATTAATATTGGCACGGAAACCACGACAATTCCATTGAATTATTGTGTTCATTGTTTATCTCTAGTTAGACTTTCCGAGCGTTTTCTTGGTGCTGAGGTTCTCTGTTTTTCACTCTTGTTTTTATCTTTCTTTCTTTCTAAAGTAGGGCCTTTCTGTTTCCATGTCTTCTTCTACAAAAATGTGTAGGACCGCGTCATCTGGGGGTATTTCCTTAGTATCCATTTCCTGTTGGTGACCAGAAGTTACGATTTGTTTTTCTTTGCGTCCTTCGTCCGGGGAGTGGAGATTTTCGATTGGTATAGAAACTGGCGTATTGACTGCCTGAGTTTGAGTTGCATTGTACAGTGTTTTCACGTAGTTCGAGAAAGACCCTTTTGGGGGTACTGTTAGTTCAGTTTGCGATGCGGTTGATTGGAATTTTTTTGGTGATTTGAGCATACGTAGATCTATTTGCAAGGGTTGGTGGTGAGATGTTTCGCTTTGCTTCTTGATAGGACACATTATGATTGGTTTTATAAATCTGAATAAGTTTCTCAGTTTTCCAGCGATTGCATGTTCTAGCGTAAGCGGGATGATCTTTTTTGCAGTTCGAGCATATCGGTTGGGGAGCAGTACAGGCTTCGCAGTTGTGTTCAACTGACCCGCACTTTGCACAAGCAGGAGTTCCCCGAAAAGTCTGGGAATGTCCGTACTTCTGACATCGGAAACACCGTAGTGGGTTTGGAATATGAGATCTGACATTACTGACCAGATATCCAGCCTTAATGGATGCTGGGCGATGTGGTGTATTAAAGGTCAAAATGAGATTGCGTGTAGGAGTCAGAACTCCTTTTCTGGTGGAAATTCTCTTGACCTGTATAACGCCTTCTTCTTTAAGTTCTTCAAGCATCTCCTCTTCGGACACATCTATTAAATCCCAGTCAGAGATCACTCCTTTAGAGGTGTTCAGTGATCTATGGGGCGTCACAGTAACTGGTATTCCAGCAAAGAGATTAATATTCAAGAGCCGCTCAGAGTGTTTACTATTAGAAGTCTCGATCAGAATATCTCCTGACCTAAGTCTTTTTACAGACTTAGGAGCTCCAGCTCTGCTTTCTAATTCCTTTTGTACTCTAAATGGCGAGATTTTGCCAATTGCACTTTCACCAGTTGAGTGCATGATCAGGAAAGCTGGAGAAGAATAGATGTCAGAGTCAGTTTTCCGCCGTTTTGAAGTTCCTGCAATAGAACTATCTTTTTTTTTTTTTATGTCTGGGGTGCATCTGGCAGCCCAGATAAATCAGAGTTTGATTTACTCATGACGTGCTCTTTTTGGCCCCGGGAGATTATCTTTTTCTCCCAGGTTACCAGCCCCACCACGTGGAGGCAAGAGCGGTGCCACCTAGTGACGCAAGCGAAGAGAAGGTTAGTATTAACGAAAAATAAAAAAGGGGGTTAAAGAAAGGTACTTTCCTTTCTGGGTTATATAATTTGAAAGATCTATTTAATTATAATGCCCAAGAGTTAACAGACTTTCGAAACTCAGGAGAAACGTATTTACAGTAAAGCGTATCAGATAATCACTATGAAAAGGCGCTGTGGTCACTAATATCGCTTGGCACTCGGGGCCATTAAAAATATGTAATAGAGCTTGTAGGATGTAGGAACTTAGGCTCTTAAGCATAAATTGCGGTATCCCATCAGGTCTAGTAGTAGAGGTTGCTGGCAGTGAGTTTATAGCAGTAATCAAGTTTTGTGGTTAAGTGTATGGGAGTGATAATCTTGGTTAACAGTGTCGGTAAACCTGGTGATGTAATCAAGCCAGCTTTGGGAATCGAGTTGTGGGGGGGGGGAGCCTGAAGGAGGTGTCCTTATATGGAACTTTCCCGGTACGTATGGTCCTGTCAGGGTACGATTTGATAGCTTTGGATTTCAGGCGGTTAAATTCGGCTCGAACTCTCGAGTAGGCAATTCTGTCTATATCGCTCTGAGACTGCTTCCACAGTTTGTTTAGGTTGCTTCAGGTCAAAAAGCGTTTCTTTAGGTCGTGGGACCAACATGCTTTGGAGCGATGAGAAATTGTGATCCTTCTTGTGGCTGCATAGTTTGCCACAGAGACAATTCAGTAGATAAGCAGGGTGACAGCTAGCTGGACATCACATGACTCGAGGATCGACCAAGGGATGAGCGAGGCTGCTTCGATGCATCTCGGTATGTCTAGGAAAGTTATACGGTTTTGCAGCAGAGATGTGAAGAAGGCTATATATTTGTTTTACGTTGCTTTACATACGTTTGATTTTATTACTTGCTGAAACTTAATTTTAATTAATTTAATTTTTTATCAGCTCAAAACACTGAAATGGTGTACATTTTCATTTCATTCATATTTTACTACTCTGGTGCTCTCGTGGATAGCAGCTGGAAGAATCGTTCACCCCACACCGAGTTGAAAAGACCTGAATTAGAGTCACGTTGATGACGTGAGGAATTTTTATGGGCCTTTTTCACAACATGGTTGATTTAGATGATATCAGGCGAGGTACACTGGTTTTTCTCTTCCGGAAACTCGGGTTTTTCGTTCAGAAAGCAGAAAATCGACCATAGAACGCGCAATTTACAAACACGGGGCAATATTGCCTTAGTCGCTGATGCTCCTCAAACCAGACTACTAACAACAACTACTCTTTACTGCGGTTCTAATTTATTTCCCTGAATTTAAACTCTCTTCGGAAGGTAATAATAAAAAGAAATTTAAAAAAAATGTATTATTTTCCATATGGTTAGTAAGACGTCACGATTTGGTGTCCAAAAGTTCATGCCATCAGAGAGCTAGGGCAATAGACTTTTCAGGATAAGTTGCAGCTGCAGAAATCCAAATATCACTACGCCACACAGCAAGCAGCGCCTTCAAGAAGCATCGAAACACTCCCACTTTTAATGATCTGACATTTTTCATGCCGAAAACAAGAAGCTGAGATACAAACTCAAATATTTAAGGTGGACTTTTATCGCAAACACGTTAATCTGTTAAATTCATCAACCCGCTGCCATTTGCTTTGTCCTCTCTCGCTTATCTAATCTGCAAAGCTTCTGGACAGCTGATTTTATTACATGCGCGTTATGGTTTCTACTTATAACTTCCATTTTCAGCGATATACAAGAATATAAATCTCGATAAGAAACGACCAAATATGTTTTTTTTTTTTTTTTTTTTTTTTATGGTTTAAAAGTACTTTAAAATGAAATATAACATAGTCGACTCTTCGGATTCGAGCTACACGAGAATTTTGACAAAAATTGACAAGGTTCATTCATTTCGTATAGTCCTAAATTTCGTACAATATTTGTACATTATCCAGTAGGAATGTTACAATACATTCACCAGCATCAATATTAACTAACGAAAATTCTGAAACCTCGTACAACAAGGTTTCTAACACGGTTTGAGAATTGCTGGAAATCTCGCATACCACGGTGTTTTTGAGCTTTTGTGCTGGGAAAACCCTGCTGTTATGTTAGGTGTAATTTTCAACGTTTTCATTCCTTCGTTTAATCTTTAAAAATATCCTTCGTGATATTTTTCCAAAGCACATTTCTGGAGGTCACTATCATAAAACAAAAACAATATTAGCCTTTTCTGTTAGTGTAATCAATTATAAACGGGTAGTAAACTCGATCTTTTTGCATTTGCTATAGTAGTGATAGCTGGAATTCTGTGGATTTTCGCGTTATTATGGTGAAACGTTTTCCCCTTCCATGAAACATTCAATCATATAAAAAACAAATTTTCAGAAACTCATTACTCCGTATTGTGTTCGTTGCAACTTGTGCGTGCCGTGTTCTTTGTTATTAAATGCTTATCATTTTTACTGTTTTAAATTTTACAACAAACAAAAAAAAAAAGTGAGTGAACAGAAATATCAATTAGTATGTACATATATTACAGTACGTATTAATTAAGCTATGTACGTAAGCGTCAAATTTATTTTTCTTTTGCTAACTGGAAAATATTCTTCAGATTTTCACGTATCATTTAAAGCGGGGGTCCACTGTACTGTATTTTGTTGGGAGATCCCTGGGTTGGGTTAGGTTATGTTCTATTGAATTTGTGCTTGTTTGAGACCATAAAAAACAATTGTGACTTCGAAGAGTGCGGTTCGTGACTTTTAAAGAGAGCAGAAGGTACACGAAATCTAGATGCTGCAGAAGAGATTGTGCAGCGATGAAGAGGAAGAAAATTAAATGAACGTACATTATCTGACATAAGTATCACAGTTTGTAAGGTAAGACTTGTTTTTCAGTCATTACTATTTAAGTTACTACTATTATAAAAATAAAGTTAAAATATTAAATTACTACTACTACTATAAAAATTAAGTTTCCGATAGTTGTATAAAAAAATGGCGTATATTTGTTAGCTTTTTGAATGTAACCCCCCCTTTTTGTACTGGTTCTTAGTCCCATATAACACGGTTTCGCATTACAGGAGATTTTGTAGGAACCAAACTACCGTGTTATACAAAGGTTACCTGTACAGTATAAGCCCCTATCAACAACCCCCCCCCCCCAACTCTTCTTTGTGCATCAGAAGAATTGTTTCTATAAAAACTAAAAAAAGTTCTTGTTTATACTGCTAGGTCAGAGCACTTTATCAATGAATACAATTGTTAATAATTATTATTATTACCATTTTATTTCCACATCAGTGGGCACCCGTGGAACAGCCTGGTTCGGCTAGAAGGGTGTACATTATGCAAATTCCAGTTGATTATATTGATTGGAATTGCAAGAAATCAAACAGATTGAAAATACACAACAAAATAAAAATAAATAAATAAATAAAATAATAACAAATAAAATAAATAAATAATAAACAATAAAAAAAAAACAACAGTTAATCCAGGGAAGCCTTGGCAAGGAATTCTTTTCATATAATGCACTTTTCACATTATTGTTCGTGTTTATAGAGTTGTTTCACTGTGTTCTGTCTATAGCGCTTCGAGCTGCAGAAAGCTGAGGCATCAATTCCCAGGGAGTTATATATTCCTAACGTATTGCACGTTTTGCAGAGAAGATTGTAAACAAGGTGTTGAACTGCACCGGGTTCGTTCTGAGGTCCGAGAGTTTGTAGAAACGTCCCAATGTCAGGCGAATCCATTTGGCCGCATAGAACTTGTGCCAAGGTGTGTAGATTCCTCTCTCTGATGGTGTGAGGAAGTTAATTAGCAGTCAAGCAAGCTTAAACACACTGTCCACTCAAATGCGTGTGCATTAGTGCACTTCCCCCCGACCACTTGGCTACACTGGCCGTAGTTAGATGCTCTGGAAAGATTCCATAAAGTGAATCTCTTAAAAAAAAAACGTATTGCATTAATTTAATGCAATATGGAATTTGGCGATGGGAAAAGCATGAAAGACAGTTTTTTTTCTGTTTTTTTTTTTTTTTTTTTTTTTGGAAGATGAAGAAAAGAGTCCTTCCTTTCATCATTTAGCCACTTTAATATTAATTTAATATCAATACTAATCTATTATGGCTGTGGTTTATGCAACACAGACATGGTAGTCCAATCAGCGCATCCATAAAAAGAAAAAGCGTTTGTCTTTCATCAAATGATTAAAGGAAAAAAGGTGTAGAAAGTTTCATAGCAAGAAACGAATGGCTTGGACGTTATAAAAAATATTGCGGGTTCCCGTATTGAGCGGAAAGACATTATCCGATGATCATATATGTAAATATTAAAAGGTCATTTATCAACAGAAAAAAATCGATTGCAGAAGAACTCTACAAAATGGATGAACAGGTCTAAAACAATGCAGCTGGTACTCACGAATTGACAGTTGTTAGTTGTCAACTAATCATAGAACTTTCAACCATAAATTATCTTTACTAGTTTACGACCACTTATTAAAACATACACACACACACACACTTCAACATTATTCATGGAATGCTTTTTCACGAATCTGTAAAAAAGCATTTGAAGAAAAGCTTGCCTGAAAGCCTTTCTGGATAACACTCCTCCACATCTTAATTGTGAGGAAGTTAAAGAAAGAGACATAAAGGACACGTTTTTAGCAATGAATGTATCGTCCTTGATGCAGCCGATCGAGGCATTATAAAATGTTTAGAGAAACGACACAGGCGTAAGATTTTGAAATTAATAAAAAAATAAATACAATTTACGAATATAGGTCTTCCAGAATCGCTAAAAGTCATCAACATCAGAGATGATTACAATACAGTACTAACATGGAACGAGATTCTAAGTTTAAAATTTGCTAAATCTTGGAGAAAACTTTGGCACCAGGTTGGAAACGCAGGGAAAAATCTTGAATTACAAAAAGTTCATGAAAAACGTAGTTGACTAATTTCAGGAAAATTAAAGGTTACCAAAGATTACCAAAGCAAGAAGACATACAATTAATTCAACAATATTTTCCATCAGATCATTGCTGATGCAGAAATCAAATATCATAACGGTAACAGACGGAACTAAATATGAAGACGCTGAATCAGGAAAAAATAATTCCCATGAAGGCCCCCAAAACCCCCTAGTTACAGTTTTACATTATGTTGAACCGTTTAACAGTTGTTTGGGAAAAGAGCCGAATATAAAATTTCATGAAAATCCATCCATTAAGAGCCCGATTATTACATATGGAGATGGTCGGACAAAATAATAATAACTGCTGAATTCTTGTTGTTCCCATTTTAGTGAAATTTAGGATTAGTCTACATATCACTCTAACAAAGCTAAGTAAAAAATTTCATGAAAATCCATCCACTGGGAGTCAAGTTATTACATACGGAATAAGAACAAAAGAAATTGTTATATTTCTGTCGGCTCGATTTTAATAAATTTGGGTTGGCTCAACTCAACATTTTTTTTCTAAAAGAGCCAAATATAAAATTAGGAAATATCCATCGATTTGGAGTCAGGTTACTAGCGCGGACAAACGGATGCGAAACGATGAGTGTTACGCATATATGTTAACGTGCCAAAAAAAAAAAAAAAAGTACTTTCATGCACGAACCAAGAACATTTCGTTTCTGCGCATTCGCCCCGTTTCCCATTCGTTACCATAACTAGCAGCAACAAAAATATCTAGTGCTTCTGCTAGAAAATACGGTATATGGATAGCCCATGTGATAGGTAAAAAAAAATAAATAAATAATTTCCAGAGTTCTAGTGGTCTCATTTTAATGAAATTTGGGAAAGCTCGATAAATCGCTCTAAGTGTCGTATATAAATAACATTTGATGAAAATCCATCGACTGAGAGTTGAGTCATTACACGAAGACCTAAGGACAGAGAAGTAATAATTGCGACATTTCTATTTGCACAATTTCAATGAAATTTGGGATGGATCGATAAATCTTTTTATAGGGACAAATAAAAAATTTCATGAAAATCGTAGGAGGCAGAGTTATTACATGCGGGCGGACATGGATAATACAAAAGGCACATTACGCCTATGCTAAAAATCAGTCTAAAAACAGCAGAACGTTACATTTCATTATCTAAACAGATAAAGTCTTCCTATCACTACCTTGCTTATCTTCATCTCCCTTTCTCCAACACCTCCCCCTTTGGACCGACCCTTCCTAGCAAGCTCAGGCGACGTACAGTTCCCCCCCGCCAGAATCTTTACCTACACTCGACCTACCTCGTCGTAGGTTCCACGAAGGCCGCGCCTCTTGAAGTCCCACGGCTGAAAGCCGGAGGAAAAACATACCAACCCAACTCAACAAACTACACTACGCAAACCACACCAAAACTCACACTATCTCTAGACTTTTCAGTTTGTAGCGCGACACAGAGTATACTACGCGGAGTTGGGTGGCGCTTGACAAGTAACACTACCTAAACAGATAAATTACTGTTTTCACGTAAATAAATGTTCAAGTTTAAGGTGAAAATAAAATGCTTATGGCATGTATGATATTGCATACATCATGATTTCCCGATTTCGAGTAACGGGAATTAACACAGAATTTTAAGATGAGTTTGATTTCCCAGAACTACTTTTTTTTTTTAAATTTATATCCAGCAGGAAGGGGGGAGGGATCTGAAAATTACGAAAGGCAATAAAAAGTATTATTGAAAATTAAATAATTATACATTTCCATGTCCACATTGCAAAAAAAAAAATAATAAATAAATAAAATAAGTAAATAAATAAAAATTTCTTTGCTTCTTTTAATGTAAAACCTGAGCACTATTTCAACACTTGATACTAGCTATGTGTAGATGGAGAAACAAAAAATTAATTTACGCCACAAAGGGAATGAAACGGAGTACCCCAAAACGTGGCGGGGATCCGTTACCGCGAACTTGAAAATAAGGAATCAGTATTAGTAGCGGAAAATGATGCAAGAAAGCAAGCTTATAAAGCATCAAAATAAATTTGAGATATTAAAATCCAAACCAGTGCAAAAATGAGATGTTACAAAATTAAGCTCCAAAATATTGGTAAATAAAAACTATCCTTCGACACGGATTAAAGCCAAAATGCAAGCCGCCTTCCCAATTATGATGTAAATTCATTCGAAATGATTTTCAACGCTAAGGGCACACTTTTAAAGGGGCAACCGTCACGTCCTACAAAGGCTGATTCCGCTAGTGCTATTTAAAAACTATGTTATCTAATTTTAAAAAAATTCAACTAATTTTGGTTTTCACGTGCCGTAAAATGTAGGCTTCGCAGGTGTCCTACTTTTCCCGGACGAGCCGGTTTTTATTTAGTCAGAAAACGATCTCAAGAGAAGGCATTCCGTCCAGTTACAAAAGAATGCCTTCTTCCCTCTCTCCCCAAGGAACGTCATTTTGGAAATCGTAGTCAGCAAAAGCTGATCACACAATTATCAGGAATGGGGAAACAGTAGATCTGCGATACAACCGCTTAAATCGGGAGGTACCCTTTACGGCTACTCAGACATCTATGTTTACAAAATCCTACAATGAAAAAATTTTTACTTCTGAAGAACTAACTATTTAAAACTACACGATAAAGTCCATAGTTAATCATATTGTATACTGAAGAAATCATCCTACTACCTCAGTTACGGTTAGATATGGTGTTAAGGTATAAGACATTCTACAGAACGTTCCTGAATGGACAACAGAGGATATTCCAGCAGGATTCAGTTTCTAAAGTGGCAGCAAATCTCTCAAGAAATAACTCGCAAACAACATTCCTGAAAGATCAAGAACTCAGACTAAACATTGAAGTCGCGATTAGAACCCATTAGATTACAAAATGTGGGAGACGGTAAAGTGGAGCACACCTTCACGATGCCCAAATATCCAGTCGTAAGAAAATAGTGGCCAATCCCCATGGATACTGTGCATGCTGCTCGTTTAGACTTGCGTAGAGTACAAGGAAGACATTGGATGATCTTTGGGAATTCGGTTACCGATGAAGTAAGCTACAAAATACATTTATTAAAATCTTAATGAAATTTTTCATTTGCGTGATTACCCAAATATGTACTCGTTTGCAATATTTCGTGACGAGATGCAATATATACAGTACACTAGTAAAAGTCATGGGACATTGCTTTTAATTCCAGGAAATTTGGCGTAAGCTACGAAATATTAAGGTGTTCAGCGGTTAACTCAAAATTCATTTCAAAAAGCGAATGATGAGCACAAGGAAAGCTGATTTTCAGCGGGGAATGATAGCCGGATGCCACGTGGGAAAATATATGCGCGTGCTTTTCAGAAATCAGACATTCCCAAGTCGACAAATGGCAACGTGTCGAAATAATTTGGGCGTCCAGAGGTCACACTAGCCCAAAAAATGATCATATTTATTTTTTATGTAGGATGAAAAATACTGAATGACAGCAACTGAGCGCCTTCAGATGGCTGATTCCTATTAGATATCCTAGTTTGGGGTGAGATCGGCCAAGGGAAACCTGTTAATGTTTCCACGATATGAGAACTAGGCTGCCATCAATTTTCACAAAAGAGCTGGAAGCCTACAAGCCTTTGATAACAAAAACAAAGCCGCCGTAGCCTAGTGGTCAGGCGCGCGGGTGCATAAGTACACGTGCCTTGAGTGACCGTGGTTCAAGACCGTGACTACTGAATACGGTGCTGTTTCTTGTATTCAAATATCATGCGAACTCCTGACCGTTTGGGCGAGTATAAACAGAAAATTTATTATTTATTTAAATGCATGCCATCATTTGGTGCATGACACACCGAACCCAGACTGTGTATCAGCTTAAATCGACCTGTGGGGAGACAGGTTATGCATATTTCTATTCTGATGGATGTATTTCAGTATGGATGATGCCTAGAGTACAGAGTTATCACAACACTACCCGTGTTTTGATAACTGTGAATAAATGAGAAAGAGGACATCGTTTGAGGACATTTCTCGTGATATTACTATTATTGTTTTAAAGCATACAATTCAAACACAAAGAAATATAAATAAAAAATATATTAAAGCAATGAGTAGCAATAGAAAATAAAAATTAAATTTACTAAGTCAACTAATTATAAGAAAACAAATGTATAGATATAAACATATGTACAAAATTATACAATAAAAATACTATGAACTAGAATTTAGTACAAAATGGCGCGAGAACCGTCATAAGAATAATGATTATATTAGTCGTACACATAGGGAGCCAACCAACAGGATACAGAGTTGTACATATCAAATGAGCAAATTCGTGGGCTTAAGGCCTGGGCAGATTCCACAGAGTATAATCCCTTGAAGGCCTTACAAAATGAATGGTACTGTGGTCGCTTTTATAGATGTTGATGTGCTGGAAGTGCTTGATGAAGAAAGGCAGATGGAAATTCTGCAGAGAGTCAGCGTTTTCGAAAGCTGATGCATATTCAAATCATGCGTATGCAGTGGAAAGAATGATATTCGTAGCTTAATTCTAAAACCGTTGGTGAGAAGCAACTGTAACCACAACCTGTCTTCTGTATATATATATAATTTTTTTTCTTCGATTTACTTCTGAGGATCGGCGTAAATGTTCTGGATCTCATGTAACTTACATGTAGGAAAGACGATCGCAAATCGATATTTAACAGAGCGACGATGCAGCCCAAAGAAAGTTATGGGAAATCCACCATTGGCATTCATCCCCAAGCATTTTAGCACTATTAATACACAGTGTTCATTTTGATGATTGTGAAGACCCTCCATCTTCATTTGAAGACAGCGATATCAGAGTAATTTATCGAACAATATCCTGTAGAGATATGGAGTTCGTAATCCCACTGTATAAGGCAATTGTAAGACCACGTTTGGAATACTTTGTCCAAGTATGAAGGCCTCATATGAAAAAAAGATACTGAATTTCTTGAAAGAGTCCAAAGACGGGCAACTGGCATGATGAGATCGGCAAAAGGGCGACCGTACAAGGAAAGACCTCGATTACTTGGCTACAGAGATTGGCAACCAGGCACTTTATGGGAGACCTAATTGAGATTCATAAGACGGGTTAGTAACTGTCTTCGCAGATAGTTGAGACTGACAGATTAAAGAAATTCAAAAGGTCAATTAGATAGTTACATTTGTTATGAGGGAAGAGCATAATTTGCATTTTCTTATCTACTTCTTTTTTTTTTTTCTTTTGCCAGTGCAGCAAAAGCCTGTGGCTTCCTTGCAATTATATGGGTAATACTAATTTGTCTTAATTTAAATGTGTTAAATTCCGACCAAATTATTGCGTCTATTTACCAGCAGATTAAAAATAAGTTTACATTATATTATTTAATCTTTGTTATCCATTCCTAGTGTTTCTGTTCTATGAAAACTTGACTTAAGCCTTACTGCAATAATATTACTGCATTAATGTTGCAATAAAGATATTCTCTTTTCTTTTTACACTAGTGTTAATGCCAGTCATTATGACGTGCATTTACACCAAACTTCATACAGGTGGCCAAGAACTTTCCTCCTATTCACATATAAGGTTTCTTTATGGTTTTAAAGAAATCTCAGAAGTGAATGGGAGGAAAGAGCAAATTACGGTCCCTAACTGAAAACAGAAGGTTTCCCTCTCTCACTGCTGACTTACCCTGGAAGTTTGGTTAACAAAACAGATTTCTAAATAATATAAAAAATAATAATAAAAAATTTGTGAGCAATTTGCACTTCAGAGTGAGAGAGACGCATAAAAAACACGCTTTTAAGTGACAATTAGCACATCTATTAGCCAATTTAACAGGCCATGAGAGGGAAAAAAAAAACTATTTTCAGTAAATAATAATATTTCTACTTAAAGATTCGTGCACGGAACTTGACATTCGTTACTTTTTCGAATTAAAAGGCCAATTCCATCTTGACAATTAAAAAGAACTAAAGCAACCAAGTTTTGCATTCCAAAGCAATGAACTTCTTTCAAAAAAAAAAAAAAAATCAAATATATTAACTGCTGTACTCTACCGTCACTGCTGCGTGTGTAATGCCAGGAAACAGCAGGATATGCACAGAAAGTCTGAATAATTTTGAACATAGTAGCAAGGTATTTTTGCAGGGTCGTTTTAGTACAACTCTAATACAATTTTGTCGACTCAAGTCAAAATTCGAATAATATCCTGTAGAGATATGGATACAGTCTGTTTACTAATGACAAATACAGACGTGGCTTTTATATATAGGGCCGGCTGTAGGTGAAAACTATGAAAAAAACCGGAGCTGAAGTTTTGAACGAACAGAAGAAACGCATACACCTTCCGAAAAATTACAGAAGGATGAAGTGCGGCGCTGCGTGCAGTCAAGTATGTAAAGTAAATTTGCTGACGTGAGTACAGCTTGTTCGCTTAATTTAACCTGACAAGGAAAAAAAATAATAAAAATAATACACGGTTGACGAAAGCCTTCATTTGGCGAAATGCCACTATATTTTTTAGTAACCGAGCAATGAGAGGATTCAGCAACCATGTGTTAATCTGCTAATGTTTGGATTAAAGTAAGAGTGAATGGTATGCAATGAAGTGGTGAAACCGATGTTTAGTCTCTAGAGCAAAGTTTCTGGCATTCCCCTCTCCCCATACTTCTCCTTCAACCCATGCACGGTAATAAGTACTATAGGTTTTGATACCTTTCGTGTTTGGGGTTTTCATTAAAAAAAAAAAAAAAATCGGTGGAGTACACATTTTGGATGCAATAAAAGCAGAAGTGACCGGCCACAGCAGCAGCAGTATGCAAAAGAGAAACCGAACTTTCCGTACTGAAATGGACAAACGTCCACTAGTTGGGCATCGCAACAAGGCACTTCGATCCAGTCTGCAATGGTTTCCTTACAAGAACCATACGGTAACAGATAGTTTCACAAGAACTCGAACATACACACCCAAGTTTCACCGTCTTCGCTCTACGGTTTCTGGCTATGACGGAGGTGGATGACGTGTCTTGGTGCATCTTATGACTAACCCACCTTTTAAATACTCACGTATCAGTTATGGGGAGGGACCTGGCGAGGTCATGTACTATTGTTCATGGTTATTACTTCTGTATTCTACACTTTTTCTATCTGTAAGGTATTGTATAATCTTTTCCATCTTTAAGTTAAAGTCTCCAGCTTTTCAGTGGTTGACAGTGAAATAATATAAAACTGGTTATAACATGAAATTGTTTAAGTTCCATATTCACGTTTATGTAAATACAGTTATTTCGATGTGCTCTTTTCGCTACCTCCAATATTATATCCCTAGGTAAGGAAAAACATTGCCTCCACGTGATATCTACGAAATTCCTTTCCAATGTTCTGATGTGAAATCTTTTTTTTTTTTTTTTTTTCCTGTTAGTTGTTGGTGCATCGGCTTCTGTGGTCATAATGCATCTCCCAAAGTTTTTGCATTTTACTCTGATCCAAGCCCGAGGCGGGATTCGACCCCACAACCTTTGGGTTGGCCAGGCAGGCACTTTAGCCACCTGGCTAGCCCGGTCGGCATGTGAGATCATAGCAAATAGCACAGCATAACCGGATCATTGGATTTCCAAGGGTGTTCAAGAATATGGTCCTGAAACGTAGGCTGTTGCGGTTAAATGTTATTGTGATTGATCTTTGCCGACACCGTACGATTCTTGACACGGCGCTTCACCACCCAACACACGCTCTATAAAGCAGCTTCTTCGGACCTCATGGATAACTGCTCTGTCATTTTCTAGCATTTCGCCAATTCAAAGTTGCACCGCTCAAGGCTTATTAAGGCAACGTTCAATCTCTGACAGAGCTGAAGGAAAGCATCAGCAAAGCATATTGCCAGCCTACCACGTAGGGCAACAGTTGACCATGCTGCGCTGTGTTAAGTAATTACATAGTCACAATTGTAGCTTCCTCATACTACCATAATTTGATCCAGTACACAGCGATTTTGATGCAGTGCCAAATGAAACTATGAGAGAGTATTATCACATACCTTCCTGATGAAGAGAGCTTCAGCTAAATCTCAAAACTTCCATTTGTATTAAGTACAGTACTTGAATTGTGGTGATTACATAATCTACGCGTAACCTTTGCCATAAATTTCTTTGAAAATAACAGGTGGTATAATTGTCTCCCTTCATAATTTAATAAGTATGAATAACCACATATCGTCTCTCTTTCAACATACGATTCATTAACATCACACAAAAATACGATTATGAATATGGAATTGTTTATTTTCAAAATAATTTCTTCATCAAAGCAAGCAATTTCTTTTAAAATCCCCCCGAATAAATGCCAGAACTAAATGCTAGAGCAACAGGAATCGAGGTAGATAAAATTAAATACACAACGTACAGAAACCAAGTCACTGACTGCATTCGGTCAGAGAAAAGAAAATACTATAGTTCTCAACTTACAGGTATCATAACAAGCAAGAGAAAAATGGATAATTTTGAACAAAATTACCAGGAAGGAAACTGAAATCACGAAGCTATGTTGGAGATGTAGTTGAAAACGAGGTACTCATTTCAGATGACGAGCTAAAAGCTACTGCCTTCTGTAACCACTTTAATTCAAGTGTGAATAACCTCTTTCAAGACGAACTTGACTTCAGAGACAACGAAATGAGAGAATCTGCCAAGTACTTAGTCAGAAACTCTTTTTTTTCTCGTTCCTCTCTACCGATCAAGAGATTTTAGAAGCAGGGAATCAATGAAAGAAAAGGGAACCCCTGGCTTTGATGAAATATCTCCGTCTATGCTGAAAAAGGTCCTTAGTTCAATTCTTATGCCACTAAAGTATATATTCAATCTCTCCTTTAAATCTGGTAAATTTCCTTCTCAATTCAAAAAAGCAATAATCATTCCTGTTCCAAAGGGAAACCGTTGTAACTCCATCAACAACTTTCGACCAATAGCTCTACTCTCAGTTTTTGCGAAATTACTCGAAAAAATTCTTCATAGCAGACTCATGGGTTTTCTTGAAGAAAATCAGCTCATCCATCAACAACAGTATGCTTATCGCTCTAAAAGATCCACTGATCTTGCAATTGTTGACTCCTGCTCAAGGATCATTGATAGTCTTGAAAAGGGTCACTATGCTATAGCACTGTTTCTTGACTAAAGCTTTTGATTGCATAAACCTAACCTAACCATACGACTGTACTTAACAAACTCAATAACCTTGGCTTGAGAGGGAAAATTAACCTTCTCCTTGAAAACTACCTTACCGATCGGCCGTTTGTCGTAAGAACAAATCAATCATACTCTGATATCTGTTATTTCTCCAGGGGAGTAACTCAAGGCTCACTTCTTGGACCTATCCTATTTGTTCTTTACATCGATGAATTTCTCTCTTCTTCCATCTTCTCACCTAGTAGCGTATGCCGATATTTCCATCCTAATCACAGATAAAGACCCTAATGAGCTCCAACTCAAAATCTCTGCCTTTCTTTCTGTGATGCTTCAAAAGAATCAGCTTATACTGAATCCAGAAAAATCAAAATATATGGTGTTTAAAACGAAAAACAAACCGCTAAATATTTATTTAGACGTAACATACAAAGAAAAACAACTTGAAAGGGTGAATGAAACCAAGTTTCTCGGAATCTGGCTAGATGATAAGCTAAGTTGGGCAAAACAAATGATAAACCCTACGAAAGAAAACTTCGTCACTAGCGGGAATACTCGCCAGGGCCTCTGCCTGGGTGTCTCCTTCTCTTCTCAGAAAAGTATTCCTTTAATTCAGCCGCACCTCACCTATGGAATCATCTCATGGGGTACCACCAGCCAAGAAAACCTCGCGAGAATCAACTCCATTCTCAATCGATGCGTTCGTTCAATTTTGGGCCTTCCCTGAAACGCATCGGTTAGTTCGAGATACAAGGAAGTGAGACTCCTTAAGCATCTACCAGCTATTGCAGAAAGCCGAGGCGATCCTTGTTTACAATGCTATGAAGACAGCAGACTTTCCCCCTCACTTCAGATCCTTTTTTCATAACCACAGACGAAAAAGAAATATCATACAATCTAAGAAATGAAGCCAACCTGAAGATTCCACTTTTCAGAAAAGCATAAAATACAGAGGTGCTAAAACCTGGAACAAGCTTCCAGCAAAAATCAAAAATGTCACTTCACTAAATCAATTCAAGAAACTACTAATCGAACACATCACCAGGGATGTCTGAATCAAATTACTTTCCACTCAACTCCTGGATTTTGAAAATACCAACATGGAAATAATGTATAAATGTTAAAGGAAGCAGTTGGCAAATAGTTTGTAAATTTCTGTGCATGTATCTCATCATTTTTCTTTTCTCTCCTCATTTAATTGTAAAAATGTTCACAATGACGTTATAAGTAGTGATGCTTTTTGAAGTCTTCTGTAAAGAAATGTACAAAAAAACTAATTTATTTATGTCTTTCCTGTTGAACATTATCTGCACAATTTCAGAACTGTACATTTTTCAATTGTATATTTATAATTTTTTAAGGGAACACCCCCTAAAAAGTCATTGGCTTATGTGTTCTCCCTCCCTTTTTGCTGTTATCTCCCAAAAAAGTGTAACATAAAATAGGGATAAATAAATTATTATTATTAACTCACTCCACGCCTATTATTCTAGAGTATATATCCTTATGTCAATCTCATTGGATACGATATTTGAATTTGTTTTCATCTCTCCTACATTTTTTTTTTTTTTTTTTTTAATGAAAACCGCAAACATTAAAGGTATTAGAAATAATACCTAGTACGGCATATGAGTTGAAGGTTGAGAAAATATTTGTATTAAAAACAGGCAATTTCAAAATTTTTTAGCAACTTAATACTTCCTTTTCAATCTGCCTGCATTCTCTGTATCTACTAATATAATTTGTCCTAACAACTGTTAGGATCTATAAACAAGTTGCATAAAAATATTCTTAGTGCTGTTCTGTTATTTGCGAAATAGCTCCAAAGTAAACAGTGCTTCTCCAAGAAATGCGGTCAAAGATTCAGTCCATATATCGACTTACATGTATATTTTCTAATGACAACGGTTAACAGTCAACATGTCCAGAAAATTCCAATGTTTATTTATTTATTTATATATATACACGCACGTTTCTCACACAGGGCACACAGACCCTAAATAAAGGTGAGAACACTAGGAGTTACAGAAAATACAAAACAGTAATAATCAATACAAAACTAGAATTAAAATATATACAAAATTTACATTAAGAAAACAGAGTAAGGAGAAAATTCTTATAGATAGATGGATTAAGAGTAAAATCAATATGGTAGTTATTACCCGAAGGAAATCAAACAAAGGACTACCAAGTACGTGATGAGGATGAGGAACGGACAGGCAGTGAGAAATTCAAACGGGGTATAGCAAAAGGTATTTGTTCAAGAAGAGATGGAGAATCGATAACAGAGTTTACGATATTGTAGACAAAAAGAGACCCATGGAGTTGTCGTCTAGAGTGGAGAGGAATGATTCTGAAGCGACCACAAAGATCTCCATAATTTCGACGGTGAAAGGCAATGTGATTTCGATAGAGTAAGAATTTAATGAATTTAATTTGAATTCTCTCAAGTCTGTGAGAAAGATACTCCTGTTGTGGGGACCAAATAATAATCAAAAATTGAAAGTGCAAGGCTTATTAAGGCAACTTAGCGTGTGGGGAAGAATTATAACTTTGTCACTCTTGAAAACAGAGGAAGAACGCTGGTTAATCCAAGAACTTTAGTGTGAGATATTACGTGATCGACGCAGGAAGAGGGATGAAGGTCAGATCGAAATAGGACACCTAAATCCTTGAACGTATCAGTATTTGCAATTAAAGAGTTTCCAATATAATAATCAGTAAGGGCGAAGAATCTAACAACACGATTCGAGCGAAAGCGACATGATTTAAATTTTAACGGGTTTAGAAACAAGTTATTTTTATTGAGCCAAAGTGAGAGGGGATCAAGACCGGACTGGAGTTCATCGCTGTCAGTTGAAGAACAAATAACTTTGTAAATTTAATATTATCTGCATAGTTGCCACTCAACATTAACGGACTGAAATAAAGTTGACAGATCGTTAGTATAGATAATAAAGACGAGCGGACCCAATGATGAGCCTCGAGGAACACCTTGCGAAACAGAACGGAGTTGAAGTACCATCAGTTATTACGGATAATTTAATTTATAAGCATTGAATCAAGCAAATCTAGTAAACGGGATCGTAGACCATAAGATGACAGCTTGAACAGGAAAAGATCGATGTGGACAGAGTCAAATGCATGTGAAATATCAAAGAAAAGCTAATCAATTCGATTTCCTTTGTCCAAATTAGCGTGTAGGAAATGAGAAAACAGAGCAAAATTTGAAACAGTTGATTTCCTGGGAAGAAAAGCATACTGATGATTATTGATAAAAGGGCGAAGATAGGAACTAAAATATTTATAAAGTAAGAGTTCAAAAATTTTAGCAATTGTATTTAGTATGGTAATAGGTCGGTAGTTATTAGGCTTAGCTTTATCACCCAGTTTTTTTATAAATCGGGATGATATAACCCTCTTTGAACGATGAAGAGTAACAGCCACGAAGAAGACAGTAATTGAAGAGATTTGTAAGAACTGGAGCTAAAGACTAACTACTTTTCTTGAAGAAAAGAGCAGGGAGGAGAAGTGAAACCTTTAAGCCGAGAAATGGCTGAGACGTCATCAGTAATGAGAACTAATCTATCAAAACTGTCATTACTACTATATTCCAACGGATAAAAGGAAATAGAACGTCACTGTTCGGAAGAACAAAGTTTCGAAAAGTGCGTAGCAAAAATATTAGCAATACCAAGAGGGCAGTTGATAGAGATATTTGATTCATTAATTAGCACAGGAATTCTAGAAGATCTCGAACTATGAAGGATGAACATTATGCAAATTGCATTTGAATAACCGTCTGAGATAGGACCACAATGGTCTCGAATTGAAATTCCGAGTAAGTTCGGCTTCAACTGAGTGAAGATAATGAGAATATTGAGATTTAATAATTCTCTTAACATGGCGTCAAAGAGAAGAAAAGGAAAGTATCTCAAGTAGCTTCTACTGGAATGAGCAGCAGCGTGGAAAATAAGATGCAGGATATTTCAGAGACTGCTGGGAGTCATTAGGGTACAAGTAAACACATGGGTTGTGTTAGGGTAGCTAAGAAAAAGAAGAGGTGCATGTATACCTGCGTGTACACCAATGATAGGAGTTTGGTAAATAAATTTGATGAATTTGAGGTATTGCTCAAAGCATCAAAGGCGGATATTGTTGGGATATCAGAGACGTGGTGTCACACAGATATAAGTAATGCAGAACTAGAATTTGGGCAGTACAACGTCTACAGAAAAGATAGACGGGATAGGAAGGGAGGAGGGGTTATGCTATTAGTTAAGAAACACATAAAATCCAAGGAAGTGAAGCCAGTCGACATCACTAGACAGTGCAGTGTCGAGTCAGTTTGGTGTGACATAAGCATTGGGAGATCAAAATTGAGAGTAGGAGTGTGCTATAGGCCTAATGACTCTGATGAGTATAATACGAAACTGTACAGGGAAATAGAGTGGGCCAGTAAATCAGAGAGTCTTATAATGGGGGATTTTAATTTCACAGATATTGACTGGAATTTGTGCGTTGGTCACTCACACACTAGCAAGGCTTTTGGGGATTTATTGGATGATTGTTTTCTACATCAGCATGTTTGGGAGGCAACTAGAGGGAGTAACACTATTGATCTGATTATCGGTAGTGATTCTTCATGCATTAAGAATCTGCAGATAAAGGAACCACTAGGTCGCAGTGATCAGAAGTGGGATTTACTCAAAGAGTTAACTACCATCAGGGGTAAAGGGAAGGGTTATTGCTTTTGTAAAAGCGACTACGATGGTCTGAGGCAGTATTTAAATTCTATATAGTGGGACCAACTGATGATGTTACCAACAGCAAACTCAAAATGGGAAGCATTCAAAGAACTTATCTTGGAAGCTACTAGGCTTTACATACCAACTAAGAAATATTGTTCAAGGTTCAGGCCTAAATGGATGTCAGATGAACTAATGAGACATATGGCAGAGAAGAAAAATGCACGGGATACATATAAATTAACACGTGACACAGAAGCCTATGATAGTTACAAGTTGATCTGTAACCAAGTTACAAAGAAGGTTAGGCAGGCGAAGGCAGATTACAAGAAATCTTTGGCAAGGGATGCAAAGAAAAACAGCAAGGAGCTCTTTACTTATGTAAACTCTAGAAGGAAGGGGATGAATCGGATTGGTCCACTTGATATCGATGGTTCAACTGTTGATGATCCTGCCAGGTAGATAACAAATTAAATCAATATTTTGCATCTACATTCACACATGAGGAGTTATTCAGGAAGGGGAATACCACAGATGAAGTAAACACCGGCAGTGAGCTAGATGATCTTGTAATAATTGAGAGTAAAGTGGAGGAGAAATTGTTGAAGATAAATACAAGAAAGGCACCTGGGGTGGATGGGATCCATCCAGTTATATTAAAGGAGGCAGCAAAGGAAGTAAGCAATCCGTTAGCCATAATTATGAGAGCTTCCTTGGACTCAGAGGAGGTACCCACAGACTGGAGATGTGCAAATGTAACCCCAATTCACAAAGAAGGACCAAAGGCTGACACAAGTAATTATAGACCTGTGAGTTTAACTTCTGTTCCAGGAAAATTAATGGAAGCACTGGTTAAAGAAGCACTGCAGGATCATCTAGACAATAATTCAGTTATAGCTCAGACACAGCATGGTTTTGTTAAGGGAAGGTCTTGCCTGACCAATTTGATTGGATACTATGATGTAGTCACAAAAGAATTGGATGCAGGGAATAACTTTGATATTACATATTTGGATCTTAGAAAGGCTTTTGATACTGTTGCGCATGAAAGACTGCTGCACAAATTGAAACAGTGTGGCATTAGTGGCAAATTGTTGCTATGGGTAAAGGGTTGGTTGAGTGGCAGAGACAGAGAGTAGTAATTAATGGACACTGCTCATCGTGGACTAATGTTATTAGTGGAGTCACTCAGGGTTCAGTGTTGGGTCCATTGTTGTTTTCTGTATTTATAAATAATATTGATGATGGTATATCAAGCTTAATGTCCAAGTTATCAGACGATACGAAGGTTGGCAGGGTTGTTAAGGACGCTACTGACGCTATGCTGCTGCAACAGGATCTGGAAAGGTTGAGCAGATGGGCTGAGAAGTGGCAAATGAAGTTTAACATTGACAAATGTTAAGTACTACATATGGGAAACAGCAACGCCAGAGCAACGTATCAACTCTGTGGCAGTACACTGACAGTGGTAGAGAATGAATAGGACCTGGGAATAATTGTGCAGGCAGATATGAAGTTCTCTGAGCAGTGCAGACGGGCTGCAAGAGTAGCTCATGGTGTCTTATCAATGATATACAGGAATTTTTCTAGCAGGGATAGGGAGGTGATTATTCCCTTGTATAAGGCAATGGTCAGGCCACACCTTGAGTACTGTATACAGGTCTGGAGGCCTCATTTCAAGAAGGATGTAGAGTTGCTGGACCGAGTACAGAGAAGGGCAACAAGGTTAGTGAACGGAACGAAGGGTTGCTCTTACGAAGAAAGGCTTAAGTTTTGCAAATTACAGTGTCTGGAGACTAGGCACCGCCGAGGTTATCTGATTGAGGTGTATAAAGCCTTGAATGTTTTGAGCATGCTCAATGCTGATGGGATTCTGCCTCTTGCTCAGAATAATCACCTGAGAGGGCATAAATTCAAATTGAGGAAAGACAGGTGTGGTTTTTTTTTTTTTTTTTTTTTTTAATGAAAATCCCAAACACGAAAGGTATCAAAACCTATAGTACTTAGTACAGTGGATAGGTTGAAGGAGAAGTATGGGGGGGGGGGTGCCGGAAACTTTGCTCTAGAGACTAAACATGGGTTTCACCACTTCAAGCCTCCAATAAGCAAAGTGGTGGTATTTCACCGGTTGATGAGTCATCTACCACCTTTGCCTTTAGCCAGCGGGTAGTTGGTTGGTGGAACAGACTTCCATCCCTTGTTGTGGAAGTTGATAGCCTAAATAAATTTAAGGCTCAGCTGGACAGGTATTTCGAACGAATGGAGGGGTGAAGTGGAAAGGGTTTCTTTTCTTTTTTTTTTTTTTTTGGCTGATGCTGCATAAGCTTGCTTTCTTGCATCATATGCCTTTACTAAGGCTAAAGTTAGTTATGAGTTTTAAATACCTTTTGTGGAAGTAATTTTTGTGACGAATTAAATACACAAGCTTGTTCGACATCCACTAAGTGAAATTACTAAGATTAGCGGGGTGGGAACGAACTCAGAAATTACAGAATGGAGGATTAAGTACATATAATCAACATAATGACTGATCGAATCAAAATTATAGATTGGAATCCAGCCAAGATCGCCCAGACATTGATTTAACGAAGTCCAGTCTGTATGCCTGAAGCTAAAAAAGGTATCTGCCAATGGAAGTTTCAGAAATAAAAAAATAATCTACGACAATAGGGAAGTGATCTGATAGGATGAAATTATCACCCTTAGAAATTGAGAAGAGAATTGATTCGTGAGAAAAACTAAATCAAGGTAAGAGGAGTTCCGAATGGTAAAGTTAGATTTGAGTTAGGGCATTACTAAGCCAAAAGCTACAAAATTGTTTAGCCAGAGAATTAGGTGAACGATTGGGGTCGAAAGCAGTTGGGACATTACAATCACCCAGAATAAGTGGTATTGCTTTTGGAAGTTTCAAAAAGATCGCTGAATCTATAATATCCTCTAATTGTTGAATGGTAGCTAAAGAAACTGGGGGAGCAAGGTAAAAAAGCATAAGCAAGGGACGCTTTCCTGCATGATTAACTAATAAAGAGATGCCTTCAATGGAAGAATGTTTAGTCAACTGCAGCACTTTGACCAAGTGATGGGTAAAGATAGCAACGCCACCACCCTTCGAGTCTCGATCCAAACGATAGACAGAATAGGAGAGAGGTGAAATTTCACTGTCAAGTACGTGTGTGTGTGTGTGTGTGTGTGTTTCAGTAAGGGCGACTATGGCAAAAGTTTGTTGCAGAAGGAAGAAACGCAAAGCAGTGATATTTTTTACATTTCAATAATTTACATAAAATGAGATGACGATAATGAGATGACGACCTTGATAAACATCGGGGAGATAACTGCTAGCTAGTATGACCAGGTCTGACAAGATGGGCAGCAGTGCCAGAAGACGACCTGTACGGCTTAACAACAGCATCGACAGGCCAGATATCAGCATCTAATATACGTGCTTGCTCAGATGGATTACTTAAGATTAGAAACGACGCATAGTCTGGATAACTTCCTCACAGAGGTGTGAAGACCTAATTCAATGTTGAGAAATCCTCAATATTTGAAGGATCTGTGGAAGGAGCAAGCCGACTGACAAAAGACGAGCCTGGCGATGAACAGCTTGAAATCTTGAGCTCTTATTAGTTCCGAAGGCAAATAAGGGCACTCTGCTTCCGTTAGGTGAAAAATGAGATATGTCAACTAACATTGTGGACTGTTTATTAGATAGACGCTGATTATAATTGGTGGGGCGAAGACTGTTTGCAGGCGCTGAGGACAAGAACTGACCTGTCAAAGCGACGGGCCGAGGTGCTTTTATAGGGCCATTCACATTATTCGGCATGAGTACTCCAGAAGAGCAAGTCGAATCGAGAAATATATTTGAAGGTGTAGTAGAGAACTTGACATTGTCAGACAGAGGACTAGGTAACTGTGCAGCATCCAAAGACAGGTGAGCAACTTTATTGGAAGTAGCTTTACCATCCAAATGCAATGATGATGACGTGACAGGACATAGATTCAGCTGATTGATGAGAATCACTGAAGGAAACCTGCTTAGGATGTAAGATAGGAGGAACTAGAATAGGTTCTGTGCGATCATTCTGGATGAACTCTTTCACAATTTCGCAATCAGAAGCATCAGCAATGGAAGATTGATTGATAGTATTTGTTGGGTGAGGCTTAGGAACTTCAGTAGTCCCACAGTTGAAGGATGTGAAGAACGAGTTTGGAACGCTACGTTGTACGTCATGAAATGGAGAAAGGCCTTGGAATTTTCCAGTGGGCACTGTGTTAGACTGAAGCATAGAAGAATCTGAAGGGTAACAGTTTGTGCAGGAAGAAAATGAAACCGAAGCTTGCATAATTTCAGGATTGGTTGCTGGTTCATTACTGGGAGCCCCGGAGAGAAGAATTTTGCAGAGATACTCAATTCTGTTAAGCTGGGGTGAGATAGATGAGATTGCAGAGACAGGAGGCCCATTAGAACTTGATACAGATTGAACATGAGACGGCGATTGATTAGAGATTGGTGCTGAATGGGAGACCCCCAGAGGGCCAACAGTAGAAGGAGACATAAAGTAGCAGATGTGAGATCCAGGGTTCTGGTGTGTACGAACATCGTCAGGCAGAAAGTTGAGGCAACACTGACATATATGGTTTTTACAGAGTGTGCATTGGACTGCAGTAAAAACGTCAGAACAGCAGACACAAACACAAGATGAAATCACAGATGTACAGTCTTCAGTTATAGCACAACTGGAAATAAGTTATGGGTAAGTCGAAGCATTATGGGTAGAATCCTTACTGTGCATTTGGAATAGGTTTTCTACTTTTTGTAGTAGACTATTCAATTGATCCCAAGATATTACACTTGTTACAGTAATTTGTCGTTCGAGAAGGCTAGATAACAAAGAATTACTACGCTGTAAGGAGAGCATTTCAGATGACGTTTTTGTTAGTTGATCTTGCAAACTTAGAAATTGTTTGCTGGATGCAGCATTTATAGTCTTTAATGAACTTAATTCTCTGACAGAATTAAGTTCATTAAAGACAAGCTTCAGATCATCAATGCGACTGACTAAACATCTTTTAGAACTATCATTAGAAGTGATATCAGTATTAGATGAACGAAAACTGGAAGAGTAGGTGGAAGATTAAAGATGGGGAGGCAGTCCCCCACACTTCCAACGGTTGCGGGCTTTTCTAGTTAGCTTGCGATTGGAGGGAATGCAGCTAAAACAGTAGGAGTGCGAACAGATGCTATAACATAGGTATTCATCGCACAGATAATACAAATCTGCGGCTCCATTTATACAAAATAATGATATACAAGAAAATGTTCAATAAATACTGAAAGAAATTACTAGAACTATATTACTTGAACTTTATAATATTTCACACAAAGTGATTTGATAATATCTAATAACTACCAATAAAAATACAATCCAGGCATGTAAGTGACGTGGATGGCAACTAGGACTAACGAATATAAATCCAGTGTAATCAAGATCAAAACACAACTGACGATCAGTAAAGCATTGATCACGAAGGCTGGGAGAAACAAGTTATTATTTTTTTTTTAGGAGCATTAGCAACCAAGGCCATACTGCTCGGGGATATGCGGTGGTCATTCCCTGACCTCTCCGCATCCTCCGTATTTGGTGGCGACGGGCTCGAACCCAGGTCTAATCAAGAAGCGTGTGCTACGCACTGCTGCTCCTTCCCACCTGGCTACGGAGGCACCCTGGGAGAAACAATTCCTGTAGAAACAACTATTATGTTGTTTGTAGAAACAACAAACGTTGAGGGCAGCAAGGTGATGAGGACGTCAGTTTTTCCACGAATGTCACAATTTTAATAAAAAAAAAAACAGCGCCATTATACAACTCTCACTCCTTGAACACCGCAGTGACAATCCAATTGCAGTTTCCCGTAGTAATTAATTTTCTTAAACATTTACAATTTAAGATATTGGTCTATGGATCTTTTTTGTATGGCCCACAGAGTGTTCAATTAATGAGCTAAAATGCTGCCGTCGGTGAATTTTGATAAACCAAAAATGCACCAACATAGGCCGCCGTAGCCGAGT
Organism: Mastigoproctus giganteus; assembly: GCF_048544385.1. Lineage (NCBI taxonomy): Eukaryota > Metazoa > Arthropoda > Arachnida > Uropygi > Thelyphonidae > Mastigoproctus > Mastigoproctus giganteus. The sequence goes on along the minus strand of NC_143578.1, from coordinate 3,474,222 downwards.
GGTCGTGTCACAGTGTGCATAAATACACGTGCCTTGAGTGACCGGAGATTAAGCCCGTGACTGCTAAATACGGTGCCGTTTCTTGTATTCATTCTCTCTCTCGTCGTCCTGGAGTATAAACAAAAAAATTATTTATATTAAACGTTCAAGTACGAATTCAATCCGATGTGGTATGGAATAATAATATCATATGGCTAAGAAATATAAACAGAATTATTGTGAAACAAAAATCACCACTGTACCCGTGTGCAGCAGATTGCATAAATGAAACTACGTAATAATCTCACTAAATATGGCTCATGCACTATTTTTTCCTTTCCTCGGAATTAAGAAGGGAGGGGGTAGGGAAGAGGGAGGTTCGCCGTCGCGCGTGAAAGAAGGCGGGAAGCCCGGCTCTGAAAACTACTCAATGGCCTTGAGCTTACTCGAGCATGACTGGGGAGCTTACGTACCAGAAGAAGGCAACCCTCGTGCTCTACACCTGCAAGAAACAACCAGAGCGGAAATACTGGAACTTTCACTACCACACTGGAGGTAGCGAAAAATTTTATGCAATTCATAGTCGATAATAAAGTATTCTTTATTGCTATATGTAAAATTATCCAGATATGCCAGTACGATTTTGACAATGAAATTCAGGGTTAAAAAAAAAAGGTTTGGTTTCTTTCTCTCTCTCTTTCTCTCTCTATCTAATAACCCTTGTTTAATTTCCACACAATTTATTTAGCTATTTCATTTAGAAAACAAAAACTGTTTGTTGGATGTCATTCTATTCTATTTGCTCCGCATGGATTAACCTGGGCGGCATTCGAACGTAATTTGTTCATACATCGCGCGTAAAACACCACTGCCCAACATACACGACAAACAATAATTACAATTGTAATTATAATATTGGTGATTGTAATAGTAATATTGTAATTGTAAATTGGTAACTGTAATTGTATTATTGGTAATTGTAATATTCTAAATATTCAAATTTGTAACTTTATTTTTCTGTTCCCTCAACAGCTTTGTCTGATGATGGGTATCGGTAAGACACCGGAAACGTCATACACTGGTGTCCAAAACTTAAGGACCACCACTATTTCTAAAGGTTACAACCACAAAATCTTTACTTAAGATACTCTTTACTAATGAGAGTAGATTCAGTCTCAGCAGCGATTCTGGACGTCAACTAATCTGGCGAGAGGTTGGCACACGGTATCACCCCGCAGACATCACTGAAAATGATCGATATGGCGGTCGAGGTGTTATCTTGGATAGACGTACACAACTCCAGATACTGGAAGGCGGTACTGTAACCGGTGCACGCTACTGTACTGAGGAAATCTTGCCCATGGGCGTCTGTTCCGAGGTGCCATTGGCCCCGAGTTCGTGTTTATGGATCATACCACATCCCATCTCACTGCAGCTGTCGATATGTTTCGGAAGTGAGGACATTGTTCGTATGGATTGGCCTGCCCGTTATACCAATCTAAATCCCATCGAACACATATGGAACGCTCTGGGGAGACGTCTAGCGGCACGTCCACACCCACTATAAAATGTTCACCAGCTGAAGATGGCGCTGAGAGAGAGGACTGGACGATGTTACCGCAAGAACTTATCAACAACATCGTTCTAAGTATGGACAGGCAGTGCAAAGCCTGCATGGACATTAGGGGTGGCCATATCTCCTACTGAGGACCACCTCTTCACTTCGTTCCATATTTGGCAATAATGCATCTGTATCATGGCAGCCAGTGCTATGTTGCCATTTTTGAATAAAGTCCCTCTGCACCGTTTTGTGTCGGTGTTATTTCTTTCATCATTTCTGTACCCCACGAGATTCCTTTGGTATGTTTTTCCCATACCCAGGCCACTCATATGAGAAGCTACAGGTGAAAACCTGACTGGTCCTTAAATTTTGCACACCAGTGTATTAATGTATAGTAATGTAGGCAAACAGCCTAATAAACTATAGTATTTTTTTTCACGTAGTATAAGAGTGGTTTTAATATAATAATAATAAAAACCTTAATGATTATAATACAGTTAAAAGGATTTTTTATATCTAGAGTATATGAACAAACAACAGGGCAGGAGGCAGAGGGTTGTGATAAATGGCTATTCCTCAGATTGGGTTGATGTAAGAAGTGGGGTTCCCCAAGGATCAGTATTAGGACCACTGTTGTTTTTAATTTTCATAAACGACATTGATGAAGGGATAGAGGGCGTGATGTCTAAATTTGCAGATGATGTTAAAATTGGTAGAGTAGTTAATGATCACTGTCAAGCTGAGCTTCTTCAGAGAGACCTAGATAGACTTCAGGAATGGTCAGAAAAATGGCAGCTGTGCTTTAATCCAACAAAGTGTAAGGTATTACACCTGGGAAACAGTAATCCCAAAATAACTTATTCACTTGGTGGAGTTCAACTAAACCCAGTACTGGAGGAAAGGGACTTGGGTGTTACGATACGGTCAGACATGAAATTCTCTGAGCATTGTAAACAGGTTGCAAGGAAGGCCCATGGTGTCCTATCAATGATCTATCGAACTTTTGCAAGTAGAGATAGGGACGTGATAATCCCATTATATAAGGCTTATGTTAGACCACACTTGGAATACTGTGTTCAAGTATGGAGACCGCACCTGAAGAAAGACATCGAGCTTCTTGAAAGGGTGCAAAGAAGGGTAACTCGCCTGGTGAGATCGGCAAAAGGGCGTCCTTATGAAGAAAGACTTCGAATATGTGGGTTGCAGAGTTTGGAAACTAGACACCTTAGAGGAGATTTGATTGAGGTGTTTAAGGCTCTGAGAGGCATCAGTAAAATGAATGAGGACAAAATTTTCAAGATTACAAATGATGCTAGAACTAGGGGACATAAATTCAAGTTACGGGGGGAAATGTTTAGATTGGATTGCAGGAAGTTCTATTTTAGCCAGCGAGTTATAAATTACTGGAATAAGTTGCCTTCATGGGTGGTAGAGGCCGACAGTTTGGGGAAATTCAAAGGTCATCTGGATAGTACTTTCGGGTAAGGGAAGCACATAGGATGATAGGTTTAATTTCCTTTTTATTTATTTTTTATTTTATTAATTATTATTATTTAGTTATTTATTTATTTATTTATTTTTTTTTTGTTTTTATCATTGTTTTGTTCGGATTTATATTTTTTTTTATTATTTTTTTTATTTTTTTATTTATTTATTTATTTATTTTTTTTTTTTTTTGGCTGGTGCAGCATAAGCCATAGGCTTTCTTGCACCATGCGGCCGTTACTAATACTAATACTAATACTAAATTACACAATCTGTAAATCAAAGTTATATTACTACTCAGCATCAAAAGTAAATTAGCATTTTCGATATATTCCTCTACATCCGGCATGGAATAAGGGCGCTCAGTAGCTGGATCACCATTTGCAAAGGCAAAAATCGAAATTCAACAACACAGGTTTTGTTTGTTTTTCCCCGGCTTCAAGTTTTGTTTGAAATATTTACTGCAAAATTATATTTTTCTGTAACTTTGTAGTATTATAATTAAAATAGCTAATTATAATTTTATAAGAAATACTACAGAAGACGTAGAAGAACGAATACTGGACTAACACTCATCTCCGATATTTACAGAAATGAAATAAAAGTGGTAATGAATCAAGGTCTAAAAAAACATCAACTGGAACAAATTTTGATTTTTACCAATGATAAACTGAGTGATAAATTGTAATCAAAGGATATAATACTTCTGAATGGAACTTTTTGGTTGGTTGCCCAAGAAAATTCTCTAAATTGTATAGATTCCACGTGGGTACTTGATGCTCTCGCACATTTGTCGATGTTATTCCACATTATGCCTTGCTTCTTAGACTTGGTGGTTGAAATTGGCGAATACTGCAATTTCGAGGATTGACTACTGTTACCAAGAGTATAAAAAAACATGAGCTCCCAGTTACCGTGATTCAAGCCCGCGTGACTACTAAATGCGGTTATGTTCTTGCTTGTATCTCTCTATCTTGAGAATCCTCTGATCTTATATGGTCGTCCCGGAGTATAAGGAGAAAAATTATTTATGTATTTATTTATTCACTCAAGTGAATCAAGAAAGACTAAGGTTTCTCAGGATGTAGTGGATACTGAATTTGGTGAAACCAGATAGTTTGACTCTTCAGCAATGAAACAAAAACATCAACTGGAACAAATTTTGATTTTTACCAATGATAAACTGAGTGATAAATTGTAATCAAAGGATATAATACTTCTGAATGGAACTTTTTGGTGGTTGCCCAAGACAATTCTCTAAATTGTATAGATTCCACGTGGATACTTGATGCTCTCGCACATCTGTCGATGTTATTCCACATTATGCCTTGCTTCTTAAAAAGTCAGAGAGCTATGTTACAAACAGTTGTTCAGTTCTTTGAAGAACTGCTGTCAGTTATTGATTCCAGCCACAATAAAAAGGAATTTTGAAGGGATGCTAGTGAAGCGGTTTCCAGAGTCTGGAATTACAGGCTGTGGCTTTCAATCTATCTATCTATCTAATTCAATCTATCTATTTCAATCTATCTATCTAATCAATCTATCTATAAAATAGTTCAATGGCTCAAAATGTTAAAACAGGACGGCTGACTATTACTCGAGGGGTATATAAGTGTCTCCATAATGAGGGGGAGGAATTCCCATTCGTATACGGAACTGTATGCGGTCTTCGTATTCGTATGCAGTCTTTGACATCGGGCAAACAGTATTGCCAAAGAATGGAACTCGAAGTCAAAGAGAATTACAACAAAGAGAAGTCGAAATATTGGCAAAATTGTATTATAAGAATAATGTGAGACGATGTGCTCGTAATCTGGGATACATTCAAAAAGGGAAAAAAAGAAAAAAAAAAAAAAAAAAACGAGTCATGCTGTTTTTGCAAAACTTGAATAAATTGAAAGGGAAGAGAGAAAAAAAAAATGGCACGGGAGTATATCGCAATAGAAAGGAAAATGCAAAACTTATTTCAAGTCAAATCGCACGTCTAGACTCCGAAACTGCAATAGTCAAGGTCAAATGCGCAACTATTTTCAGAACAGTTGCTTACCAATAGGAAGTTTTGTTTCACCCCTTTTCAGGTCTACAAGATACTAGCATATCTTTGAGCAATAATTACATTACACAACAGACCAAGTTATAATGGTCCATTTTACATAAAGAACAGTGAAACTAGAAACAAGTCCTACTGACTTATGGTAACTTAACATGCGATTTTCATTGTAAATCCTTGTTATTATTAGTTAAGACAGAACCAGTTAATTTTTGTTTAGTGGGACGCTTTCAGATATTAAGCTTTCAAGTTAAATGAAATTATTATTTTTTTGCAATAAAGATCTTTAATCCTGTTAGCCTATAGTTTCTAATAATGGTGACTGCAATAAATTTAATATGTTCCAACATCAGCGTCAAAGCGAAGGAAACAGGAATTGAACAGAAAGCAGGTTTTTATGAACGTGTCTTTATCTCAGTGTTCATCTGAGTCAGTTTTAGCTTAAATTTTGTTGTTCTTGTGGCTCCATGATACAGCTATGGCCAAGAAATGCTCTTATGTTATTTAAGGAATGAAGACAGCACAGCCGAAGAAATCATTCATATTGCCCTTCACAATCTCCAAGGCGGTACTGTTCACAAACCTGAACATCCACCGTGGAAACACCTCATCGTTAAACGGAATATTATAACCCTTAGTCAGCTGTTTATACACACTTTGGATGTCCCCAACATTGATAACATTCTATGCAGCAGGAAGAGAAGAGTGTAAAATGTAGATCTTACAAATATAATAGAAATATTTGTTTTGCTAAAATAAATCCAGAAAGGGCAATGGAAATGAGAATTAGCATTAATGTCCAAGTAAACAGTAAGTATTAAGATTGGATACTTAGTTTGAATGTAAATAAGGTTAAAATTTGAAGAAACACTGGATTTGGGGATGGGAAAGTTAGACGTATATGTTAAGTAGCGGCTAAATGGAAACAAGTAATTTTGAGTAATATAGAGAGCAAGCAGTCAGCACTAGAGAAGGGGTGCCATTTGAGAATAGGCGTGAAAGAGTTGCTGAGGGCAAGAACAATAGGACCATGAAATGGGATTACGAGGAGTCTCTTTTGATCTAAGCCACCACCGTTAGGAAGTAAACAAAAAATGGGTGGTCCAGTGTTCACGTCAAAAGAAAACGGCGTCAAGGTGGCTGATATTTTGGCAAGTTGGCCATATTTAGCAGAGAAGGTGTGAACACGAAACAGAGTATTTTGGTTGATCGGCAAACATGAAGAGGTCATACTGCCGTGTGAAAAAAAAAAGAAAAAAATTTCTAGAGAATGGTTGGTTTATGCACTGGGGGACAGCCGCCGTGGTGAGATGTTTTAGCAAATAGGAAGGAATGAAAAATTAAACAGAGTATGAGTATTGGTTGAGAGTCCTTGGGGGGGGGAGCGTTCCAAACTTGAAGAAAAAAATAAAAGTTCGGGGGGGGAGTAATTGCACAAGTGTCCACTCTGTATCTGACTTCTCTGTGGTCTAAGGGGAGAAAGTCGTAAGTTGCGGATTGAAGTAGATTTTTTGGTGGTCAGAGTTCACACCTTGTGCAGCAAGATGAAGAAAAATAAAAAAAATTTTAAAAAACGTGAAAGAAAGCCTTTTCCAGCATCGGAAGGCAGTGATAGGCTGTGAAGGCGGTGGTTAAGTTAAGGTAAACGTGCAAGAAAGAAAGCCTTGTCCGGCATTGGAGGGCAGTGATAGGCCGTGAAGGCGGTGGTTAAGTTTAAAGATATGTGAGCCAAGAAGAGAAAAAAAGCCTTGTCCGGCATCGGAAGGCAGTGTGCCCAAGAAATGGAAGAAAGCCTGTCCGCCACGAAGGAAACCTGAACGCAAGTAAATTGGAAGTAGCGGTCATTCCAGAACGTAAGTCTGTTCCTGTTTTTTTTTGTTTTTTTTTTTTTTTTTATCGAATCCTGAACTCAAGGACTCAACCTAGCTCTGAAAGTGAGTCTTTAAAAAAAAAAATAATAATAATAATAAAAAAATAAATAACATTCATGTTGTATTAGGCAAGTTAGTTACTAAGGTTGAAATAAATTGTTATGAATGTAAATGATTATGAAATAACGTAAGGGTGGTAAAGAGGGATGAATAAGATGGTAACTAAAAAACGGCCTAGTAGCCGAGTGGTCAGGAGCGGGAGTGCAGTAGCACACGCTCTTTGAGTAGACCGCGGTTCAAGCCCCTGACTGCTGAATACGGTCGATCTGCCAACCCGCACTGGACCAGCGTGGCAGATTATGGTCCATTTCCCTCAGCATTAATTGTTGAGGAGGCTTCCATCCTGCAGTGGGTTGATAATGGCTGCACTTTTTTTTTTTTTTTTTTTTTTAAGGTAGAATGAGTATGATTTACAGTGAACATTATTGAGGTAAGAGGATACCAGTTGTAATACATTTCATGTGTTAAAGGCTAGAAACAAATATACAAAAGAGTAATAAGAGTTGAAATGAGTTTTACTGAAGTGATAAAAATTGGTAATGTAAGAGAATTATTAATGAATTACTTAATGAGTAATCATTAAGTAAGATATAACTGATACAAACCGATGTTAATAATTTGTACATTTAGAATAGTTGATAGTGTAGTGTACTGCAGTATGGTTCAAATATATGGAAATTGGTATGCATGTATGTAATTTGTTTTTTTATGTAAATGCTGTATATAATGTTCATTAAAGGTTGTAAATAAATGTGTCTTTAATGTTCTGCTAACACCCGCTTTACACACCCTAGAATCTTCTGTGAATTGCAGTCAGATTTGCGTTTGTGAGGTGGGATTGTGACTTCAGTAACGGTGGAAGTCAAAACAGCAACAAAAACAAAAGACAACTAATAACATTTTTCAAAATCCCCCCATACGAACAAGAGGAGACCAAAATTACAACTTTACTATCTACAGAAACGCACTTCAAAGCCTAACATGTTTCTCTCCAATACCATCAATTTCTGCAACATCCTTGAAATAGACCTATGTAAAATATGTTTTGAAAAGAAATACAGAAAGTAAATCCTGGCTGAAACCTTCTCCGTGGTTCAATTCTGACGAAGTACGAGCGATTCCATGGTTGATTTTAGCTCTACAAACCAGAAAACATCGTCGGCTGACGGGGCCAATTCGGACTGCGTTTTCTTTCTGGGATGTGCCAATGGTCAATTTTTATGATGGAGTTCAAAATGGACCTCAGACTTTTTTCCTAATCGCATTGATCAATTTCTGTTCATTTCCATAGAATTAATTTGATCTAATTTACTCTTGTTGTTATACATTTATTTATTTTGTTTATTCCATAAATCTCCTATTTTATTATTGTTATACATTAATCACTTATCTCTTGAGTCTTGTAATCATTATTGTAATTACTGACTTGTCACTAATGTAAATCCCACTAGCACTTTACTGTCCAGGGGTGAGATTATGATCTCCAACTGAATGAATGAATATATATTTGCTTTATCTCCTAGTAACTAAGACAGAGATCGTGTGTCACAGATTGATTGACAAGCCGTATTTCGGATGGATTCAAAGCAGATTTTGACAGTCCGGGGAAAAGGACACTCCTAATATATACCTGTGTGTGTTAAAACTAAGTCCAGTACGACCTACCATCCTCGATTTTGCCAAAAACTGAAACCCAGTACATACACAAATCCGGTTTTAATCCACACAGTTTATTATATGATTGGTCTGTCCACCGATTGCCCGTTCTAGTATTTTTTTTAACTAGTTCTCTAAAGATTGGCTTGAAATTCATAAAAGCAATAAACGAAAGTACTACATTTTTCCTTTATTACGATTCTTTGCAGCTTGATGAGCCCCCCCCCATCCCGACTCGGCCTTAAAAACAAATATATTTATCCATATATTCAAGTAACTAATATTGCGTTTAATCGGATAGCATCACCCAATACGCAAATCCGTTATCCACTGAAACTCTAGAAACATTCATTAAAAATTAATAGGCATACCTGCTGTCTTTTGATGGAACCAAATTGTTCCGAAACCGGTCATAGCAATGCCTCAAGCTTTTAATGGATAAATGATTCGTCTAATGGGTGGTGTTATCCGATTAAAAACGATATTAATTGCTTAACACTGACTACGTGTGACAAATGTAGTCATTTCGGAAGTGTTCTACGTAATATTTATGTATAAGACAAAAAGTAAAGAAATATAAATTAGACAAAAAAAAAAAAAAAAAGTTAAATAACAAGGACAGAAGAGAAAAATGAAGATACGCGGTAGGAAAATGTGTAAAAATTTTGAAATATTAGATATAGGGCAAATAAAGCCAAATTAATACATCAATAAATGTTTATACCAACTTAGACCGGCACCCACTTGTTAATGGCAAGGCCAAAAACAATATGAACCATCGCAAAAAGAGACATGATGCAAGAAAGCAAGCTTATAGAGTATCAGCCAAAAAAAAAAAAAAAAAAGAAGAAACACCCTTCCCATTTCACAAATCCGATCACTCCAAATGTTTGACTAGTTCAGCCTTAAATTTAAGTTATCAACTTAGACAACCGTGAGGTACATAAGAACAGTTATCTTTCCACCTTTACGCAATGCTGCTGAAATTTGGGCGTCAGCGGCACCGTCAATAAAGAGACCACTCTTTGCCGCAGAATTCTGGCTCCTAAAGTGGGCCAACAGGAAGCTCTTGCTCAGAATAATCACCTGAGAGGGCATAAATTCAAATTGAGGAAGGACAGATGTAGGATAGATGTGCGGAAATTTGCCTTCAGCCAGCGGTTAGTTGGTTGGTGGAAGACTTCCATCCCTTGTTGTGGAAATTGATAGCCTAAATAAATTTAAGGCTCAGCTGAACAGGTATTTCGAACGAACGGAGGGGTGAAGTGGAAGTTTTTTTTTTTTTTTTTTGGCTGATGCTGCATAAGCTTGATTTCTTGCATCATATGCCTCTACTAATGCTAATGCTAACGACAGATGGAAGTCTGTTCCAGCTATCACCTACCGGCTGGTTAAAGGCAAACTTCCGCACATCTATTCTACAACTGTCTTTCCTCAGATTGAATCTATGCCCCCTCAGGTTCTTAGTCTGAGCAAGCGGAAGTATTCCATCAGCACTGAGCCTCCTCAAACCATTCAAAGCAGTATATACTTCAATCAGATCACCTCGCAGGTGTCTAGTCTCCAGATGCAACTAGCAGAATTTAAGCCTCTCTTCGTAAGAGAACCCCTTTGTTCCTCTTAACCAATCTTGTTACCCTTCTCTGTACTCGTTCTTGCAACTCTACATACTTCCTAAAATGAGGACCCCAGACCTCTGTACGCAGTACTCAAGGTGTGGCCTAACCATTGCCTTATACAAAGGGATAATCACCTCCTGTCTTTGCTAACAAAATTCCTATATATCAATGACAAAACTCCATGACCTGCTGTGGCAGGTCATGCAGTTTTGTCATTGATATATATTTTTTCTCTGAGCGTCTGCACTGCTCAGAGAACTTCATATCCGACTGCACAATTATCCCCAGGTCTTTTTCATTCTCCACCTCCATGAGTGTAATACCACACAGTTGGTACGTTTCTCCTGGGTCATTGCTATCCATATGCAGTATTTTGCATTTGTCAATGTTAAACTTCAGTTGCCACTTCTCAGCCCATATGCCTAACTTTTCTAGATTCTGTTGCAGTAGCATACTGTTCTTTGGGGCTTAGAGGGGAACAGGTATCCTGTGTGTTAGCAGACACTCAGCCTAAAACACTGATGGATCCAATATCTCTCTATTACAGAAGATTTAGGAGAAGACCGATTGGCCTGCTCCCTAAAATCCACTCATGCACACCTTCTCGATGGTAAGACCTGTTAAGTCACTTAGGTGGCAACGAACGTGTGGAGTGGTTCTCTTCAAGACGCCTGGTCAGCGTGAAGAGGAAAAGACCAAACCCTCCAGCAATATGAAAGCACGACGAAACAAATGGCCCTCAATCCCCAGCAGCTTTCACTCTCCCTCTTACGGCAGCGAGAGGATTAGAGTGGAAGCAGAGGGTGCTAAGAATCTCTGTTTACGACCAGGCTGCCATGCACGGAAACTGAACTTGGCCTGTTATAACGTACGATCACTCATCGGTGAAGACAGGATATTAGAGCTGGAAATGGAATTAGAAAATGTGAATTGGAACATCATCGGTTTGGCTGAAACAAGAAGAAGAAATGAATCACTTATAAGTTTATCAAGTGGAAATCCGTTGTACACCAATGGAAACAGTGAAAGGAGTGAAGGTGGAGTTGGGTTTCTAGTCCATAAAGATTTTAAAAACAACATTTTGGAATTCAAAAGTACATCACCAAGGGTGTCAAGGCTAATACTCAAGATTTCTAAGAGGTACAAGCTAAAGATTATAATGATTTATGCACCAACATCGAGCCATGATGATGAAGAGGTTGAAGAAATGTACACCGAAATTGAGTCTTCTAGATGAGCAGAAAACCCACTACACTATTATTATGGGGGACTTCAATGCTAAGGTTGGAAAAAGGCAAAACAGCGCAGAAAGAGAAACTATAGGAAATTTTGGAATTGGTGAAAGAAATAAAAGAGGTGAAAGACTTGTGGAATTTGCAGAATCTCAAGGACTGTCAGTAATGAACACTTTTTTTCAAGAAAAGGGTGAACAGAAAGTGGAAATGGAAGAGTCCAAATGGATTAACAACTAATGAAATCGACTTCATCCTCACTAACAGAAGATATATTGTGAATGATGTTACCGTCCCGAATAAGGTAAATGTTGGAAGTGATCACAGAACGGTAAGATGTACACTTGATATAGATGTAGGAAAGGAAAAAACTGACTCGAGTAAATAATACAAAGGTCTTTGAGATAACAGAGGAGGAGAAAAAGCAGTATGTACTGGAACTTAAAACAAGTTTGAGCTTCTGCAGACTGCTCAGGACCAAGATATCGACGAGGAATATTACAACTTTCTGAAAGTGATAAAGCCCAAGAAACCTATAGGGAAACAGAAATCCAAAGAAGAAAAAATTAGTCAAGAAACACTTGTCATGATGAAACGAAGACGACAAATGAAGAGCAAGAAAAACACTGACAGGGAGAAAATTGAGTATACTGAGTTATGCAAAGCCATTAGAAAGAGACTCAGAGAGGACATAAGAAGATTTAACACAAGAAAAGTAGAACAAGCATTAAGGGAAAACAAAGGATTTAAATCAGCAGCTATGAGCAGTAATACAGAAAGACAAAATGATACTGAAACTGAAGAATAGCGATGGTGTACTTATAAACAGTAGAGAAGGCATAATTCAAATAGCAGAAGACTACTATAGAGAATTATACAAGGAGCGAGGGAATGATACCAGCAGTGGGGAAGATGGATTGCAAAGTAGCAACACGTACGACATACCAGATATTCTTCCTGATGAGGTAGAACATGCATTGAAGAAAATGAAGAATCGGAAAGCCCCGGGGGAAGATGAAGTTACTGTAGAGTTGTTAAAATTGGGAGGAAGAGACATAACACAAAAACTGGCAAGGCATTAGAAAGTGCATTCACCAAGTGCATTAGAAAAGGTGTGACGCCTAAGCAGTGGAATAATGCAATCATAGTTTTGCTGTATAAGAAAGGAGATAAATCAGAAATTGGAAATTATAGACCAATTAGCTTGTTATCCCACATCTACAAGTTGTTCACAAGGGTCATTACTAACAGATTAGAAAGAATACTTGATGAGAATCAACCGAAAGAGCAAGCTGGCTTTAGGACAGGATTCTCAACTAGGGATCACCTTCACGTAATATCACAGCTAAAAAGAGAGAAAGCAAATGAATATAAAACACCATTATGCCTGGCATTTGTGGATTATGAAAGGCATTTCACTCCATACAGCATAAGGCAATGTTTCGGGCATGGAAAGACTAGGCATAGATACCCCATATATTATGATTTTGAAGAAAATATATGAGAGTGCTACCTCCTTTATTAGACTAGACAAAGACAGTAGCAAATTTAAAATCGAGAAAGGAGTTCGACAAGGAGACACAATATCTCCGAAGCTGTTTACTGCTGCCCTTGAGGAAGCTTTCAGAAGATTAGACTGGTCGCAGAAAGGAGTCAATGTGAACGGAGAGTACCTAAAACATTTACGATTTGCAGATGACATTGTGGTTATAAGCCACGATCCCAAAGAATTAGAGGAAAATCTTAATCAGTTATGCACAGTTAGTAAGGATTTTGGACTAAAGATGAATATGACTAAAACAAAAGTAATGATGAACACGGAAGTATGCCACGGAAAGGGAAATAATGATTGAAGGAGCAGTAATTGAAAAGGTCGAGTCATATACTTATCTGGGACAAGTTATTAGCTGTAATAATGATAAATGGCTGGAAGTCAAGAGAAGAATAAATTTTGGATGGATAGCATTCAGGAAATATAGTCACATACTGAAGAGCAATATCCCAGTTTGTCTGAAACGTAAAATAATGAACCGATGTATACTCCCCACCATGACTTATGGAAGTGAAACTTGGGCACTCACCAAAAGAATGGAAGAGAAGCTGAGAACTACACAGCGAAGAATGGAACGAATTATATTGGGAATCAGACTGTTAGATAAGAAGAGAAACACATGGATTAGGCAGCAAACTCAAGTAAAGGACATTCTTATCAAAACTAAAGAACTAAAATGGTCTTGGGCAGGACACACAGCTCGAGGACATTCTTATCAAAACTAAAATGGTCTTGGGCAGGACACATAGCTCGAAGACATGATGACAGATGGACTAAGAAAATAACAGAATGGTACCCAAGAGGAGCTAGAAGAAAACCTGGAAGACAAAGGCGGAGATGGATAGATGAAATTCATCTATCCATCTCCGCTCAGATGGATAGATGATGGATAGATGATGAAATTCATCTATCCATCTGAGTTTTTGGGTAGTAAATGGATGGCCAGTGCTCAAAACAGAAGGAACTGGAAAATTGCTAGAGAGGCCTTCATCCTGCAGTCGATTGAAAATGGCTGATGATGATGATGACTGTTCTTTATTATCATTAACAACCCTGCCAACCTTTGTATCATCTGCAAACTTGGATATTAAGCCTAATATACCTTCATCGATATAACAGATAAATACACAAAAGAATGGGCCCAGCACAGAACCCTGGGGTACTCACTAATAACGTTAGTCCACTTGGAACAGTGTACATTTATTACCACTCTCTGCCGTCTCCCACTCATCTATCCCTTTATCCATTGCAGCAACTTGCCCTTAATGCCATACCGCTCCAATCTGTATAGCAGCCTTCCATGTGCAACAGTATCAAAATCTCTACTGAAATCCAGGTATATGATATCAAAATCTCTACTGAAATCTAAGTATATGATATCAAAATTATTTTTTGCATTCAGTTCCTTTGTGACCATATCGTAGTATCCAATCAAATTGGTCAGACAAGACTTCCCCTTAACAAATCCATGCTGTGTCTGAACTATTACTGTAGTCTTGTCTATGTGATTCTGCATCACTTCTTTAACTAGTGACTATTATTTTCCCCGGAACAGAAGTTAATCTAACAGGTCTATAATTATTTGCGTCACTCTTTGGAACCCACTTGGTGAACTGGGGTTACTGTATACTTTTTTTTAACAAAACAACAAGCGGGCCCTAGCTAGAGTTACCATGCCTGGATCATAAGAAAAGAGTACAGTATTAGTATTAGTAACGGCCGTATGGTGCAAGAAAGCCTATGGCTTATGCTGCACCAGCCAAAAAAAAAAAAAAAATCCGAACAAAACAATGATAAAAACAAAAATTAAATAAATAAATAAATAATAATAATTAATAAATAAATAAAAATAATAAAATGAAATAAAAAAATAAATAAAAAGGAAATTAATCCTATCATCCTATGCGCTTCCCTTACCCGAAAGTACTATCCAGATGACCTTTGAATTTCCCCAAACTGTCGGCCTCTACCACCCACGAAGGCAACTTATTCCAGTAATTTATAACTCGCTGGCTAAAATAAAACTTCCTGCAGTCCAATCTAAACATTTCCCCCCGTAACTTAAATTTATGTCCCCTAGTTCTAGCATCATTTATAATCTTGAAAATTTTGTCCTCATTCATTTTACTGATGCCTCTCAGAGCCTTAAACACCTCAATCAAATCTCCTCTAAGGTGTCTACTTTCCAAACTCTGCAACCCACATATTCGAAGTCTTTCTTCATAAGGACGCCCTTTTGCCGATCTCACCAGGCGAGTTACCCTTCTTTGCACCCTTTCAAGAAGCTCTCGATGTCTTTCTTTAGGTGCGGTCTCCATACTTGAACACAGTATTCCAAGTGTGGTCTAACATAACGTCAAAGATCTGGTGCAAAGCACTATAAGGGCTGATTATAAGAATCTAAAAGTGAAATCCCTGAGACCCATTAGGAACAAAGGAGTCCTACTGGAGACCGCAACAAAAGAAGACCTAACAAGTATTGCCACATGTGGTACTCTCACAAATGCAGGAGTGGTCATAGCTCCTCCTAAAAAGTCAAATCCGTCAATCATAGTGTACGATGTTCCAAAGCACAGTTCCAACGACGAATTACTTGAAGATCTGTTCCACAGAAACCTACAGGACCGGGGATTCGCCTGGGAGGAAGTTAAGGATGAGACCACTTTTAGGTTTGCAACAAAATCAAAATCCAACTCTACAGAACACAAAGTAATCAGCTTCTCTCCACGGATTTATAGAACTGTCCTCTCTACAGATAGATTATTCCTTGGTTGCAGTGCACACCGATTTCGCCCGTTTACAATTGTCACTAGGTGTTTCCTATGTCTGGGATATGGGCATACCTCCCAACGCTGCTCCCACAAATCTCCATCCTGCGGGCATTGTGCCAGGAGTGGGCATGTCCAAGCAGAATGTCCCTACATTGACGAAGAGCCCTCTTGTGTGAATTGTAAAAGGAACAGGCGAGCACATAACCATTCCCTCCGGGATATTTTATGCCCAGAATACCAAAGGGCTCTGGAACTCGTAAGACTAAGGACCGCTGATGCCTAAATCAACAAGAAATCCCAGTTATGTCCCCGCTCCAGTCCTGCCCACTCTTTCTGGGAGCCTAAGAGGAGCCCCTGTATCTCAAACTAAATACTTGCGAATGATGCAAATAAATGGGCAAAGGTCCCGCACAGTTGCGGATGAAATACGCCAGGCCACTGAGGAGCATTCAATTGATGTTGTTCTGATTCAAGAGCCGTATGCTGCAAGAATACAACCCCATCCAACCTCTAAAATTACTGGCTTTTCCATACACACGCGAGTCATTCAACCTGTCCCAGTGGACCCAAAAACATGTATAGCAGTCATAAATAGGGATCTCGATGTCCTGGTTGTCCAGGGCCTCTGCAATCAGTTCTCCACCTGTATCCAGATTACATGTACAGATCAATCATTCTACCTGATGTCACTCTACAGCCCTCCCTCAAGTAACATCAATGAAGCACTAAACTTTTTGGAATTTGCCCTGAATTTTATTGGCTCCAAACAACTCCTGGTTGCATCTGACTTGAACGCAAAATCCCCCTTCTGGCACAGTGCAGTTGCCAATGGCCGTGGCCAGCTTCTTGAGGACTTCATCCTCAGCCAAAATCTTATTATCCATAACCAGCCTAGCCAGTTCACTACTTACTCTAGCTCCACCGGTGAATCTAATATTGATTTAACCCTGTCTACAAAAGACCTACGTCAGTCAGTTAGTTGCTGGAAGGTAACTCCGGATCTGACTGTTAGCGACCATAGAGCCATACTGTTCCATCTTGACTTGGTTCCACCGAGAAACAACAACAGAACAAGGCCAACTGACTTCATTAGATTCTCTTCGAGAAACGTCAGTTGGGAAGCATATGACAGCTCCATAGAACTGGACTTTCCAAATCCAGACCCATCACAGATGGACTCGCTAAATGCACAGGACTTGACCACCTTTATCCAGCACTCCATACTCAGAGCCTCATACAGGTCCTCAAGGAAGAAGGTGTTCCGCCCAGCAATCTGCCCATGGTGGACCCGGGAACTTACCATCCTTCGTAAGGCAGTCCACTCTGCGCGCAGGAACTACCAGCGACACCGTGATTGGCCAGCTCCTGATGTCGAACGCCTTCATAGGGATTATATCGCCAAAAAGAATGAGTATACCAAGGCAATTGCAGCCAGAAAGAGAGAAACTTGGGCAAATTTCGTAAAAGAAACCAACCGTACAAATCCATGGGGCCTGGCATATAAGATTTTGAGAGAGAAAACCTTCTCCCCAGAAATATTCAACACTGTTTCAGTAGACGCTCAGGAAACTAAGTGTTGGCAAGATTCTGCCAACCTTATTCTAGACAAACTGTTTCCACCTGATGACATCTCTGAGGATCATCCAGAACACTCAGCAATTAGAGCTGCCAACAGCAATTACATAGCAAAAGAGCAAGCCAACCCATTCACACTAGAAGAACTGGGAGCAGTCCTTAAAAACATTAATGCCAAAAAGTGTCCAGGCCTTGACCTAATAGAATACATCTTCATCATCCGCTTTCACACACTGCGGCCGCACCATCTACTCCTTCTCTTCAATAAATGCTTGGAAGAAGGATGCTTCCCAAAAGAATGGAAATTTGCCCTCATTCGCCTCATCAAGAAGCCTCACAAACCACCAACAGACCCCCGCAGCTTCCGGCCTATTGCCCTGCTGGCTAACCTTGGTAAGGTCCTTGAGCGACTCATGGCTCTCAGGGTTGTCTCCATGCTACAAATGCACGATTTGGTCTCACCATGCCAGTATGGCTTCACCCGTGGAAGGTCGTGTGAAGAAGCTCTGTTCGATTTGGTTTTACATATTGAAAGTTCTGAAGAAAAATTCGAATTGGCCATCTTCATAGACTTCGAGGGAGCCTTCGATACCGTCTGGTGGGATAGTGCCTTGGCACGCCTTCGAACTGCCGCTTGCCCCCAGCAATTATACAGCCTCTTCCAGAACTATTTTTCCGACCGAGCAGTTATTCTCAAGTCAAAATTCCAGCAAGTCACAAGATCAGTAAATCGAGGTTGTCCCCAAGGGTCAGTCCTGGGACCCCTCATTTGGAACATAGTCCTCCAAGACTGGCTCTCCCGCACCTTCAGGAATACAAAAATTGTGGCCTTTGCCGATGATCTCACAGTTGTGGTGTCAGGGCATTCACGGAAGGCCATTGAAGAAAATGCAAACCAGGTCCTCGACGATCTCTCAACTTGGGCCGCACTTAATAAGTTGCATATCAACCCAACAAAAACTAAAATGATGCTATTCAAGAATAGACCGGATCTCAGGCGCCCACCGCAGGTAAAGATATGTAATGCTCAACTGCCAATCGTCACCGAAACCAAAGTACTTGGAGTGATTATTGACCACAAACTCAGCTTTCTTCCACATCTTGTTAATTTAAGAAACAAAGTTAAGAGATTCTCAGGAACCATCATACGCATCTCTAAGAATGATTGGGGACTCTCCAAAAGGTCCCTGCGGTTGTATTACAACGCAGTATTTTTACCAATTGTGACCTATGCAGCTGGAGCCTGGTTCCATCGGGTAACTCTTGTAAAGATGCGAGACAAGCTTGGAACCATCCAGAGGTCAATGTTAATGGCAATCTGCCGAGTGTGTAGAACGGTCTCCACTCCTGCCATTCAGGTCATTGCGGGAGCACTTCCGCTCGATCTACATGTCACCTTCCGAGGGCTGTGCTTCCGCATTACGAAAAATATCCCAACAAGGATCCTTGACATTGAGGTTAATCTGGATGCTGACCCCAAGGCTGAGATGACACGTTGCTACAACGAGCTCTTCAACATTTGGCAAACTCGATGGCATAATTCAACAAAGGGCATTGTCACAAAAAGATTCCTACCTGATGTAACCTACACTGCTACTAAATCTGTACAGTCTTGGTTCACCCCTTCACTAGAAACATCATACCTAATTACCGGACACGGATCCATGAATGAAAAATTACACCATCTGGGTCTCCACCCAACAGATCTCTGCCATTGTGGAGCCAAAGAGAACTGGTGGCATGTACTATTCGAGTGCATTGCGTATGCTGATCTGAGACACAACCTTGTCAGCTGTACACAGATCTCTGGCGAGTATCTAGAGCTCTTCCTACAGAACCCTAACAACCTCCCTGCACTGCAAACCTACTCAGCTGAAGTCTTTAGGCGCAGAAGAAGGATTAACAGACCACCAGTGGCAAACATCGATGACCAAGCAGTGGACTGAAACCGACCATGTATTTCCCCCCTCCCCCCAGCCTGCTGCATGGGCTGTGGAGCTTGTTTCTGCGGCCTGTGTTCAGGAAGGAAAACATCTCTCTCTCTCTCTTTCTCTTCCCCCCCCCCCTTTTTTTTTTTTTTTTTTTTTTAATAAATATATATGTATATATGTGTTTTTTTTTTTTTTCTCGCATTCTACAATCAATCCATGGCTGTTTTTTTTTTTTTTTTTTTAATTTATTTTATTTTTTAATTATTATTATTATTATTTTATTTATTTAATTTATTTTATTTCTTTTATTCTTACTATTTTTTATTTATTTATTATTTATTTTTTTTTTCTCTCTTCGCGTTCTAAATCAGTCACATGGTTGGTTTTTTTTTTTTTTTTTTTTTTTTGCGTTCTTCAGGGTTGCTGTCACTTTTTTTTTTTTTGCGTTTTACAGTGATATTATTATTTTATTATTATTATTTTTTTTTTTTTTTCTTTTGCACCACGGGAAAATCTAAATAAATATATATGTTTTTTTTTTTTTTTTTTCTCTCCTCTGGAGTGGGCCCCTAGAGGAATCTGGCCCACCTTTTGGCAACATCAGGTGGATCAGAGTCTCATATTGAGACAGTACGTGATTAGCTGAGACTGGCCCACCTTCCCGTGGTGTGGACGAGTACCCAGAATCATCTGTCCAGGTGACTGATGCTTCTGGGTAGCCAAGTGGCCAGAACAGGACAACAGAACACACACATAATACACACAAACCGACGTCACACACATATCTGGCCCATTTGTAGTGATACTGTTCTTCACAGAGATACGAGGCGGAGTTGAACTAACGTTCTAGGAGCCGCCCATTACAAAAACACATGTCCACATGTCCACATGTGGTCTAACATAGGCCTTATATAATGGGATTATCACGTCCCTATCTCTACTTGCAAAAGTTCGATAGATCATCGATAGGACACCATGGGCCTTTCTTGCAACCTGTTTACAATGCTCAGAGAATTTCATGTCTGACCGTATCGTAACACCCAAGTCCCTTTCCTCCAGTACTGGGTTTAGTTGAACTCCACCAAGTGAATAAGTTATTTTGGGATTACTGTTTCCCAGGTGTAATACCTTACACTTTGTTGGATTAAAGCACAGCTGCCATTTTTCTGACCATTCCTGAAGTCTATCTAGGTCTCTCTGAAGAAGCTCAGCTTGACAGTGATCATTAACTACTCTACCAATTTTAACATCATCTGCAAATTTAGACATCACGCCCTCTATCCCTTCATCAATGTCGTTTATGAAAATTAAAAACAACAGTGGTCCTAATACTGATCCTTGGGGAACCCCACTTCTTACATCAACCCAATCTGAGGAATAGCCATTTATCACAACCCTCTGCCTCCTGCCCTGAAGCCATCCTTCTATCCATCTAAGGATTTTCCCAGTGATTCCAACCTGTTCCAACTTATAAAGCAACCGCTCATGTGGGACTGAGTCAAAAGCTTTGCTGAAATCTAAATAAACAATGTCGAAATTATTCCCTAAATCCAGCTCGTGAGTGACCCTTTCGAAATAGCGAACCAGATTTGTTAAACATGATTTTCCCTTTACAAAACCATGCTGAGTATCCTTGAGAATTTCAATTCGATCCAAATGATCCTGAATTCCACCCTTGATCATTGCCTCCATGATTTTCCCTACTACTGAAGTCAGACTGACAGGTCGATAATTTCCCACTTCACTTTTAGTACAGATCAGGTGATAAGGAAAAGGCCGGGGGGTGGCAGTAATTTCAAATTAAAAATGTAGAACAATTTTTATTAGGGAAAATTTTAAATTTTTATTAGTATCACAAAAATCAAATTATATCACAAATTAAAGTAGGTAACTATCTCCATTGCAAATGCTTTGCAATAAACTATCAAAGAGGTCAATAATTAACAAAATCTATAATATAAATATAAAGTCTTAATTGAATGAATATTTTGCATTACTTCGAACTTCGGCTAACATTTTTTGGTTCCCCATACAATAATTGTAAAATTGCATTTTTCACGGAGTCGACAGCCAATCTATTTCTTTCATCAGTCCACTGAGCGTTCATCATGCTAAAGACTCTTTCAACGTTAGCATTGTGGCTTGGTATTGCAAAAAAGAAAGACCGTATTTTTAAAAACTCTGAACTCGCAGTTTTATTCACGTTTTTGAAGTAATCTAACCATTTATCAGATGATTTTTTCATAGAAAATTCGGCATTGGTGTTCACATTATCCAAAAATTTATTTAAGTTAGAAAATTGGTCGAATAGTAATGCATCATCGATTTCTATAGTTTTCGATTTTAAATATACAAGAGTTTTTTCAACTTCATCCTAATTTGGTTTGTCCTGTAATTTC
The DNA here is from genome assembly GCF_048544385.1 of Mastigoproctus giganteus. Taxonomy (NCBI): domain Eukaryota; kingdom Metazoa; phylum Arthropoda; class Arachnida; order Uropygi; family Thelyphonidae; genus Mastigoproctus; species Mastigoproctus giganteus. Next base: position 3,452,481 of record NC_143578.1, on the reverse strand, counting down.
ATCCATTTAAAATTTTTTAATTCTTCTAGAGAAGATGTCCAGTTTTTGAGATATTCCAAAGATCTGACATATACGTTGACAAACTCGCCCTTTATATTGCCGGATCTGGGTTCATCACAATTAATTCTTAAATTTTCTTTTACTTTGAGCGGAAGAAATTCTTGAGACTTTCGAGAAAGTAAAATATCTTCCACGCTTTCTAAAATGTCCATGATTTCTATTAAATTATTTTTTTTTTCATTTTCAATCTTCTCAATATTGCAATGAAAAACGTTCATGAGCGAGTGAACGAACCATAAATAATTTTCGTTTAGAGGATTTTCAAAAATAATTTTATTAACACTGGTTGATGTTTCTGCGACAAAAAGTATCTTTGAAGTGCCGGGTACATTTGCAACACTCTGTACTTAAGGAAATAATGAAAGCCACCTGGTCTGGACATGAGAAAGCAGTTTTCGATATTCTTTTTTTTTTTTTTTTTTTTTTTTTTATGTAAACCCAAAACACGAGAGGTATTAGAACCCGTAGTACTTAGTACAGTGCTTGGGTTGGAGGTTGAAAAGATGAAAGAAGATATTTGTTGATATTGGACTTGAAATTCTGTAACTGTAATTTTCAGGAAATACGTATGAAGGAAGGTTGTTCCAGAAAACGGCAGTTGAATGAATAAAGGAGGAAGATGAAAAGTTGGTTCTGTGAGTTTGAAGTTGGACAGTAAATGGATGTTGGCTGGTGGCTGCAAGTGTTTGGACTGTTTTGAAAGAGAGAGCGGGAATTATAGAAGCCAATTCAGATGAACAGTGCCCATGGAAGTATCTGTAGAAGAGGCATGCAGCAGAAACAGTACGTCTATGAGACAGCGAGTGGAGAGACTCTGTTAGAGATGAATCATTAATTAACCTAACTGCCCTCTTCTGAATGGAATCAAGAAGCCTGAGAGGGGTTTTGGGGGCACCACCCCAGATGTGGGAACAATATGCCATGGTAGGGCGGATTTGCGATTTATACAGGGTGAGCAGCTTTTTCGAAGAAAAGTAACGCCGAGAGCGAAAGAGAAAACCAAGTTTTTTAGATGCAGAGGAAGATATTTGTAATGTGCTTGTGCCAAGAGAGATTAGAAGTCAGGGCAATCCCCAAAAGAGATATATCATTTTGTCTAGAAATCGGAGTGTCACCAAAGATAAGCATAGGAGCAGAAGAATCCTTTTTGCGAGATTGAAATCAACTAAGTTGTCTCTGCCCCACTGGAGAATTACCTGAAGATCCGCATTGAGGGAATTTCGATATTCTACCTCAACAAAATCGCAGAAGTCTTTTTTAGAACCTCAGTTTGGATTGTATAAATGGAAAAATATTTATAAATTTTCATGATCAAAGTTTCAATATCGATTGGTAGACCATCAAAAGCATGTTTTACACAGTTGTGCAAGATATGACCTTGGCATCCAACTGCAATCAATTCTTTTATAACGGCATTTTGTAGACGGAAGAAAACATTTTGTCCCCTTCTCCGCAGACCTCCAAAATTGGTGTTGCAGTTATCTGCGGTAAACGCGACTTCCTTTCCAGATGATACTTTTGTAATGGTGTTGTAATTAAATCACATATAATCTCCGATTTTTCATTCTTCAAGATTTTAACTCTAGCATATGTAACTGTATCCCATATGCTCTGTCAAAATACTGGATGAGAACAGGAAATATTTTCAAAGCTCCATGATTACTTCCATCCGTGCATATTCCAATGTACAGAATTTTTTCACTCTCGATCCTTTCTAGAGCAGTGTTCACATAGTTGGGTGCCAAAACATTATTAACGATTGCTTCAGTTTTCGTTCTGGCGCTGGAAACATTTGATGCAGCCTCAGAGTCGCTGAATAATTTGAGATACAATTTGGTTGAACAATCGCAAGATTTATAACTTTGGTGATGGGTAACAACGTGAAAAGCCAGAGTTGCTTCTGCAGCCAATATCTTTAAATTCCTTTGTAGTGTTTTGAGTGATAAACATACTGTCAATTTTCTTCGAAATACCAGCAGTTGTTTAGCTGAGCTTAATGTTGTTTCGAATCAGCTTGTCCTTTATTCGCAATTGAAATTGTCACTTGACAAACCTCGCAGTATGCTTCACAATCAACCTTAGCATTCTTGAACATTGGATATTGTTCCTGAAGCTCATCAGAAAATTTGCTTTCTGCCGAGACATTCTTTTCTTTTGAGTCCTTTCGAGACATTCTTTTCTTTCGAGTATTATATATAAATATAATAATAATTATATTTATATATAATTATTATTAATTATCACGCAAAATGGTAAAATTCTACAATAGTATAAGTAGTTAGAATTGGAGAAAGCTTACGGTATAGCTTTGTTATACGCTAAAAACAAAGAAAACAAAATATATATATATATATAAAAGAGGATTTTAAACATAATTTCGCACAAAAATTTTATGATTTTCATCATTTGGGGTGTAAGACTAAGAAAGGAACAATGTAGGTTTCATTCAATTCTATTGTAGATTTTTTTCCCCAACAAAATAATTAGAACAAGTTACAACACAAATGTATCTGTATTGGAACAATTTCTTTATTAACACGACGATAAGACTTGCGTAACTATAATAGTAATGGCTAATCCTTAAAAACAACAAGAAATTTCAACAAACATTACAAACTGATTCAATGATTCAACTTTTTCTAACTTTAGTTTTATTCGAATCTCGAACACGTCAAGTTTGGTACACAGAGGTTGTGTGTCTAGGTAGGGTGTGGCTACAGTGGCGGCGCCGTCGCGCAATTCAAATCAAACGAGTAACGGCGAAAGGCGAAACTGGGTACGCACAGTTATTATTCGTTACGTTTGCCGCTGCTTGCAATTTGTTGTGTGGAATTGCCTGCTATGTAATATATGTGGTTGAAGAGAGGCGTTAGATAATCTGATTTTTTTATTTTATAATTTCAAAGTTTCAAAACTAGAGTACATTCGGCTTCGATAAGTGAAAGGTAAGAGTACGCTGTTTTACCACCCGAAAAAGAGTACATGTACTCTTAAAATAATACGGATGGTAACCCTAACCCTAGCCAGAAACTGGCAAATCCGCTACATACATATTATATACAACGATATACACAGACACACGTTAACTACAATGTCATAAGTGAAATAAATGTAACATGTCCACACAGCAAATCACATCACGCAACTAATTAGAAGTAAATTGTGGCAAAAGGAACCACAAGACAGTAGTCTTTTTCTGTTCTAGGATGGACGAAAACCGCACACACTGGAGGTAGTGCTATACCGGTGTGTGTTAGCTAATCCCGTAACAACAGCTGGACAAACTGGCGTACCAGCTTAAAAAGAAAAAAAAAAAGGAGATGGCAGGTGACATTGCAGATATTGGGTTGGTTCCTTGTTGTTGAGATGATGATAGACTCGAGGAGAGTTGCTTTCTTTTGGTGAAAACAGCAGAGGAGAATTATTGTAGAGCTGAGAACGACTGAGAATTTTCAGTAGGTGCCACTTCATTTCCTTCAGAAAAGTTGCTGACAGTTTGTAGTGTAGATCTGTCGTCGTGGTACAGGTTGCAGCGATACAGACTATGCGTCCAGGTTTCCCCAGAGCCACACAAGCAGAAATTGGTGTCATACAAGCCAAATTGAAATAGTTTGGAGTTGATGGAGCAGTGCCCAGTAAGTATATACGATGTTGTTAAGCTGTGAGAAAACCATTGGCGAACGTTCTTGTTGAGAGGGAAGGTAACTGCAGGAACAAAAGAGCGGGTAACTTGACCAGTTGTACTGGAATCCCATCGTGATTGCCGCACATTGGCAAGTTCATTCCAAATTCTCCGTTTCTCGTCTTTGATGTTAGCAGTTAGGTTGCACGAGATGCTGAGAATCTCGCCAGGAACAACGTGCTTTAGACGATAGCATAGTCCTTTGAAGATGACATGCAGGTCTAGTGGTAAGACTCCAGCAAGAACCTGCAGAGGACACTGTCCTGCAGGCCTGGAGCATGGCAAGCAGCATAATCCGTTGAATGGAGATGAGCTTGGAACGGAGTTTAACATTAACGGCTCTATGGAACCAGACTCCCAAAGCATACGTTGTTATTGGTATGAATACTGCTGAATAAAATAGTAAGAGAGTCTTCCTATTTAGTCCCCAGTCCGACTTGGAAATGCGGATAATTGCTGCAGTGAACTTCTTAATCTTAGAGGCGAGGTGATTAATGAGAGAAGGTTAACCTGTCATTTAAAATTAAAATGTTTTAATTCAGGTACAAAAGAGATTTGTTTACAGTCTATCTTTATATTAGGAGGTCTTCTGTAATCTAACTTGCCCTTAAAAACCATCATTTTTGTTTTTGTGGCAGATATTCGCAGTTTATTTATACTAGACCACTTGATTAGCTCAGAAAGAGTTATATTGGCTGATTGTTCTAGTTGACGACGCGATTGACCTAGAATTAGAAGAACCAAATCATCGGCGAAGGCAGAGATATTGTCAGGTTTTTGCATGAGCCAGCTGTCCAAAACTATGTTCCAGAACTGATCCCCGAGGACATCCTCTTGAGATGGTCCTTGAGAGAGACTGCTCTTTCGAGATTACTTGGACGAGTCTATTTTGGAAGTAGCTTCTAATAACTTGGAACAGTTGCCGAGAGCATTTGGCTTTGGTAAGACAATTGAGAGCGCTCTCCCACCAGAGAGAATCGAAAGCTCCCTCGAAGTCAATGAATATGGCCAGTTCATATTTAGTCCTGGTAGCTGATATGTGGTTAACTAAAGAGACCTAGGCGTCTGTCTTCACAGGATTTTCCCTTCTTGAAACCAAATTGGGATGCAGACATCAAGTTTTGATCTTCAATTAAATCAGCTACTCTGGGTGCTAACAATCTTTCAAATAGTTTGCCAAGGTTTGCCAAAAGAGATGGGTCTGTATGCTTTGGGATCAGATTTATTTTTGTCAGGCTTGTGAATAATTTTGATCAAAGCTACCTTCCAGAGATTAGGAAAAAACCCCCCTCAGTAAGACATTTGTTGTACATATATTTCTAGAAAGATTTCAACAAATTTGAGAATTACAGCATTTTCCACAAGATCTAAACCTGGACATTTATTTTACTTGGGCCAGCTTTAGCTCGGGAAGAGTGAAGAGATCCGTTTCATGAGGAGTAGTAGATCGAGTTGCTATTCTTAATAAATATTTGTTCTGGAGTTTCTGTGGTGAGATCGTCTAGGGAAAGCAAACGATGCAGGATGGCATTAAATGAGTCATTTCAGTTAGTGGTTTCTGTATCGTTGTTCACTACAGTGTACACTTCATGTGAGTAAAACTTGTTTTTGCTAATTTTATATAATAAACCCCAGGAATCAGGATTTCCTGTGGAGTGAACTAAGTACTGACAAGAGGCAAGTTTTTGTTTTGCAATTATATTTACATATTCTTTCCACTGGCCTTTATAGATATTTTTTAGTCTGGTGACTTCTGGTTCAGGCCAGGATCTTCTCCGTTGAAAGTCTCTGCGTACTTTGTGTACTTTTTTGCGAAGAGTGGCAAGTCCAGCTGTCCACCATGAAATTGTAGTATGCTTGCTAATTTTCTTCTTAGCGGAGGGTTCTGTAGCACGAAGTAAGGCAGCCTGTAGATAGAATGCATATTCTGAGGCACTGAACTAGTTCAAAGAGCAGCAGTATCAACGTTAAAATCATGGTGAATTGAAGACATAAATAAAGGCCATTTGATGGTTTTGATAGAAAATCTTTTAAGATATTTTGAAAGAGGAGGAGCGGACCTGTAGTATTTGGAAGGAGAGATACCTTAAAAGTGATTGCTCTGTGATCACTGTTTGTGTAGTCAAGTATGGTCCAATCAGAAATCCTCGAGGAAATGGCAGGCGTCGTTGAAATGGTTAAATCAATGTTTGATTCTCCATGGACGTTTCAGAAGGTATACGGTTGGTTAGGTAAGTTGTGCAGATTTAAATTGTAGGCGAGTAAAAATTCTTCGAAAATCCTACCTGTTGTCCAAGACACTGCTGAAAGATTGAGTTGCAAACACCTGCTCTAGATATCTTTATGGTAAATTAATATCTGCTGATGGTGGACAATATAGTGACAGTAAGTAGAACGAGAAAGTTGATGTAGAGACCAAAATACAGGTAGAATCCAGCTTGTTGTTGAATATGATGATGGCAGATTTAGGATCTATTTCAGAGGACTGAATGATTCTTATATTCATGGAATATCCCAGAACTGGGGATACATTTGCACAATTGCAGTCCATGGGGACCTCCCCTGAATCTAAGGATGCTCTCATAATCATGGATAAGAGTTTGCTTACTTCCCTCGCTGCCTCCTTCAACATGACTGGATATATTCCATCCACCCCAGGTGCCATTTTTATGTTAACTTCAACAATTTCTCCTCCACTTTGCTCTCCATTATTACAAAATCATTTAGCTCTCTGTTAGAGTTTAGTAAACTTCTGTCCTCCCCTTCCTTACAGAATTCCTCATGTGTGAATGTAGATGCAAAATACTTATTCAGTTTATCAGCTATCTGAGCAGGATCATCAATAATCGAACCATCAACACGGAATGAACCAATCTGATTCATCCCCTTTCTTCTAGAGTTTAGGCATGACGTAGCCGAGTGGTCCGGAGCGCGAGTGCAGTAGCATACGCTCTTTGAATGGCCGGGGTTCAAGCCCGTGACTGCTAAATACGATTAACATTTGTATTGATTGATTTATTGTAAACTCCACTGACTTGGTAGTCGTGCCGGAGTATAAACAAGAACATAAAGTAGTCTTTGTTGTTTTTGTTTGCATTCTTTGCCAAGGATTTCTCGTAATCAGCCTTCGCTTGCCTAACTTCCTTTGTGACTTGATTACAGACTGGCTTATATATTTGCCATAGGCTTTGTTTCACCTGAATTTAAATGCATCTCAAGCATTTTCCATCTCTGCCACGAGCCACATTAGGTCATCTGACATCCATTTAGGTCTAAATCTTAAACAGTATTTCTTAGTTGGTATGAAAAGCCTAGTAGCTCCAAGATTAAATGGGAAGCCTCCTTGAAGGCTTCCCATTTAGAATTCGCTATTTTTAACATCATCAGTTAATCCCACTGTATAGAATTTAAAAACTGTCTGAGACCACTATAGCAAAAGTCCTTCCATTTACTCTTGATGGTAGTGACATATTTAGGTAAATCCCACGTCAGTAGACTGTGATCACTGTCATCTAGTGGTTCCTTTAACTGCAAATTCCCAATGCATGAATCATCGCTGCTGATAATCAGATCATATTACTCCCTCTGGTTGCCTTTTGAACGTGTTGCTCTAGAAAAGAATCCTCCAATAAATCCCCAAAAGTCTTGCTAGCGTACGAAGGACCAACCCACAAGTTCAAGTCAATATCTGGAAAGTTAAAATCCTCCATTATAAGACATTGTGATTTCTCAATATTTCTCTGCACAATTGTTTGTTGTACTCATCAGTCATTAGACTTATAACTAAAGTGACCAGATCCTTAGTATTCCAATGCGGGACATCTGGGATGGGGGGGAGGATTTTACAACACCCTAGAAACAATATACACAGATTTTTTTTTAAATTAATTATTTTTCATTTATAAAAAAATATTCACATACAGAATATAAATTAAATACATATACTTCTTTGAACTTTGGGGCTTAGAGGGGAACAGGTATCCTGTGTGTTATGAGACACTCAGCCTAAAACACTGATGGATCCAATATCTCTCTATTACAGAAGATTTAGGAGAAGTCCGGTTGGCCTGCCTCCCTAAAATCCACTCATGCACACCTTCTCGATGGTAAGCCCTGTTACGTCACTTAGGTGGCAACGAACGTGTAGAGTGGTTCTCTTCAAGACGCCTGGTCAGCGTGAAGAGGAAAAGACCAAACCCTCCAGCAATGAGAGCACAACAATACAAATGGCCCTCAGTCCCCAGCAGCTTTCACTCTCCCTCTTACGGCAGCGAGAGGATCAGAGTGGAAGCAGAGGGTGCTAAGAATCTCTGGGTACGACCAGGCTGCCATGCACGGAAATTGAACTTGGCCTGTTATAACGTACGATCACTCATCCGTGAAGACAGGATATTAGAACTGGAAAAGGAACTAGAAAATGTGAATTGGAATATCATCGGTTTGGCTGAAACAAGAAGAAGAAATGAATCACTTATAAGTTTATCAAGTGGAAATCTGCTGTACACCAATGGAAACAGTGAAAGGAGTGAAGGTGGAGTTGGGTTTCTGGTCCATAAAGATTTTAAAAACAACATTTTGGAATTCAAACGTACATCACCAAGGGTGTCAAGACTAATACTCAAGATTTCTAAGAGGTACAAGCTAAAGATTATAATGATTTATGCACCAACATCGAGCCATGATGATGAAGAGGTTGAAGAAATGTACACTGAAATTGAGAGTCTTGTAGATGAGCAGAAAACCCACTACACTATTATCATGGGGGACTTCAATGCTAAGGTTGGAAAAAGGCAAAACAGCGCAGAAAGAGGAACTATAGGAAATTTTGGAATTGGTGAAAGAAATAAAAGAGGTGAAAGACTTGTGGAATTTGCAGAATCTCAAGGAATGTCAGTAATGAACACTTTTTTCAAGAAAAGGGTGAACAGAAAGTGGACATGGAAGAGTCCAAATGGATTAACAACTAATGAAATCGACTTCATCCTCACTAACAGAAGATATATTGTGAATGATGTTACCGTCCTGAATAAGGTAAATGTTGGAAGTGATCACAGAATGGTAAGATGTACACTTGATATAGATGTAGGAAAGGAAAGGAAAAAACTGACTCGAGTAAATAATACAAAGGTCTTTGAAATAACAGAGGAGGAGAAAAAGCAGTATGTACTGGAACTTAAGAACAAGTTTGAGCTTCTGCAGACTGCTCAGGACCAAGATATCGACGAGGAATATTACAACTTTCTGAAAGTGATAAAGCCCAAGAAACCTATAGGGAAACAGAAATCCAAAGAAGAAAAAATTAGTCAAGAAACACTTGTCATGATGAACCAAAGACGACAAATGAAGAGCAAGAAAAACACTGACAGGGAGAAAATTGAGTATACTGAGTTATGCAAAGCCACTAGAAAGAGACTCAGAGAGGACATAAGAAGATTTAACACAAGAAAAGTAGAACAAGCATTAAGGGAAAACAAAGGATTTAAATCAGCAGCCATGAGCAGTAATACAGAAAGACAAATGATACTGAAACTGAAGAATAGCGATGGCGTACTTATAAACAGCAGAGAAGGCATAATTCAAATAGCAGAAGACTACTATAGAGAATTATACAAGGAGCGAGGGAATGATACCAGCAGTGGGGAAGATGGATTGCAAAGTAGCAACACATACGACATACCCGATATTCTTCCTGATGAGGTAGAACATGCATTGAAGAAAATGAAGAATCGGAAAGCCCCGGGGGAAGATGAAGTTACTGTAGAGTTGTTAAAATTGGGAGGAAGAGACATAACACAAAAACTGGCAAGGCTCTTCACAAAGTGCACTAGAAAAGGTGTGATGCCTAAGCAGTGGAATAATGCAATCATAGTTTTGCTGCATAAGAAAGGAAATAAATCAGAAATTGGAAATTATAGACCAATTAGCTTGTTATCCCATATCTACAAGTTGTTCACAAGGGTCATTACTAACAGATTAGAAAGAATACTTGATGAGAATCAACCGAAAGAGCAAGCTGGCTTTAGGACAAGATTCTCAACTATGGATCAGCTTCACGTAATATCACAGCTAATGGAGAAAGCAAATGAATATAAAACACCATTATGCCTGGCATTTCTGGATTATGAAAAGGCATTTGACTCCATACAGCATAAGGCAATGTTTCGGGCACTGGAAAGACAAGGCATAGATACTCCATATATTATGATTTTGAAGAAAATATATGAGAGTGCTACATCCTTTATTAGACTAGACAAAGACAGTAGCAAATTTAAAATCGAGAAAGGAGTTCGACAAGGAGACAATATCTCCGAAGCTGTTTACTGCTGCCCTTGAAGAAGCTTTCAGAAGATTAGACTGGTCGCAGAAAGGAGTCAATGTGAACGGAGAGTACCTAAACCATTTACGATTTGCAGATGACATTGTGGTCATAAGCCACGATCCCAAAGAATTAGAGGAAAATCTTAATCAGTTATGCACAGTTAGTAAGGATTTTGGACTAAAGATGAATATGGCTAAAACAAAAGTAATGATGAACAAGTATGCCACGGAAAGGGAAATAATGATTGAAGGAGCAGTAATTGAAAAGGTGGAGTCATATACTTATCTGGGACAAGTTATTAGCTGTAATAATGATAAATGGCTGGAAGTCAAGAGAAGAATAAATTTTGGATGGATAGCATTCAGGAAATATAGTCACATACTGAAGAGCAATATCCCAGTTTGTCTGAAACGTAAAATAATGAATCAATGTATACTCCCCACCATGACTTATGGAAGTGAAACTTGGGCACTCACCAAAAGAATGGAAGAGAAGCTGAGAACTACACAGCGAAGAATGGAACGAATCATATTGGGAATCAGACTGTTAGATAAGAAGAGAAACACATGGATTAGGCAGCAAACTCAAGTAAAGGACATTCTTATCAAAACTAAAGAACTAAAATGGTCTTGGGCAGGACACATAGCTCGAAGACATGATGACAGATGGACTAAGAAAATAACGGAATGGTATCCAAGAGGAGCTAGAAGAAAACCTGGAAGACAAAGGCGGAGATGGATAGATGAAATTCATGAGTTTTCGAGTAGTAAATGGATGGCCAGTGCTCAAAACAGAAGGAACTGGAAAGTTGCTGGAGAGGCCTTCATCCTGTAGTGGATTGAAAATGGCTGATGATGATGATGATGACTTCTTTGAACTAAACTTATAAAATAAAATTAAAAAAAAATCACACTTCTTAATTTTTTTTTTTTTTTTTTTTTTTTTTTTTTCCCCACAGAAAGGCTGAAATTCAGTACCCCTCATGTTGGACAGACAACTTGTGTGATCGAGACCCGCTAATATTCGTAAAATCGGACAGGACAAATGCTAACTTATTGTGATTTTCTCTTGTAGAGAATCTGTCTTCATTTTGAATTTAAAACGATGTTTGACCAAAGAAAAAGAGGATAATAAATATAATGTATAGGATATTAATATTAGTAACGGCCGCATGGTGCAAGAAAGCCTATGGCTTATGCTGCACCAGCCAAAAAAAAAAAAAAAAAAAAAAAATCCGAACAAAACAATGATAAAAACAAAAAATAATAAAATAAAATAAATAACTAAATAATAATAATTAATAAAAAAAAAAAAAAGGAAATTAAACCTATCATCCTATGCGCTTCCCTCACCCGAAAGTACTATCCAGATGACCTTTGAATTTCCCCAAACTGTCAGCCTCTACCACCCATGAAGGCAACTTATTCCAGTAATTTATAACTCACTGGCTAAAATAAAACTTCCTGCAGTCCAATCTAAATATTTCCCCCCGTAACTTGAATTTATGTCCCCTAGTTCTAGCATCATTTATAATCTTGAAAATTTTCTCCTCATTCATTTTACTGATGCCTCTCAGAGCCTTAAACACCTCAATCAAATCTCCTCTAAGATGTCTAGTTTCCAAACTCTGCAACCCACATATTCGAAGTCTTTCTTCATAAGGACGCCCTTTTGCCGATCTCACCAGGCGAGTTACCCTTCTTCGCACCCTTTCAAGAAGCTCGATGTCTTTCTTTAGGTGCGGTCTCCATACTTGAACACAGTATTCCAAGTGCGGTCTAACATAAGCCTTATATAATGGGATTATCACGTCCCTATCTCTACTTGCAAAAGTTCGATAGATCATCGATAGGACACCATGGGCTTTCCTTGCAACCTGTTTACAATGCTCAGAGAATTTCATGTCTGACCGTATCGTAACACCCAAGTCCCTTTCCTCCAGTACTGGGTTTAGTTGAACTCCACCAAGTGAATAAGTTTTTTTGGGATTACTGTTTCCCAGGTGTAACACCTTACACTTTGTTGTATTAAAGCACAGCTGTCATTTTTCTGACCATTCCTGAAGTCTATCTAGGTCTCTCTGAAGAAGCTCAGTGATCATTAACTACTCTACCAATTTTAACATCATCTGCAAATTTAGACATCACGCCCTCTATCCCTTCATCAATGTCGTTTATCAAAATTAAAAACAACAGTGGTCCTAATACTGATCCTTGGGGAACCCCACTTCTTACATCAACCCAATCTGAGGAATAGCCATTTATCACAACCCTCTGCCTCCTGCCCTGAAGCCATCCTTCTATCCATCTAAGGATTTTCCCAGTGATTCCAACCTGTTCCAGCTTATAAAGCAACCGCTCATGTGGGACTGAGTCAAAAGCGTTGCTGAAATCTAAATAAACAATGTCGAAATTATTCCCTAAATCCAGCTCGTGAGTGACCCTTTCGAAATAGCGAACCAGATTTGTTAAACATGATTTTCCCTTTATAAAACCATGCTGAGTATCCTTGAGAATTTCAATTCGATCCTGAATTCCACCCTTGATCATTGCCTCCATGATTTTCCCTACTACTGAAGTCAGACTGACAGGTCGATAATTTCCAACTTCACTTTTAAAGCCACCCTTATGTATGGGAGATACATTTGCACTTTTCCAATCCAAGGGAATCTCCCCAGAGTCTAGTGATGCTCGCATAATTAGCCTCAATGGCTCAATGCACTCGCTTGCCGCCTCTCTTAAGATTATAGGGTATATTCCATCAACTCCAGGAGCCTTACTGGTCTGTAGGCTCGAAAGTTTTTTCATTAAACAATCTTGCGAAATTTCAATATCATTAATTACATATTTTTTTAACTTCGGCCCCACACTTTCCCATTGCCACAAAAGGCTTTTCATTTGTAAATATCGATGCAAAATAACTGTTGAGTTCATCTGCAACGGCAGCTGGTGTATCCGATATTAAGAAATATTAAAATTTTTAAATACGAGGGGGTTTCCGAAAAGTAAGGCAACACCTATTGTCCGAAGATTGGTCACTTATACGCATGTGTGAAGAACAAACACTACAACATAAGACAAAAGTTTCGGATTAATTGTGAGTTGCTCTATTCCTGTGAACATGACGCCCCGAAAAGTTCTAGTCCGACTTAAGGAATGCAGAGGATAATACCCCCCATATCCATTTTTTTAGACCCCTAAATTTAACTCTAAAGTCAAGCTACAGGACCAAAAGAAATAATCGGTCCATATTTATTAAACAGTTTAGACCTTCAAAAATCTAATTTTATGTCAATCCACGTAATGGTTTCCTTGCTGCCAGAGGTATGGTGTTTGAAGACAGAAGTCTTGAGCGCTCATTGTTGAGACCGTACGGTCTGAACACTACGGTTCTGACAGTGGGGAAGATGTCCCACATGTTTTGCAAAATTGATATCGCCTTTCCCAAGAATTATTAGAGAGTTGGACTAGGAGAGTTGGTTGGAAAAGAAGCTTCCTATATCTAAAATAAAGGTAATCCCTGTTGATTCATAATATAATAGAATATAGGAATTATCGAGCACTTAATAGCTCTCTATTATCAAATTTATTTTTTTTTTTTTAAATAAAACCACGGGAACTTTTTTTTCCCCTCCTCTGGAGTGGGACTCCATTGGGACTGGCCCACCTTCAAGTGGTGTGGACGAGTACCCAGAATCATCAGTCCAGGTGACTGATGAACAGAACACACACACACTACTCATTTCTGGCCCTTCTACAGTGGTACTGTTCTTCACAGAGATACGAGGCGAAGATGAACAGACGTTCCAGGTACCACGCATTACAAAAACACATGTCCATGTCACATCCCCCCCCTACAGCCCAGACAGCGCCTTCAGACTTCCATTTGTTCGGCCCTCTGAAAAAACACCTTTCAGGAAAGCATTTCACCACGGATGACGAAGTTCATCAGGCGGTGATGTTGGTTACTGCGTGTGGGCACGGACTTTTTCAGTACTAGTATCGATAAACTGATCCATCGTTGGGACAAGTGGATAAATAAAACTGGAGACTGGAGAAATAGTTCATGTTCACTTATTTCTTGGTGTGTAATTTCAACTTCGTATCATTAAACATCATCGAGAGGGAAAAAACCTTACTTTCCGGAAACCCCTCGTATTATATTTTAAGTCACGAAAGATACCCCTTGTGCTACGCTACATGACGAACAGAAGGTTGCGTGAAGAACATAACTGAGAAAAATAGTTGTTATTAGAAGGAAAAAAAAAAAAAAAAACACTGAGGGGTCATGTTTTTAATCGACTTTCATTTTTGTTTAGTGAAAAAGAAGGTTTTTTTTCTGTGAAATAATACTAATAATAAAAAAAACACTTCTTTTAACAATAAAACAGGATAAATTAATATATAATATAATTAAATGTATTTTTCCGCTGAGTGAATTTTTCTTAATAATTCTTCATTATTTGCTATCATTTCTTCGTAAAATTTTTCACAAGAATTAGCAAAATTGCATTTAACTTGTAGTATTGCTTTCAGCGTTCTACGGTCAGTTTTTTTTTTTTTTTTTTTTGTTGTTGACGTCCACAACTTATTTTATTACCGAAAAAAATCTTTCCGTTGTACCATGGGTTCCCGGCAAACATAATGCAAATAATTTGCATCATGTTATCCATTATGTATGGATGCTACATGTCCAATCTGGGACAGTTTGCAATGCGAGGCAAACGACTGAAATCCGGGACGTCTGGTCACTTATAACACACTCCTACTCTCATTTTCCCTTTCCCAGCGTTTGTGTCACACCAAACTGACTCAACATTGCACTGTCCACCCATGTCAACTGGATGCACTTCCTTAGATTTTGTATTTATTAACTAACAGCATAACCCCTCCTCCCTTCTCCTATCCTTTCTTTACTCATTGTACTCCCTAAATTCCAATTCTGCACTGCCTATATCTGTGAGACACCATATCTCTGATAACCCAACAATATCTGCCTTTGAGTTTTGATCAGCACCTCAAATTTATTTACTATACTTCTAGCATTGGACTACATGCAAGTACAGTACTGTATACATGCACCTGTTCTTACTCATAGTTACCCTAACACAGCCCATGTATTTACTTGTTCCGTGATGGCTCCCAGCAGTTCTTGAAGCCCCCAGCAACTTCTTCTCTAGGCTGCTGCTCATTACAATGGAAGCAGTGCAAGAATCGCTTTCGCCTCTGCCTGCGGCTACTCTTAATATTTTAGTCTGTGCATACCTCCAACTGGGGGTATTCACAGACTAAAAGTGGATTAGCTTTTTAGACTAATTAGTGGATTAGCTGCCATAATAATAATAAAAACCTAGGTGTGTGACGAAATATTGCACAGCAAATATTTATACCAGCGAGAGGAAATTTGAAAACAAGGAAATGATAGTGAAATAACTCTTATTTTAATTTTGTCCGCGAGCGATTTGAATCTTACGGCTATAATACATATTTAATTTCATTATTAAATAATTTTGAAACTCCACTATGCATACCAAGGATAAATCTTGTTTAATTACGTAGAGAGTGTCGTTATTTATTTAATTAATTCTCCGTCTACATGACGATAACCCTTAATTGAAGCGGTGATATCCCATCCAGAACTCTTATTCAAATATCCATTTACGAGTACGGTATATGCTTCTTCCTCCGTAATATGTTTCACAACATGTTGAGATCATTTTCCGTTGTAGAGGAAAAATATGCTGGTCTCATGTCGTGTCATAACGCTACCTTATTGTAACGTGTTTAACTCACCTGCGACAACTGATCGAGAGTGTGAAGTGCACTATTGCTCCACGCTGGTATGACTGTTTACTACGAACAGCACAACCAGCTGGATGTATTGGCGATTGCCCAACCTCGGCATTTGATACTAGCAAGGGGGAATTTGAAAATAAGCGTGGAAAATAATGTTCCGCGCAGAAATCAAGTAACAAATATCATTCAGCAACCTTCAATGGTATTTTTGAGGGACCAAAATTTTTTTCCGGCAGCCAGATAAACTGCATTGGTTCATCATAAATAGGTTCTTATCATGACTCAAAGATAAAACCTTCGAAACAAGATGGATCTAAATTCCAATCTGAACTGAGGCTAGGCCTGAAATGAAGTCAACGCAAGACAAAGGAATGAAAATCGAGTTTTCCGGGGTGAAAAGCCAAACACACCTCGCCACAGACTAACCAACTCTGTGGAAGAGTTAAAAAAAAAAAAAAAAAAACACATAAAAGTTCCCTTGATCCAGACGGAAACTGAACCCAGCCCTTCTCCACACTGTGTGGAAGAACAGAGGTCGTGGTTAACTGTGCTAGACAGAGGGCAATGATTTCTGTTGTCCTGGATGTGACAGTACCTTGGCTGGTGTACGATCTGCAGTTAAGCAGGAAGTTGATCAGCAGACCGTTCAATGCGCCACGTAGTTACAATACTGTACGGAGAAAGGTATGAGTGAAAGTGAATCAAGGTAAAATATCCGTCTCAACTGATGGGATTTTCACGTTCTTCTATCTTTATTGTACTTAAATACTCGTTGTATAACTGACATTATACTCAAACAGCAGCGCCATTTGAGGGAGGGAGGGAGTAGAAAGTGCACGTTTCCTAAATTGTATAACTGTGTATTTCCTTTCTGTTCTTTGGTTTAAATGCTGTCCATTAGAGGAAAAGATAAAAAAAAAAAAAGGACTGAGGATATGGACATGAGAACTGGAGATGTAATATAAAAAAAATGTTCTTAGATGTCTAAAGGTGGGTTTTTTCCTAGGCAGGTTTAGATATTATTTTAAGTAATTCGCTCGATATAAGAATTGTTACAATCTTTCGATGACATAGGACGTACAAAAATCGCGAGACATTTAGGAGAGAGTTCTTGAATTAGGGAAAGTTGCGACCACCCGGATTACGGTAGCAGATTCCACTGGAAGGGAGATGCGGGGAAGCAGTTCCGATGGCATGTATGCATATTGACTACAAAATAAATACAGTATATTAAAAATAAATAAAAGCTACTTTCATATTGCAAACATAATTCATGGACAACTGAATATACATACGTCTATTTGAATTCTTTTTAAAGAATTTTTTTTTTTGTTGTTGTAAATATTAATGTCAACCTGTAACCGGAATTCTGAGGTAAATGTTACTGACTGATAAATAGTAAACACGTTCTAAACAAGCTTTTTTGCTGATTTCTACGATGTCAATTTTTTTTTTTTTTTTTTTCCTTTTTCTTTTCGATACTGTTAAAATGGGGCTGTCAAGGACAGGGGCCGTGCAAAGGTAC
This sequence comes from Mastigoproctus giganteus, assembly GCF_048544385.1. Lineage (NCBI taxonomy): Eukaryota > Metazoa > Arthropoda > Arachnida > Uropygi > Thelyphonidae > Mastigoproctus > Mastigoproctus giganteus. Next base: position 3,435,100 of record NC_143578.1, on the reverse strand, counting down.
TCGGGGGACTCGGATGCAAAAATGGTTAAGAGGCCTCGTTTATTTATGTTGAGACTTTGATGGCTCCCTCGATTACGGCCCCTTAGATCGAGGGTCCTGGTTCGGCACATACAATGCAAACGCCATTTGCACACCCCTGGTCATGGAACTAACTGAATATACAGAAGAATTCCAGTTACCCGAAAACTTTTTTGAAGTTTTCAAGCTTTTATTTATTTATTTTCACTCAAAGGAATCGAGAAGAATATTTAACAACGTAAGGAACAAATCGTCACTTAAATAAAGCATTACGGATGAAGAAGTTGTCGGTGTAATGCCAACCAAACTGATATGATCATAAAAAAACTCGCTGTAAAAAATAACTTGCAAATTCACCACTACATAAATTACTGCGATAAAAATTTATGGAATTTGTAGACTTTTTTTTTTTTTTTACAAAGGTTTTATGCATCATATAAGTGGATGGTCTTATTAGAGAATAATCTGCGCAATCTGCTCGGCTTTTTTTTCTTCTTCCTTTTTATGCATTGTTCTTTAAATTCTTATCTACAAGCACATATTCCCTCGATAAATCACCAATAAATATCAATTTTATTCGGTGAGGTAAAAAATTCTTTGAACATTTTAACAGTAAAACTAGAAGCCTGAACGCGCATTAGCTACACGTTCTTTTATCAATTTTTTGACAGCTGAAGTAGTTTCACCATTACATACTAATCCGAATCAAGAAAATGAAGAGGTAGGGCATAATGATAAATGCATACCACGTAAACCGCTGCCAGTGAAGTTTAACGCTCTTATGACTGCTATGAATGAGAACAATTTATGCATTTGGAAGAAAATAGAGAACCATGCAGTGAAGGAAAAAAAAAAAACTTTCAAGCAAGCAGCAGAGAGCATTTGAAATTATTTTAAAGGCCGTATAAAGCATTCACAGTATATAATGTAAACAATAAATCATACTACTATAATTCCCTCTCATTTTAATGCTTCCATTTCTTATTAATTTAGAATAGATTATCAGAAAAAATAAATCCCACATCCGAAATATCCATGGTCCCAACTGTTTCGGATAACCGGAAATTCCACATTTTTCCTCACACGAACAAAGCCTGGAAAAGGAGGGGTAGTCATCAATGGGAAGAAAAATGAGGAGCTACTTTTTTTATTGATATAAAACGCATTATTTATTACGAAATTTGTACATATCATATATATTTTACCAATACATATTATCGTAGATGAGTTTGGTGAAATTTTAAAAAGGGAATATAACAAAAGGATTTATTTACGATGACGATGTTGTTATTGTATTTATTATTTTTTTTTTTTTCAGGAAAATGAAAACTTTATATCGGAATAGTCGTCAAATTCTTTTTCAAAGTAGGAATGATTTGGACCTTTCATAACAACGTGGTTTGCCATACTCTATTACAGAAAACTAACCTATATGTGAGTTGAGTATGACAGTTCGGACAGAAAGTGGATGTGAGGCAGAAAGAAGATAAGTGATTAAGGTGTGTATGACCTATCCTTATTCTTGCAGGCGTGAATTCTTCACGGTTAGAACTGAAACTGTACGGCCAAAACTGGAGATTCTGTTTAATCTGAAATCTTTTGATGCCTTCTTGATTTGCCATACTTATTACAAGGTTTTTTTTTTTTTTTTCAGTGAAAGGAGTTTTAAAAGAGCCTTCAAGTGGTTAAACAGTGAATTTGGCTGCATCATCAGCACTCTCATTACCTGGTATGCTAACATGGCTAGGGATTCATCAAAATTTTACTACTTTCTTCTGCTTAGCTAGATCAATCAGCAAGTTCTAATTAATCTCTCGATCGACCCCCCCCCCCTGAGGTCTCCATGGTCGATGTTGAGCCTACAGTAGAAGAAGTGAAAGCAGCCATACAATCCCTGAAGAATGGCAGGGCACCAGGAGTGGACCAAGTCACCACAGAAGCAATCAAAGCCGGGGGAGATGTACTGCTTCGCCGACTACACTCACTCCTCAAAACCATCTGGTGCACTGAACAAATTCCGTTAACATGGAGGAAAGCCATTATCGTACCGATCCACAAGAAAGGTGATAACCGGGACTGCAAGAACTACCGTGGCATCAGCCTCCTTTCCATCATCGGAAAGGTCTTTATGAAGATCATCCAGTCAAGACTGCAAAAACATCGCGAGCAAACCAGTCGAGAAGAACAGGCAGGATTTAGACCCGGGCGAGGATGCTGTGATCAAATCTTTGCCATTCGTCAGCTGATGGAGGAGAGGATCCGGTGTGGACAGCGAACCGTCATTGTTTTCATTGACTTTAAGTCTGCTTTCGACTGTGTCCACCGGCCTGCCTTATGGAAACTACTAGAGGTTGAACATGTACCTCGAAAAGTCATCACACTCCTCCAAACTGCATACAACGGTTTAACCAGCCAGGTGCGCATCCAGAACGATTTATCTGAGGAATTTACCATCCAAACTGGAGTCCGCCAAGGGGATGTAGCCTCCCCGTTGCTTTTCAACATCGTGGTCGACGCCATTATGAGGCAAGCATTCAGAAACAGACAGGGCATACAATATGACAAGGATCACTATGTGACTGACCTGATGTTTGCTGATGATAGTGCTATCCTTGCCGGTAACGACGCTGAAGCCACGGACATCCTCTACGACATTGCCCGGCCATACGGTTTGAAGATCAATGCTGGTAAGACAAAGGCCCTGACAACAGATGGGTCGCAAGCCACCATCTATCTCGAAGGCGTCCAGATCGAGCAAGTGCAGGACTTTAAATACCTTGGGTCGCTGGTCCAGGAGAAGAAAGTTGCATCCACCATGGAAATCCACAGCAGAATTGGACAGGCGGCCACTGCGTTCGCCTCGCTCAAATGGTGTCTATGGAAGAGGACCAACTTTTCCACAAAGACTAAAATCCGACTCTTCCGGACTTTGATCCTGCCCATTCTTCTTTACGGATCGGAAACATGGATTTGTCTCAAGTTAGATTTGAACAAACTTGAGGTATTCCAAATGCGATGCCTGCGGCAGATCTTGGGCATCTCTCTTCGCGACCGCATCACTAATGATACCATCCGCGCCAGATGCCAACAGCAACCAACCATTGCCGACCAAATCCAGAAGCGAAGGCTCAGATGGCTTGGCCACGTATGTAGAATGGGCACGAACAGAATACCATCCACACTCCTTTGGAGACAACGACCCACCCAATGGAGCATCCAACGGACCGCGCCTAGGAAAACGTGGGCCAAGCAAGTGGAAGATGACTTGAAGAGCCGACGTCTCGACCTTAACCAGGCCAGGACTGAAGCCATGGATCGTAAGGTATGGAAGAACATCACAGAGCAAGTCCGAAACCCTGCGGCACCTACAGCAGCATACTGGTTGCGTGGCCAACCGCCTCCCCCAGCTGCCAGCTAAGGACCAAAGAAGAAGAAGAAGAATTAGGTAGTTCTGATGTTTCCTTCGTTGTTGAAGTAAGAATGGCACTGAGAGAGTCAGCGAATATAACACTAAGTCAACGAGTGCAATTTTATAGATTCCAAGGCTATTTGTACTGCATTCAGTTCAGTAGTAAAGATGCTATAGTCTAAAATTAACTGACTGGAGATTATGGAGAACGGCAGAACAACCGCAGCACCGACATGATTGTCACTTTTGGCGCCATCTGTGCATATCTGAGTGTAACATTCATATTTTGCAATTACTGATTTATAAACTGTTTTACATTCTGTTGAGCAATTTTTTTTTTTTTTTTTTTTCATTCTTAAAAAGAAAGTCCATGGAGAAGCGATGGTGATTTTTCTAAAATAGTCATGATTAGTTGTCTATTTTAGAAATATCTAGCTGCCTATTGTCAAGTAATGAGAGAAGACGTATGCCAGCTGGCTGATTCATTGATGGATAAATAGCATAGAGGTATCTGTTTACTCCAATCTGGAGTAAACAGATGATGCATGGGTTGACTTTTGATTTTCAGAGCATAATTGTCGTCGTAGAGAAAGCGGAGGGTAGTGAGTTTCGACGTAAACACTTTGGTCAGAGGTGCGCTGGGCTCCAAAGACTATGGGTAGGCCACTGTGATGAATAGGGTCTAACATCTTGAGGTGTTAGACCCTATTCATCACAGTGGAGATCCATAATCTAGCCGTAACGTATAGGATGATATAAGTAAAGAATTGTGACGGTCAGCATTCCATAATGTAGCTGATAATATTCACAAAAAGTTTAATTTCTTGAAAGAAGTGGTTCTAAGCTATTTTATATAGTCAAAAAAATGTCAATTTTTTTTTATCTAAGGTTAAACCAACAAATCGGACAATAGGCACAACGGGTATGGCGTGGCAGCCCAGCTTGAGAGGTCAGGATGCAGATTTATACTTCTACAGAAATGAATTGATAGTTTTTTGTTTCCCCCCCCCCAAATGATACGGAAAACCGTTATCTGTAGTCCATCAAAGTTGTAAACCATAAAGTTCTCTCTCATTCATTGTCGTGTTTTGAGAGTAGCAAGATATGCTAAAGTCATCTACGGGAAAGAACTGAACCTTGGGGGGACACCAGCATTAGTGGAGAAGTTAGAAGACAGAGAGCCATGTACCAGCACCCTCAATGAGCGAACAGAGAGAAAACTGGATAACCAATTACAAAAAACAGTTGGCAAACCATAAGATGGAAGCTTGTTTAGAAGACCTTTATGCCAAACACGATCGAAAGCCTTTGAGATGTCAAGAGCAACTGCTTGTGTTTCACCGAACTTTTCCATTGAATTTGTCCATAAATGGATAACATACGCCAGAATATCACCAGTGGATCGACACTGACGGAATCCTACTGGCGATCGTTAATCAGACGGAAGGTTTCTAGGTAGTTTAAGAGTTGGCAGCTAATTGATTTCTCCATTAATTTAGAAAGAGTAGAAGTAATTGCAATGGGACGATAATTGGATGGGAGGGATTTGTCACCCTTTTTAGGAACTGGCTGGATATGAGCAAATTTTCAAGCAGAAGGAAAAACACCTTTGGAATAAGAAAGTGAAAAAAGGCGGCAAAGAACAGGAGTAAGTTCAGGAGCACAGGTTTTGAGAACAAGTGGAGAAATACCATCAAGACCTGGAGCTTTCTTAGCATCAAGATTCGTCAAAATCCTTTTGACATCCTTTTGACGAAAGACCACAGGAGGCATTGAATGGAGTGTGTTGGGAATGGCGGGAGGTGTTTTACCAAGATCATTAATGCACGAGTTGGAAGGGAAGAAAAATGGTATGCTAGCAAGTCAGCTTTATCCTTGGCTGAAGTGACAACAGAACCATCTGGTTTTGACAGAGGTGGGAGCAGAGATGGGCAAAAGTTGCGGCCAATAGCTTTTGCAAGAGACCAGAATGCTCGGCTACCGTTATGGTAAGAAGCAAGTTTTATACTTTTACCCTGCTCAAAAGCTAGTTTCGACTAATTAATAATTGCTTTACAATTGTTGCAAGCTTTGTTGTAGGCAGAAAATGAAACTGAAGAATTGAAAAAAAAAAGCCAATTACGATATGCAACGTTCTTCTCTTGAACAGCCTTAGCACATTAATTGGAAAACCAAGGTTTAGATAAAGGACGAGATTTTAAAGTGGAGTGTGGGATAAAGGATTCCATTCCTGCAAGAATAATTTCACTGACACGATCTGAGCAAACGTTGACATCAGAAGTTTTGAAACAGTAATCCGACCAAAGAAAAGAAGTCTCGCAGGTCATCCCATTTTGCATTGTTGTAATGCCAAACAACACGAGGTTGGGAGTAGCCGTGAGATAAAGGCTGCATTGGAAAAGAGAAAATCACCAAGTTGTGATCTGCGGTGCCTAAAGGACCACTCATTTCGACCGTGTACTTAGAAAGGTCGTTTGTGAGAAAAAGATCAAGCGTGTTGGCTGTACGGTTAGAATTGTCCGCTTTGCAAGGTCAGTAGTATTTGCAAAAGCCTCAGCATCTCGACCAGCTGTGTCGGTGTGACTAAAAAACGGAAGCCAGCTGGAGTTGTGAACATTAAAGTCACCAAGGAAAATTACCTCACTGTTAGGAAAGTTGGACTGGAGAAAGTCAAGTTGCAAAGAGAGGCAGTCAAAGAGCTCCAAGTGATTAGTGGAGTTGGGAAAACGGTAGAGACAACAGATGAATTTGACACAGTGAGGTAGACAGAGAAGATCGAAGAGAGGAGATTCCAAATTATCAAGTCTCTGACAGGGAATATCGGAACGGACGTATGCACAAATACCACCTTTGAAGCGAAAGGAATCATACAGCGAATAATTTGGGCAAGTGAGATGAGCAGTAGTTGAATCAACCGATAACTAGATTCTGTGAGAAAAATTACATGGGGTTTGGCAGACCGCAAGTGGAAATGGACATCGTTGAGATTAGAATTGAGACCCCGTATATTTGTGAAATGAATTAGAAAGACTGAACGCAGACCTGATAGACAGCTGCACCAGAAAGTTCTCTTAAACTTTGGGAGATTGCTCCTGAAGTCTAATGTGTATAGAATCTATAAATCTTTGGCACGGCTTGGCGCTATGGAATTTTTCATGAGCTATACTACAGATCATGAAAAATTCCATAACGCCAAACTGTGAAAAAAAAACTTTCTCCATGTCTAAATAAACTGTAGTTAAATGTTCCCTTCTTAAGAATGCATTACAAATCTGAGTTTCTGTTTGAATGAAGAGTTGATCTATCAGTATGAAACCCCACATTGCAATGAGCTGAAGACTATTTGATCAGCGGCCAAATGAGATGAGAGTTTACTATTTTTACCATTATTTTGACAATTCAACCTCGTGTTGTTTAGCATTACAAGAATGCAAAATGGGATGAACTGCGAGATTTCTTTTCCCTTGGTCGGACTGCTGTTTCAAAACTTCTGATGTCAAAGTTTGCTCAGATCGAGTCAGTGAAATTATTTTTGTAGGGATGAAATCCTTCATTCCACACTCCGCTTTAAAATCTCGTCCTTTATCTACACCTTGGTTTTCCAATAAATGTGCTAAGGCTGTTCAAGAAAAGAATGCTGTATATTGCATTTGGTTTGCATTCACATCTGTAGCTTCATTTTCTGCCTGCATATCGGAACGGACGTATGCACGCAAAGCTCGCAACAATTTGAGTCACTGACAAATTCTGTGACTCAAGAATATACAGATAAGAAAAACTACAAGAAACTTTCACGCGGATGGAGCTATAACATTTCCTCCACCAGAAAAACTGTACCTAAATTTGTAAATATTTCATATTTATGGCTGTTATTTATGTAAATTGACCTTGTTATATCCACTGATTGTAAAAACTGATTTATATTTTTCATATATAATGTAAACTTGTTTGTTTATATAGAATGTAAATAATTAATTGTATTACGGATCGCCCTCCTGGCTGAATGGCCGTGTAAGGGGTACAGACCATATTTATTGGGTCAATAAACGGAGATAATAATAATAATTATAAAGCAGTTATTAATCAGTCCAAACTAGATTTAGAACAGGCTAAGGGTAAAGAACTTGCTCTGGTCCAAAATGGTAGTCAAGCATTCTGATCTCTTTTTAAAGCTACAGGCGGCAACTTTTGCTCGTCTCTATTTCCACCTCTGTCAAAACCAGATGGTTCTATTGCCACTTCAGCCAAAGATAACTCATGCATTGATGATCTTGGTAAACCACTTTCTACCATTCCCAGTACACTCCATTCAATGCCTCCTATGGTCTTCCATCAAAAGGATGTCAGAAGGATTTTGAACAATCTTGATGCTAAGAAAACACCAAGCCCTGATAGTATTTCTCCACTTGTTCTCGAAACCTGTGCTCCTAAGCTAATTCCTATTCTGTGTCGCCTTTTTTTCACATTCCAAATGTGTTTTCTTCTGCTTGGAAATTTGCTCATGTCCAGGCAGTGCCTAAAATGGGTGTCAAATCCTTCCCGCCCACTTATGGAAAAATTAATTAACCTCCAAATCTCAGACTATCTAGAAACCTTCCATCTGATCTGATAATCTTCCAGTATAGATACCGTCAGTGTCGATCCACTGGTGATATCCTGGTTTATGTTACTCATCTATGGACAAATTCAATGGAAAAGTTTAGTGAAACTCAAAACAGTTGCTCTTGACATTTCAGAGGCTTTTAATTTGGCATAAAGGTCTTCTAAATAAGCTTCCATCTTATGGTTTGCCAACTGTTTTTTGTAATTGGGTATCCCGTTTTCTCTCAGACTGCTCGCTGTGGGTGATAGTAAATGGCTCTCTGTCTTCTAATTTCTCCACTAATGCTAGTGTTCTCCAAGGGTCGGTCCTTTTTCCCATTCTTGTATATTAATTCCTTTTAATTATTTAATAATTTTATAATTATTTCCTCTTGTATATCAATTCTTCCGCTGACCAGAAATCCTATCCATAATAAATAATAAATAAATTTTCTGTTTATACTCCGGGACGACCAAACGGTCAGAGGAGTTCACAAGATAGATAGAATACAAGAAACAGCACCGTATTCAGCAGTCACGGGCTTGAACCCCGGTCACTCAAGGCACGTGTATTTATGCACCCGCGCGCCTGACCACTAGGCTACGGCGGCCATAATTTTGCTGCAGATAGCACATTGCATTTCACCTTCCAGTTGGAGAAATTTTGCCCTGCACAAACAGCTCCAACTTCTCGAATATTCACTACCAATTCCTTAAATTGTTGATCTTCAGGTAATTCTCCAGTGAGGAAAGGATGATAGTGATGACAAGTTAATTTCAATACTTCTAAATCCCATATATCGCAAAAAAAGATTGTTCTGCTCCTATGTTTAGCTTGGATGACACTGATTTCTAGGCAAGATCATATCTCTGTTAGGGGATTACCCTGACTTCTTAATCTCTCTTGGCATAAGCACATTACAATTATTGCTTCCTCTGCATCTAAAAAAACTGGACTTTTTTCATTTTCTCTCTTTACTTTTTTTTTTTTTTTTCCCCGGAAACAGCTGTTCACTCCGTAAAAGTCGCAAATCCGCCCTACCATGGAATATTATTCCCACATGTACCCCCCAAAAAATCCCTCTCCTAGATTCCATTCAAAAGAGGACACTTACATCAATTAATGACTCATCTCTAACACAGATGTCTCCACTCTCCGCCTCTCTGACGTTGTTTCTGCTGCATACCTTTTCTATAGATACTTCCATAGGCGCTGTTCTTCTGAATTGTCTTCTATAATTCCCGCTCTCTCTCTTCTAAACCACTTCGAACATGTGCCGCAGCCAGTCAACATCCTTTTGCTGTCCAACTTTTCTTCTTCACCATTTATTCATTTAACTTCCATTTTACCTTCATAAGTATTCTTGAAAATTACAATCTATAGAAATTCAAGTATCTTCTTTCATCTTCCAACCCATGCACAGTACCAAGTACCACTGGTTCTACTACCTCTGGTGTTCGGGGTTCTCATAAAAAATAAATAAAATAATAATAATATATACATATATGATTGAAAAAAAGAAATATTGAAAGCAAAACCTTGGTGCTAGTTAGTGATGTTTAATTTTAAAAGTAAATCTCTTTATGGTGCTTATACGAAATTCATTGTAGCCTTAAAAAGGGCTTTTGTATATAGCGCGCAAATGCTACTGTTTCTACACATAATAAAACCACTTTTTTTTTTTTTTTTTTATAGAGGCGCTGCAAGCATTAGTTGTAACATACTGTACAGTGATATCGGTTTTTTTTTATTTTTTTATTTTATTTCGCTGGTTTCTTTTGAAAGAATAAGAGTGGCATCAGAATTTTAAGAGAAACAACCAAAGACATCAGTCATTGCACCCGTCACCCATATTGCGCTTGAGCCTGCTAATAAGTGAAGGAAAGGAGTTGCCGATTATGGTTGCTTTTTACGATACTAATCGCCCAAACATCATATGAAAAAGGTCGATGTTTTGCCTGACGCTCGCCCAAACCTCCAACCACCGTCTTTCAACAGCGGTTGTATCGTTAGCTACGTGAGTCAACAGCAAATTCAGTCGTCACCGATGATGTCTATCGGCATTATTTGAAGTTGCTTTATTTGCGTGTCGATGTGTTCCGTGTCCTCTTGATTGCAGGTCCATGCAATGCACTCGGGAAGCAGTGAACCTTAACAAGGGCGGTAAACATTTATCCCATACATCACAAAGAAGCGCGGGACGTTACACGAATGTCCTTCCGCCTGGGTTCGTAATTAGCAATACAAAAAACTCACATGCAATACGAAATTTTACAATCGAAACAAACAGGAAACTCACAGAGTACCACACACAATACTCTTTTTAAATATTAAAGTATTAATATCACATGCTTCGTATTAAATAGAAATGAAATATCTTAGCTTGTCTTCATTGCAAATCCGACTGACCTACGAAAACAAGCATGTGTATCAATTATCCTTGAACGTGTTTGATCCAGGGAGGATGTAACTGCGAAAAGGACACCTAGGGAATTAAATCAGATTAAATCACCTAGTGGATTAAATCAGGATAAGTGTCCGCGTCCGTATTACAGGGTCCGTTTTGATGGCTTCTAACTTTTGATTTCTAATACTTCTGACTGAGTCCCAAGCCTGAGTGTCCACAACAAGATGGACATGTCCCTTTATAGACAAGGTGTCTGTTAATGAAAGTTTCGCTGTATTATCTTGATTAACGTCCTTCAAAGTACAGGGCTTATTGTGCAGCAAGAGTCCAATACCATAGTCCATCAGTCTTTAGCACTGCAATCTCACTCTCGTAGTTATCATGGAACTAAATAAGAAAGAGCATTCTCGTTCACATTGAAGTTCTCGTAAATATAACGTTAAACCAAAAAAACTACGATTGTCATGAAAAACCTAATGGTAACCAGGCTAATTAGCATATAACAAATGTTTAGTTTCAAGTTTGCACCTCAAGAACACCACACACTTGTAACAGTTCTGTGTGTGTGTGTGTGTGTGTGTGTGTGTGTGTGTGTGTGTGTAACTAAATGGTAACCAGGTTAGTTTTATATTACGCAACATTTGGTGGAATGTACATATTTGCTGGGTTTCATAGTTGTTCTTATTATTATTTAATATTTGTATTAATATATTGAATAAAGTATGCATAAATGAATGTGAAAGTTACACAAAGTGCCAGTAACTAGAAGGTTGTGGAAAGTAGAAAAAGGAGTGTAGTAGATTTGTGAAAGGTGTACTAAAGAATGTTAATATCCTAAAGGTTATGATGAATTAAGAGAACATGGGCTGAATTACCAAGCCAGTAGAAGGTGGAAGAACTGTAAAGTAAAATTGGTACATCAAAATACTAATAAAATAAAAAATGCAAATAAATAAATAGAAAATAAAATGATAGTGTTATAGCTGTCATCAGAGATGGGAGGAAGCATTTAGAATATGGTCGAATATAGGTAAGGCAAATATGCTTGATCTGATGTCAGCTAAAATAAATAAATACTGATACGTGATCAGGTATTTTTTTTATCAGGGGACTACACCTAACCATGTATCAGGAACTGCGTTTCTATACTTGTCCTGATACATGGTCAGGTGTAGTCCCCTGATAAAAAAAATACCTGATCACGTATCAATATTTATTTATTTTAGCTACCATCAAATCAAGCATATTTGCTTACCTATATTCGACTATTTTCTAAATATGTTTCTCCCCATATCTGATGATAACACTATCATTTTATTTTAATTTTTTTATTTTAATGTATTAATTTTACTTTACAGTTCTCCCTCATTCTACTGGCTTGGTAATTCAGCCCATAATTCTCTTAATTCATCATAACCTTTAGGATATTGACATTCTTTCACCTTTCACAAATCTACTACACTCCTTTTTCTTCTTTCCACAACCTTCTAGTTACTGGCACTTTGTGTAACTTTCACATCCATTTATGCATACTTTATTCAATACAGTACTAACTTGTATATACTCTTGCATCCTTTAACGGTGCTTTGCGCTTTTAGGTGCATTTGTCATACCTGATTTATTAATCTTTTATTCATTGAAACCATTACATCAACAGAATTCCCTTTCATCATATATAACTTTTTAATGTATTTTGAAAAAGAAATGCACAAGGCATTTCTTTTTCAAAATGGGTTTTGATAATTAACTATATAGTATCGGTGTAAATACACCATAGTTAACCCATAAACTTGAGCTACGTATGTAGCGTAGAGGCATCGTTTTAATTGTATCTCATATTAGATTTAATTCTCATATTTCATATAATATCTCATAATCCTCATATTTAATTGTATCTCATAATAATATGAGATACAATTAAAACGATGCCCTCTACGCTACATACGTAGCTCAAGTTTATGGGTTAACTATGGTGTATTTACACCGATACTATATAGTTAATTATCAAAACCCATAAGGATTATGCCTTGTGCATTTCTTTTTCAAAATACATTACTACCCTTTTGACATCTCTCATATTGTGGATAAACTTCGCAACTGTGATGGCTTGTATTACCTGGGTACCTGTCCGTCCACTGATGATGAAGCCCAATAGCTTCGAAACGATCGTCTGGGTGGTGGTACCGCTGAAAATAAATATCAGTAGTCTTCTCTACTAGAGAAGCGTTATTTATTTGAAGTAATGCAATAGCAGGTATTTCGTTGTGAAGGCAACCACAATGAGATACAATTAAAACGATGCCCTCTACGCTATGGTGTATTTACACCGATACTATAGAGTAACTTTTTAAACATTGCCTTTAAGAGGTTACCATTTAATATATATATATATATATATATATATATATATATATATTTGTATACACACACATTGGTGTTCAAAGAAAGTACATCACCCCCTTAAAATTGTAATTGTCGTCCAAATAACGTTAGTATATGGCAATATTTCTTATAGATTGCATCAGATAAGATTGAAACGCGTGGGTGATGACGTAATATTGCATCAGCTGTTACTTTCAGCTATATAAGCACGCTCTGCAAGAGTTGCAGTCATTCCTTACTTGTGTCAGGATGGCGAGTTACGTGCAGTTGACGCCACGAAGAAAGAGTTGCTTTACGTGAGGAAGGAAGGATGTTCTTCTCGTCATATTGCTTATAGAGTGTCTTGTAATCAGTTTTGTGCATGAGGCACTTAAAATAGAGGACCAGGCCCAGCACCAAGTGAATATGGGCGGCCATTAGGGTCTATTCGCCAACGGGGAGCGGCTGTGCAGGTGACAGCTTCTCCCTGGTGGCGAAGAGACCTTCCATACAGGTCTATTTTGCAGAGGTTCTGCACAAAGTCAACTTAATCAGGTGGAGATAGACGGAAGTCTAGGTGCCACCTTAGACATAATAATAATAATAATAGTTTGTCTTGTAATCAGTGAGCAGATTTCTTTCCAAACTTAAGAATACTGGTTCTGCTGAAAGGAAAAAAGGAACTGGAAGCAAACGAGTCTCTACGCCAAAACAGGACTGCGTTTTGAAGCGCTTATGCCTCAAAAACCATAAAGCTGCTTCGTCTGAGCTGAAAAGAGAATGGAAAGAACATACAGGAGTGGTAGCAAATGCAGTAACAGTCAGAAGATGTCTTCAAAAATGGACTTGTAGCCCGTTGTCCTCCTCATGCAAAAAAAAATGAAAATGGCTCGATTAATTTGGTGTAAGGAGCATGTCAAATGTACCCCCGGGCAGTGGAAGTCAGTTATTTTCTCGGATGAGAAGAAATTCAACCTGCATGGCTCTGATGGGAGAGAAACGACTTGCCGTAGACGTGGTGAAGAATAACATACAGACTGTATGGTGTCTACAATGAAATTCCCTACCAGCCAAATGATATGGGGTGCATTTCATATCGCGGAGTAGATTACCTACAGTTTATAAAAGGTTCCGTAAATGCCAATGGATACCTGGCTATATTGGAAGGCAAACTGCTGCCAACCATTAGAGACCATTTCAACCTGCATTTTTCAGGACGACTCTGCTTCTTGCCTTCGGGCGAAAAGTGCACTTCTGTAGTTACTTTAGCTTCATTTCTGCATTAGAGGTTCGACAGTAATGTGTTTACATTTGTTACAGGTGAAAAAATGGTTAGAAGAATCGTCCATTACAACTCTTAGCTGGCCAGGAAACAGTCTGGACCTGAATCCTATAGATAACTATAGGATTCAGATAACTTGGCATCATGTGGAATCTGCAGTTGCCAGAAAGAAACCAAAGACCCTTCATCAACTTCAGGAAGCCATAATTCATGTTTGGAACCACGAACTATCAGTTGATTACCTTCAGAAATTGATCTTGTCAATGCCTCGACGGTGTGCTGCTGTCATCAGGCATTGTGTGGAATCTGCAGTTACCAGAAAGAAACCAAAGACCCTTCATCAACTTCAGGAAGCCATAATTCGTGTTTGGAACCACGAAGTATCGGTTGATTATCTTCAGAAATCGATCTTGTCAATGCCTAGATGGTGTGCTGCTGTCATCAGGGCCAGAGGCGGTTCAACTAAATATTAGTTCGCACCTGGTGAACTTTTCATTTTTTCTCCATTTAAAATGATAAACTAAAACAAATTGAGGGCCTTCTGATAACATTTCACCATAATAAAAAGTCGTGTTAACCAAAACTGCTCATTTTTGCAAATGCTCATTTTGGAATATTTTGAGAGCACCTGTCAAATATTATTTAGCTTTGTCTTAACTATTAATAAATAGTTAGTGACTGGGCTTGAACCCCGGTCACTCAAGGCACGTGTACATATGCACCCACACGCCTGACTACTAGGCTATGGCACTTCTAACTACATACAATCTCTCTCTATATACAAAATTATTTAGAACTTTCTATTTACAGTGTATACAAATCAAGTATAAATAAAATATCTATGATCAGAAACGCTTTATAATAATCTAAACTTTGAAATTGCCTTGGCAGATCAAAGAGAGTCAGCACTTCAACTCTATAAATGAGTTCTCTTAAATTACTATACAGGGCACAGTTGTTTGCTATCTTTCGTCTCGCCACGGACACACCTCTGATCAACTACTAGTACAAACTACTGTAATCAAAATTTTTAAGCTATGGTCTCTAGCAATCATTGTCTGAAAAAGACCCAAATCAGGCCACTTCTTTGCTTTTATCATAGTTTCAACTTTTGGCATAAAACTAAACGCCACACGTTCCTTGTCACGCTTATTATTATTATTATTAATATTATTGTTGTTGTTGTTAACAGCTACAAAACAGCAATCAAACGTGCCTGAGGGTGCAGCTACAAAGCAGAAGCTTGGAGTATACATTTCCAAAGTATACTCCAAGAGAAGGGCTCATTCCAACAATTTAGATGTTCGCAATCTCTTCATGGGAATCGTTTACTCTCATCCTTCACATCATTAAGTACGTGTCGCAGGGGTGCCAAATTGTAATTGGTACCCGGGCGACATTTTCTTGGAGTTGTGTCGCAATCGAGAAGAGGCAGTTTTGTGAAAAACAATAAACAATCGATTATATACAGCCCCGATACATCTTATAATAAGCAAGGACAGTTAACAGAATTAGGCTAGGAATGACAAGAATGAAACATAGTAAGCTAGTAAATACAGTAACAATGCTCAGACAGTAATTAAACTTAAGCTTTACTCAACTGAGGACCACGGAGGAGTGAAAAAGACCTGGGGGTAATTGTGCAGTCAGATATGAAGTTTTCTGAGCAGTACAGACAGGCTGCCAGAGCAGCTAATGGGTCTTGTCAATGATATACAGAAATTTTGTACAATAAGGCAATGGTCAGGTCAGACCTTCAGTACTGCATACAGGTCTGGAGGCCTCATTTTAGGAAGGCTGTAGAACTGCTGGAACGAGTACAGAGAAGGGCAACTAGATTGATGAGGGGGAAAAAAAGGACTGCTCTTACCAAGAAAGGCAAGTTCTGTAAATTGCAGCGTCTGGAGACTAGGCACCTGCTTGGTGACCTGATTAAGGTGTATAAAGCGTATAAGTTCGATGATTTATCGAACAATCGCTAGTAGAGATAAGGACGTCATAATCCCATTATATAAGGCTATCGTTAGACCACACTTGGAACACTGTGTTCAAGTACGGAGACTGCACCTAAAGAAAGACATTGTTCTTCTTGAAAGGGTTCAAAGACGGGTAACTCATCCGGTGAGTTACCCGTTCAAAATGAGGAAAGACGTGCACAAATTTTCCTTTAACCAGCGGGTGGTTGATTGCTGGAACAAACTTCCATCTGTCGTTGTGGAAGCTGATAGCGTCAAGGAAGAATTGGACAAATCTTTGGAGTGAATAGATAGGTGAAATGGGAAGGGTTTTTTTTTTTTTTTTTTTTTTTTGGCTAATGCTGTATAAGTTTGCTTTCTTGCATCATATGCCTCTACTACTAATAATAATAATACTAGTTAAGGGCCGACGTAGCCTAGTGGTCAGGCGCGCGGGTGCATAAGTACACGTGCCTTGAGTGACCGGGGTTCAAGCCCGTGACTGCTGAAAACGGTGCTGTTTCTTGTATTCTGTCTATCTTGTTAACTCCTCTGACTGTTTGGTCGTCCCGGAGTATAAACATAAAATTTATTTATTTTAGTAAATATTTGAAACAAAAAAGAATTAGTAATATCAAAATCTGAGACACTGCTAATAGTTCATAGTATAAAAGACGAGGGATGCCAGGTGTTTGCTCGGTAGGCGCAATCTAAGATTAGTTTCCATGGCGTACAATTCGATAATCAAATGATTTTCCTGCAATTGATATTGAAATACTGTACTGTAATTCACTGCCCTGCATCCATGCAAAAGCATGGCATAATGCCAACTTCCCACTTTGCACACCTCCACATTTTCGCTTTCACAAGTGAAAGTAAAATTAATTACTTTCACTTTCATTTAACACGACGCAGCGTAATTTATCCTTTTAGAGAAGTGGCGAGGCTCAAATGAATTCGAACCGCGCCAGTGCCGATTATTCAATGAAGAAAATGTTCTCTTACAATAATTCCTAATAAACGAACCTAATTTTTGTTTCATGACATTAACGTCGAATGCCATTGCAAACCATTCCTCCTTTGCCGCGTTCACACAAAGGCACGATGGATAAACGAAAACCAATGCTTCCCCGAATAATTTAACCTCCGCAGCTCTCAAAGGCAAATAATGACACCATATCACATTACGTGAAAATCAGAATGCAGAGAGAAAGGCGATACTCTATTTACGCAACAGGAACAATGCACGGGTCTCCAGTAACACGGACATGCAAGTGAAAGGAGTTAATTCTTTTAATGTTTTAAAAGAATTAACTCCTTTCGCTGGTAATTTTAGAAAGAAAATACAGAAAATAACCCAGCTGGTGAACCGGGGGGGGGGATTGGCCCAGGCGAGAGTGCAGGTTTATCCGAGGATTTTTCATCCCACAAAATTCACGGAAGCGTGCACACCATTTGCGTTCCGTGTAGTCTGGGATATCTAAACAAAAGAGAAGGTTAAAGGTTTGCTGTCCACCGAAATTTTGGTTACCCAATTCTATAACTGAACTTGCGATATGGAGACGTTCTTTGAACAGCGCAATTGAAAAGGTATAAGAATTGTAAGTCAGAAATTTAAAGTAATCCTGAGACAGGAAATAATTTAACTGTTTTTTCATATGTTATTAAAAAAAAAAAAAAAAAAACCTAGGGATTTCATATTTTAAGGAAGAAAATTTGACTGCTAATGGAACTACCATTTCAAGTATAAATCTCGAGGACTGAATCTCTCTCGGTCTCACAGATGTACTGTTTCTGCTGCATGCCTTTTCTACAGATACTTTCATGGGCACTGTTCTTTATAATTCCCGCTCTCTTTCAAAACAGTCCGAACACGTGCCGCCACAAACCAACATCCATTTACTGTCCAACTTCAAACTCACAGAACCAACTGCCGTTTTCCGGAACAACCTTCCTTCGTACATATTTCCTGAAAATTACAGTCTACAGAAGTTTAAGTCTAATGTCAACAAATATCTCCTTTCGTCTTCTCAACCTCCAACCAATGCATGATACTAAATACTATACGTTCTAATACCTCTCGTGTTTGGGGTTTTCATTAAAAGAAAAAAAAAAAAAGACTGAATGCTGTATTTAAATTTAGCACCACTGACCACCTGTCCTTTCCGTGTTATGTTAGGAGCCAAAGCAACTTAAGGCTGTTTTTTTTTTTTTTTTTGGTAGTGGTTGGCGCATATGCTTCTGTGGCCATAATGCACCTCCCAAAGTTTTTGCAGTACTTTGATCCAAACCCGAGGCGGGAATCGAACCCGCGACCTTTGGGTTGCCAGGCAGGCACTTTACCCACCCGGCTAGCCCGGTCAGACTTAAGGTTATTTGTTGTTGTTATTCTTTCCTATGGTGCAGGCGCCTGGTATCACAAAGCAAACACAGCAGTCAACAAGAAAAAGCTGGAGTCGATCCACCGATCCATACTATTGACAATAACTAGAGCCTGCTGCACGGTAAGCACCCATGCACTCCAGGTCCTGGCGGGCTCCCTTCCCCTGGATCTGGAAATTGTGCGCTGTGGGCTGCTACACCAACATTCAAAAGGAAGAACCACAACTTATCTAGGCTACACAACAGATCCACAGAAAAGCAAATTCTCAGAAAATAAGAGGTTAACGGAACACCTGCAATCTATCTGGCAAAATAGATGGAATCTTACCACAAAAGGGCAAGTCACCAAAAAATTTATACCCGATGTCAGCAGGGTATATCCTATTTCCCCGTCCTGGTTTTCCCCTGGCTTGCACACCACCTTCCTTCTTACGGGACATGGCTCCTTCAGAGGAAAACTCCACGAGCTGGGAATCTCTGACAACCCGAGCTGTAACTGCGGTTAGGAGGAAACATGGGAACATCTTATCCATGACTGTGACAACTACGAGGACCTCAGATGTCAGCTATATACACGCATCAACTCCTTGCTAAAAAACCGAGAAGAAATAATATTGCAAGAAGAAGATAATTACCGGGCTTTCACCATTTTTTCCCGCGAACTCTTTGAAAGACAAAGATCCCTGCCATATCATCACTAACCTATGAAAACAAAGACGTAACTACCTGAGATGACTGCGAAACTCTGAACTAGTGACCACCTGAAGCAGATACAACACATGAACGCAACAAACTGGACCTGACTTCTGGACTTGGACCTCCACTGGACCGATGCAAAGACGAAGATTGCAACTTGGACTCGGACCCTGAAGATTGCATCTTATGATGCCATACAGCCATATAGTGGCTGTATGGCATCCCTGCCTCCCCTCCTGCCACCCCTCTTTCTCCTCTGGTGGGGCATGGGCATGCCCCACTATTTCAACAGGGGTCATCTTCCCTATAGACCCCTTACTTCCAATTTCCAACCCCTCCAGTCTTCCACCTCCCCTCCCATCTCTTTACAACAGCGCCTGCCCCACACGTACAAATTTAAAACACCAAAATTCATGCCCGAACTATTAGGAAATATTATTACCTCCAGCGCTTATCCCTTATAGCCCCTCTAAGTTGCGTATAATGTACCATCTGTGGCCAAAAGAAAAGAAGAATTTTTATTTTAATGAATTTTTTTTTTTATTATTATTTTATTTTTATTATTATTATTATTTTTATTTATTTATTTCTTTATTTATTTTATTTTTTTTTTAATTTTATTATTTATTTATTTATTTATTTATTTAATTTTATTTTATTTTATTTTTTTTTTTTAAGGTCCTAGCCACTGAAATCTCAGTGGCTAGGACCTTAAATAATAGGTGAATAGGTGGTAGGACCTGCCAGAGCAAACTGTAAGGGAACACCTGGCTGGCCTCCACGTGGCGGAGTACGTAAACGACAGGTCCCATCTGGGGCCTGGCGGCTAACAAGCCAGTGGAACAATGGGCACAACATATTACACAATACATGATCCACACACTTTTAAACCTCTGGCCTTGACAGCGTACTGTCCTCGATACAAAGAACATACGCGGAGATGGGGTAAATCCCTGGTGCCGTTAGACCCAAAAAATACTCTGTTGTTGTTATTTGGTTTTTAGGAGCATTAGCAACTAAGGCCATATTGCTCCGGGATATGCGGTGGTCATTCCCTGACCTTTCCGCATCCTCCGTATTTGGTGGTGACGGGCTCGAACCCCGGTCTAATCAAGAAGCGTGTGCTACGCACTGCTGCTCCTTCCCACCTGGCTACGGAGGCGCCTACGGCCTTAAGGCTGTGAAGTTCAGTATATTGTGTCCGTAACTGCGAGTATTCTTTAGTCTGCTGAACAAAAAATCCTTTTCGTTTACTCACCACTGTGCTTCCCGCGAGAGTTTTATGCTAATGATTTTATAAGTTTACTGAAACAAAGATGAAAGTCAAAGTGATCCTTATTCTAAAACATTTCATAAATGATTTTGTCACTTTTAATAAATGCAAAAATGTTATGAATGTAATGAAATAGCGTTTTGGTGCATATTTTAGTATATTGCCTTCAGCATAAAATATGCATACTGTATTTGCCTATTTTTAGCGCATATTTATTATTATTATTATAATTAGCCATATGGTACAAGGAAGCCTGCGGCTTTTGCTGCACCAGCCAAAAAAAAAAAAAAAAAAAATTCTGAGTTACCCCTGAGAGAGAGAGAGAGAGAGAGAGAGAGAGAGAGAGAGAGAGAGAGAGAGAGAGAGAGAGAGGTCAGAAACAGAAGGGAATCACCAAGAAAGAGAAGAATGATGATATCCAACTCAGGACCTTGGGTGTGTCAAGCCCATACTCACCAGATGTGAGCCCCTGGGGGGAATATTATTCGATATCCAGTAATTATACTTGAAACTATTTTAACAGTTGTACTAAATAATATTCCCTCACTAACCAAGGTCAACAGATCGACTCCTCAGCAACTTTTTTTTACAAATTCTGTTATAAAAACAGGCTAATTGTAATTTAAATAAAACAAGCAGCGCCGTTTATAACGTCCTAACTTAGAAATAAAAACATCTATACAAGGAAATAGTAATCACAGAAGTCCTTTTAATAATTTTTACTAATAAATAACAATTATATTAGTTGTTATAATTAACAACTTATTTTTTTTAGTTGGAAGTAATCTAAAATAATGTGAACTTGACGAGAAAAAAAATTTCAGGGATGCTTTCATCGGTCCTCTCTCCAGGGCCGACCGCAAAATTTGTGGACTCTGTTCAAGAATTATTTGGGGGCCATGGGGTTCTGTACAAAATGTATATGGGGTGTTTTTGTAATAGTGATTTTTTTTTTTTTTTTTTTAATTTTTCAAATATTTAGACCATTTTAGCGCGGGACCCTGTTCGACAGAATCGACTGACCGGCCCTGCCTCTCCCTCTCAAAATCCTCCGAGTCAAAGATTTTGTAAAGGTGACAGCTCTAACAATACTAAACGACCATCACCCTGCACATTATGACCACTCTGCTTACTGTGGGCTTGAATTGGTGAAACCACGCGAATCTCTTCTGTCATTTTTTTTTTTTTTTTTTTTTTTTTTTATATGAAAACCCCAAACACGAAAGGTATCAATACCTATAGTACTTAGTACTGTGCATGGGTTGAAGGAGAAGTATGGGGGGGGGGGGATGCCGGAAACTTTGCTCTAGAGACTAAACATGGGTTTCACCACTGCAAGCCTCCTGCGCGTAAACGTTTTTATAACTAGCATCATGGCATTATCCAATACTGTACAGGCAGTTTTCGCTTTACGAGTTTTTTTTCCCCGAGTATCAAATCAACAAAATCGAAAATATGAACATTAATTGCAAAAAATGAAATGTTAAACATTCATAAATACCGCATTCCAAACCACGTGCTATACAATACACTCCGATTTACGATATTAATCGGTTCCAGAGACACAATACCGTAATGTGTACCCAATAACACATTCTTTTTTGGTAATTCGTTTCAAGATCTCGGAAGTTGAAATTTTCGCTGTACATGTATAACTAAGCTGTATATCTCTCTAAATATGTCATTTTGAAGATCACAAGCGTGACCTTATAAAAGGTCGTAAGGGTGGTTTGTAAATTGTATTATTATTATTATTAGCCAAATGGTGCAAGGAAGCCTGGGGCTTATGCTGCACCAACAAAAAAAGAAAAAAAAATTTCTGAATTACTCAGAGAGAGAGAGAGAGAGAGAGAGAGAGAGAGAGAGAGAGAGAGAGAGAGAGAGAGAGAGAGAGAGAGAAGAATGATGATATCCAGCTCAGGACCCTGGGTGTGCCAAGCCCCATACCATTAGTTACCAATTCAAATCATTAAAATGCACTGCACTTTCATCGTTATCATATGTTCCGTTATAACAATCAATTTTGAACGCCTTGTGATATTTTTCTAAAGCACATTTCTGGAGGTCACGACCATAAAACAATTTGCACTTTTCGGTTTACTGGACTTTTCTGTTAGTGCAAGCAAAATCTTCTCACATTTGCGAAAATACCGATAGCTGGAATTGTGTGGTTTTTTTTACGTTATTATGGTGAAATGTGCTTCTCCTTTACTGAAATCGTCAATCGTATAAAAAAACAAAAATTTTCAGAATCTTCTCTTCATTCCTTTTTTTATTTATTTAAGCTTCGTAACTTGTTGCTCCACGCGAATCGTGTTAGTTGCAATATGTGTGTGCCGTTAAAAAATGCTTGTGCACGCTATTGAAATTTATAAAGAAAAGAGAATATTATCTTGGAAATAACGCCTCTTGAAACATTTCTGAAGAAGACGACTCCTTGTGCAACAAACAGCGAGTGCCGAACCAATGATGAGTGATCAACGAGTGTGCATTTAGTCGATGATGACGAAGAATAAACATTCTTTAACATTTGTAAGTCGTAAATAATCTCTATTATTATAATTTGCTTGATTTTACAGGCTACGTTTTCATTTCTTTCGATAAATCAATCATTGTTTAACAAACTAATTAGTTAACTAATTTCATTGTTGATAACGTAACCCCCATTTTTAACACTGTCTATGGGAAATAAATTCCCGCTTTATGAGCGCGCTAGGAACGATTAACTCGTAAAGTCCAGAACTACCTGTATTTACATTTCTTAAGCTGGCCTGTGAAACCCGTTAAAAAAGGCTTTCACAGGTCGCCGCTACGTAGTCCACTGTACCAAAAGGATTGGTAACTTCCTGAGAGGTAGACCAGCAAGTTTTACTTCATCTTTTGGGGCCTCCGTAGCCAGGTGGGCAGGAGAAGTAGTGCGTAGCACACTCTTCTCGATTAGACTGGGGTTCGAGCCCGTGTCCACCAAATACGGACGATGCGGAAGGGTCAGGAAATGACCACCGCATATTCCCGGAGCAATATGGCCTTAGTTGCTAATGCTCCTAAAAACCAAATAACAACTTCATCTAATGAAACAAAACTTATGTGGAAAGAGATCGTATCGCGTACCTCTCAAAAACATACTTTGTTATTTGGTTTTTTTTTTTTTAGGAGCATTAGCAACTAAGGCCATATTGCTCCGGGAATATGAAGTGGTCAATCCCTGACCTTTCCGCATCCTCCATATTTGGTGGCTCATGGGCTCGAACCCCAGTCTAATCAAGAAGCATGTGCTACACACTGCTGCTCCTGCCCACGAAGGCGCCTCAAAAACATATGTGGGCTAAGTTCCACTCCCAACAAAACCATTTCCAACTACACCTTCCCCAGCTTCACTTTTTCCAACAGAATCTTCATTATTGGTTGCCTCAACTACCACTCATTTCATTTACTCTAAATTAATCTCCCCAAGATGACACTGCAATTATTAAGCTTTCTCCTTTTTTTTTTTTAATTCCTTCTCCCTAAATATCTCATCCCGTCAAATTCATCCATTAACATTCTCCAAACTTTAGAAATTACTCAACTTTCTGATTTCATATCTTTGAAACTAATGGAGAAAGCAAATGAATATAAAACACCATTATGCCTGGCATTTGTGGATTATGAAAAAGCATTTGACTCCATACAGCATAAGGCAATGTTTCGGGCACTGGAAAGACAAGGCATTGATACCCCATATATTACGATTTTGAAGAAAATATATGAGAATGCTACCTCCTTTATTAGGCTAGACAAAGGCAGTAGGAAATTTAAAATTGAGAAAGGAGTTCAACACGGAGACACAATATCTCCGAAGCTGTTTACTGCTGCCCTTGAGGAAGCTTTCAGAAGATTAGACTGGTCGCAGAAAGGAGTAAATGTGAACGGAGAGTACCTAAACCATTTACGATTTGCAGATGACATTGTGGTCATAAGCCATGATCCCAAAGAATTAGAGGAAAATCTTAATCAATTATGCACAGCTAGTAAGGATTTTGGACTAAAGATGAATATGGCTAAAACAAAAGTAATGATGAACAAGTATGTCACAGAAAGGGACATAATGATTGAAGGAGCAGTAATTGAAAATGTGGAGTCATATACTTATCTGGGACAAGTTATTAGCTGTAATAATGATAAATGGCTGGAAGTCAAGAGAAGAATAAATTTTGGATGGATAGCATTCAGAAAATATAGTCACATACTGAAGAGCAATATCCCAGTTTGTCTGAAACTGTAAAATAATGAACCAATGTATACTCCCCACCATGACTTATGGAAGTGAAACTTGGGCACTCACCAAAAGAATGAAAAATGGAACGAATCATACTGGGAATCAGACTGTTAGATAAGAAGAGAAACACATGGATTAGGCAACAAACTCAAGTAAAGGACATTCAGACTAAAGCGCATTTTGGGGCTAGAGCCTCAAGCTGCGAACAAATTTAGACTATGTATATAAAGTGCTTAGCATCATAATACACAGCCATTTACCTAAAAGCAATAACCTAAAACGATGCCACCTTAAAAATTTTCTGTTTATTCAGAAATGGCTGTGTATTATGATGCTAAGCACTTTATATACATAGTGTAAAGGACATTCTTATCAAAACTAAAGAACTAAAATGGTCTTCGGCAGGACACATAGCCCGAAGACATGATGACAGATGGACTAAGAAAATGGAATAGAATGGATGGACTAAGAATAACAGAATGGTATCCAAGAGGAGCTAGAAGAAAACCTGGAAGACAAAGGCGGAGATGGATAGATGAAATTCATGAGTTTGTGGGTAGTAAATGGATGGCCAGTGCTCAAAACAGAAGGAACTGGAAAGTTGCTGGAGAGGCCTTCATCCTGCAGTGGATTGAAAATGGCTGATGATGATCTTTGAAACATCACTTTCGCCAATCTAAATTTCCTGTCAACTTTTCTTGGTGATACTTCACAACTCCGGCCAGCTCCAATTTTCTAATTGCACAGACACATATGGTACAGATTTAATGAGATAATCAGCATGAATTTTATTCCTCTTTTCCTTAGATGGAATACAGTTTAAAATCACCTGATCCTAATGTTTGCACAGGTGGTAGCAAATTATTCTTGTATAGCAGAAATTCTTTTATTCTCCATTCAATCCTAATATCTCATCTTTACTTATGCCTTACTTTTTTCAGCAAATGTGCTAGTGCTGTTCAAGGTAAGAATCCATCAATTTCTCAAAAATTTTGAGAAACTGAATCTCCCCACATACATTATTAAAATAAAAGTGCCATAATATCACAAATCAATAAAGATTGCATGGTTTGAGTTGACTGTGGCCCCAGCCCGACTGCTAAATACAGTTAATGATAGTATTCATTGATAATCTGATCAGCTGCCGGCTCTCCTTAGCTCTTTGGTCATGCTGGGGTATAACCAGAATGGTTATACTCCAGCATGACCAAAGTAATTTTAAGTAATTTTAATTGTTTAAAGATAAATTCAGTTGGCAGTGCTTAAAATTTACTGAAACGTGTTTCTCCAAAACTGCTCAACCGTATAGCAAAATTCAGAACCTCTTGATTTTCAAAGGAGGCAAAATTTAAAGAGTTTACTATTTCGTGTAGATTACATACTATAATTTTAAAAATCACCACATTAGACAATTATGGAAGGTAATAATATCAATCTGATTATCAGTAAGGGTTCATCAAATATTAAGAATCTTCAAGTATAGAAGCCATTTATAAGCAGTTAAAGAAACATCTACTGGAAAAAGAAAACAGGTAAGGGGTTTTCATTTGCACAAAAAAGGATTATGGTGCTCTTAGGTCATCTTTTATGTTCTTTTCAGTGGGGCCAAATAGTAATTTTTAACATATGCAAGTGCTGAATAGGAAATACTTATGAAAGTAATTCTGGAAGCTAATAGGTTTTTTATACCATTAAAAAAGTACTGTTCCAAAGTACAAATCAAATGACTGTCAAAAGAAATGGATGACCTTTGGCTACTCCAAATACTACAGTAAATATAAATTATTCAGGATGATTAGGCACAAGAGGTCCCTAGCTAAGTGAAAGTAGTAACAAGGAATTCCTTGTTTTGATAGCAGCAAAAATGTAAAAAAACAAATAAACACATAGGGTCCACTAGATACCTACAGTAACAGTCTCAACAACCCCTGGCTGCTAAGCTGAACAAATATTTTGCTTTACATTCACATGTGTGGAAGTTCTTAAATTTGCAGTTACCAATGGCCTAGCTGATATTAAACTGGATAATTTTATAATGGAAAAGAGACTGGAAGCAAATTATAATTAAAGGTGAATTTAAACAACAAGGCACCAAAAGCTGATGTAATTTATTAAATATACTAAAATTTATCCCAATAAAGGAAACAACAAAGGAGGTCATCAAACCGTTAACTATTACAATGAAAGCATCCTAAGATTCTGGTAAAGTGCTTATATATTGGAAATAGTCTCTATTCACAAAATGTAGCTCAAAGGGGAAAAATCAATAATACTCACTTAATTTTTATTTCTCTACCAAAAGTGGCAGCCAAGGACTGAAAAATGATTAAAATGTCCATACAGACAAACTACCTCTGCAGACAAAACTTTTGGAAAAAATTTATTAAAACACCAGTTTAATGCAGTTTTTTTATTTAAAAAAAAAAAAAATTAATGTACAAGTATTGTAGCATTCTAAAGCAAACTTCTTACACACCTAATTTCAACAGATATAATTAATGCAATGAACCTGCCAAACTATGTACCCTAAACAACTGTCTAATTTGTCTAGGCATAAATTTGGCCTTGTGGACAGCAGTAATCCTAGAGTAATGTACTAATTGGGTAACACCTAACTCAAGTTAGCTGAACAGTGTTGCTAGGAGAGCTGATCAGGTTCAATTTCAAAACTTTGCCAGATAAGATTATTCCATTATACAAATTAATGGCTTTATATAAATCACTGATAAATCATGTGAGTTATATAAATTAATATTTGAAAACCAAGCATCTGTCGGAGTGACCTGATTGATGTGTTTACAACTTTTTAATTGGTTGAGAAAAAATTAAATGCCAGGGGTACCTTTATATTTAATCATATAATACATATATAAACTGAAAGGGAACAACTGTAAAATAGATATCCAAAAATTTTCTTTTAATCAAAGAATAAAGGATAATTTAGAATAAGTTCTAAATCTTATGGAAGTTTATCGAAATTTAAAGAGGGACTAGGCAAATATCTGAAAGAATAGGTAAATGAAGTAAGATAACATTAGTTATGCTATCTAAAAACCATACTAAAGATAGTATGTTTTTTTGTATGAGTCATGTTACATACATTTTGTTCCTTGCATCATTTTTCCAAAATACGAATAATATCTGACATTGTGGTGTGTGTGTGTGTGTGTATATATATATATATATATATATATATATATATATATATAAATAATGGCTTAAAAGTTAAGATAAAATAACATGAAATAAGACAAAAATAAATAAATAAATATTAAGATATCATTAGAGGCACATCCTCCACATGATTCCCAGATATATCCGATAATTAAAAATATCAAAGTAAAACATAAGCCAGTAGTATGGCAAAAACTGTAGAGCGAAATAACGTAAAATAAACAACGGTTTATTTTACGTTATTTTTATGTTGATTTTCACTCTACAGTTTTTGCCATACTACTGGCTTATGTTTTATTTTATTTTGTTTTTAATTATCAGATATATATATATATATATAAACAGAAGCATGTCATAAACAGAAGCATGTCAAATCTGATAAAGCATTAAGTACACAGGTTCACCCGATATTACACGCAATAGTAATATTTATAGTGTGATATAATCCACATATCGACATGTTAACTATATTGCATTGTTTTACACAGAAACATTTTTGCAATACTGAATTGCAAAAATGTAAGCATGTAGTACTATGTCCAATGACAAAAAAAAAAAAAATGATCTAGTGAAACATTTATTAATGGTGCCAGCCTGGAGCCTGAGTATAAATATACCTCCTTGCCACATTGGGTATGTGGCAAGGAGGGCCCAAGTATTTTATCGATGATTTATCAAACATTTACTTTTAGAAGTAGGAGATCATAATACTATTGTATAAGGTAATTTCAAGACCATGATGGAATACTGTGTCCAGGTAAGAAAAATACAGTAGAAAGTCAATTATCTGAACTAATTGGGACCAAGGTCGATTTGATTAATCAAACAGTTTGGATAATCAAACATACATGAGAATACCCAGTTTAAACGAAACAAAGTGTAATTAGGCCTACAATTAAATTATAGTATGCAAGGTTATTACTACTGTATTTTGAAATATGAAATATTATAAAAAAATAATTGATTTAGGAAATGGTTTGTAAATAATAACCAAAACGTTCTGAAGAAACAACGTATATATTTATTTTGAACTTACTGAATTGTTTTTCTTGGTTTCAACTATAAATCACACTTTTTTTTTACATAAACAGAAATGAACAAACTCAAGTAATTGCACAGAAATAATCTTGAGAAGATTTATTTTTTTAAAAAATGTAATCTTGAAATTTTCTTTGAACCATGCTAAATTGTCTTTTTTTTTTGTGGCGAGGTCTCTCATCCTCTTTAATAGCAGTATCTCCGTAGAACTGCATTCAGACTGTTGCTCATACCATGGGCACTGCAGTGAGGGCTTCTGCATGAGTGGGCTCGCTTCCTCTTCATCATCAGAATCACCTTGGTTAAAGTCGGGACATTCTTCATCCTGGACTAATGCAACAACTTCTTTGGTTAAAATATGATAACCAGGATCATCAACATCGTTGTTTAGCCATGCCTCTGCATCATCTAGCCCACACTCGGAAAATTTGGGAATCCCTTGAAATAAAGTTACAATACGCTATGTCTTCATTCAAATCTTACACATATGTGACCATCTCTTTGGCAACACCTGAAAGTTTATGCCATGCCTTCTTCAGATTTTCCTCCGACAACCTGTTCCAGGCATCTGCTAGCGTGTATGTAGCAACAATCCTTAATGTTCAGCTTCTTTGAAAACTCAACCATGCTCTCTTCATCTCCCTCGAATAAGTTACTTACAATGGTGGTAGAGACTGACAGTCTGGGGAAATTCAAATGTGAGCTGGATAATTACCTAAGGGAGGAGGGAAATGCATAGGTTGTCCATTTCCTTTTTTCTTATTAATTTTTATTTTTATTATTTTTTAATTTTATTATTATTAATTTGTTTTTATTTTTATTTTATTTATTATTATTTTTTTTATTTTATTTATTTTTTTTTTTTGGCTGGATCAGCATAAGCCATAGGCTTCCTTGCACCATGTGGTTATTACTAATACTCTAGTAACAGCTTGTGACACAAGACTTGTTTTTCGTACATCTTTTTAAGTTTTTCTATAACACCTTGACCCATTGGCTGCAGCAGGGCTGTAACATTTGGCGGTAAAAACCTGACAATGAAGTTCTCATCAACTGATTTCAGTTTTTCAAGAAGAGGGTAGCATGGTGTGGTGCATTATCGATAATAAGCAAAAGTTTTATTATTATTATTATTATTATTATTAGCTATATGGTGCAAGGAAGCATGAGGCTTATGCTGCACCAGCCAAAAAAAAAAAAAATCCTGAATTACCCTGAGAGAGAGCGAGAAAAGTAGAAGGGAATCGCCAAGAAAGAGAAGAATGATGATATTCAGCTCAGGACCCTGGCTTTACCCTCATTTTTTCAATGCCGCTTCACACTTGGAATAAAATCTTGACTAAACCAATCCAAAAACACAAAGGAGCAGCAGTATTAAAATTAAAAAGCAAAATGTCCCAGTATTTCATTTTGAAATATTCACAAACAAAAACTCAAACATTGAACGATTACAAACAAAATGCCTGCAATAACCTCACATTGCAGCAGACTGAGTGAAAGCTAACTACCCCACACCATACTCCTGTGCTCACAACAGTACAACAGACAATGACGCATCAAGGTCATGGGAGACTGTCCTGGGTCGACACAGTAGCTAAAGCCAACATTTGATTTTTAAATCCTGTAATGACAAATTAAGATTTTTTCTATGCTATTCTGATATATCTTCGAATAAATAATTAGAAATGAATGCATTAAGCGGCAGGAGTAATATTTTGGCATAACAACCAGTGCACTAAAAGTAGATACCGTAATTTTAATTTGGTGCAGCAGTGGTTCGGATAATTGACATTCTACTGTAATGGTATTTGCCATGTAGCACAAGGAAGTCACAGGCTTCCTTGCACTATATGGCAAATTTTATTACAATACAGATATATAAATGGCACTAAAAAAAAAAAAAAAAAAAAAAAAAAAAGATATACAAATACAGGTATCCAAATTGCACTAAAAAATACCAAGCTTCTTGAAAGGGTCCAAAGACAGGCAGTATTCCTGGTGGCAAATGGATGCCCACATAAGGAAAAACTTTGAATATTTGGGCTGCAGAGCACAGAAATTTGACACCTTAAAAAAATTTGGTTGAGTGCGATTGAGGAGTACAAATAAAATTAATGAAAGTGAAATTGTCATTGTTATAAATTGTCTAACAGGGAGCTGAACGATTTTGTGATAAATGGGATGAAATTGTATGAAAAAAAAAAAAAAAAAAAAAATTACCTTGGTCGGATACAAACATATTAAAGGAGGCAGCAAAAGAGCTGGCAAATATGTAGCCATGATTATGAGAGCATCCTTAAATTTAGGGGAATGTGTGGACAGATGCCTCTTCACAGATGTGCAAATATATCCTCAATTCACAAAGGAGATCAAAGTGCAGGACTGACTAGACAGGAATGCATTTATACTGCAGTCACAGCATAGATTTGATAAGGGATACTGTTGTCTGACCTCCTGATTGGAATGCAAAGAAAGAAAGAAAATAGCATTAGTAGCACATATGATGCAAGAAAGCAGGTTTATAGAGCATCAGCTAAAAAAAAAAAAAAAAAATACCCTTCCCATTTCACCAATCCATTCACTCCAAATGTTTGTCTAGTTCTGCCTTGAACTTATTTAAGTTGCTAACCTCCACTACAACAGATGGAAGTTTGTTCCAACTATCAACCACCTGCTGGCTAAAGGAGAATTTCCACACATCTATTCTACAATTGTCTTTCCTCAATTTGAATTTATGCTCCCTCAGGTGAGTAATCTGAGCAAGAGGAAGAGCCCCATTAGTATTGAGCTTGCTCAATCATTGAACATTAAGCTCAAGCCTTATACACCTCATTTAGATCACCTTGCAGGTGCCTAGTCTCCAGAAGCCGCAATTTTCAGAACAAACCTTTCTTGGTAGCACCAAGAAAGGTTTAAATGAGATGATATTGTATGAAAAACTGTTGAAGCTAAATGTAAAAAAAAAAAATTCACCTTGGTTGGATGGGACCTATACAAACATATTAAAGGAAGCAAAAAAAAAAAGAGCTAGCAAATATGTAGCCATGATTATGAGAGAATCCTTAAATTCAGGGGAAGTCCCTGTGGACAGATGCCTCTTCACAGATGAGTTTGTTCCACTCACCAATCTCATTGCCCTTCTCTGTACTTGTTCAAGCAGATCTACATCTTTCATAAAATGAGGCCTCCAGACCTGTATACAGTATTCAAGTACTCAAGGTATGGCCTGGCCATTGCCTCATACAAGGTGAAAATCACCCCCTTATCCCTGCTAGCAAAATTCCTGTATATCATTGACAAGATACCACGAGCTACTCTTGCAGCCTTTGTGCACTATTCAGAAAACTTCATATCTGACTGCACAATTATCCCCAGATCCTTTTCATTCTCCACTACCCAGAGTGTAGCACCACCCAATTGATATGTTACTCTGGGGTTACTGCTACCCATATGCAGTACTTTACATCTGTCAATGTTAAATTCAGTTGCCACCTCTCAGCCCATCTGCTCTACTTTTCCAGATTCTGTTGCAGTAGCGTACTATCATTACTGTCATTAACAACCCTGCCAACTTTCGTATCGTCTGCAAACTTAGACATTAGCCCTGATATACCTTCATCAATATCACTGATAAATACTGAAAACAACAATGGACCCAACACTGACTCCTGGGGAACTCTACTAATAACATTAGTTCATGAAGAGCAGTGTCCATTGATAACCACTCTGTCTTCTCCCACCCAAACATCCTTTTATCCATTGTAGCAATCTGCCCTTAATGCCATACTGCTCATCTGCTCTACTTTTCCAGATCCTGTTGCAGTAGCGTACTATCATTACTGTCATTACAACCCTGCCAACTTTCGTATCGTCTGCAAACTTAGACATTAGCCCTGATATACCTTCATCAATATCACTGATAAATACCGAAAACAACAATGGACCCAACACTGACTCCTGGGGAACTCTACTAATAACATTAGTTCATGAAGAGCAGTGTCCATTGATAACCACTCTCTGTCTTCTCCCAGTCAACCATCCTTTTATCCATTGTAGCAATCTGCCCTTAATGCCATACTGCTCCGATTTGCATAGTAGTCTTCTCATGTGCCACAGTATCTAAAACTTTCCTAAAATATATGACTTTCCTAAAATAAACCCAAAGTATATGACATCAAAATTATTCTTCACATCCAGTTCCTTTGTGACCACATCATAGTATCCAATCAAATTTGTTAAACAAGACTTCCCCTTAACAAATCTATGCTGTGTCTGAACTATAACTGCAATCTTGTCTAGATGATCCTGCATCGCTTCCTTGACAAGTGACTAAATTATTATTTTAAGTGGAACAGAAATTAGACTAACAAGTCTGTAATTACACTTGTCACACTTTGATCCCTCTTTGTGAATTGGGGACACATTTGCACATTGCCAGTTCATGGGGACCTACCTTGAGTCCAAGGAAACTCTTATAATTATGGCTAAGGGTTTGCTTACTTCCTTTGCTACCTCCTATAATATAACTGGATAGATTCCATTCACCCCAGGTGCCTTCCTTATGTTTAACTTCAACAATTTCTCCTCCACTTTGCTCTAAGTTATTACAAAACCACTTAGCTTCCTGTTAGAGTTTGATAAACCTCTGGCATTCTCCTCCTTGAATAACTCCTCATGTGTGAATGTAGATGCAAAATACTCATTCAGTATATCAGCTAACTGAGCATGATCATCAATAGTCAAACCATCTATGTTAAGTGGACCAATCTGATTCATTCCTTTGCTTCTAGAGTTTACATAAGTAAAGAACTCTTTGCTGTTTTATACAGAGAAAAAAAAGGAAGTAAATGAAAAAAAAATAATAATTCTGACATCAT
The DNA here is from genome assembly GCF_048544385.1 of Mastigoproctus giganteus. Taxonomy (NCBI): domain Eukaryota; kingdom Metazoa; phylum Arthropoda; class Arachnida; order Uropygi; family Thelyphonidae; genus Mastigoproctus; species Mastigoproctus giganteus. The sequence continues at coordinate 3,401,388 of NC_143578.1, read as the reverse complement.
ATATTTGGATTTTAGAAAAGCTTTTAATACTGTGGCACACAAAAGATTGTTATACAAATTGTAGCAATATGGCATAAAGGGCAAGTTGTTTCCATGGACTCCAGGGTAATTCAATTTTTTTTTTTTTTTTTTTGGCTAGTGCAGCATAAGCCTCAGGCTTCCTTGCACAATATGGCTAATATTAATAAAGGGACAGTTCAGTGGGAGAAGATGGTTCAGGGAAACAATCACAGAAACTACTAAGCTTTTCATAACAACTAAGAAATACTGTTCAAGGCTTAGAGCTAAATGGATGTCTGATTAAAGAACTCTTTGCTGTTTCGCCAACGACTGATGTCTTCCATCTGTTGCTGTGGAAATTGATAGCTTAAATAAATTCAAGGCAGAACTAGACAAACATTTGGAATGAATGGAATCAGTGAAATGGGAAGGGGATTTTTTTTTTTTTTTTTGGCTGATGTGGTATAAGCTTGCTTTCTTGCATCATGTGCCTCTATTAATGCTAATGTCAGATGAACTGATTAGACTTGTGGCAGAGAAGAAAAATGCATAAATTATAACATATATAGAAGACTATAGTAGATATAAAGTAGTGTGTAAGCAAGTCACAAAGGAGTTAAGCAAGCTGTAACTGGTTACAAGAAGTAGTCTCTGGCAAAGAATAGCAAGAAAATCAGCAAAGACTACCATGTTTATATTAACAGTAGAAGGAAGGGGTTAAATCACATTGGTCCACCTATGTCAATGATTTGACTGTTGATGAGCCTGCTAAGGATACTGATAAACTGAATAGGTATTCTTCATTTACATTCAAACATAAGGAATTCTTTAGAGACAGGGATACCAGAAATTTATCAAATGTTAACAGGGAGCTAAATGATTTTGTGATAACTGAGAGGGAAATGAAAGAGAAATTGTTGAAGCTAAAAATAAAAAAAAAAGGTGTCTGCAGTGGATGGGATCTATCAAATTATATTAAGGGGAAGGATAATCAAACCCTTAGCAATAATTATGAGAGCATCTTCAGGGGAGATCCCTATGGATTGGAGATGCAGGAATGTATCTAATTCACAAAGGGGTGATCAAAAGGCAACTTGATTAATTACAAACCAGTTGGCTTAACTTCTGTTCAGGGGAAAATAATTGGGTCACTGGTTAAAAAAGTAATGCAGGACCATCTAGAATGGAATGCAATTATATTGCAGTCACAGCATGGATTTGTTAAGAGGTGATCTTGTCTCATCATATTTCAAGATTACTGATGCAAAGGATACTCTTACTATAAGACCATGTCTGCAAATTTCATCAACTGGAAAATAGGCACCTGCAAAGAGAACTGACAGGAGTGCTGATGGCATTCACTCTTTTTTCAGACAAAAAACATTAACAGGGGAATCCAAATTTAAACTGAAAAAGAATGGTTGAAGGACAGATGTGCAAAAACTTGCTATCAGTCAGAGAGTGACTATTGAAACAAATTTGCATCTGGTTATGAAAATGGGTGGTTTGAATAAATTTAAAGAAGGATCAAACAAATTGTTCCTAGATATGTATAGATGAAATGGGTGGGTAGTTATTTATTTTTAATTTCTTTTGGCTCATGCTACACAAGCTTGTTTTCTTGAATCATTTGTTCCCTACTAATAAAAAAAAAAAAAATACTAAATGATAGGCATCAAGGTGCAGCTTCAATAAGAACTAGATTAATTATTAAATTAGTCTGGAAACTGGCAGGTACAATATTAGGAAGTGCAAGATTCTACATTTGGGTAATAGCAATTGCAGATTATCTTATTACTTGGGAAGCAGCAAACTTAACAATGAAAATGATTTGGGAGTAAACATGTGATCCAACATGAAGATCTCTGAAGAGTGTAGAGAAATCTTAATTCGACAGGCAGGTAGAACAGCACATGCTGTTTTAGCTGTGGTGTACCGGAATTTTGCTAGTACTAGTAGGGATAAAAAGGTGATTATTCCATTCCTTAGTTAAGCTATGGCCTAAGTATTATATACAGCAGTGTTTTCAACCTTTTTTTTGAATTACAAACTTTGGAATGGGTAAGAAAGTGGAAAAACACTGTATATGGGCTTCTGGTGGAACCCAAAGTCTGTATTAACTTCTTTTCATTCATTTGCATTCAACAGTTTGTATTGAAAATGATTGAATGAAAACTGCCTTAATGATTAAGAACAAAACAATTCAAATTACTTATGTAACAAGAATTTTAGTACAGATGTACAGAATATGAAGCGTAACACCAGTTACATGAAACAATTGGAATCGAGGGAATTTCAGATAGATAGTGTCTTGCATAATCAATTCTGCATGCATCTATCTATATATAAAAGGGAGGTAACAAAACAAAAAAAAAAAAAAAAAAAGAAGAAGAAAATTACAGTAATTTACATTTATTATTATGCATTATATACTTTAATACAGCTTAAATATAACTGCCAATTCTCTGTCAGTCTTCTTTTTCCTGTTTCAAGGTGAAACATGAACTGATTCTCATTCAACAGTTCTTGCAATTTGGCCAATTTAATAATCTGAAGGGGATTTAAATGTTTAACTGGCTGCTGGTTTCCATGGTATGTATTCATCATAATGTTCTCTTAGTTTTCAAATTCCATCAAATTCAGATTATTTCAATGTAAACAGTATTTCCTCATCTGTAAATAAGTGATAACTTGAACTGTTACAAAAACAATATACAGTATAGCTAATGAGCAGCTCACACTTTGTCTTGTCCAATTTTGTGCATTGCTTTTAAATGTCCAAAGAATGCATTAAAGTTGACAGAAATGTAGAAATTACTGAGTTATTTGATTGAGGCAAAGGCCTTGAATGGTTTGAGCAGGCTCAATTGCTGATGGGATACTTCCTCTTGCTCACATTACAAACCTGCGGGGCATAAACTCAAGTTGTGGAAAGACAGTTGTAGAATAGATGAGTGGAAATTTGCCTTTAGCCAGCAGGTAGTTGTTTGCTGGAACAAACAAACTTCCATCAGTCATTGTGCAAGTTGATAGCTTAAATAAATTCAAGGAAGAAGTGGACAAACTTTTGGAGTGAATGGATGGAGGAAATGGGAAGTTTTTTTTTTTTTTTTTTTTTTGGCTGATGCTGTATAAGCTTGCTTTCTTACATCATATGCCTCTGCTAATGAAGCTCCTGTTCATGGAAAGTTAAATCAGGGGAATATACATATTTAAATCAAAGGGAATACTGAAATGAAAACCACAAAAGTTAAATAAAAGCTGTATTTCACAAACAAAAAGGAAAATAAGCATATCAATCTTCAACGTAATTCTCACTACATTTTTCAAAGTCCCTCCAATGCTGCACTACTGTCTGGTTGAGGGACAGCACATCACAACATTTATATTTCAACTAAACTTCCTTTAACTGGCTCAGAAGCACATAAAAATATGTGGCTCATCACTTTCTCCTTGTTTCATAATCATTCTTTATGATCCCAGAATACAGCGAATTAATTTTCCAAGACTTTCTTCAGTCAAAATGAACCTGTATGGTGCCACTCAACTTGACGCTGGTGTGAAATGGAACAGTGCACCCAGGATTCATTTCTGGTTATGTATCCCAAGCAGCCTATAGTGCTCACAGCATCACAAAGTACAACTAACTACAACAAATAAATTTCATGTTTATACTTTGGGACAACCATGTGGTCAGAGGCATTCACAGAACGCAACAGCATCATGTTTAGTAGTCACATGATGCTTTGACCATGGTTATTCAGACAGAGGTGAAAGTCATTTTTGTACAACTTCTATTCGAACATACAGCAACCTGAGAACCAACAAAGAAATGTGGTTCAAGGCTTAGACCTATGGTTGTCAGATGAATTATTGAGACATGTGCCAGTTAAGAAAAATGCATGTATGATATAAATTATCAGGTGGTACAGAAGCCTATGGTACATATAAATTAGTCTGTAATCAAGTCACAGATGATGTTAGGCAAGCTAGTGCAGATTATGAAAAGTCTCTGGCAAAGAATGCATACAGCAGCAGGAAAGACTTCTATGCTTAGCATTAGTAGAGGCATATGATGCAAGAAAGCAAGCTTATGCAGCATCACCCAAAAAAAAAAAAAAAACACTTCCATTTCACCCCTCCGTTCGTTCAAAATACCTGTCCAGCTGAGCTTTAAATTTATTTAGACTATCAACTTCCACAACAAGGGATGGAAGTCTGTCCCACCAACCAACCACCCACTGGCTAAAGGCAAATTTCTGCACATCTATCCTACATCTGTCTTTCTTCAATCTGAATTTATGCCCTCTCAGGTGATTATTCTGAACAAGAGGAAGAATCCCATCGGCATTGAGCATTCTCAAACCATTCAAGGCTTTGTACACCTCTATCAGATCATCTCGCAGGTGCCTAGTCTCCAGACACTAATTTGCAAAACTTAAGCCTTTCTTCATAAGAGCAATCCTTTGTTCCATTCACTAATCTTGTTGCCCTTCTCTGTACTCGTTCCAGCAACTCTATATCCTTCTTGAAATGAGGCCTCCAGACCATTGCCTTATACAAGGGAATAATCACCTCCTTATCCCTGCTAGAAAAATTCCTGTATATCATTCACAAGACACCATGAGCTACTCTTGCAGCCCATCTGCACTGCTCAGAGAACTTCATATCTGCCTGCACAATTAGCCTCTGGTCCTCTTCATTCTCTACCACTGTCAGTGTAGTACTACATAGTTGATATGTTGCTCTGAGGTTGCTGTTTCCCCATATGTAGTACTTTACATTTGTCAATGTTAAACTTCATTTGCCACCTCTCAGCCCATCCTTTCCAGATCCTGTTGCAGCAGCATGGCGTCAGTAGTGTCCTTAACAACCCTGCCAACCTTTGTATCGTCTGCAAACTTGGACATTAAGCTTGATATACCATCATCAATATCATTTATAAATATAGAAAACAATAATGGACCCAACACTGAACCCTGAGGGACTCCACTAATAACATTAGTCCACAATGAGCAGTGTCAATTGATTACCATTCTCTGTCTTCTCCCCCTCAACCATCCCTTTATCCATAGCAGCAATTTGCCTCCAATGCCACACTGCTCCAATTTGTGAAGCAGTCTTCCATGTGCAACAGTATCTAAAACCTTTCTAAGATCCAAATATATAATACCAAAGTTATTACCTGCATCCAGTTCCTTTGTGACAACATCATAGTATCCAATCAAATTGATCAGACAAGACTTTCCCTTAACAAAACCATGCTGTTTCCGAGCTATAACTGAAGTCTTGTCTAGATGATCCTGCAGTGCTTCTTTAACCAGTGCCTCCATTAATTTTCCTGGAACAGAAGTTAAAGTCACAGGTCTATAATTACGTGTGTCAGCCTTTGATCCTCCTTTGTGAATTTGGGTCACATTTGCACATCTCCAGTCTATGGGTACCTCCCCCTGAGTCCAAGGAAGCTCTCATAATTATGGCTAAGGGTTTGCTTACTTCATTTGCTGTCTCCTTTAATATAACTGGATAGATCCCATCCACCCCAGGTGCCTTTCTTGTGTTTATCTTCAACAATTTCTCCTCCACTTTACTCCCAATAATTACAAGATTATCTAGCTTACTGCCAGAGTTGAATACACCTCTGGCATTCCCCTCGCTGCATAACTCCTCATGTGTGAATGTCGATGCAAAATATTCATTTAGTTTGTTAGCTACCTGAGCAGGATCATCTACAGTTGAACCATCAATATCAAATGGACCAATCTGATTCATCCCCTTCCTTCTAGAGTTTACATAAGTAAAGAACTCTTTGCTCTTTTTCTTTGCATCCTTTGCCAAAGATTTCTCGTAATCTGCCTTCGCCTACCTAACCTCCTTTGTAACTTGGTTACAGATCAGCTTATATCTATCATAGGCTTCTGTGTCACATGTTAATTTATATGTATCGCATGCATTTTTCTTCTCTGCCATATGTTTCATTAGTTCATCTGACATCATTTATGTCTAAACCTTGAACAATATTTCTTAGTTGGTATGTAAAGCCTAGTAGCTTCCAAGATACGTTCTTTGAATGCTTCCCATTTTGAATTTGCTATTGGTAACATCATCAGTTGGTCCCACTGTATAGAATTTAAATACTGTCTCAGACCATCGTAGCTGCCTTTATGAAAGCAAAAACCCTTCTCTTTACCCCTGATGGTAGTTACCTCCTTGAGTAAATCCCACTTCAGCACACTGTGATCACTGCCACCTAGTGGTTCCTTTATTTGCAGATTCTTAATGCATGAAGAATCACTACTGATAATCAGATCAAGAGTATTACTCCCTCTAGTTGCCTCCCAAACATGCTGATGTAGAAAACAATCATCCAATAAATCCACAAAAGCCTTGCTTGTGTGTGAGTGACCAACCCACAAATTCCATTCAATATCTGGGAAATTAAAATCCCCCATTATAAGACTCTCTGATTTACTAGCCCACTATTTCCCTATACAGTTTATTATACTCATCAGAGTCATTAGGCCTATAGCACACTCCTACTCTCAATTTTGATCTCCCAATGATTATGTCACACCAAACTGACTCGACACTGAACTGTCCAGCAATGTCGACTAGCTTCACTTCGTTGGATTTTATGTGTTTCTTAACTAATAGCATAACCCCTCCTCCATTCCTATTCTGTCTATTCATTCAGTACACATTGTACTCCCCAAATTCCAGTTCTACATTCCTTATATCTGTGTGACACCACGTCTCTGATATCCCAACAATATCTCCCTTTGATGTTTTGAGCAATATCTCAAATTCATCAAATTTATTTACCAAACTCCTAGCATTGGTGTACACGCAAGTATACATGCACCTGTTCCCATTCTTAGCTACCCTAACACAACCCATGTGTTTACTTGTACTGCAAGGACTCCCAGCAGTCTCTGAAATATCCTGCATCTTGTTTTCCAGGCTGCTGCTCATTCCAATAAAAGCAGTGCAAGAATCACTTTCACCTGATGTCCTTGTATGCCTATTAGTCCTTGTATCCCCCAAAGCTAGCAGTTTTCCGACTCACCTAACACTGCCTCGATAGCAACAGCAAATATTCTTGCACCCTTTCTATTTAAATGTATCCCATCCCTGTAGAAGCAGTCGCTTCTGTTAACAAGTACAGACCAGGCTGAAAAATATTCTACCCCTTGAGCCTTGCACAATCTTTCCCGGGCCGAATTGATCGACAAGGCTCTCATCATATCTCTAAATAGGCCTACACGGCTGGGACAATTCATGTTGATGATTAAGCTTTACACCAGCCGGAAGATAAATAAATTCAATACTCTAACTAAAAACTTTATTTACTATAAAATAAATATAAAATAGATATATATTTACAATAAAAATAAATAACACTGATAAAATATACTAAAAACCTAGAAATTAAAAGCGATAAAATTTGCTGTAGCTTTCGGAGTCAGCAGTCTCCTTCCTCAGCAGCATATGTCTACTGTGCAGCACATCCTTAAATAGCAGATCCACAGCACTCGTCTCATAGTTCCACGGTTGGAATTTTCCATTTGCGCACCGGGACCGGAAATGGCTCAGGAGCGTGCTAGCTGAAACCATTCATCAGTCCAAGAACGACGGTTTCCAGGAGGGGGTATAAATGTACACCCCCTATCCCTATTAATAGTATTGCTAGCTGCCCCAATACATAAGCTCACAAGCCATTTACAGTCCCAGAACCCCTGTGCACAAACTGTGATGACAGTATCGTCCGGGGAAATTTGATGTTGTTTCTCCCAGAAATGTTCTGCCACAGCAGACCTCCCATAATTGTTGTTTCCCATTGAGAAACAACATCAAATTTCCCCGGAGGATGCTGTCATCACAGATCATGCACAGGAGTTCTGAGACCGTAAATGGCTTGAGAGCTTATGTATTGGGGCAGCTAGCAATACTATTAATAGGGATAGGGGTAGACGTCTACACCCCTCCTGGAAACCGTCGTTCTTGGACGTGATGAATGGTTTCAGCTAGCGTGCTCCAGAGCCATTTCCGGTCCGCAAATGGAAAATTCCAACCGTGGAACCATGTGACATGTGCCGTGGATCTGCTATTTAAGGATGTGCCGCACAGTAGACATATGCTGCTGAGGAAGGAGACTGCTGCCTCCAAAAGCTACAGCAAATTTTATCGCTTTTAATTTCTAGGTTTTTAATATATTTTATCAGTGTTATTTATTTTTATTGTAATTATATATCTATTTTATATTTATTTTATAGTAAATAAAGTGTTTTAGTTACAGTATTGAATTTATTTATCTTCCGGCTGGTGTGAAGCTTAATCATGAACACAGCTCTCATCATATATTCCCTCCTATCATGTCTGGGCAGAATTGCAGACACTTTCAAATTCAATCCTAATTCGCGGCTTTTTTTCAATAGTGACCTGTACTTGTTAAGTAATTCTGCCGGTCTCCTACTCTTAATATCATTAGTGCCAACGTGTACAACTATATCACCTTTTGTGGCCTTAAAAGATGATATCCGCTCTACGTCATCAACCTTTGCCCCTGGCAGACATACCCTGGTCCTGTTTCACCTATCCTTTTTACAAAGCATGTTCACAGTTTCCCTGACAATAGAGTCACCAACAACTACTAGTTCCAGTGGGACCAGTGCATTCTGCCTTGGGGGTTGCCGCTGTGTTGCGTGATGACCAAGTGCAAGCTCTGGCGTTGATGTGGGCAGCTGAGAGCTTGATGGGCTCCTCAATTTAGATCCTTCGAGGGCATCCACCCTGTCCTTCAAGCTCTCATATAGGCCCATAACAACAGAAAGACAGAGGTGAATCACATTGGGCCACTTGACGTTAATGGGTTAACTGTGGATGATACTGCTCAGGTTGCTGACAAACTGAATAGCTATTTTGCATCTACATTCACACGTAGGAATTCTTTATGGAAGGGGATGCCAAAAGTTTAATAAACAGTAATAGGGAGATAAATCATTTGTAACAAATGAAAGGAAAGTGGAAGAGAAATTGTTGAAGCTAAACATAAAAAGACACCTGGAATGGATGGGATCTAACCAATTATATTAATATTAAGGGAGGCAGCAAAGGAGGTAAGCAAATCCTCAACCATAATTATGAGAATATCCTTGGATTCAGGGGAGGTACCTATGGAGATGTGCAAATATGTCCCAAATTTATAAATGGTGATCAAAAGGTGACATAAGTAATTACAAACCCATTAGCTTAACATGTTCCAAGGAAAATAATGGAGTCTGGTTAAAGAAGTAATGCAAGACCATCTAGACAGGAATGCAATTATACTGCAGCCACCATGGATTTGTTATGGGGTGGCCTTGTCTAACCAATCTGATTGAATACTATGTTGCAGTGACCAAGAAAATGGATGCAAAAAAGTAATTTTGATATCATGTACTTGGATTTCAGATAAATTTTTGAAACTGTTGCACATAAAAGACTGCTGACTGGAGCAATGCAGCATTCATGGAAAGTTACTGTCATAGATGGTAGAGTCTTAGAAGACAGAGTGGTTTGTTAACCACTGTTTTTCATGGACTAAATGTTATTAGTGGAGCTCCCCAGCATTCAGTGCTGCCCACTGTTGTTTTCACTATTTATTAATGATACTGATGAAGTTATATCAAGCTGAATGTCTACATTTACCATTGATATAAAGGTTGGCAGGGTGGTTAATGACAGTAATCAGGGTGAGCTAGCTGCAAAAAAAAAAAAAAAAAAAAAAACCTAGGAAAATCAGGTCAATGGGCTGAGAAATGCAAGTACAGTCGATTCCAGTTAATTGGGACACATCGGGACTAGTACATTTTGGCCCGATTAAGCGGCTGCTCCAATTATCCGAAGTTTCACGTAAAAAAAGTTAAAAATACGATGGACCCCTGCTTTACCACTGATTCACTGTACAATCAAATCGTGTTAAATACGGAGTCACCATAGCAAAGTACTGTTCACTATACGATTGTAGTAAGCACCGATCATTGTGATCACGTTTTTGTGATTGAATTTTAATTCTATTAAACAGCGATTCTAATTAGCAAAAATAGGAGGAGTATTATCCACAGGCTATAAAAATATAAAAGTAAAGATATATTAAGCACAAATTTACCTTTTATTTTATTACCTTACAAATTAAAAAATACGTGAAAATCGGAAGAATATACGTGATAATCGGAATAATTAATACGTACTGTAATATGTACATACTAACTAGTTGACATTTCTGTTCATTGACATTTGTGGGTGGGGGTTAAAATTTAAAAAAGTAAAAAGATAAGCAATCAATAACAAAGAACACGGCACACACAAATTGCAAGTAACACAAGTGAGAATGGAGTAACAAGTTATGAAGCTTTAAAAAAAGTGTGTAGGTTCTTGCTTTCTTGCAGCATTAGCCACTATTATTCAAGATGGCGGTTTGAGGCAAGTATATTTGCCTCCAAACCGCCATCACCTCTTTATCAGGCTCTGTGAGTTCTTCAAATCCATCGACATGACACGGGTCAATGAGAACCCCACCAGGGGATTGAACCTACTGGATCTCGCTTTTGCTTCAACACCATGCACAGCTGAGGACGATCCCATCACATTCTTCCTGTCCGATCACCAGCCTATAGTTTTGACACGGTCATTGCAGGTGCCAAACTTCACATCCCTGACAACAAAATAGTCAAATACGTTTCAGCACCTAAATACCTTTAGCATTAGTAGAGGCATTTGATGCAAGAAAGCAAGCTTATGCAGCATCAGCCAAAAAAAAAAAAAAAAACCACTTCCACTTCACCCCTCTGTTCGTTCAAAATACCTGTCCAGCTGAGCCTTAAACTTATTTAGTCTATCAACTTCCACGACAAGGGATGGAAGTCTGTTCCACCAACCAACCACTCGCTGGCTAAAGGCAAATTTCCGCACGTCTATCCTACATCTGTCTTTCCTCAATTTGAATTTATGCCCTCTCAGGTGATTATTCTGAGCAGAGGAAGAATCCCATCAGCATTGAGCATGCTCAAACCATTCAATGCTTTATACACCTCTATCAGATCACCTCGTTGGTGCCTAGTCTCCAGACACTGTAATTTGCAAAACTTAAGCCTTTCTTCGTAAGAGCACCCCTTTGTTCCATTCACTAATCTTGTTGCCCTTCTCTGTACTCGTTCCAGCAGCTCTACATCCTTCTTGAAATGAGGCTTCCATACCTGTATACAGTACTCTAGGTGTGGCCTGACCATTGCCTTATACCTTAATCCTCAACTCTGTGTAGAAGCAGCATCCTGCATTCCTTGGGATGTCCTCATTGACTGAGACCTCAGCCTCGCAGTGACACTCATGTCTAACTGGATTAAGTCCGTCACCGACTATGCTGCCACTAAACGAGTAACAGTAACTCCCCGTTACAGATCGTGGTGGACTGCTGATAAATGGAAGCTTACGAATGGCAGTCAAGACAGAATTGCATTTTCCCGCACCAGGGCCCACTTTAATCGAAAGAAAGCTGCTGCAATCCAAGTAAATCTTAACCGCACTCTGAGGAAAGGAAAGCCATTCTATGATACCCCACATGGTGGATTCAATCATATGCTTGATCCTCAAGAATGGCTCAAATACATTGCCAGGTTTTCAAATACAACCACAGTCCCATCTACAGTTGTCCAGCCTGACTATGAAAACCCTTCAGATGTCCTAGGGACTATCCAGATCACAAAACAGGAGCTCATATGTGCTATCAATTCCCTTCCCACAACAGCCACTGTTGGGGAGGATGGAATTCCGCAATTTATGATCAGATGCTTGAGCACATTCATCATAGACCCCTCTTCTCTCGATCTACAATAGATGCCTCGCTGAGCATTATTTCCCACCCCAATGGAATAAGTACAGAGTGTACCCCATCCCTAAAAACCAATTTGCCACAAACGTCAGCCAGTTCGGACCCAGATTAGTTCCTTCTTGTCTGTTAAAAACTCTTGAAAAGGCTTTGCTACCCACAATTACTCAACAAATCCTCCAGACGAAACCACCTGAAATCCACTATGCCATCACAGGAAAATCATCAATCACTAACTTGGCAGCCACCACAAAATGCATCCTCTCAGCATTCGAACAAAGAGCTGAGCTAGCAACCACATATCTCAACATAAGCGCAGCCTTTGATGCCGTGTCGATCCCGGCCTTGCTCCTCCTACTTAAGGAGAAATTTCACATTCGAGGTAATATGCTGTGCTTTTTGGAATCTCTTCTCTGTCACAGACTACTTATTCTTCATCGGCAACAACACACCCTATCCTGCGACATTACTGCTGGAGTACCGTAGGGGGGGGTGTCCTATCTGGTGTCCTGTTCACAGCTATCATCGTGCCCATTACTAACTCAAAAAATGGTCTCCTATGCTATGCCGATGACCTCAAACTGCTGACTCAAATTAACCCTGGCGACAACCCCGTTCAGCTCAGCAACAGGATCAATTCCCAACTTAAGGATCTAGAATTGTACCTGGCAAACTTCAATCTAAAAATCAACCCACTGAAGTCTGCTCAGGTTATATTCTCCCTTAAATCCATGCCAACAGTACTCAACGTTTCACTCGCAGGGGTATGAATACCAAACGTACCCTCGCACACAGACCTTGACGTTCTGTTTGACCAAAAGATGTCCTTTGTCAACCAGATCGACAAAATCAGTACGAAATTTTCTCGTCTACGGTGGATCTCAAAGCAGCAGCTGCTACAAGTCCGACATCCTGTCACCTGTTAAAAGGTTCATGAACTCCACCGTCTACCCCACCATTCTCTATGGTGCAGAAATATGGGCCTCTGCTGCACATACAAACCTCAAGCAGGTGTACACCGCTGAATACTGGTTACTGAAATGGGCCAATGAACTTCGGCTACCTCCCGTTACCACAAGCACTCGACATCCCGAGGATGAGTTCCTGATCGTGGAAAAGAGGCTGGTGTTCACAGCCAAACTCATAACAGGCCAGACATCATCTCCAAATATTTGGAATGCTTGCTCTTGGAGGATTCCACAGCCAAGCCTAAGATCGGTACCAGCACTTATGGCTCACCACAACAGGCTTGTACTCACTGAGAGATTTCTTCCCAAGCAGATGCTCGCTGCCCTTATTTATTTATTGATTTTTTTAATTATTTTTAGTAATTTTTTATTTATTTTATTTTTTTATTTATTTTTTTTTATTATTTTTTTTTTATTTTTTTTTTTTTTATTGATTTATTCATTTATTACTTTTTTTTTTTTTTTTTTTTTAAGGCCCTTGCCACTGAAATCTTAGGAAATTAGGTGGCAGGGCCTGCCAGAGTAATTACTTCTAATGCGATCCCTCTATGCCTGACCTGCCTCCTCGGGGTTAAGTGTGGGCAACGGGAGGTCCCACTAGGGACCCAACGGCTAAAAGGTCAGAGGAACAACACAACATAAACATGTACCTTACACTTTTTAAAATCTCTGGCCTTCACAGTGTTCTGTGTTTCACAGAGTACACAACACGGAGATGGGAGGAACCCCTTGGGCCGTTAGACAATGAACACTTTACACTTTGCCCTCAACCGTGTGGACATCAACAGCATAATAATAAGTAACAAGAAGGCCAGACACAACTTTATCAAAGCTCTTGAAGCCTGATATATTGCTAAGTTGTATTTATTTCTGTATTTGTATCTAGCTCTGTGTTTTTATGCTGTATTTGTATTTCTTTTGCATTTGTGATTGGTATTTTGTAGCCTTTTGTATTTGTACGTTGTACTTATTCTGCTTTTCTCTAACTGCTATATGTGAACCCCTGGCGTTCGTCACCGTGATGGGATATTGTGCTGTAACTCTACTTCACAATAAAGATTTATTTATTTAATTATATTTGTGCACCCTAGTACCTCCCCACTTGGTTGTGGCATATCATGAAAGATATCAGTGTTGGTTCAATATGCACTGAACCAACACTGATATCTTTCATGCTGACAGTTTCTTCAATAAGGACTGCAACTGCTTTAACTCATGGGAGCACTTCCACTGCAACTTGTAGCGTTATGACACAATATAGCTTTCTTAGTCAAGGAAAATCCTAAACCCTTTCAATATCATTCTTAAACTTGTCTACCCATTCACAGCCTTGCAATTGACTCATGCACTCTTCGGAAGGGTTATCATCAGTTTATGGACTATGTGCATTTAACATTTGTTTTGTGGTTTTCATTTGAATGACCTGTTCACAAATAAAACTTTCAAGGCCAAGGAATATGACACAGTTGAAATGTACTCTTCTTTGGTTCATTTGTAATGCTTTATATAATATAGAATCATGTTTTTACTATATTCATGTAATAGTTTTGTTTCTACACATAAATACATGTGACAATTGAGTGAAATTAACAACAAACAATAAAAGCTTAAAAAACTTAGAGAAAATGTTCAGATAATCAAATCTCAGATGATTCTACTGAGTTTTCTTTTCATTTTAAAGTGCATTTTGCATTTCCATGTAGGCAAGTGCTAATTTTTGGTGAACATTTTGCAGAATACCAGTTTAGCAAACTTGTATACAGATCTATGACTCATTTCAAGATGAGCGTGTGGGTGCATGTGTGTGTGAGAGAGAGAGAGATTTCACTTCAAACAGACAAAAAAAGATTAAAAACTGGTCAGTTGTAGTGAACATTAATTAAGATATTTAAAGGTTCAATAAATTAATGAATGGGGAGGATAAACACATCGTTTCATTCACGTGTAGCACACCAGAGATCATACTCTTAAATATAGGAATAGTTGTAGAGTAGATATAAGAAACTTTTTTTGTTTGCAAAAAGGGCTAACTGCTATAATGAATTACTACGTAATCTTACAGAACTGAAGAGAGCTTGTAAATTTAAGAGTTGAACAAATAATTTAAATAAACAAAATAAATATAAATCAGTAATGAACACAAAAAATTTATCTTATTTTATTTTTCAGTGTTATTGAGGCAGTGCCATGGAGCTCAATACACTTTATAGCCACCTGCCATTGCATACACTATTCTTTATCACCATTAAACCAGTGACTAGCTAAGTTCAAAATCATCATCATCAGCCATTTTCAATCCACTGCAGGATGAAGGCCTCTCCAGCAACTTTCCAGTTGCTTCTGTTTTGAGCACTGGACATCCATTTACTACCCACAAACTCATGAATTTCATCTATCCATCTCCGCCTTTGTCTTCCAGGTTTTCTTCTAGCTCCTCTTGGATACCATTCTGTTATTTTCTTAGTCCATCTGTCATCATGTCTTCGAGCTATGTGTCCTGCCGAAGACCATTTTAGTTCTTTAGTTTTGATAAGAATGTCCTTTACTTGAGTTTGTTGCCTAATCCATGTGTTTCTCTTCTTATCTAACAGTCTTATTCCCAATATGATTCGTTCCATTCTTCGCTGTGTGGTTCTCAGCTTCTCTTCCATTCTTTTGGTGAGTGCCCAAGTTTCACTTCCATAAGTCATGGTGGGGAGTATACATTGGTCCATTATTTTACGTTTCAGACAAACTGGGATATTGCTCTTCAGTATGTGACTATATTTCCTGAATACTATCCATCCAAAATTTATTCTTCTCTTGACTTCCAGCCATTTATCATTATTACAGCTAATAACTTGTCCCAGATAAGTATATGACTCCACCTTTTCAATTACTGCTCCTTCAATCATTATGTCTCTTTCTGTGGCATACTTGTTCATCATTACTTTTGTTTTAGCCATATTCATCTTTAGTCCAAAATCCTTACTAGCTGTGCATAACTGATTAAGATTTTCCTCTAATTCTTTGGGATCATGGCTTATGACCACAATGTCATCTGCAAATCGCAAATGGTTTAGGTACTCTCCGTTCACATTGACTCCTTTCTGCAACCAGTCTAATCTTCTGAAAGCTTCCTCAAGGGCAGCAGTAAACAGCTTAGGAGATATTGTGTCTCCTTGTCGAACTCCTTTCTCAATTTTAAATTTCCAACTGTCTTTGTCTAGTCTAATAAAGGAGGTAGCACTCTCGTATATTTTCTTCAAAATCATAATATATGGGGTATCAATGCCTTGTCTTTCCAGTGCCCGAAACATTGCCTTATGCTGTATGGAGTCAAATGCCTTTTCATAATCCACAAATGCCAGGCATAATGGTGTTTTATATTCATTTGCTTTCTCCATTAGCTGTGATATTACATGAAGGTGATCCATAGTTGAGAATCCTGTCCTAAAGCCAGCTTGCTCTTTCGGTTGATTCTCATCAAGTATTCTTTCTAATCTGTTAGTAATGACCCTTGTGAACAACTTGTAGATATGGGATAACAAGCTAATTGGTCTATAATTTCCAATTTCTGATTTATCTCCTTTCTTATGCAAGAAAACTATGATTGCATTATTCCACTGCTTAGGCATCACACCTTTTCTAATGCACTTTGTGAAGAGCCTTGCCAGTTTTTGTGTTATGTCTCTTCCTCCCAATTTTAACAACTCTACAGTAACTTCATCTTCCCCCGGGGCTTTCTGATTCTTCATTTTCTTCAAGTTCAAAATAGGAAGCATCAACATTAGCTGGCCAACTAGATTTAGTAGAGAAAACATCAAAATCCACACATCCTGTATTTCCTTGCTTTAGTAAGGAATTTTGAAAATATTCTTAGGATGCATTAACTTAGAAACATAACTGAAAATAATCAGAACCTGGTAAGACTGCTATTTTGTCCCATATGCCTAATGTTATGACAGTAGCATCTTTCATGCTATGACTTCACAAGTTTAGTCACTTCCATCAAAAAAATCCCAAGGACAAGTTAGGTAATGTGTTACCTAACATTTTATGCATATTCAATTAGCAAATAATATAAATAAATGAAGAATAAGCAGACTTGTTGGTAGTAAACAGCTTATGCATACTAGGAACAAGTCTGCCATATTTGCCAAATTGGTTTTGGTGAAACCTGGGATGGCCTACCAAATCTGTCAGAACTATCCAAAAAATATAGTTTCATGACAACTACTACACTTGAAGTTGAGTTGTTATATAAACCTACAGACATCACGATAACTGGGCATTATAGCGTGTTCACAAATGTCTATAGGCATTTTTGAAAATATGTTCATGTTATGTTGAACCATCACAAATATTTTTGAAAAATTCCTTATATATTATATTTATATTACATACATACATACATACATATATATATATATATATATATATATATATATATATATTTTTTTTTTTATGCATATTTCTAATTTCTGTTAAAATGTTCAGTTTTCATTGTCATTATCTCCAATACTAAAATATATAACTATCTAATTTTGGGGGGTGTAAAAGATAGTTTATATATCACTGTTGATATCTTTTCTTGATATTTTTGTTGATAAATAAGTTTTCTTTTATCTTTTTAGCATTCCAATTTTGTAATCATTTAATCAGTACGTCTCCTTGCTGGAAATCCTGTGTACAAAAAAATACTCAATCTTTAAAACAATATTAATATTTAGCGTTGAGCTTAACTAACAATGATGCATAGTGCACTCCGGCGTACAGCCAGTCAGTGGCAGGAGCTTATAATAACTTTCTTTTTTATGGCAGTCGATATAACAGTGCTCAGTTAAATGTCCTGTCATTTTTCTGACAGAATATGGGTTCGAAGTGACATTTGCACCCTTCTCACAACACAACATTCATACGAATACTCCGAAACAATGGGAATAGATACACTGCTAAAGCAGAAAATGCAACAAAATTACTAATATCTGAAATTATAGAGTGGCTCTTAATATTGACAATAAGCTGGCTTCATAAAACATGAAAGATGCTGCTTCAGCAGACCACCTGTTCAATACAAACGATAGCTGCAAGGTTACTGGGATAAGACGAATATACTTGTATTCTAACACCATATCAACTCAAGAGTTAGGCTATTGTGTGTCAGATGTCAAAACCAAGTTAACACGCAGGAAAGCTGTTCTTTGGTTAAAAAACTTAAAACACCCGTTGGACTTTATTTCTATCTTTCGAATTCGATACTACGTGTAAATCTATATATATGGTATGTAAGTAGAATGGTGAAAACAACGATACCTTAAAAATGTCTGATCTGCTATTTGCTTCACTCGCAAAAGTTGTTTCTTCATCGTAGAAGACATTTTGATCGATGAAGTACGAGGCATGCAGATGTACTCACACCACAGCTACTCCGGATCCTGTTACGTCCTCCGATCCTTAAGTGACAGTTTAAAAGGACAATTATATTTGCAAAATATTATGAGAAGCCCGTATCAATTCATATCACTTTTGGGAGATCCATGTGCACTGTACACACGCTAAGCAATAACAGCTGCTTCTTTCGTAAACCGAGCATCCATCACAACACAAAATACTTTCGGAAGCTCTACAAATGAGCCAAACCATAACGGCGATCAAATATTACGATAAAGCACCAACAAAAACATTTCAGGTTACTCATCACGTTTTATGCCTTTACGTCTATCTCAGCAATTTTCATTTGCGCAACTACAACAGTAATGAAAAGACAGAACCAATCACGCGGCCCCTCCCAGGACTAATTTAGCACCAATCAAAGTGGCAGAAACAGGGCCCGAACACAAAACGTCAACTGCTTTGAAATTTGCTTACACTTTCAGGATTCCCCGATAGGGGGACCACGCGATAACGGGCAAGCCGCTACACTGAATAATAGGAAGAGTCCAGCGGAAATTTACATTTAAATAAATGTTAAACGTCGACTGCAAAATAATAATTTCCAATATGAGGCAATCAAAAAAGTGCGTGCAATGTTTTCCAGGCGATGGAAAAGGGCTAATTCTAGTAGTAGTAGTAATAGAGGCATGTAATCTAAGACAGCAAGCGTATGAGCTTATACAGCATTAGCCAAAAAAAAAAAAAAAAAAACAATTTCACACAACCATTCCTTCAAAAAGTTCGTTCAGATCCTCCTTGAATTTATTTAAGCTATCAACTTCCCCAACGACAGATGAGAGTTTGTACCAGCAATTAATCACCCTCTCGAGAAAGTCAAATTTCCGCACATCAATTCTTCAACTGTCTTTCCTCAATTTGATTTTATGACTCCGCAGGTTCGTAACCTAAACAAGCAGAAGAATCCCATCAGAATTCAGCGTGCTCATCCATTCAAGGCCTTATACACCTCAATCAGATCACCTCACAAGTGCCTAATCTCCAGCAGCTGTAATTTCCAGAATTTAAGCCTTTCTTGGTAAGAGAACCCCTTCGTTCCCCTCACCAATCTTGTTGCGTTTCTCTGTACGCGAACAAGCAACTCTACATCCTTCCTAAAATGTGGCCTTCAGACATATACACAGTACTCAAGGTGTGGCCAAACTTTTGCCTTATACAAATGGATAATCACCTCGTTTTCCCTGATAGCAAAAATTCCTGTTTATATTTGACAATACCCCATTAGGCAGGCAAAGGCAGATTACGAGAAATCTTTAGCAAAGGATGCAAAGAAAAACAGCAAAGAGTTCTTTACTAATTTAAACTCTAGAAGGAAGGGGATGAATCAGATTGGTCCACTTGATATCCAACTTTCAACTGTTGATGATCCTGTTCAGGTAGCTAACAAACTAAAGGAATATTTTGCATCTACCTTCACACATGAGGAGTTATTCAGAGAAGGGAATGCCAGAAGTGTATTAAACTCTGGCAGTAGGTTAGATAATCTTGTAATAACTGAGAGTAAAGTGGATCAAAAATTGTTGAAGATAAATATAAGAAAGGCACCTGGGGTGGATGGAATATATCTAGTTATAATAAAGGAGGCAGCAAAGGAAGTAAGCAAACTCTTAGTCATAATTATGAGAGCTTCCTTGGACTCAGAGGAGGTATCCATGGACAGGAAATATGCAAATGTGGCCCCAATCCACAAAGGAGGATCAAGGAGAGACACAGGTAATTGCAGACCAGTTAGTTTCACTTCTGTTCCAGGGTAATTAATGGAGGCACTGGTTAAAGAAACACTGCAGGATCAGCTAGAAAAGATTTCAGTTATAGCACGAACACAGCATGGGTTTGTTAAGGGAAAGTCTTGTCTGACCAATTTGATTGGATACTATGATGTAGTCACAAAGGAACTGGATGCAAGGAACAATTTTTATATCATATATTTGGATCTTAGAAAGGCTTTTGATACTATTGCACATAGAAGACTGCCGCAGAAATTGAGCAGTGTGGCATTGGAGGCAAATTACTGCTATGGATAAAGGGATGGTTGAGTGGGAGAAGACATATTAATAATCAATGAACACTGCTCTTCGTGGACTAATGTTATTAGTGGAGTCCCCGAGGGTTCAATATTGGGTTCCTTGTTGTTTTCTGTAGATACTGATATCGAGCATGATGGTATATCAGGCTTAATGTCCAAATTTGCAGACGATACGAAGGTCTTCAGGGTTGTTAATGACAGTACACTGCTGCAACAGAATGTAGAAATTTTGAGCAGATGAGGTGGCAACTGAAGTTTAACTTTGACAAACGTAAAGTACTACATACGGGAAGCAGTTACCCCAGAATAACGTATCAACTGTATGGTACTACATTGAGAGTGGCAGAGAGTGAAAAGGACCTGGGGGCAATTGTGCAAGTAGATATGAAGTTTTATGAGTAGTGCAGATATGAAGTTTTCTGAGCAGTGCAGATGGTCTGCAAGAGTCGCACATAGTGTCTTGTCAATATATACAGGAATTGTTTTAGCAGGGATAAGGAGGTGATTATCCCCTGGTATAAGGCAATGGTCTCGCCACACCTTGAGTACTATATACAGGTCTGGAGGCCTCATTTTAAGAAGGATATAGAGCTGTTGGATCCAGCACAGGGAAGGGCAATAAGATTGGTGATGGAAACAAAGCTGTGCTCTTACCAAGAAAGGCTTAAGTTCTGCAAATTGTAGCGAAGAAAGGCTTAATGTCACATGGCTGATGCTAAAAAAACCTTGCTTTTTAGCATCATGTGCCTTTTCTAATGTTAATGCTAACTCTTTAACAGGCACATGATTATCCCGTTCTACAAGGCAATGGTCAGGCCACATATATAATACTGTGTACAGGTCTGGAGACTTCATTTTAGCGCCTGGAGAGTAGGCTCCTGCGTGGTGATCTGATTGAGGTATATAAGGCCTTGAATGGGTTGAGCAAGGTGAATGCTGGTGTGATTCTTCCTCTTGCTCAGACTAAGAACCTGAGGGGGCACAGTTTCAAATTGAGGAAACATAATTGTAGAATAGAGGTGCGGAAATTTGCTTTCAGCCAGCGGGTAGTTGATGGGTGAAACAAGCTTCCATCTATTGTTGTGGAATTTGATAGCCTAAATAAATTTAAGGCTGAGCTGGACAGGCATTTGGAACGAATTGTGGGGTGAAATTGGAGAGGCCTTTTTTTTTTTGGTTGATGCTACATAAGCTTGGTTTCTTGCATTATATGCCTCTGCCAATGCTAACGTTAAGTTTTGCAAATTAATTACAGTGTCTGTAGACTCGGCACCTACAGGGTGATCTGATTGAGGTGTATAAAGCTTTGAATGGTTTGAGCATGCTCAATGCTGATGGGAATCTTCCGCTTGCTCAGAATAATCGCCTGAGAGGGCATAAATATAAATTCAGGAAAGACAGTTGTAGGATAGATGTGCAGAAGTTTGCCTTTAGCCAGCGGGTGGTTGATTGCTGGAACAAACTTCAATCTGTCGTTGTTGAAGTTGATAGCTTAAACAGATTCAAAGTAGAACTAGACAAACATTCGGAACAAGTGGATGGGTGAAATGAGAACGGTGTGTGTGTGTGTGTTTTTTTTTTTTTTTTTGGACGATGCTATATAAGCTTGCTATCTTGCTAATGCTAATGACAATATACAAAACAACAAGGAGGACCCAACACCGAACCCCAGTGTTAAAATCCACTACACTAGTACCCAAAGAGCAGTGTCCATTGATTACCACTCTCTGTCATCTTCCACTCAACCATCCCTTTATCCATTGTAGCAAATTACACTTAATGCCATACCTCTCCAATTTGTACAGCAGTCTTTCAGGTTCAACAATGTCAAAAGATTTCCTGAAATCTTTATTTCATAAATCCAAATATACAGTATGATATGAAAATTGTATTTTTCATCTAGTTTCTTTGTAAATCACATCATAGTGTCCAATAAAATTTTTCAGACAAGACTTTCATTTGACAAACACATGCTCTGTCTGAATTATGCTGCAGTCTTCTCTGTATGATCCCGCAATGTATTTTTAGGCAGAGACACATTATTTTACCCAGAACAGAATTTAAACTAACTGGTCTGTAATTACATGTGTCACACTTAGATCTCCTTTGTGAATTGGGGATACATTTGAACATCTCTAGTCAGTAATTTGAGCATGCTTATATTTTATGGGTAAAAATTATATGCAGGTAGTACGTGAGGTACGCAAAGCCTTCGAAGAAGCAGTGCCGTGCAAAGTACTTTTTTTTTTGTTGGAACAGCAGAGACATGGTGTCACAGAGATATAAGGAATGCATAACTGAAATTTGGGGATCTATCCTTTATGTACAATGCGTAAAGAAAGGATAGACAGGATAGGAAGAGATGAGGTGTTATGCTGTTAATTAAGAAAAACATAAAATCAAAAGAAGTGCATCCAGTTGATATAGATGAACAGTGCACTGTTGACTCAGTTAGGTGTGACATAAGCACTGTGAAAGCAAAATTAAGAGTAGAAGTGTGTCATAGGCCTAATGACTCGAATGAGTACAATGAACAATTCTACCAAGAAATAGAGTGGGGGCTAGTAAATCAGAATGTATTCTAATGGGGGATTTTAACTTCCCAGACATAGACTGTAACTTATGGGTTGGTCACTCGCACACTAGTAAGACTTTTGTGGATTTATTGGATGATTGTTTTCTACTGCAGCATGTTCGAGAGGCAACCAGATAGGGTAATACTCTTGATCTGGTTATCAGCAGTGATCATTCGTGTATTAAGAATTTGCAGATAAAGGAACCATTAGATGGCAGTGATCACAATGTGCTGAAGTGGGATTTACTTAAAGATATAATTACCATCAGAGATAAAGCAAGGGGTTTTTGCTTCCGTAAAGGTGACTATAGTGGTGTCAGACAGTTTTTAAATTCTGTACGGTGGGACCAACTGATGATGTTACCAAAAGCAAATTCAAAGTGGGAAGCTTTCAAGGAATGAATACTGGAAGCTACTAAACGTTTCACACCTATTAAAAAATATTTTTAAATGTTTAGGCCTAAATGGTTGTCAAATGAACTAATGAGACTCGTGGAAGAGAAAAACAATGCATGGGATGCATATAAATTATCAGGCGACACAGAAGCCCATGATATATATAAGCTAATCTGTAATCAAGTCACAAAGGAGTTTAGGCAGGCGAAGGCAGATTACGAGAAATCTTTGGCAAAGGATGCTAAGAAAAACAGCAAGGATTTCTTTAGTTATATAAACTCTAAAAGGAAGGGGATGAATCTGATTGGTCCAACTGATATCGATGGTTCAACTGTTGATGATCCTGCTCAGAGAGCAAACAAACTGAATGAGTATTTTGCATCTACATTCATACATGAGTAGTTATTAAGGTTTGAAAATGCCACAGGGTTATCAAATTGTAACAGGGTACTTAATGGTTTTGTAATAATTGAGAGCAAATTGCAGGAGAAATTGTTGAAGTTAAACATAAGAAAGGCACCTGGCGTGGATGGGATCTATCCAATTATATTAAAGAAGGCGGCAAAGCAACTAAGCAAACCCTTAGCCATTATGAGAGCGTCCTTGGACTCAGGAGAGGTCCCCACGGACCCCAATTCACAAAGGGAGGAGGGATCGAAGGGTGACCGAGTAATTACAGACCACTTAGTTTAACTTCTGTTCCAAGAAAAATAATGGAGTCACTGGTTAAAGATGCATTACAGGATCATCTAGATGAGACAACAGCAATAATTCAGACATCGCCTGGGTTTGTTAAGGGAAAGTCTAGTCTGACAAATTTGTTTGGATATTATGATGTGGTTACAGAGGAACTGGATGCAAAAAATAATTTTTATGTCATATACTTGGATTTCAGGAAAGTTTTTGACACTGTTGCGCATGGAAGACTACTGTACAAATTAGAACAGAATGCTAGTTGCATTAGTTGCATAGTGACATGTGATGCAAGAAAGTAAGTGTATGAGCTTACGCAGCATCAGCCAAAAAAAAAAAAAAAAAATTCACACCATTCCCTCCAAATGACTGTCCAGTTCCTCCTTAAATTTATTCACCCTATCAACTTCCACAACGCGAGATGGAAGTTTGTTCCAGCAATTAATCACTCGCTGGCTAAAGGCAAATTTCCGCACATCTATTCTACAACTGTATTTTCTTAATTTTAATTTATGCCCCCTTAGGTTCGTAATCTGAATAAGTGGAAGAATCCCATCAGAATTCAGCGTGCTCAACCCATTCAAGACCTTATACACCTCAATCAGATCACCGCGCAGGTGCCTAGTCTCCAGCCACTGCAATTTGCAGAACTTAAGATTCTCTTGGTAAGAGGATCCCTTCATTCCCCTCACCAATATTGTTGCTCTCTCTGTACACGCTCGCGCAAATCTGCATCCTTCTTAAAATGAGGCCTCCATACCTGTACGCAGTATTCAAGGCGTGGCCTGACCATTGCCTTATACAGAGGGACAATCATCTCCTTTTCCCTGCTAGCAAAATTCTTATATATCATTGACAAAACCCCATGACCTGCCCTGGCAGCCTGTCTGCATTGCTCAGAAAACTTCATATCTGACTGCACAATTACTCCCAGGTCTTTTTCATTTTCTACCACCTTAAGTGTAATACCACACAGTTGGTACGTTTCTCTGGGACTACTTCTGCCCATATGCAGTACTTTGCATTTGTGAAGGTTAAACTTCAGTTGCCACTTCTTAGCCCATCTACCCAAATTATCTAGATCCTGCTGCAGTAGCACAATGCCATTTCTGTCATTAACAACCCTGCCAACCTTGGTATCATCTGCAAACTTCGACCCCACGCCTGATATACCTTCATCAATATCATTGATGAATATACAAAACAACAGTGGACTCAAAACCGAACCCTGTGGAACACTAATAACATTAGTTCACGAATAGCAGCACCCATTGATTACCACCCTCTATCTTCCACTCAACTATCCTTTTATCCTTTGTAGCAACTTACAGTTGCCACTTCTTAGCCCATCTGCCCAAATTATCTAGATCCTGTTGCAGTAGCACACTGCCATTACTGTCATTAACAAGCCTACTAACCTTTGTATTTGTCTGCAAACGTCGACACAAAGCCTGATATACCTTCATCAATATCATTGATAAATATACAAAACGCAGAGGACCCAACACCGAACACTGTGGAGCTCCATTAATAACATTTGTCCACGAAGAGCAGCACCCATTGATTACCACCCTCTGTCTTCTCCCACTCAACCATCCTTTTATCCATTGTAGCAATTTACCCTTAATACCATTCTGCTCCGATTTGTACAGTAGTCTTCCATGCGCAACAGTGTCAAAAGCTATCCTGAAATCCAAATATATGATATAAAAATTATTTTTTGCATCCAGTTCCTTTGTAACCACATCATAATATCCTATCAAATTTGTCAGACAAGACTTTCCGTTAACAAATCGATGCTGTGTTTGAATTATTGCTGCAGTCTTGTCTAGATGATCCTGCAATGTATCTTAACCAGTGACTCCATTATTTTACTCGGAACAGAAGTTAAACTAACTGGTCTGTAATTACTCGTGTCACCCTTCGATCCCCCTTTGTGAATTGGGGATACATTTGCCCATCTCCAGTCCGTGGGGACCTTACGTGAGTCCAAGGATGCCCTTATAATTATGGCTAAGGGTTTGCTTAGTTGCTTTGCCGCTTCCTTTAATATAACTGGATAGGTTCCATCTACCCCAGGTGCCTTTCTTATGTTTAACTTCAACAATTTCTTCTCCACTTTGCTCTCAGTTATTACAAAATCATTCAGCACCCTGCTACAATTTGATAACCTTCTCCCATTTTCAAACCTTAATAACTCCTCATGTGTGAATGTAGATGCAAAATACTCATTCAGTTTGTTTTCTCTCTGAGCAGGATCATCAACAGTCGAACCATAGATATCAAGTGGACCAATCAGGTTCATCCCCTTCCTTTTGGAGTTTATATAAGTAAAGAAATCCTTGCTGTTTTTCTTAGCATCTTTTGCCAAAGATTTCTCGTAATCTGCCTTCGCCTGTCTAACTTCCTTTGTGATCTGCTTACAGACTAGCTTATATCTGCCATAGGCGTCTGAGTCGCTTGATAATTTATATGCATTGCATTTTCCTTCTCAGTCACGAGTCTCATTGGTTTATTTGATAACCATTTAGGAGTAAACCTTGAACAATGATATTAACAATGGTATTAAGGTTACGTTGCTACAATGGATAATAAAAGGATGGTTGAGTGGGACAAGACAGAGTGTGGTAATCAATGGGTGCTGCGCTTCGTGGACTAATGTTATTAGTGGAGTCCCATAGGGTTCGGTGTTGGGTCCACTGTTGTTTTGTATATTTATCAATGATATTGATTTAAGTATATGAGGCTTAGTATCGAAATTTGCAGATGATACAAAGGTTGTCAGGGTTGTTAATGACAGTAATGGCAGTGTGGTTTGCAACAGGATCTAGAAAAATTGGGCAGATGGGCTGAGAAGTGGCAACTGAAGTTTAACATTGAAAAAAGCGAAGTAATGCATATGGGTAGACGTAACCCCAGAGAAACGTACTAACTGTGTGGTACTACACTTAAGGAGGTAGAAAATGAAAAAGACTTGGGAGTAATTGTGCAGTCAGATATGAAGTTTTCTGAGCAATGCAGACAGGCTGCCAGGGCAGTTTATCGGGTGTTGTCAAAGATATACAGGAATTTTGTTAACCGGGAAAAGGATGTGATTGTCCCTCTGTATAAGGCAATGGTCAGGCCACGCCTTGAGTACTGCGTGCAGGTCTGGAGGCTTCATTTTAGGAAGGATGTAAATTTGCTTGAGCGTGTACAGAGAAGGGCAACGTGATTAGTGAGGGGAATGAAGGGATCCTCTTTCCAGGAGAGGCTTAAATACTGCAAATTGCAGCAGCTGGAGACTAGGCACCTGCGCGGTGATCTGATTGGGGTCTATAAGGCCTTGAATCGGTTGAGCAACCTGAATTCTGATGGGATTCTTCCACTTGTTCAGATTACGAACCTAAGGGAGCATAAATTGAAATTGAGGAAGGACAGATGTAGAATAGATTTGCGGTAATTTGCCTTTAGCCAGCGGGTGGTTAATTGCTGAAACAAACTTCCATCTGTCGTTGTGGAAGTTGATAGGTTAAATAAATTTAAGGAGGAACTGGACAAATATTTAGAGGGGATTGTTTTTTTTTTTTTTTGCTGATGCTGCATAATCTCATACGCTTGCTTTCTTGCATCACATGCCATTACTACTACTGCTACTACTACTACTACTACTATTTGGGAACCCGGGTGGAAAAGTGGTTAAGGGCCTCGTTAAATTTATGTTGAGACTTTGATGGCGCCCTCGATTTCAGTCCCATAGATTAAAGCCCTGGCGCAGTGCATACAGTTCACTCCTCATTTGCACGGCCCTGCATAGAAGATACAGTGAACGCATTCCCGAAAAACGGTTAAAAAATAAATAAATAATAATGTGCGGTTAAGTTACTTGTTTGGCGAACCCGGTGAGAGACGATCGACTGCCATTGATTGCGAAAAACTGAAGGCTGCCAATGAGTCGTATTCAAGCCAAATGTGATAGGTGCTTGCAAAAAGTTGCAATGGCTGCTTTCTGTTTTTCGTCATTCGTTTGAAATATTTATCGATTGGAAAAGGTACAAATGGAGCAATTAATGAGTTTTACCTGATCATAACCACAACAACTTCCTCGCGGAGATGGGGGGAAATCTTCTGGTGCCGTCAGACCCTAAACACTTTACATCACAACGACCCCATAAACCAATAACTTGCTGTCCGTGCGTTAGAAGCACAATAGCGAGACATTTTTGAACTGATAGTTGACTTCCAGAGATGAATAATGACTTATCTTAACACACGAAAAGACCACATCATTGGTAATTATCCTGTGAACCTATGCTGCACACACACAGATCGGCGCCGCCAACAGAAAATTTTGCATTATGTCTGCTGGAGCACGGCTGTTATCGTCGACTAAGAGATATTAAAAAAAAAAAAAACTATTATTTTTAGGCCACCCGAATAATTAAATTTATCTGCAATGCTGTGTTATGTCTGTTAATTACGTGTGTTGTATGGTCGATTTGTCTGTTTTGCTGGTTTTTCTGCTCCATCCGAGCAAAAAAAAATGATCGAAGAGTTCTGGCGTAACATATCAAACAGTCAATGAAGACATAACAACCACCCCTCGTGGGTAGCAGTTGGTAAGATCGCTCCTCACACCGGGCGGAAAAGGCGTGAGTTCGAATCCCGTCGATGACGGTAGGAATTTTTATGTATCTTTTTTCACAACGTGGTTGAATTAGTCGGTCTCACGCGAGGGGTGCATGGTTTGGTTTTTCCTCCCGGAAACTCGGGTTTTCCCTCCAACAAACAGAAAATCGCCCTCAGAATCATGCAATTTAGAGACAGTATAGAGCAACATGGCCTTAGCCACAGATGTTCCTAAAAACCCAAAAACAACAACCGCAATGGGGTGGGGTTGAAATTAAATAAGTCAGCTAGGAAAAGTTGATTTATCCAAGTTTACTGTTGAGCTTCAAAATATAAACAAATAAAAATAAAAGAAATGAAAATAAATAAAATAAATAACATTGAAAAAAGTTATGGGAAACAATGTGTCATATAACGAACATGTTTATCACTCATCGAATAATCGCCCTCTTGTGTAGTACAGTTGATAGGATCGTCGTCTTCCTCACACCAGGCGGAAAATACATGAGTTCGAATCCCGTAGATAACTGGAGGAATTTTTATGGATCTTTTTCACAACGTGGCTGAGTTAGTCGGTCTCAGACGAGGACAGCATGGTTTTTCTCCCGCAAACTGGTTTCTCGTCTAGCAAACACAAAATCTACCTTAGAACACGCAAACACAAAATCTACCTTAGAACACACACGGAGCAGCATGACAGTAGTCACCGATGCTCCTAAAACCCAATAACAGCAACATGGAATGACCATTTATTTATCAAAAAAAGATTGAAAGATCTCCATGTTTGCTTGATGAACATGTAGACAAGAAAAAGATGCCATTTCAAAAATCAACAAAGACAATTCTTGTTTTATCAAACAATCTTATTTTATTTTGCCTTCAAATTGATAGACAGTTCCCCCAATCTAAAAACGAATTTTTTTTTGAAGGTACAACAGTTTGCGACTTCTTCAGATTTCTACTGGTTACTTCTTTGGACCGATCCTGATTTTGGGATTAACATGTTGTCGTACAGGTCAGGCTGCCTCTTGAGAGGGAATTCTGTAATCAAATCGAAATAAAATTATTTTAGTTTAAGTTGAAATCAAGGGTATTTCCTAAATATTATTGAAATCGCTGAAGATAAGATCTAGACTTAAATGATGTTTTACATTTCATTAGATGGCGCGGTAGCACAATTGGTACAATCACCATCCTCTCCACACCATCTAGAAAAGGCCATTAATCGAATCCGTCAATAAGGCGAGGAACTTTTATGAGCTGTTATTTCACTCCGTCACTGAATTAATCAGTCACAGGCGTATATCGAATTGGCTACGCCTCCACCCCAGAAACTGTTTTTCAATAAGAAAAACAGGCAAAACGACCAGTTGTAGTAGTATGGTTATTTTTTTAGGAGCATCAGCGACAAAGGCCATATTGCTCCGTGTATGTTCTCAGTAGATTGCTTCTGTGGTCGATTTTCTGTTCGCTGGACGTAAAGGTCAAGTTTCCAGGAGAAAAAGCCGTGCTATCTCGCTTGAGACCGATTAACTCAGCCACGTTGTGAAAAAGGCCCATAAAATCCTTCCAGCATCGACGGGACTCGAACTCGGGTCTTTTCCACCCGGTGTGAGGAGGACGGCGATTCTATCAACTGTGCTACCCACGAGGGCAAATCGACACAATTTATGGCCACTGGGTGGTTAATGTCTTTCTCAGGTAACCCTAATATGGCAATGTGTTTTGTTTTTATAGCTTCGTTTAATTTCAAAAATTTTTAAATTTTAACTTTTGTAATTTCAGTGTTTCTGAGATGATGTCTCTTAATTATGCTTTTGTTGTGAACGGCAGATTTGGATTCATTAATAGCCTTCCGTGAGCTTCTAAAATCACCTTTATAGGCTCATCATTAAGCCTAACAGTCTATTTTGGCTCTGTGGCAGCTGCTGTCCACTTGATAGTTCTTATCACTTCTTTTCTCATATACTTAATTTTATCCCCTTTATTTCATCTCGTCACTCATTACTGTTTGGTTTGAAAATTCGTTTCTGTTTTCAAGTAATACGGAAAAATGGCTCTGAGTTCATAAAACTATTACCGCATTTTATTTTCCAGTTTTTACTTTCTTTCTTAAAATTAACCTTTTTTTTAATGAAATTCCAAAACTGTATTAGTTTTCTTTTTTGTTAGCTTATTGCAATGTACTGTATGTATGTAATAATTTTAGTTTGTGTTTTTCGCCTCGTAAAACCGTCTCTCTTCTTGGTTTGTAAATACTCTAATGATATACATACTGATAAAAAAAAAATAAGAATCTTTATACAATATCAAATCAGGGCACCTTTGTTTCGAATAAAGTTGTTCACAAGGGTCATTACTAACAGATTAGAAAGAATACTTGATGAGAATCAACCGAAAGAGCAAGCTGGCTTTAGGACAGGATTCTCAACTATGGATCACCTTCACGTAATATCACAGCTAATGGAGAAAGCAAATGAATATAAAACACCATTATGCCTGGCATTTGTGGATTATGAATATAAAACACCATTATGACTGGCATTTGTGGATTATGAAAAGGCATTTGACTCCATACAGCATAAGGCAATGTTTCGGGCATTAGAAAGACAAGGCATAGATACCCCATATATTATGATTTTGAAGAAAATATATGAGGGTGCTACCTCCTTTTTAGACTAGACAAAGACAGTAGGAAATTTAAAATCGAGAAAGGAGTTCGACAAGGAGACACAATATCTCCGAAGCTGTTTACTTCTGCCCTTGAGGAAGCTTTCAGAAGATTAGACTGGTCGCAGAAAGGAGTCAATGTGAACGGAGAGTACCTAAACCATTTACGATTTGCAGATGACATTGTGGTCATAAGCCACGATCCCAAATAATTAGAGGAAAATTTTAATCAGTTATGCACAGTTAGTAAGGATTTTGGACTAAAGATGAATATGACTAAAACGAAAGTAATGATGAACAAGTATGCCACGGAAAGGGAAATAATGATTGAAGGAGCAGTAACTGAAAAGGTGGCGTCAAGTATCTGGGACAAGTTATTAGCTGTAATAATGATAAATGGCTGGAAGTCAAGAGAAGAATAAATTTTGGATGGATAGCATTCAGGAAATATAGTCACATACTGAAGAGTAATATCCCAGTTTGTCTGAAACGTAAAATAATGAACCGATGTATACTCCCCACCATGACTTATGGAAGTGAAACTTGGGCACTCACCAAAAGAATGGAAGAGAAGCTAAGAACTACACAGCGAAGAATGGAATGAATTATATTGGGAATCAGACTGTTAGATAAGAAGAGAAACACATGGATTAAGCAGCAAACTTAAGTAAAGGACATTCTTATCAAAACTAAAGAATTAAAATTGTCTTGGGCAGGACACATAGCTCGAAGACATGATGACAGATGGACTAAGAAAATAACAGAATGATATCCAAAAGGAGCTAGAAAAAAACCTGGAAGACAAAGGCGGAGATTGATAGATGAAATTCATGAGTTTGTGGGTAGGAAATGGATGGCCGGTGCTCAAAACAGAAGGAACTGGAAAGTTGCTGGAGAAGCCTTCATCCTGCAGTGGATTGAAAATGGCTGATGATGATGATGATGATGTTTCGAATAACAGGAAGTGTGCGGTGTGGCATGAATTCTATAAGGGGTTTTATTGCTTTTTGGTCTAATTGTAACCATCCTTCCAGGAAAATCTCGCGTAACTGCGACCAAGTTGTAGGAAAAGAAATTCGTTTGTCTAATAGTTCTCTACAGCACATCCCACACATTCTTAATAGGAGATCAGATGAGTGTGGGGGGCCAGGGAAGATGGTGGAAATGCATGTCATGTTCTCCGAACCACTCTTGCACGATCCTGGCACGACGCACTGTTGCAATCATCATAAAGCGGCCATCACCTTCAGAGTAGAAGTGTAACATTGCAGGATGCAGTAGATCTGATAAGAAACCAGGTGCTCCCTAGATGACATTCGACTTTCCACCGATATCAAAGGATCCAGTCTGTGCCAACAAAACATTTCATTATAATGTTTTGTTGTTGTTTTGTTGCTTGTAGGCAAGTAGGGTCGATAGCTTCTTGCGAGGCTCTCACCACACTCTCTGCCTACCATCAGTGCAAAACAAAGTGTATCATGATGATTCGTCTGACCATATGACTTTCTTCCATTGTTCCATTCACGGCACCACTGCATGCGGATTTTTCTGTTTTTCTCTGGAAACAAGTGGTGTGAGACTGATAAATTCTCAGCTCACGACGATCGGATAAATCTCATTCTTTGTTCAATAAATAAAACCGATATTCAGGATATTAGGGCGAAATTATCGAAAAACAGTTTTCAATTAGAATTCGTAATATTCAAGCTAGGGAAAGCCAAACCGAAAGTATTGAAGAGAAGATGTGAGTGAGCCAATGAGAAGGCAAGAGCCCATGACTAACACAAACTTACTTTCGCTCTGAACAGGGGATCGAAACGGGGGTAGAAAGAGTCAGCGAGAACTTCGGCCCCGCGCTAACGATAATAAACAAAATAGAAGGTTTAGGTTGATAGCGAAACCAGGCTCACACCTGCCTGTGACGCAGACTTGGGCAACTAAAAGAACAGGACTCTGTCATATTTACGACTTTCCCCACTGTCATTGGGAGGGAACGAAGAATTCCTCATTGTTGAGTAATCAATGAAGAAAAAAGTTAAAGAGGGAAAGTAGCGCTCAAGTCCGAGATATATACAGGAGGGCTGAGTCAGAAAAGAGAGGAGGAGGAGGACGACGGCGTTCACGACAGAGAAGGAGACAGACTCGGACGGAGACAGAGACGGAGAGAGGACACCGAAGAGAGGAGAGTTGGCTCTTCGCAGATGAACATCTAGTCGAAAGATTGCCAGAGCAGCGAGAGACAAAGGCTGAGAAGGAGCAGATCGGCCACCAGAAAAGTCGCCCGAAACCCAGTAGAGGACCCCGCCCAGATTTCGCTGAAGAGAAGGAGGCCGTACCACTGAATTCTAGGAGTGAGCAAATTAACTGGTAAGCAATTCTATTATTCGTGTGAATGTAACAATCCGAAACCGAAACTAAAATGATAACCTGTTCAATGCTTCTTTCCTAGCCACAAATGAATTACATGTTAATACACTGGAGGTTCAACGACTAGAATGCTCCCATAGACACGAAAACCCCCATCCTGATGTCCATAAGAAAAGCGCAATATAATCGAGCGTGAGCAAGCGCTGAGTTCCGAATGATGATGGAGGATGCACCAAAAGATAACTAGCAGCCAGGAGAATTAAACACACCCACTCGCGGTTAGCCTCAGAATATGAGGAGTACCAAAAAGGTCTATAAGCATTCTGGACGGTTAACCTAGAATAACCTAGTACACTATAAAAGCTAAGAATTGTGAAGAGTTAATGTTGCAAGACAAATTACAGAATTTCTATGAAGAACAGAATGTACTAGCTTAATACCTGATTCACACATTGACATTATGAAATGTAACTAATGCCTGAATGCCACTATTTAAACTGATCACTTAAGTAGAGTGCAAGTGTTGTATATTTAGTTTTGTTTTGTGTTAATAAATATTGTTATGTGTTTTACTAAGTCTCATCCTCTCTGCCCATATCCAATCACACCAGCACAGGTAAGAACCATCTAAAATAAGTTATTGCGGGGAATCGAACCAACGCATCGCGATTGGTCGATTCTTTAACACAGCGCTAATCCTTTGCTGCAGTCACAGTGGTTATATAACTTCTGGAGACCGAGGGCGGGGATTTTGTCCTAAAAGATAGTGAGTTGAGTGACTAGACAGAAAAAGGGCGTCGCCCCACAGAAGAGAGGAAACAAGATGGCGCCTTGAATCAGCAAGAGAACCAACCCAATCAAGACGTGCCACGTAACCAAAGAGAACAGGGCCATCCACAAGATGAAGGCGACACCCTACAAAATGGTGTCCGTGACCAAGGATGAAATAAGATGAGATTTATAGAAATTAAACAATGATTGCTGGTATCATTGGAATGTTGGCAGAATAATATACTATATTATTTTCACATTTCCTACATTCAATAATACTATATTGTTGATGTCATTATTAACATTATTTAAGTACGCACAGCAAGAAGTAGCAACTGTTTCATAAACCAGTCTAGAGAAGACTAACCAAAAGATAGAAAATAGGTAAAATTTAAGTTGCTGCTTATTGCTAGCATAAGCATTTTATACTGTCTTTTAATGTGAGTATTAATATATGTATTTAATATATATATGTATGAGAACTTCAAAAGGTAAGGCTCAATTTTGTGTTGATGATATGAGTGTAGCTTAAAAATACTTGCTTTGATATAATGAAATATTACAGGCGCTCTTTTTCAGTGGGAAGAATTATATTGTAAAGTTAAGGTTTTTGTGTGCACAAATAACAGTAAAATTAAAAATTTAACTGAAAATGGAGAGCCAGAATATAGATGGGGCAAGTTTAGCTACATCTGAAACATTGTTCCCAACGCAACCAGAGCCACCTCAAGAACAAGTAAGGGTTCAACCAGCCTCGATCGCGGGTTACCTAAACCTAATACCGATCTATCTAGGTAAAGATGATGAAGGACCCCCTGTATCCTTGTTTTTTGAATCTGTAGAAGAGATATCCGAAATTGCAAATTGGTCGGATCGCGAGAAATTAGCAGTAATTCGGTCTAGACTTAAAGGGCCAGCGGCCGAATTTTTCTCACATTCGCTCGAGTTAAGAGCGGAGAAAAATTATGAACGCTTTAAAGAAGCCTTCGTTAAACGCTTTGAACGACCAATACCTTTAATTTCTCAATTACAATTGTTTAGCACCGCTAAACAGGAGGCAGGCGAGACTGTAATACAATTTGGAACACGTTTAAGAAATTTATGCAGGGCTGCGTTCAAAAGTCGAAATGAAACACAAGAAGTGGCAGTATTAAGAGACCAAACTTTACTGGCCCAGTTCATAAATGGGTTAAACATCAAATTGAAAAGATTAGTTTTGAGCCAGAATCCAACTACTTTTCAACTGGCTCTGGAAGTGGCGACAAGAGAGGAGGAAAATGAGAAGTTAACACATGCAAGGCAACATGTTACTATTAATTTGGCAGATGCCACTTATAAACAAGGTAAACAGAATGAGACCCCCATGGAAGAGAAAATCTCTTCTTTACAACAGTCTTTTGATCGTTTGTCAACTAATGATGTTAATTTTAATGCTTTAGAAAGGCACTTGTCTTCCCTTGATAGCAAATTTCAAAATTACGCAATGGGAATAGATCGACAACTAAAAGAAATAAGACGCGATCAACGCGAACCTTGCTCTTCCTACTCGCGACCGCCCGAAGTTAGTGGATACACAGCTGGGAGGCCAATACGAGGGAGCGCTTCGCAGGGAGAACACTATAGCAGACAGGGAGACAGCTACGGTCAGAGAGTATCACATGACCTAGATCACCACAGGGGGCAAGCGTCGTTTCAGGGACTGGAAAGCAGCGACGTTAGCGATTATTCGGCAGGCAGACGACGCACTTTTATGCCGAGGAGAGGCAACTTTTATCGGCAGAGAATAGCGGGGAGAAACGTGTACACTCCCTCACCAAAAGTTGGGAGGTATTTTTATAGTAGAAATAATAACTGTGTTCCAGCTAGAATAAATGCAAATAATTTTAACACAGGATATAGGGAAGCATTCCAGGGTAGATATACGGAATATAGACAACCTAGGGGAACGAACCTGAGACAAATAAATCATTTGGGAATCTCTTCACGTTGGCAGAGTAGGGATAGGTCAAGTTGACAACAAAAATTTTTTCGAATGGGTATGAGAAGGAGTAGGGCAGAACACGGGGTATATACAGCAGATAATGACACAGATTTACCCCTGGTGGAAGGTTTTATACAGGGCATAAAAACAAGGTTTCTCATTGATAGTGGAGCGTCAGTTACCCTTCTTAGTGCAGGAATGTTTGACAAAATCAAACATAATAGATATTTAAGACAGAGGCCTCCCGATATTACTGTTTGTGGGATTGCTGGGAATATTGTGCCTCTCAATACAAAGATTACTGTAGAGTTAACTCTGGATGGGAAATCTTTTAAAGTAGATGCTTTTGTAGCTCTTGATAGATTAAGTCCGCGATACGAACTTATCTTAGGCTCTGATGTTTTAAGGAAATTTTCGTTTGTACTAGACGCAGGGAAAAGAATTTTAAAGTCAGTACCACTTGGGATTTGCATAAGAGAAATGGGAGTGAGAGAACGGATCATGGGCAACCAAAAGCCCTGTGTCGGGAAACTGACCTCCAAACACATTATTCCACCCAACACAGAAACGATTTTGACAGTTCAGTGTGCAAACACATACCACCCAGGACAGTTGGTTCTTGCTGAACCCAATTATGATCTCAATAGCAGTGAATTAGCAGTTGGGAATTCTTTAGACAAGTTGTCCAAAGACAGGAAGGTGGCTATTTCAGTAGCCAACACGTCCTCTGAGCCGTTACATCTCGCAGCAGGAATGGCATTAGCGAAAATTGAGCCTATTAATATGCGCAAAGTTAATTTTGCAGGTGAACAAAGAAGGGCTGAAAGATCATCTCCGGTGACAATCAAAGATTTCGATCTGGAACATTTAACTGTCAGTGAACATCGAGAACTGGTTAAACTGTTGCATAAATATAACGATGTGTTCGCCAAGTCACCTAGCCAGTTGGGTCGATCCAATGTTGTGCAACATAGAATAAAATTAGATTCTAGTGTTCCAATTAAGCAATCTGCTTATCGCACTCCCTATGCCTTAAGATCTCAGGTAGAAGATCAAGTCAACGAACTTTTGGACGCTAATATAATCACACCTAGCTTCTCGCCTTACTCAGCGCCCATTGTGATGGTCAAGAAAAAGGATGGTAATTTACGTTTTTGTGTTGACTACCGTAAATTGAACGCCCACACAGTGGCAGATTGTTTCCCTATCCCTCAAATTCATGAGATTTTGGACATCCTTGGGAAAGCTAGATATTTTTCCACTTTGGACCTACAGGCGGGCTTTTGGCAGATTCCAGTCCACCCTGCGGACCGACACAAAACAGCTTTCACTACTGGCCAAGCTTTGTACGAATTTCGACGTCTCCCATTCGGTTTAAAAAATAGTCCAGCATCGTTCGTGAGAGCCATGTCCATTGTCCTGGAAGGATTGAAAAGACAATCCATCTTTTGTTACCTAGACGACATAATTATCTCAAGTCCCGACCTCAAAACTCACATGGAAAGATTGGAAATGGTCTTTCAACGCTTGAGACAATACGACCTTAAACTCAAGCCATCGAAATGTGAATTTCTAAAGCAGGAAATATCTTATTTGGGTCATAGAGTCAATCCAGATGGAGTTCTTCCAGACGCGGAGAACGTGGCGGCCATCAAAAAGTGCTTGGCACCTAGGACCGTTAAGCAAGTGAGAAGATTTTTAGGGATGACTGGGTTTTACAGAAAGTTTATTAAGGATTATGCAGAAATATCTCGTCCATTAACTAATCTTACGAAGAAGGATACTCCTTTTGTCTGGAATGAAGCGACGCAGGCAGCGTTTGAAAAGTTAAAAACAGCATTGATATCGGAACCGTTGTTAATCTATCCAGACTTTTCTCAGATGTTCTATTTGAGTTCTGATGCGAGTGATTTTGCGATTGGGAGCGTATTGGAACAGTTTACAAAGGATGGCTCCATGCAGCCGATCGCATACGCAAGTAGATTGCTGAAGCAGGCTGAGAAATCATATAGCACTGTGGAAAAGGAGAGCCTAGCTGTTGTGTATTCAATCTCGCAGTTCAGACCTTACTTATATGGCAGAAAGTTTGTCATAATATCAGACAACGCCGCATTGAAGTATTTACTTCAGTTGAAGAACCCTAATCCCAGATTAACTAGATGGAACTTGATGCTGCAAGGGTACGATTTTTCAGTGGAATACCGTCCAGGTCGCCTACACTCAAATGCAGATTTCCTATCTCGACCAGTGCTGGAAGAGGAATCTGAGCCGAAATCACGCAGGAGAAATGTCTCAAAGACAGTTGCACCCTTATCAACTGAAATCACCCTAGAAGCATTAGTGATGCCAAAAAATGCCACTAAAGATCTGGTGAGATCGTTACAGAGAGAAGATGACAAATTAAACCTCTTAATCACACAACTAGAGAATAATACTCAATCATCAGTGAAGATTCCAGATTCATACTATCTGAACGATGGAATACTATATCATTATACTCTTCCTGATGCAAGATCTACTAGAGAGGGACCTTTAGAACAATTAGTTGTTCCACATGCATTAAAATTGGAAATCATGAGAGCATGTCATGATCTTCCTCAGAGTGGTCACCTGGCGTTTGATAAGACATTACAAAGAGCTAAAAAAGATTTTTTCTGGCTGAATATGTTTACTGACATAAAGGGTTATGTGGACACCTGTGCCTCATGTTTGGAGAGAAGAGGATATAATCCTAAAGCAAAGGCAAGCCTTATGCGAGTCCCTGCTGAGGCAGCACCTTGGTACAGGGTAAGCATGGACATACTTGGGCCATTACCTACGAGTCTAGATGGGGACAAATATCTTCTAGTAGTCATAGATTTCTTCACAAGGTACGCTGAAGTGGTACCCTTGAAGACACAAAAAGCTGAAGAAGTGGCAACTGCATTTATTAATTCTGTTGTAGCAAGACATGGAATTCCGCAAGTACTGTTAACAGATCGGGGTAGTAATTTTTGCAGTCAACTAATGGAAAGTATTTACAAACGCCTTGGGATTAAGAAGCTTGAGACAACTCCGTATCATCCGCAATGCAATGGCAAAGTAGAACGTCTGAACAAAACACTGGCAACAATTCTGTCGCACGTGGTCAATGCCACACAGTCAGATTGGCATCTGTGCATACCGCTAGCCGTGGCAGCCTATCACTCTGCTGTTCACTCATCTACACAGGAAACGCCTAATTATTTGTTATATGGCAGAGATTTGGTCCTACCTCAACATATTTGGACATCTCAAGACCAGCTGACTTATGCTTCTTTAGAACATTACTCCGAACAAATGGTGGCAAGAATGCAACGCACATACGATATTGTTGAACAACATCTTCAAGACGCAGCAGAAAACCAAGAACGTTATCGCTCCACCAGAGCTGTGGATAAACAGATCAGAGTAGGCAGTGTGGTATATTTATATACACCAAAAGTTAGACCAGGTCAGACACGCAAATTGGCACGGCAGAGTACAGGACCTTATAGGGTAATAGCACAAACCTCTCCTGTAAATTATCAGATTCAACACATTTATAAGCCCAAGGATAAACAATTGGTTCATGTAGATAGGCTTACTAAGGTAACAGATCGTAGACCTTTTCCAGAGCTACGGATCGAGCGCTCTGAAGCTGATACTCCTCCAGGCTCAACCTTGGAACAAACTAAACCAAAACAGTTATATGAGGAAATTGAAACTGAAGAAGAGCCATGGGATGATTCGATGGATACCTCATTTGTGGTCCCGAGGCTCCCCGTTTCTATACCGTTGAGATATTTACCAGACAAGGGACAAAAATTTCAGTCAGAAGTGAAACAGGATAAGCAAGCAGAGATAGAGCAGACCAGGGGTCCAGTTGAAACCGCCCACACACCAGTCCACTCACATGGTTACAATTTGCGTAGCCGGAGTCATGCAACCCATACTCCTCAAGTAGTAACGATTGTTCCCCCCACACATGATGAAATGTTGGTTCCCGAATCAGCTTCCGATGTAAAAGAAGAAATAGGGCAAAGTAATCCCTCCAGTGAAATGCAGGCGCAGAGAACTGAACCTCCAGAGCAAAATGTGGAAGTACAGGGAAATACAGATCAGGAGGAACGACCAGATAGGGCTGAAAGAACGTTACAGTGGATGCTTGGACCACTTGCTTCGAGAATAGATTCACGAGACAATGACAGAGGTTTTGATTTAGCAGGTATTATTAGAGACGCTTGGAAAAATTAAAAAAAATAATAATAATCCGGTTCTTGGTTATTTGTTGAAAGGTCGTTCTGTTTAACTGAAACCATTGTCACCTGGGAGCCCAATTTCCCAGGTCGTGACTAATTTTTAAGAAGAGAATGAGCTTCAAAACTGATACATATATTTCAGATAAATAGGCATTTCTTGCCCTTTGCAGGTTAAGAAGGTAAACGAGGTTATTTAGTAGAAAGATTGGGATGAAGATTGACATGACAAGAGCACTGCTGAGACATTGTGGTTAGCAGAAATAGGATTACAGGTCATTTAAAAAAAATAAAAAAAAAAAACCGCCGATTATATCCTCTAAAGTGTAGTTGTAACCATTAAAAAGGAAGATACAACCTATGTACAGGGGGGGGAGCAGAAGCACCAACCCCCACACTCAGATAACCTAGGTTTTGTGGAAAAGATTTGTAGGTTGTGTCACAACTCCTGATAATGGACAAACACAGGAAGGAAGTTCAGAACGAAATTGGGCGAATGATGGATGTGATTATATTGTTAGGTTGATAGTGCATT
The DNA here is from genome assembly GCF_048544385.1 of Mastigoproctus giganteus. Lineage (NCBI taxonomy): Eukaryota > Metazoa > Arthropoda > Arachnida > Uropygi > Thelyphonidae > Mastigoproctus > Mastigoproctus giganteus. The sequence continues at coordinate 3,360,246 of NC_143578.1, read as the reverse complement.
AAAATGAGCTTATGGTTAAACCCCAAGAATTAGCATTTTCTTGTATTGACCTTACTTGCTTAATATGGCACTGTGCATCAAGAAGGTTACTTTAGTGGAAGAAAAGGAGAAAGGATAGGTTTCATGGTACTCTATCATTATGTTTTGTCAACAGTTATGTTATTGCATAGATTAACGAGTATAGAGGATCAAAATGGTGTAGTTAAAAACACAGGGAAGATGATTCAATTTATCATAACTGTAGATTTCAGGCAGAAGCATAAATTATTCTTCAAAAAAAAAGGGGCGATAGTATCAGAACTTTTGATTAATTAATATTGAACTACCATTATTACTGAGCTGATATTAAAATTTTTTTCTCTCCCGGAAAAAAAAAAATATATATATATATATTCGAGTATACAAAATTTAAAGCAGGAAGAGGAAGGATGCAAATGGTCTAGGACTTAATAGGCGCCACCCTAGTTACTCTTTGTTTCTCTCTCTCTCTCTCTCTCTCTCTCTCTCTCTCTCTCTCTCTCTCTCTCTCTCTCTCTCTCTCATTGCATGTCTGAATTCAAGTTCAAGGAGAGGATCTAGTGGAAAAAAAAAAAAAAAGAAAGGAAAATTAATATTTGTTTTTTGGAGATGAGAAGAGGCAATTAGCCTGGGGACGGCTGGTTCCTCCCAGTCACTACTTGTTTCTATCATTCTCTTTAAAGAAAGAGTTAAAAGAAAATCGAGATAACATCTGAACTCCAAGGTCCAAATACGGAGATTCTCTTCTTGTGCTATTTCGAAAAAAGAAAAGAAACCCAAATTTTCATCTCGAATAAAGGTTTGAAGCGATCTAAATCAGAACTTTAGTTCTACAAATAATTTTCAAATAGAACTTTATCTACTAACTCTATCACGTAGGAAATTGAAATCACAGAGTTATTGATATTGCATTAGCATATGAAGGTCAAGACAGAGCAATTACATGACTATTAAATAAATAAAAAAATAAATAAATAAAAGAAAAAAAGAACGAAAGTAGCTCAGGATCTGGATACTTATACTGTGTTCATACTATACCACAAAAGATATTTACTATTTCACTTCATTCTTACCCTCTGATAGGCCAGAGAAGAACAAGAAAAAAAAAATCAAAGAACGTTATTAGCCAGAATGGAGATAGCTATGGGAATTCCGACAATCCTGCAAATCATGATAGTTGCCCTATGGTTTCAAAGCTCAATTCTATACTTGGGACCTTTTGTTCGTCAACCACTAGATAAAGAAGCCATAGCAGGACAAACCGTTACTCTCTCGTGTAAATTGGTAACAAATATCACCGCTACGGTAAAATGGGTTTTTGATGGGAAGAATATTGACAGTTACTACAGACCACGAGGTCTTCCAGATTATAAAATCATAGGATCGTCTAAAGAAAATGACTATGCACTACAAATCTCTCAGGTACAATTAATGGATGAAGGGAAATATTACTGTCAAGTACAAACCACAGATGCACATCAATACCAATCCAGTGTAGCTACATTGACTGTTTACGCAACACCGTTGCCACCTTTAATAGGAGAAGGGTCTTTCCTGAACGGAATCGAGGGGGACCGAGCCACTCTCACGTGTAAATCCCTAGCAGGAAAACCACCCACCATATTGCGCTGGATTAGCTTTGATGGAAACTCGGTAGTAAGATCGACGCAATCTAGTCAAGATCTATGGTCAGACCAGATCAGAATAAATACGTATCTAAAGTGGATCTTTACATTTTCGCCAGAACACGACAAAAAAGCAGTTACTTGCATAGCAAATCATGTTTCATATCCTCATCCAATGATGGTTTCTATAAGGATAATAGTAAAGTACAGACCTAGAGTTTCCTTGGAAACGACTTCGAAAGTTATTAGGGAACTTGACCGGTGCAAATTGAAATGCAAAGCGTATGCAAACCCAGATGTGTTTCTTTACCAATGGTTTAAAGATAATGAACAACTAACGAAGGAAGGGAATAGTACTCTGGTAATTAGAAAGGTTCTCCGTAAAGACCATAATAGCAATTATACTTGTGTGGTTCGAAATGAATTGGGTTCAGCCCAAGCCTTGTTAGTAATAGCAGTATCATATGGTCCCACACGTCAAACGGCGTTGACCGACATGGCCACGACCAAAGGAAACCCAGTGCAGTTGAAATGCGATGTAAAGGGAAATCCCCTTCCCGTGATAAAATGGTATTTTGAAGATCGGCTCATTCAAAGTAGTATCAGTTCTACTTTTTCAATTAGAAACATATCCTACGAGACATCAGGTCGTTACACATGTATAGGAGAAATCTCTGGATACCCCATTGTGAAAAGTGAATCGTCAGTCTTTGTAAAGGGACCGCCAAAAGGAAGCTGCAGTTCATCCACAGCACATTTGGGAGACCCAGTTCAAACGAAGTGCATTTTTAAACACGTACCACCATTGGGAAATGTATCTTGGAAAGGCCCAATAAAGAAGGAATCATTTGGAAAATACACAGAGGAATGGAATCCCAGAGAAATCAGTACTACTTTAACCATTACTTCGATTCAAGCGAAATCAATTTGGCTCATATGAATGCCATGCATGGAATGCTTGGGGAAGATCAATATTAACAGTTCAAATTGAAAGGAATTGGTCCAAAGAGATCATGTATGCTATTCTAGGAATACCTGCTGTCTTCCTAATCGGAGTGATATTAGGAGGAGTGATCTGGAACTTGTGCTCTGAAAAAATTAATAACGCAAGTGACACGGATACCTCATACAATACCTACCAGGTATACTACAACGAAAATCTGTACGAAGATGACGTCGATCATGTAGAATAAGGAAAGAAGAGAAGATAAGATTCTCATCACTATAACCCTTGAAACATCCAAGCTCTTAAATATAGTGCCTACAGTAGTTCATGTGTGTGTTGTGTCTATTTCTGTGTGCAGTGATATTAGTGCGCGTTGCCAAGCCGCGATCTTCATGTTTATTCACCTGAAGTTTTCGACACCAAAGTGAAATATTCAACAGGAGATTCACCGAGCCATAAGGAAACACCCAGATTATCACATCTTCGATGAGATCGATAGTACGGGAAACAGTTTCCCTGGGAGGATGCAGAGTACTGCAGAGGGGTAGCCTTTCAGATGGAGGCCCATTTGAAGTGGTTCAATGCACCAGAAGAAAAAGAACAATGGACAGTATAGTACCAAAATATAATAGAAGTTCTCAGAATCGATGTTATGTAGAATTAGCTTAGAATTATTTGATAAAGTGAATGTTTTTGTGATTATCAATGCCTATATGAATGTTATCTGTAGTTTTAGGATTGTATGTAGCTTTGACACATATTAACCTTTGTATACCTTAGAGAATTGAAATATAACTTGTTAGATTGATTTATGCTTATATATTTAGCAAAATGATAAGAATATAGACTAATACATTTATTCTTATTTCATGTCTACTCCCGGGAACACCCGGAGAAATTTGTAAAAATGAAGAACATGTGCACCTGTGTCAGGAATTCATACCAGGAAAGAGAAAGTGTTATACCCCATCAGTCAAGAGCTAGCGAAGAACGAACTTTGTGTATCACAGCTAGAAGAAGTGCAGATGGGATCACACATACTCTATTTGAACTTACTCCAGTGCACAGGCATTTATCAATTAACCAAATATGTATCACATATAGTATTGTAGCATTTATATTGTTAACATAATTTTCACTTATATTTTAGAAGCATGTTTCTTCTATATTTCGGGCAAACATACATTAGCGCCTATAATAATCAAGTATTTATCTTATGTGTTGTTAAAGTTAAATGTGTTAAAGTGTTTATCTTGTGCTATATGTTATTCGAGTGATTTATATACTCAGATTACTCTAGATTAGTTTTTCTCAATATTACACGATGGTAATAGGCTTAGTTTATTACTAGCCTGACACCTTTAGTATTTTTGTGTGCACACCTTATGTTACGATAACACAGATAATTTGGATTACAGTTTGTAAAGGAAAGAAGCATGAGGAAATTTTAAGTCGATGTCTTCACGTCCCACGAACAGAATCTCCGGATGCGAAGCCATTGTCCCGGATCCGGCGATTCTGTTGGTGAGAGCAGGGGAGAATGTGAGACTGATAAATTCTCAGCTCACGACGATCGGATAAATCTCATTCTTTGTTCAATAAATAAAACCGATATTCAGGATATTAGGGCGAAATTATCGAAAAACAGTTTTCAATTAGAATTCGTAATATTCAAGCTAGGGAAAGCCAAACCGAAAGTATTGAAGAGAAGATGTGAGTGAGCCAATGAGAAGGCAAGAGCCCATGACTAACACAAACTTACTTTCGCTCTGAACAGGGGATCGAAACGGGGGTAGAAAGAGTCAGCGAGAACTTCGGCCCCGCGCTAACGATAATAAACAAAATAGAAGGTTTAGGTTGATAGCGAAACCAGGCTCACACCTGCCTGTGACGCAGACTTGGGCAACTAAAAGAACAGGACTCTGTCATATTTACGACTTTCCCCACTGTCATTGGGAGGGAGCGAAGAATTCCTCATTGTTGAGTAATCAATGAAGAAAAAAGTTAAAGAGGGAAAGTAGCGCTCAAGTCCGAGATATATACAGGAGGGCTGAGTCAGAAAAGAGAGGAGGAGGAGGACGACGGCGTTCACGACAGAGAAGGAGACAGACTCGGACGGAGACAGAGACGGAGAGAGGACACCGAAGAGAGGAGAGTTGGCTCTTCGCAGATGAACATCTAGTCGAAAGATTGCCAGAGCAGCGAGAGACAAAGGCTGAGAAGGAGCAGATCGGCCACCAGAAAAGTCGCCCGAAACCCAGTAGAGGACCCCGCCCAGATTTCGCTGAAGAGAAGGAGGCCGTACCACTGAATTCTAGGAGTGAGCAAATTAACTGGTAAGCAATTCTATTATTCGTGTGAATGTAACAATCCGAAACCGAAACTAAAATGATAACCTGTTCAATGCTTCTTTCCTAGCCACAAATGAATTACATGTTAATACACTGGAGGTTCAACGACTAGAATGCTCCCATAGACACGAAAACCCCCATCCTGATGTCCATAAGAAAAGCGCAATATAATCGAGCGTGAGCAAGCGCTGAGTTCCGAATGATGATGGAGGATGCACCAAAAGATAACTAGCAGCCAGGAGAATTAAACACACCCACTCGCGGTTAGCCTCAGAATATGAGGAGTACCAAAAAGGTCTATAAGCATTCTGGACGGTTAACCTAGAATAACCTAGTACACTATAAAAGCTAAGAATTGTGAAGAGTTAATGTTGCAAGACAAATTACAGAATTTCTATGAAGAACAGAATGTACTAGCTTAATACCTGATTCACACATTGACATTATGAAATGTAACTAATGCCTGAATGCCACTATTTAAACTGATCACTTAAGTAGAGTGCAAGTGTTGTATATTTAGTTTTGTTTTGTGTTAATAAATATTGTTATGTGTTTTACTAAGTCTCATCCTCTCTGCCCATATCCAATCACACCAGCACAGGTAAGAACCATCTAAAATAAGTTATTGCGGGGAATCGAACCAACGCATCGCGATTGGTCGATTCTTTAACACAGCGCTAATCCTTTGCTGCAGTCACAGTGGTTATATAACTTCTGGAGACCGAGGGCGGGGATTTTGTCCTAAAAGATAGTGAGTTGAGTGACTAGACAGAAAAAGGGCGTCGCCCCACAGAAGAGAGGAAACAAGATGGCGCCTTGAATCAGCAAGAGAACCAACCCAATCAAGACGTGCCACGTAACCAAAGAGAACAGGGCCATCCACAAGATGAAGGCGACACCCTACAGTGGCTAGAATACGTAGGCGACTGCCAATACCCAATTTCTTCAATTCGCTGTGCATGGTACGAGTTTAAATAGTGCAGGTCTGGGCCTGTTGGAATACAGATGTTATTTACTGATGTCTCATTTATCCGTGCAGTATTCCTCAGGGTACGACGGCTTCGCTCTTGAAGTATTGTTTTTCTGCCCCATTCGCCTTTGTGATGTGGAAGAACTGAATGCTTTCTAATGATTTGTGGTGTGGACGAACTGATTACTTTCTATGTCGTTTCTTGAGTCGTGGCTCTTACTAAACGTGCACCCACAACAAGACCTTTTTAAAGTATGATATACAACCCCAGGGGCTCATATCTGGTGATTATGGGCTTGGCACACCTAGTGTTCTGAGCTGGATATCATTATTCTTCCCTTTCTTGGTGATCCCTTCTACTTTTGGCTCTCACTCTCTCATGGTAACTCAGGGAATTTTTTTTTTTTTTTTTTTTTTTTTAGCTGTGGTGCAGCATAAGCCTCAGGCTTCCTTGCACCACGTAGCTAATAATAATAATAATAATAAGATCACGCGTTTTACCTATTCTGCTTCAGATTACTGCAGTTGAACAACCGTGCAGTCTTTATACTCAACGAGACAACATGTCATCACCCACGTCACAGTTTCTTCTTTTGTCTGTGACTGTCTCAATATAAAGGTTCGTATTTTTTTCGCCGGTAAGTGCAATCACAGTAATGCTAACATGGAAGCGACGGCGTTCATGTACCAGCTCTCAGTGTCAAAGAAATGGACAGAAAATGGGACATGTTTTGAGGAGAACAAGTGGAAACAAATCCATTTATTTTCATTTACAATTTGCTAACATAAAATTTTAGCAAAGTAATTTTTGTACATCATGATAACTTTGTAATTGGTCTTTTTTAACAATAACTCTTACCTAACCACAGCACGTTCACCTGTGTATTTGCGATAACCATAATCAATCACCCCGCCAACTAGAATTACGATACTCGCCAGTATAGCCGCGAAGATTGCGACATTTGTCGTCGCAGCTGTGAGGTTGACAATAATCTGCTTAAGAGGTGCGGTTGGAAAGTAAGTCGCTGCTGCAAGAAATGCCACCTGTAAATAGATAAAAAGAAAACAAAACAGTCAAGAAAACAACACAATTAATGCAGCTAGTGCTTTATAGATGCGCTACATACCCATAAAACAACTTGGTACTCACATCCGCTATTATAATAATTATCGTTTTTTTGTAGGGACATCTCCCTCTCTTTGGCACTCTAGAGAACCTTCGAAAAAGGTAACTCCAAGCTGTGGCAAGAACTGTTCTGGACAGTGCGTGGGAGATCAAGTTCACGTACAGAGCGAGTCGGCTTTTATGTTCTAACACATCCCATTCTGGATTTGGACCACATAAACAGAAAACAAAGAGGTACATCAGGAAGAGGGTTCGAATATAGTAGAACATCCTTCTCATGTACACTCACGACTTCTAGAGTCTAAGTAGTACAGAGTAACATTTTTTTTTCTAATTGGCAGGGTGAATGAAGAATAAATATCGACTAAATAATGTTTCAGAATAGCTTATAACAATAGTCCCAATTTCTAATTATATGATTTTATTCAATGAAACGTAACAATCTTTTCGTTTAACTGAAACGCAACAATCAGCCTCATTCATAGACCAGTTCTCAGGGGCAGTAAAATGAACACAAAGTGGGACATGTTTTGAGAACAAGTGCAAACAAATAGGTAAATCCATTTATTTTTCATTTACATTTTCTTTAAAAAAATTTTCAGCAAAACAATTTTGTCATTGGCAGTTTTGCAACAATAACTCTTATCTAGCTACAGCACGTTCATCGGTTTCTTTGCGATAAGCATAATCAATCACACCGCCAACTGGAATTACGATACTCACCAGCATATCGCAACATTTGACACCATCAACGTCTACATCCTCGAAACAAAATGAAACATCCCCGTGGCTCGAGCTGGACAAAATTAACAGAACACGTAGAAAACGTGGTGTAACCTTTGCAGCTTGCGATGAAACGGGACAAACGTTGATATGGTGGTGTACCATAGAATAACGATGAAATGAGGAGACAGCGAGAAACTTCGGACAGGTATAAGGGACATTTATAGGGGTTGTATAAGAATTACCAAAATGGTCACATTACAGAAGTCGATAAAACGTGCTGTTGGAGGGGATTATACTCCGCATAATCCCCTCCAACAACTAAACAGGCCTGACAGCGGCCTGTAAGGCCTGTTTAATTATTAGCAGCGGTGAACCATGCTCGATATAACGGTGCCTATAAAATTCTGTGGCAACCAAACCCATTCTTCCACAAACCTTAGCTCACCAAGTCACTGAGGAGTTGGCTGTCGAAAGGCAATGCGACCCCCAAGAGCATGCCAAACATGTTCGATCGGATACATCCATTTTTTGCTCATGGATTTTCTGGACATTGCTAGTGTTGGGCACCGCTATGTCAGTCAGGTGAGTAGCATTTTCCATCTTGTCCACAAGGGTTATGTCCGGTCTATTGTGCGGGATGGTCTTATACGTTATTATGGCGCGGCCCAGTACAGCTTATGGGTTGAGGTCTCTAGTACTGCCTGGTGTTCATACTTGTAGTATGGTACTTTCTTTGGTCAACTGGTGTTTCCTCGCTAGCTTCTGATGTATTATCCTGGGTACTTGGTCGTGTCTATGAGTGTATTCACCCTGTAACTTTGCATCCGCTGTGATGTGTTGGATCGTTTCTGAGGTCAGGTAGCATCGTCAAAAAATTATCGTCAACATGTGTCATCGAACACTCCGCGTTCCTTGGCGATATATTTTCTATATTTCTTGGTGTTGATTACATAGTCTTGGATGGCAAGCATGAATCCTTCAGTCTCGGGGAAGAGCGAACCGTTCGTGAGCCTTGCATTGGAGGCAATTTTATCTATGTGATCTTGATGGAAATCATTGTAGTCTGCGCGTGTAGCACAGTGGTATCGTCACCGTCCTCCCCACGCCGGGTGGAGTGGAAAAGGCTCGGGTTCGAATCCCGTCGGAACTTCAATGTGTTTTTTTCACTCCGTGGCTGAGTTAGTCGGTCTCAGGCGTAGATAGCAAGGTTTTTTTCCCCAGAAACTGGGGTTTTTCGTCCAGCAAACAGACAAATCGACCATACAACACACGCAATTAACAGACATAAGACAACGCACGGCAGATGATTTAATTATTCCGGTGATCTAAATATAATAGTTTGTTTTTTTTAGTTTAGATCATTGTAGTGACTGCCATGGAGTGTCTTCTCTGCCCATGTTTCTAGCTTCGTTTGTACCTGCTGGTTGGGGGGAGGACTCCTTGCTTGGGTTGACTGGGGTATAATGCTTGTCTATCTTCCTTATGGACTGCTGGAGTGCTGCTGTGTGTTTCTGAAAGTAATCCTTCAAGTTAACTATCACTGTCTTCTGTTGCTCTATTCTTGTTCTTTCCAGGTAATTGTCTCTCTCTTTCCACCGCAGATTTCGGGTGGTGTTGGCGACTCTTGGTCATCAATGTCCTTGCCTTTCTCATGATATCCTCCAGCTCGGTATTAGTCCAATATATGACCCCGAAGGTGCATGTTAGCACTGAGACTGCTTAGGTGTTTATGGTTTCAACTCTGTTCCCTCCGTTTAGCTTTGCTTTCAGCAGGCTTCTGAGTCTCTGATGGTACGTTTCGGTCAGGCAGGCCATAATTCCCTTGTCCTGTAACTGCTGAGCCTGCATTATCCCCAAGTATTTATTTGTAGGCCTCCCTCTGCCATGGCTTCGATCTCTTTACCAGTCTGCAGCTAGTAGTTTTGGTTGATTAATTTTCCCTGGTGCAAACCGTGCGTCTTGCATTTGTCCAGACCAGATTCTATCCTAATATCATTGCTGAATTCTTCGGTGATCTGCAGTAGTTGCTGGAGATGCTTCTCGGTTCCCGCGTAGAGCTTGATGTCATCCATATATATCAGGTGTGTAAGGGTGTACAGGTTCTTCCTTCCTGCTTTAAGGTTATATCCGTAATCGCTACTGTCGAGCATGGTGGATAGTGGTTTAAGTGCCAGACAGAACCACAATGGGCTCAGTGCATCTCCCTGAAAGATTCCTCTCCTGATGGGGATTGGCCTGGTTGTGATATTTTCGACCTTAATGGTGGTACTCCATTTCGCCATCGTTTCTCCTAGGAAGTTTGTCACTATCAGATTGACTTTGTAGATGTTCAGTGCCTCTATTAGCCAGCTATGAGGCACGGAGTCGAAGGCGTTGCAGTAATCGATGTAGGGTGTGTACATGTTGCGGCGCTTCTTGTAGGCTTGCTCCATAATCGCGGCATCTATGGTTAATTGCTCCATAACCACGGCATCTATTGTTAATACCTCCTTGCATCCTTTCTGGTGTTCGATCTGTGTTTGAAGAAATTATATTGACTAACCATTGGAATGTGCATAATCTTCCCAACATGTTAAAAACCTTTTGGAACGTTCACGGACGGTCTAACATAGACCTTACCCTTTCCCCTCCGTACTTGTCGCAGCATGTAAAAAACTGAATGGTCTGCCCAGATGTATGCAATAGCGATCACCGTGCTATTATTTTTGATTTACTATTAAATGTTAGGGATGGAGGTTCTTCAGTTCACCTTCAGGATTTAAACCGCTTCTCTATCAGAACCACGAACTGGACCAAATTTAAGCAAGTCTTGCAACAAGAATTTCCAGATGATAAAATTGCACAATTGAACAGTTTATCTGCAATAGAATATGCTTACTTTATGCAAAACACTCTTTACAGAGCTTTGACTGAATCCACTAAAAGAAAAGTTAGGAGACCTGGCTCCACCCCATGGTGGAATCCCCAGTTATCTGTTTTGAGAAGACGGGTTATAGATGCAAGGAAAATTTCCAGAGGCACAGATACTTAACAGAAACAGACGTTAGGCGACTAAAAGAAGTCTATTGTCAATTATGTAAGGAATATTTCGAAGCTATTGCGGAAGCCAAAAGATCCTCATGGCAGAAACTAGTGTCCGACAAACCCACAAACCCAAAAAAGGACTTTTCTACAGTAGACACAAGAACTCCAAGCAATCCTTGAGCTTCATGAATCCATTTGCCTCCTCTCATCCCCTAAGAGAAGATTATCCAAGTCCTCTACCCAGTGTGGGACATGGCTCATTGCCTACAAGTCACCCTTGGCTGAAGAAGATTAAATTGCTGACACTGGGCTCTTGCCCAATGTGGGACCCACTCACTTGCTGGCACCTCTTCTCTTCGAGGTGTAGGATAATACTGATTTTCCTACTTGTGTAGGAACTCACATAAATACTCCTCTGGGAATGGGACTGGCATTTGACTTGTCAAATGCAGGGTCATGCTATTAGGCAACCTGACTTTGTGGGTCACTTGACCTCACAATCTTTTCTCTTCTTCCTGAGGTAGGGTGGGCTCCCCTTTGGGGTGGCCCACCCTGCCTCGCCCTCTTTCTTCTGCTTACTTTCTTTCTTCTCCTCAATCTCTCACCCCTTCTCCTATTTCAAAAATATATATATATATATATTTTTTATTTATTTATTTTTATTATTTTTTTTATTTATTTATTTTTATTTATTTATTTTATTTTTTATTTATTTTATTTATTTATTTTTATTTATTTATTTTATTTTTTATTATTTTTATTTATTTTTATTTATTATTTTTTTTTATTTTATTTATTATTTTTTTATTTTTTATTTTATTTATTTTTTATTTTATTTATTTATTTTTTATTTTATTTATTTATTTTTTTATTTTATTTATTTATTTATTTATTTATTTTTTTGGCCCTCCTTGGGAAGCTCAGGCTAATCCCAGGGTCGGCCAGCCAGAGTTCTCTTCCTACTTACCTGGTCCGGCTCCCAGTGCCAGTGACGGTAACTAGCAGTTTGTGGTATTGCACAGACCCTAGCCTAAGCGGCCAGATGAACAACATAACCCGCATTAAGCAAACATGAATAAACACTAACATATGATATCTGGCCTTGACAGTACTGTACTGTCTTACTTCACAAGAGATTCAAATGCAGAGTTGTGCGAAAGCACCGGTGCCGCCTGTCAAAAAAACACTATGTCCCATACAGGTAATTCTGATCCAGGGGGATTAATATACAAAATTTGTCGTGCCAAACTTGTAACTCCTAAGATTATTATCCTAAGATAATAATAATAATAATAATATTATTATTATTATTATTATTATTATAATTAGCCATATGGTGCAAGGAAGCCGAGGCTTTTGCTACACCAGCCAAAAAAAAAAAAAAAAAAATTCTGAGTTACCCCTGAGAGAGAGAGAGAGAGAGAGAGAGAGAGAGAGGGGGGCGTCAAAAATAGAAGGGAATCACCAGGAAAGAGAAGATGATATCCAGCTCAGGACCCTGGGGTGTCCAGCCCATACTCACTAGATATGAGCCCCTGGGGGTAAATATTGTTCTGTTTACTCTAACGGAAATCTGACTACTGATTGGCTCTTCATGGCTGAAGCTATTGTAGAGAGACTTTTCCCCTGATGATCACCCAGACCAAGACAACCGAACAATCGCAGATGAGGTTCGTTAACTGATCGTACAAGGCATCAAATGACACGGAACCATCTAGTCTAGATGAACTTGCTCTTGCAATTTCTAAAATCAATCTGTCAAAATGTCCTGGAATGGACTTAGTTGAAAATGCGGCAATCAAAAGATTTCACCAACATTTTCCACATATATTATTGAATGCATTCAACAAATGTCTATTAGTGGGGACTCTTTCCAAATTTTTGGAAGATTGAGTTAGTAAAGATGCTTAGAAAGCCTGGAAAATTGGCAACGGAACCCAAGGCATATTGCCCTATATCCCTTCAAGAAAATCTTGGAAAGCTTTATGAGAAATTATTAGCGCCTAGGATGCAGAAGGTTCTGGCTACAAGTAATATGAGTTCTAATTCACAATTCGGCTTTAAGAAAGGCTCCTCCACTGAAAATGCCATCAGAAATTTGGTGAATCTATGTAAAACTACAGACAAGAAATACATGATGGTTGTTTTTATCGACTTTGAGGGTGCTTTCGATACACTCTGGTGGGAGAGCGCCCTCAGATCACTTCGAGAGGCAGAATGTGATGATTTACTATATCAGGTTATTAGATCTTATTTTTCAAATAGGCAGATAAAAGTCATCTCACAACATTTGATATTTTCACATTTCATTTCTAGAGGATGCACACATGGCATCCGCTGGAACGGTCTAGAATAAACAAATTAAAAATTTCTGAGACGAAAATTAAAATGATTATTTTCAATAATAAACTGGATTTTAACAGACCTCCTAAACTTCATACTAACAATACCCAAATTCCTTATGTTTCTCCAAATAAATATCTTGGTCTCTTAATTGATGATAAATATTCTTTTATCCCCACGTATATAGAATGTAGCTGAAAAGATTAAGAAGATTACTGCCAATGTGATTAAGCTCTCAAGAGCTGAATGGGGTATAAAGCACAAAACTTTGGCATTATATTATACGACTATATTTTTGCCAATTGTAGTATATACGGCTGCCATATGGTTTCCTAGAGTTACTCACGTCAGAGTGAAGGCCAAACTTTTATCATTGCAGAGAAAGATGATATTGGCAGATGACAGATGCTGCAGAACAACATTAACCCATGCATTACAAGTGATCTCAGGTTATATCCCGATTGACTTTTATGTGGCATACCGAAGCATGATTTCTAACTTAAAGAAATGTTTGGCAACTCAAATCCTCGACATTGCAAGTAATCCGGCCACGGACATTCGGCAGGAGAAAATTAATCTTTGGACAAAATTCACTGAGAAATGGAAATACAGATGGCAATCCAGTGAAACAGGACTCACTACTAGGGAGTTCATTGAAGATGCAACGTTTGCTGTAAATAAGAAAGTTATGGGATGGTTTTATCCTTCAATGACAACGTCATATTTAATAATTGGACATGGTTCACTGCGGGATAAATGTGTAAATTTGGACTTGAACCTGACCCTTTGTGTTTTTGTGGGGCAGTAGAAGATTGGAGGCATGTTCTGCTTTATTGCCCGTCTTATGACGACTTCAGACAAGAACTATTTAACAGCACTCAACCTATTAGGACTGATAACCTCGATATTTTTTGATTCAAGATGCCAAGAACTTTGCAGCATTCCAATCTTTTTTTAAAAGAAGACGCACTTTGTTTACTAATTCTAGAAGTGGACAACAGTAGACTGATGTATTCATGAACTTATATTTCTACCTTAGTAGGTCAAACAGCTGTTAACTTAAAAACTAAATGTTGTGTTCTTAAATTAGTAATAATATAGAATGTATATAATGGTATTAACTATACTTAGAATTTTTTTTTACATAAAAATTTTTTTTTATTATGTAAAATTTCTTTAAAATTTTTTAAAATAATTTTTTTATTATGTAAAATTTTATTATGTAAAATTTTTTATTTATTTTTTTATTATTATTTTTTTATTATTATTATTATTATTTGTATTTATTTATTTATTTTCTTTTATTTATTTATTTTTCTCGGGTTGGCAGCCTGAGGGCTCCTGTCCTTTGGTATTGCACTCCTTACACTGGACGACAAATTGGTGCAGCAGCACTAGATAACAGAACCAGGCACAACTCCTCATGCTTAGAAATGAGCAGTGATTGACCGGGTGTTGATTGCTGTAGAGTGTGGACATCAGAGTTACTTTTTCAACACAGATTTTCCAAGGTGGAGTTCGACTAAACGTCTAGGTGCCACCCAAAAGAAGTACATACGCATAAATGGTGTTCGGCCATTATGTTTTGGCTCTCCAAGTGGTCTGATATCTTCCTGGTTATGCAGCTGGTCAGGATCTTGTACATTGTTGGGAGGCAGCTGATTGGCCTATATTTCGCCAGGTTTCTTGTATCTTCGTCTTTAGGCTCCAGATATGTAATCCTTGAGTGAGAAACTTCGGGATTGTCTCTGGGTGCCTTATCATTCGGGTGAACTGCTCTCCCAGGTGCTTGTGTGTGCAAGTGAGCTTCTTGTATTAATAGTCGTGGACGTTATGTATTGCTGGAGTTCGCCAGTTGTGAGAGTTCTTGATCGTCTGTTTTACTTCTTCTTCCCGAATCTCCCACCTTCTCATTTCTTGTACGTCCTTGGTTTTCTTGCGTTCTAGTTCTATCCAGGTGGCTTGTGTGTACAAGTGAGCGTCTTGTAGCATTCTTATTTTTATTATTATCTCTTTCTACGGGATTTTTTCCCATCCCGCGACGGGTACTGGTACCAGGTGCGTGGGGATTGTTATTTCCAGTTAATTTTACTGGTCTAAGAACTCTTTGATTATCCTATAGGTGTTCAGGATAGGGGCTTTCTGGAGTTCCATGTAGGTGTTCTCTGCGAGGACTACTGTTGCTATGTTCTTGTGTAGGCTCTTTTGCACCATGTCGATGATTGACACGGTGATCGGGATGGTCATTCCATATGCCACATTTCTTTGATCTCCTGTCTTACGTCTGTGTACTTCCTGATCTTTTCCTCCTAGGTTTTCTGGCGGTAGGTGGTGTTGGTCACCTCTTTGTCGATCAGACAGATCGCCATTTCTTTCTTGTCGATGAGCGTTATGCATGATCCGTTTTGCAGGACCTCGTCCGTTATGATGGAACGGTCTCAGTATAATTTGTGAGTAGAGGTCTCTATTACGGCCTGAGATTCGTCCTGGCAATACAGCAGACTTTCTTTGATCAACTGGTGTTTTTGAGTTAGCTTCTTATGTAATCTCCTCGCGACCTTGTCATGCCTATAATTATAATTCGTCTGAGTGATAACCCTGAAACTCATGGTGATATACTGGATTCTTTGTGGGGCCAGATGGCATTGTCGACATACGTCATCTTCCACTCCGGGTTCCTTGG
The DNA here is from genome assembly GCF_048544385.1 of Mastigoproctus giganteus. NCBI lineage: Eukaryota > Metazoa > Arthropoda > Arachnida > Uropygi > Thelyphonidae > Mastigoproctus > Mastigoproctus giganteus. The sequence continues at coordinate 3,344,434 of NC_143578.1, read as the reverse complement.
CCATGTGTATCCTATAGTTCCTGGTGTTGATTACCTGGTCTTGGATGGCGAGCATGAATCTTTCTGTCTCTAGAAAGAGCGTCCCGCTCGTTAGCCATGCGTCGGAAGTCTCCTTATCTGTGTAGTCTTGATGGAAGTCATTGTAGTGTCTGCCATGGAGTGCCTTCTTCACACATCTTTCCATCTTTATTTGTGCTGTCTGTGTGAGTGGGGTTCCCTTCTTGAGGTTGAGCGATATGTGCCGCTTATCTATCTTTCTTATGGTTTGACAGATTGGTGCTGCGCTTTTCTGTAAATAATCCGTCTTTTTCTGTTGTTCAATGAGTTCAGTCAAGCCCCTCTCTTTTTCTTTGCGGATATAGTCAGTCTCTCTATGGCTGACATGTGGTGTTGGCGACTCATGGTCGTCATATCCTGGATGATTATTGTTATTTCAGGTGTAGAAAAGAGCTATATCCTTACATCATTTAGTCACTAATAATAATACGTACTAATATTTTTCATTTCAGTTTTCATTACCATGTTGACTACATTCTACCATATCGCAGCGAGCAAGTTTCCGACCAAGACCAAAAGTGATCCAACTCACTATTACTTCATGGTCCTAGTAAAATGACTAACCCTGAATATTTGAAAATATTGTTCCATCCTGTCAATTCGTTCAATAAGGAAAGTTAATTTTAAAAACTAACAAAGATTTAATGTGATTAATATACAAGTGGGTATAGGTAATAAACTATTTAATGTGAACATAACAAATTAAAACTTTCTATTGTAATGAATTTAATTTTCAAATGAATTTTTTTGTAAATCGGCTAGCAAATTTATTACATAGTTATGCCCAGGATTGCCTATATTTTCACTTCACTATATTTTCTATTTAGTGTAGTGTAGCATAGTAATATCGTGAGGGGAAACCTCGTGGGTAGCACAGTTGATATAATCATGGTCCTCCCCACTCCGAGTAGAAAAGAGCTGTGTGCGAATCCCGCCAATGGCGTGCAGAATTTTTATGGGCCTTTTTCATAAGGGCTGAGTCTCAGGTAAGGATAGTATGGTCCTTTCTCCATAAATTCCGGTTTTTCTTTCAACAAACAGCAAAACGACCACAGAATACATGCAATTTACATACATTTCATAAACGGCACAACATGGCTCATGTTGCTGATGCGTTAAACCCCAACTACATCGTTTAGTATGGTTAAACGATATTAATATGGTAATAAAATTTTTCATGTTTTCCATGAAATTAACTGACAAAGAAAGACACATCTTCAAGTTCCTAATCATTAATCTCGCCATTCAGATGAATGATTACAACCCGCATACACTATTGTACTCGGCGTACATGTGTCATATTCGTATGATATCCGATTTGATATCGATATTATTATTACGGTAGATGTGCAAATGCAGTAAGCAGTCATCTTTATCAATTCCAGTTCATTAATCTTAGCGACTACAGAAAGTGCGATAAGATAGGTCATCGAATTACAGTCCAAAGTGTATAAGTAGTAACCGTTGCGCTGTTATGGGAAGTAAACGTTGGTCATTTGGAACACGAAGAAGACTATATTAGAATTAGTATTAGTAATGACCATATGGTATAAGGAAGCCTAAGGCTTATACGCATCAGCAAATAATAATAATAATAAAATAAAAAATAAAAGAAGGGGATATAGACATCCTATGCGTTTCCCTTCTCCCGTAGGTAACTATCCAGCTGATCTTTGAAATTCCCCAATGTCAGATTCAACCACCCATGCAGGTAATTTATTGCAGTAATTTATAATTCGCTGGTTAAAATAAAACTTCCTGCAATCCAATCTAAACATCTCCCCCATAACTTTAAATCATGATCCCCAATTCTAGAATCATTTATAACTGAAAATTTTGTCCTCATTCATTTTACTTTTGCCTCTCAGAGCCTTAAACACCTCAATCAAACCTGCTCTAAGGTGTCTAGTTTCCAAAATGTGCAACCCACATATTCGAAGTCTTGACTCACATGGACGCCCTTTTGTCGATCTCACAGGCAAGTTTCAGTCTTTGGACCCTTTCAAGAAGCTCGATGTGTTTTTTTTTTAGGTACTGTCTTCTAACAATTTGACCCCAGGGCCTCACATCTGATGAGCGTCGGCTTGGCGCACTCAGGGTCCCGAGTTGGCTATCATCATTCTTCTTTTTCTTGTTGATTCCCTACTATTTTTCTCTCTCTCTCTCTATCAGTAAGTTCGTTCTCTCTCTATCAGTAAGTAAGTAAGTGGGCAGGGCTCCCTTGCCCAGCCCACTTTCTCTCCCTATCCCTGGTGGGGTGAGGGGAAGGTCTTTCTGCCTCCTCCCCACCCCACCACCCCCCTCTTTTCCCTCTGGTGGGGCAAGGACATGTCCCACTGATATACATGGGGTCGCCTTCCCTATTGACCCCATATTTCTGTCTTTTTCCCCCAGCCTTCCGTCTCTCCCCCCTACTCTACCTATATCGCCAGCGAAAAGCGAATGCCCCACACAACGTAAAATTTTAAATGCCAAACTCGACACACTTGCAACCTCTTTCGGCGTAATTAAATTCAAGCGTTTATCCCCCCCCCCCTTTTTTATATATATATAGGTCCTAGCCACTGAAATCTCAGGAAATTAGGTGGCAGGACCTGCCAGAGTACTTATCTAAAAATACTGCTGTACCTGGTCTGCCTCCACGGGGCTAAGTGTGGGCAACGTTGGGCCTCAGTAGGGGTCCAGCGGCTAAACGGCCAGATGAACAACAGAACACAACACTACACATGTACAATATCCATACACTTTTAAATCTATGGCCTTCCCAGTGAACTGATACACCCACAATGAAAGCAACGCGGAGATGGGGGGGAAACCCCTGGTACCATTAGACACTAAATACACTTTAAACTTTTTATCAGTAAGTTCTAACAGGTAAGGTCCACTCTACCTAGAAGTAGTCAGGAGAGGCCTATATTACCATCTTAGGAAAGGAACACCAGCTGAAATAGTAAATCTCCAGCTGGATCTTGCAAATGACCCCAAGATAGAGAAGAGGAGAATCACCCAACACCTACAAGCGATATGGCAACAGATCTGGGAAACCACGCAGAAAGGAGACATCACGAGGCGATTCCTCCCAACTATAAATCATACTCACCCAGAGCCCCCTCCCTGGTTCTCACCTGGTCTGCACATGACGTTTATTATCACTGGACACGGCCCCTCGTCAGAAACTCACAGCTATGGGGATTGAAAGAGACCCGCGGTACCACTGTGGAGAAGAAGAGTCCTGGGGGCATCTCATGTATGAGTGCCCTGCCTATGACAACAGTAGAATCAAGTTTGCTACCGCAATTCAAAGGAATCCACGTAACCAAGAGTCCTCGCTGCTGCTCCATGAAAACACGTACAGGGCACTAACTGTGTATGCGCAGGAAATCTTCGCACTGAGGCTAGCCAAGATTGCTGAAATGAGAACATTGGATCATGCTGCCCAAGGCCTGAATGAGACTGGCGTGGGTTACCTCCTTCTCCGCTAGAGGACGCTGCCTCGACAACTTGCTAATCCTTTAAGGGTAGGAACACTGCTGGTACCATTCTGGTGTGGGACTTCTGGCACTCATCGAGTGCAGGATACTGCTGCAAACCCCTTATAGGGTAGGATCAGCCGGCACCGTTCTGGTGCGGGATTGGTGGCACTCTGGAGAACTTCTGAGTGAGGGATACAGAGTCCATTGGCCTCTGGTGATCATGCAGGGGCACCTGTCCCCTGCTACTTTAACACCCACTCCCAGACCCCTATTTTCACCTCACAAAGAGCGGACTGCTCCTCAACTTCAGTCCGTCCTCCTTTTCCCTCTTTCTGTTCCTTCTAACTCATACTCCTGCTCTATGTTTTCTCCTCCCCCACTTTTTTTTTTTTTTTTTTTTTTTCACTTGACCTTTGTCAGGAAGCTCAGGCAATCCTTGCAAAGGCCAGCCAGAATATAATGGGCAGTATGGCTCACTTCCCAGTGGTGATGGCGGGCAACGTGGGGTCCCACTAGGGGCTCTGCGGCCAAGTAGCCAGAAACACAACAACAAAACATAACACTACTCTGACAGAAACCAGACATTACACTTTTTCTGGCTTTTACAGAGATTCTGTACTTCTTCACAAAGTACCATGGTGCAGATGTGGGAAACCACAGGTGGCACCTTTCACAAAACACTACGCCACTTGCCAGTAGTGATTATTCATGAATTAAGAATCTTCAGATAAAGGAACCACTAAGCGGAAGTGATCACAGTGCGCTGAGGTATTTACTCAAAGATGTAAACACCAGCAGGGGGTAAACAAGAGTTTTCTATCGTAAGGGTGATTACAGTGATCTCAGACAGTTTTTAAATTCTATGCAATGGAACCAACTAATGATGTTACCAACAGCTATTTCTAAATGGGAAGGATCAAGAAAGTAATTTTGGAGCTACTAGGTTTTTTTTTCCCAAATAAGAAATATTATTCAAGCTTTAGGCTGAATTGGAGTTCAGATTAACTAATGGGACTCGTGGGAGAGAAGAAAATGCATGGGATACATATAAATTATCAGGTGACACAGAAGACTATTGGTAGATATAAAGTAGTCTGTAATCAAGTCACGCAGATTAGGCAAGCATAGGCAGATTCTGAAAAATCTTTGGGAAAGGACGCAAAGATAAACAGCAAAGGCTTCTTTACTTACGGAAAATCTAGAAGAAAGGGAATGAATCAGATTGGTCCACTTGATATCGGTGATTCAATTGTTGATGATCCTGCTCATGTAGGTGCAAAATACTCATGAATGAGTATTTTGCACCTACATTCACACATGAGGACGTTAAGCAAACCCTCAGCCATAATTATGAACGCTTCCTTGGACTCAGGGGAGGTCTCCATGGACTGGAGATGTGCAAACGTGTCCCCAATTCACAAGGTGGGGTAAAAGAGTGTCACGATTAATTACAGACTTGTTAGTTTAACTTCTGTTCTTGGGAGAAAAAAAATGTACGCCACTTGTTAAAGAAGAATTGCAGGATCATCTAGATAAGACTGCATAAATACTTCAGACACAGCATGGGTTTGTTAAAGGGAGATCTTGTCTCACCAATTTGATTGGATACTAGATGTTGTCACCAAGGAACTGGATTAAAAAAATAATTTTGATATCATAAACTTACAATCTATACAGTAAACAGATATTAGTTTACAAATATTCAGGCTGATAACTGTCTTCTTTTTAGAAATACAGAAATAGACAAAGCAACAAACTTATTATAATCTGACAAGTAGTTATTTTCATTTCCATATCTCAAATCACTAATTACATTCTTTAATTGAGCTCTGTAATTCTCATACAACAAGCAATCATACAATACATGGCACCAAGTTTCTTCAGCACCACATACATAGTAACGGTTTGACTTTAATCCAAAATAATATATAATTTACTGTTCAAAGAACCATGCCCTGTTAACAAAAAAGAAGTCTCCATACTAGGAAAAAACCACTTGTTCAGTTTAAAACATGAAAAAGAAACATTTGGAATAAAATGTCTGGTGACCGCACCAGTAATACTATCCGTCCATCTGGCTTGCCAGATTTCCATTAACTTCGCATATATTCTTTTCTTTTCAACCTTAAGGTGAATGTTAAGGTCACACACAATGTTTAAGCACGTAAAATTATTACGCTATCTAATATGGTAACAGAAAGCTCTATATATTATAAAAAGATCTAACGGAATGTGGCCCGCTAATACCTGCAGGGCATTTGTTGACACTGTTCTGCAAGCCCTCTGAATTGCCAACAGCATTGTTCTTTGCACAGAATTTAAGTTGGCTTTAAACTTAATCTTATTCACACAAGTTACCAACACTGATGATACATAAGTCTCTATTGGCAGAAAAACTGCCGTATAATAAAGATTTAAAACTGATCTACGTAACCCCCACTCTAATCTAGAAATCCGTATTACTGTTGCACTAAAACGCTTAATTTTGTTCATCAAATAATTCAGATGTGGAACTAAAGTTAACCTAGCATCTAATAAAACACCTAGATACTTAGTTTGGGTAACAAATTTAATTTGCTTACAATTTAACAAAATTTTTGGTGGTCGATTGATATCAAGGTGACCTTTAACTAACATCATGACTGTTTTTACTTCTGAAACTGTTAATTTATTTACAGTAGCCCATGATGTTAGACTCTGAAGAACTATTGCAGCCTTCTCTTCATATCCCTTCTTGAGTTACCAGGCACACAGATAAGCAGATCATCCGCAAATGCTATTTTATGGCAAACTGTTTGTCTCAATTTAAGCCATTGGTTCAGAACCAAATTCCAAAATAGGGAACCCAAAACAGATCCCTGTGGGCATCCCCTAGACACTAATTTCCTATAAGTTAAATGCTGTGCCCTTACAATTATCTGCCTTGAAGTTAAATAGCTTGTTACAACCCGGTATATTTTCCCTGGACAATGGAGCTGTCTTAATGAGTAAAGAATACTCTCCTGCCAGACTGAATCAAAAGTTCCTGCAAAGTCAATGAACAGAGCAAGAACATATTTACTGTCTGCATTTTTAACATAAAGCACGAAATCATTAATCGCGTCCTCAGTAGATTTGGATTTTCTAAAACCATACTGAAATGGCAACTCAATGTGGTGTAAATTCATGAATTCACTTAATCGCTGGAAAATCAATCTCTCAAACAACTTGGTTAGGAAACAGCGATATTGGTCGAAAGCTCCTGGGGCTTGTTTTTTTCTTTACCTGGTTTTTGCAACAATTTCAGAAGGGCACATTTCCAGAAAACAGGAAATGTGCCTTCCAATAGACATTTGTTATACATATTAAGCAGAACTGGAGGGTATATCTCTAATAACTTACTGATACTGTTGTTCTCAATTAAATCAATCCCCGGAGTCTTATCAACATTTATCTGTTTACTGACTAAAACTAACTCCTCTGCTGAAAAAAAGAGATATTCTCATCGTTGACATAATCTCTATTATCTGCTCTTATCTCACACTGTTCAAGATTATCGTTACTTACACAATCCTCGGGAAAGAGTTTGTCTGTGACAATTTTAATAGTTGTCTCCCAACTAACTGTTTCCCTACCATCTACTATTACTGTGTGAAATACATCCTGCTCTATCTTTTCAGTAAGGTCAACTTATACAGTAGTCCCCAAGGGTTACTGTTTCCTGCAGTTCTTACCAAATTCTGCCATGGTCTTAACTAAAATAGCCCTATGATATTCCTTCCTTTTACTTCTATATATTTCCTTATAATAGCTAGCCTCTTCTATATCACGAGACCTATATCTTTGAAATTGCTTCCTGGCCGAAAAAACATCTCGCCTTAAAATTTTCAGTTGTTCAGACCACCATGGTACTTGCTTATCTATGGCTTTCCTACGCCTAGCTGCGTACTTCAAAGCTTCAAAAAGTACACTTTGAATATAAAATGCATATTCTGTGGCATTTATAGTGTTCAGAGCCAGATATTTATCAGTACCAAAAACAATTTCAAGCAATCATTAAATTTTTCCCAATTTATCTTTTTATATGCAAACCTCATCTGCTCATTGATTTTAATATAATAAGTCTTACTATATACCCCACATTTACATGAAATAATATAGCCGATGGTCACTGTTTGTTGCATTCTCATCAACAACCCAGTGACACACCCTCTTTACAAAATCTGGTGAAGCCAGTGTCAAATCGATGTTCGACTGTCCATGTACATTGCTAAAAGTATACAGTTGTTGTGATTCATTAAGTACAACTAAATTATTTGATATTATAAAATCCTCCATACACATTCCCCTGTTATCAGTCATACCACCGAACCACATACGTACTAGATTTAGCATTTATGTCAAAAGCCAATAATACATTGCCATAACCTATTTGTGCCAATGCACCTTCCATACATGAAATGAAATATTCAATATTATTTGTTGGAGAACAATACAATGACAATAAATAAAATGAAATGTTAGGCATAACAACATGAATGCAAACAATGCCTTGATTACACAACCCTGATACCACAGTTATGTTTAAATTCCTATCAAAAATAACTATTGCTACTCTTGGCCTCACTCTAGTAACAAACTGACTTAGCAGTTACAGGAATACCTACCAATCTATAACTCTGCTCATGCTGTAATGCATTTTGTTCCTGATAACAAAGTATGTCACACCGGTTTTCCATTGCATATATTCTAATTTCATTCATTACCATGCGAGACCTTTGTCCATTCAATTGAACTATGTTTAATATTTGATTATTATCACTATTATGTGCTAACCAAAACTGTTTAATACAATCGTTATTATCGTTATCCATAATTTATGTGCGTACTTGCTAATTCAAGGGCTTTAACATATTCTGGACGTTTTACATATTTTACAGAGTGTTCATAGTCACGACCTCTACGCTTACAGTTAACACAATTTGGATGTTGGTCCCTGCGCTGACAGTCAGCATAAACATGGCCTCCCCCTCAGCACAATGACCACATGACATTGTTTTATGACTACAGTACTGGGCAGAAAGTGGCCATATCCCAAACATTTAAAACATTTGGTCACAACTGTGAATTTTCTAAGCTTATAGGAGGAATACCCCAAAAATATTCTGACTCTCAGTAACAATCATTTTAACAACTCTGGGGCCACCCCAATAACCCAGTTAGTCAAATTTAACTTGTTTCCACTATTAAATCTAAATACAACTACATTCTTTACCTCTTCGAGATCGTAACCACAGTCCTTCAAATTCTTTACATATACGTCCTCAACTATTTCATCCCTCCTAATATCTTTGGGTATATCATACACCAGTATGGAAGGATCATTTGTTTTCAACTTATCATAATTAATACCCTTACTAAGTATATATTAAGTGCAATAGCATCATTAATACACAGCCATTTCTGAATAAACAGAATATTTATAAGGTGGCATCGTTTTAAGTTATATCTCATATTGTGCCCTAAATGCAGCTTAGTCTTACCCTTACTAACTAAAGTCTCTGAACCTATTATTTTGTTCAAGTCGTCTTTATTGTCTGTTTCTATCAAAACACCTTTATTTCGTATTGTTCGCAGGTTTCTCACTTTAATTTCCTTAAAATCATCCTTTAAGGCATTTAATACCACTTCTTTGACCTCCTGACTACTCGTAAACTGTGCATTAACATCTGCCCTTAATATTAGTGTTCACCTGTTTCTGCTTATTACTTCCTTCCCCACATCTATTACCAGTTTTACTGTCTTCATTACCATCACTTATATTATCCTTAACTACACTACTGTATGTTTTAACCTTATCAACGCAAATTTGCTGTTCTTCCTGAGCAGAAGGAAATGGTTGGCCCCTCACAATTTCATCAAAAAGTGCAACTCTAACTTCCAACTCTTCTAATTTTGCTTTTAGTCTTTCATTATCAATCAGCACAGCTGTTGCAATAACTTCAATGTCAACCCACTTATCTAATATAAAGTTTGATGCAGTCTTTGTTATTTTGCGCGACTCACTTGTAGTGTAGTTTAGTACTTGCTTCTTTAATTTAGTGATTAACTCATACACAGTTGACACGTCATAACATAATCTCTGTTCTTGAATTTTTGACACAATAATGTCACTTTCACGAACATTAGTTCCTGTACTTCTTCTTGCAATATCTACATATAAGCTATCAAAATCACCATCTACATTAAGATCTGTAAAATCGTTAAACACAACCTCAGCCAAACCTTGAATATCAACATCTAGTTCATCACTTATTTGCACCCTCCCCCCGTTCAGTTGTCACATTTGTAATTTCTCCAACTACTTCTACCTGATCAGTATTTTGCTGAGCAACATCACTTGTTCCTTGCAAACCATCCAAATATCACACTGCATTCACAACTTTAGTACTTTTTTCCTTGAGATATTTACCTTCTAACTTCTTAATTTGTTCTGAATTCAACCTGGGAACTCTAGAGGGGAAAGGGGGAAAAGCAGAAGCCTCATCCCACCTCCCCCCAATTTGTAATGATTTTCTTGTCGATTTCCCCTCCATGCTGCAGTGTGGGGGAAAATAATATCCGAAGTAATCGCATATAACGTAGGCAAGAAGATCGATTCTATTAACTTATCAACTTTAGCAATAAACACTACCTACAAATCAGTCGTTAGTAACTTGATACTGCGTTATTGCTTTTTCTCTTTGTTTCACTGTAATTAGATTGCAATTTCACCAGGTTAAGGAAATAACTATTTGATTAGTAAATAACTCTGATTAAATATTAATATAACTTTGAAAACACAATTGAACACAAAATAAACGATGACGATGGGATTAAACTCACTAAATTAACATAGCAATCAACAGCCTGCAGAGCTAGCTAGGAGCTTGACTAAGTCTCTAAGCCATTTAAAGAAAATAATTTAATATAACAATTAAATTAATAAAACGGCTAAATATAAATAAAACTTAGCATTCGCCGGAGCTGCAAAAACTTGTACAACACGTGGATTGGATACTCTTGCCGATACTTCGTTCTTACGAAGAAAGGCTTAAGTTTTGCAGATTACGGTGTCTGGAGACTAGGCACCTGCAAGGTGATCTGATTGAGGTGTGTAAAGCCTTGAATGGTTTGAGCATCTTCAATGCTGATGGGATTCTTCCTCTTGCTCAGAATAATCACTGGAGAGGGCATAAATTCAAATTGAGGAGAGACAGTTGTAGGATGGATGTGCGGAAGTGCGCCTTTAGCCAGCGGGTAGTTGGTTGGTGGAACAGACTTCCATCCCTTGTGGTGGAAGTTGATAGCCTAAATAAATTTAAGGCTATGCTTTTCAGGTATTTGGTACGAATGGAGGGGTGAAATGGGATCGTTTTTTTTTTTTTTTTTTTGTTTTTTTTTTTTTTTTTGGCTGATGCTGTATAAGCTTCCTTTCTTGTATGAAAATGCTTTCATTTCTAGCCCTCTCGCTTGCCCATAAGAAGTATTCTATGCTTCAAGACGCCCTATACTTTTGTCACGGCCTTTATATTTACGATTTCGTCACTCCCTCGGAGATAGCTGCATTTCGCTTTAGTTTTCGCCCGTGCAATCAACATTGCCTCAGGGAATGCGGCCGTGGAAACACTATACCATCGTAGAGTGTCCAGTCAACTAGTGACGTCAGGACGTTCTCCCAATTGTAACGGGCAAGCGTCGAACGCGTAATATCTCCAAGAACGGTGAAGGCAGAAGACGACTATTGTCAGATGTAGGAAAATTAGGAACAAGAGACATGATTTCTTGCGTAATCAGAATCCTATAAACACATTAACTGTCATTTCGACATTCGGTGCGTAGTAGTGAATCAATTTATGTCTGACAACCCCCTGAAAATGACAGAAACTGCCCTATACAAATATCGGATCGTCTTTCTCATATCATTTTTAGTAGAGGCTAGTCGCAATAGGCGACAGGTCCTAAGGTTTGTTCTTTGCCCCACGTGATTAACCCGCGAAACCAGAACAGGTCATGGGAAATACAGGAAGGGGTGCGGAGGTATATATATGAAAAGGGGATAACAAGAAAGTGGGATAACTTTTGGGTGAGGCTTGAGAGAAATTAGAGATCAGGGAGAGAGGAGAGAGATTTGGGAAACTTTTGGAGGGTTTGAGAGCTGAGAAGAGAAGAAGGGAAAAATCAGAAGGGAGGAGATAGAAGAGAATTCACAATGAACCTCTGTTCTAGAACTATGGCCTCCGAGGCGGTGCGGAGTTATTCGGGTAAGTCAACCCTTGTTGCTTAATAACAAACTGTACTAAATTGCCCAAAGTCGAACATACCCACCTCTTGTTTTATGCGCATTTAATGACATCTCTCCTCATGGACACATTCTGATAATTGCCGTATGAATTCTTAGTACTCAGGTCTTAACAGATAATGTGTCTTATCAACCTAGTTGTCAAAATACTAATTAAACTATTAAGTTGACATATTTTCCTATTCTAGCATTAGAACAGTTGTATGTTATGACAGGCACCAATCATTTTGGATACTTGTGGGAGCAAGGAGGAAGGAGCCCACATGAAGAATACTGTTAATTTGTTACATCAACAGCAGTAATATTTTAACCTGCTTTCTAGTTTGTACCCAAGCAGTCTTATACAAGTGTTACCCAAATCATGACCAATTCTTTAATGATTAATTGTATAATTTAGTATGTTTAATAAACCTTGTTTTGTTATTGATTTTGTCTTGTGACAATTCTCTGCTACACATAACTCACTGAACAAAGTGTTGAAGAAGAACCATAGTTATGTGGTGCTTTGGAGCCCAATCACATAGAAAGGAGTCCAAAGTTTAGACACAACGCAAATCTTCGATGCTGCGAGCTTGCTCTCAGTGTCAATCTGAGTGAGTCTTAAGGGCACAGGATTTATTGTCCTAATCGAAATTGCTAAACGTCATATGAAACCCAGGTTTTCTGGATGCAAATATTAGTGCCTGATCTTGTCGGAAGCCGAGTGGTTCACAGAGAACGTTAATTGGCAAGCACAGACTATAACGGAAACACCTGTGGAACATTTGCATCATATACCTCTACTAATGCTAAACAATAACCTACAAAATCTCTATCGAAGTTCAATTAAACTAAGTATCGTAACTAGAAATATAAAGCTACTTATAGAAAATAATTTAATGTGCCAATTTAAGTCAATAAAAAACAATAATTTAAGAAAACTATTAGCCGGAGCCGTAAAATCTTCGCCTGCACAAGGCTACTCTTGTTCCCCAATCTTCAATTTTCTATTGGAGGGTTGGAGTAGTTGCACATAGCGCAGAAGGAAAAAAATGAATTTTTTTTAAATAACTAAGGCTAGCAAATATTTGTAAATTACATGTATTGTATTCTCGACTTACGAGTTTTTCTTGACAGAAAACGAATTTCAGGAGAATGTAAAGATTCATCGTCTCCACAATCTACCCCGTTATTCTCTGTGGTACAAAAATATGGGCGTCAGCAGCGCCCACAGAACTTAAGCAAGTATACACTGCTGAATACCGGTTGCTCAAAATGGACCAATATCAAACTTCGTCTGCTTCCCGCGACCTCAACTACCAAGATGGCACAGGCACTCGAAATCCCGAGTGTGAAGTCCCTGATCATGGAAAAGAGGTTAGTCTTCACAGCCTAACTCCTCATATACCATATTTTATCTCCTAATATTTTAAACTTCTGCTCTTAGAGGATCCCACAGGCCAGCCTAACATTGTTCCGCACGTGTAGCTCACCACAATAGGCTTGCACTTACTGAAATATTCCTACTCAAGCAGATGCTTGTTGTCCTGAACTCTGTGGATGCCGACTTTGACAGCCTAATAAGTAACAAGAACAACAGATAAGACTTTAACAAATCCTTTGAAGCCCTTATTCCATGATCTACTAAAAGAAGATCACGATGCTCCCGTTTCCCATCACCATATTTCAAATCTGTCATCAATGGAGTCCTGCTGAATGGAGTCCTGCTGAATCATTGCTAAGCTTCTTTCTGTTTTCCTCATTTGAGTTCAGTTTTCTATTTCTATGCTGTATTTGTATCTTGATTTTATGCTTGCATGCAGTTTTTTATTCTGTTTTTTCAAGCTGCCACACATTAACCACTGGCGCAAGTCGGCCGTGTTTGGATAAGTGTTGTAATTCTGTACTTCACAATAAAGATCGTGAAGTACAGAATTACAGGTCAAGGGCCTCAAGGCAACAAATTGAAATTATTATGTTAGGGCCACCCTTAATTTCTTACATATACCCACAGGTGTATTGCTAAAAAAATAGTACCAGAACGCTCGACGTAAAAAAAATATTACCGGAACGCTCGTTCTCCAGAAGACTATATGATAACGCCACATCGACAGAATCACATTTCATAGAACAATCAGTTCTAGCGTTCAGCTCACAGTGAACCAAAATGCAGCATTCGCACGCATCACAGTATATCTCATTCATTGGATCTTTTTATCTAACACATTGTACTTTAGTTAGAAACGTTCAAGTTTCATTGCGAAATTTATATTTTTGTTTTTAAATAAATTTTTAAAGACATCTATTCATTTTAAGGATTACTATTAATATATATTTTTAGTAGCAATGGATAAAATAGATGTTTCTCCTTCCCCTTTGACTATGTAACTGTTTCATAATATGTATAAATTTAATGATTTTCTTTTATGACATTTAGAAAAAAGTACCGAAACGTCGTACCAGTACGTTGCGGCCCGAATACACCACTGAATATACCCGTATATTAACATTAACAGAGGCATATGACACACGAAAGTTAGCTTATGCAGTATCAGCCAAAAAAACAATAATCTCCCATTGGTTCCAAATGCGAGTCCAGCTCAGCCATTAGGTTAGGCAACCAACTTCCACAACAAAAGATGGAAGTCTGTTCCACCAGTCAACTAACCGCTGGCTAAAGGCAAATTCCCGCACATTTATTCTACAACTGTCTTTCCTCACATTGAATCTATGCCCCCTCAGCTTCTTAATCTGAGCAAGAGGAAGAATCCCACCAGCTGAATGCTGGTGGGAATCTTCCCACCCATTCAATCAGATCAGTCTTATACACCTCAATCAGATCACCTCACAGGCGCCAACTCCAAGGCGCTGCAATTTTCAGAACTTAAGCTTTTCTTCGTAACAGCGTCCCCTTTGTTCCCCTCACCAATCTTGTTGCCCTTCTTGTACTCGTTCTAGCAACTATATATCCTTCCTAAACAGAGGCCTCCATACCTGTACAGTGTACTCTAGGTGTGTACTGACCATTGCCTTATATAACAGGATAATCACCTCCCTGTCCCTGCTAGCAAAATTCTTAATATCATTAGTATTAGTATTAGTAATAGCCGTATGGTGAAAGAAAGCCTATGGCTTAGGCTACACCAGCAAAAAAAAAAAAAAAAAAAAAACCCGAATAAAACAATGATAAAAAAAAAATAATAATAATTAATCAAAGAAAAGCAAATTAAACCTATCATCCCATGCATTTCCCTCATCCGAAGGTACCATCCAGATGACCTTTGAATTTCCCCAAACTGTCAGCCTCTATCACCCATGAAGGCAACTTATTCCAGTAATTTATAACTCTCTGGCTAAAATAAAACTTCCTGCAGTCCAATCTAAACATTTCTTCCCATAACTTGAATTTATGTCCCCTAGTTCTAGCATCATTTATAATCTTGAAAATTTCGTCCTCATTCATTTTACTGATGCCTCTCACAGCCTTAAACACCTCAATCAAATATCCACTAAGGTGTCTAGTTTCCAAACTCTGCAACACACATATTCGAAGTCTTTCTTCATGAGGACGCCATTTTGCCGAACTCACCAGGCGAGTTAGCTGTCTTTGCACCCTTTCAAGAAGCTCGATATCTTTCTTTAGGTGCGGTCTCCATACTTGAACACAGTTTCCAAGTGTGGTCTAAAAAAAGCCTTATATAATGGGATTATCACATCCCTATCTCTACTTGCAAAAGTTCAATAGGACACCATGGGCCTTCCTTGCAACCTGTTTACAATGCTCAGAGAATTTCATGTCTGACCGTATCGTAACACCCAAGTCCCTTTCCTTTAGTACTAGGTTTAGCTGAACTCCACCAAGTGAATAAGTTATTTTGCGACTACTGTTTCCCAGGTGTAATACCTTACACTTTGTTCGATTAAAGCATAGCTGCCATTTTTCTGACCATTCCTGAAGTCTATCTACGTTTCTCAGAAGAAGCTCAGCTTGACAGTGATCATCAACTACTCTACCAATTTTAACATCGTCTGCAAATTTAGACTTCACACCCAATGTCCCTTCATCGATGTCGTTTATGAAAATTAAAAACAACAGTGGCCCTAATATTGATCCTTGGGGAACCGCACTTCTTACATCAACCCAATCTGAGGAAAAGCCATTTATCACAACCCTCTACCTCCTGCCCTGAAGCCATCCTGCTATCCATCTAAGGATTTTCCCAGTGATTCCAATCTGTTCCAAGTTATAAAGCAACCGCTCATGTGGGACTGAGTCAAAAGCAAAGCTTTTGACTCAGTCCCACATTTGCTTTTGACTCAGTCCACATGAAATCTAAATAAACAATGTCGAAATTATTCCATAAATCCAGCTCGTGAGTGACCCTTTCAAAATTTCGCTATTTTGAAAGGATCACTCACAATTTTTTTTTTTTTTTATCTTGTTAATTTTTTTCAAAATTAACAACACTCTATGACCTGCTCTGGCAGCCCGTCTGCACTACTCAGCGAACTTCATATTCGACTGTACATTACCCCCAGGACTTTTTCACTTTCCACTTCCCTGAATGTAGTACCATATAGTACCATTATATAATACCATTGACAAATGTAAAGTACTACATATGGGAAACAGCAACCCCAGAGCAACGTCAACTCTGTGGTACTACAATGACAGTGGTAGAGAATGAAAGGGACCTGGGGATGGTTGTGCAGGCAGATATGAAGTTTTCTGAGCAGAGCAGACGGGCTGCAAGAGTAGCTCATGGTGTATTGTCGATGATATATAGGAATTTTTCTAGCAGGGATAAGGAGGTGATTATTCCCTTGTATAAGGCAATGGTCATGCCACACCTAGAGTACTGTATACAGGTCTAGAGGCCTCATTTCAAGAAGGATGTAGAGATGCTGGAACGAGTACAGAGAAGGGCAACAAGATTAGTGAATGGAACAAAGGGGTGCTCTTACGAAGAAAGGCTTAAGTTTTGCAAATTACAGTGTCTGGAGACTGGGCACCAGCGAGGTAATCTGATAGAGGTCTATAAAGCCTTAAATGGTTTGAGCATGCTCAATGCCAAGAAGAGCAGGACAAACCAGATCGGACCTTTACGTAAGGGAAAGGGGATAGTAATAAATACACCAGCTGCCGTTGCAGATGAACTCAACAGTTATTTTGCATCGATATTTACAAATGAAAAGCCTTTTGTGGCAATGGGAAATTGTGGGAGCGAAGTTAAAAAATATGTAATTAATGATATTGAAATTTCGCAAGATTATTTAATGAAAAAACTTTCAAGCCTACAGACTAGTAAGGCTCCTGGAGTTGATGGAATATACCCTATAATCTTGAGAGAGGCGGCAAGCGAGTGCATTGAACCACTGAGGCTGGTTATGCGAGCATCACTAGACTCTGGGGAGATTCCCTTGGATTGGAAAAGTACAAATGTATCTCCCATACATAAGGGTGGCTCTAAAAGTGAAGTGGGAAATTATCGACCTATCAGTCTGACTTCAGTAGTAGGGAAAATCATGGAGGCATTGATCAAGGGTGGAATTCAGGATCATTTGGATCGAATTGAAATTCTCAAGGATACTCAGCATGGTTTTGTAAAGGGAAAATCATGTTTAACAAATCTGGTTCGCTATTTCGAAAAGGTCACTCACGAGCTGGATTTAGGGAATAATTTCGACATTGTTTATTTAGATTTCAGCAAAGCTTTTGACTCAGTCCCACATGAGCGGTTGCTTTATAAGCTGGAACAGGTTGGAATCACTGGGAAAATCCTTAGATGGATAGAAGGATGGCTTCAGGGCAGGAGGCAGAGGGTTGTGATAAATGGCTATTCCTCAGATTGGGTTGATGTAAGAAGTGGGGTTCCCCAAGGATCAGTATTAGGACCACTGTTGTTTTTAATTTTCATAAACGACATTGATGAAGGGATAGAGGGCGTGATGTCTAAATTTGCAGATGATGTTAAAATTGGTAGAGTAGTTAATGATCACTGTCAAGCTGAGCTTCTTCAGAGAGACCTAGATAGACTGCAAGAATGGTCAGAAAAATGGCAGCTGTGTTTTAATCCAACAAAGTGTAAGGTATTACACCTGGGAAACAGTAATCCCAAAATAACTTATTCACTTGGTGGAGTTCAACTAAACTCAGTACTGGAGGAAAGGGACTTGGGTGTTACGATACGGTCAGACATGAAATTCTCTGAGCATTGTAAACAGGTTGCAAGGAAGGCCCATGGTGTCCTATCGATGATCTATCGAACTTTTGCAAGTAGAGATAGGGACGTGATAATCCCATTATATAAGGCCTATGTTAGACCACACTTGGAATACTGTGTTCAAGTATGGAGACCGCACCTAAAGAAAGACATCGAGCTTCTTGAAAGGGTGCAAAGAAGGGTAACTCGCCTGGTGAGATCGGCAAAAGGGCGTCCTTATGAAGAAGGACTTCGAATATGTGGGTTGCAGAGTTTGGAAACTAGACACCTTAGAGGAGATTTGATTGAGGTGTTTAAGGCTCTGAGAGGCATCAGTAAAATGAATGAGGACAAAATTTTCAAGATTATAAATGATGCTAGAACTAGGGGACATAAATTCAAGTTACGCGGGGAAATGTTTAGATTGGACTGCAGGAAGTTTTATTTTAGCCAGCGAGTTATAAATTACTGGAATAAGTTGCCTTCATGGGTGGTAGAGGCCGACAGTTTGGGGAAATTAAAAGGTCATCTGGATAGTACTTTCGGGTAAGGGAAGCGCATAGGATGATAGGATTAATTTCCTTTTTATTTAATTTTTAATTTCATTTTATTATTTTTATTTATTTATTAATTATTATTATTTATTTATTTATTTAATTTTTGTTTTTATCATTGTTTTGTTCGGATTTTTTTTTTTTTTTTTTTGGCTGGTGCAGCATAAGCCATAGGCTTTCTTGCACCATACGGCCGTTACTAATATTAATACTAATACTAATGCTGATGGGATTCTTCCTCTTGCTCAGAATAATCACCTGAGAGGGCATAAATTCAAAACGAGGAAAGGCGGATGTAGGATAGACGTGAGGAAATTTGCCTTTAGCCAGCGGGTGGTTGGTGGAACAGACTTCCATCCCTTGTCGTGGAAGTTGATAGCCTAAATAAGTTTAAGGCTCAGCTGGACAGGTATTTCGAACGAAGAGAGGGGTGAAGTGGGAGTGGTTATTTTTTATTTATTTATTTTTTTTTTGGCTGATGCTGCATAAGCTTGCTTTCTTGCATCAAATGCCTCTACTAAAGCTAGTTGGTACGTTTCTCTTCGGTTATTGCTACCCATATTGCATTTCTCAATATTAAACTTCAGTTGCCACTTCTCAGCATATTTGCCAACTTATCTAGATCCAGTTCGAGTAGGATACTGTCTTTACTGTCGTTAATAATTCTGTCAACCTTTGTACCATCCCAAACTTGGATATTCAACCTGATATATCTTCATCAATATCATTGATAAATATACAAAACAACAATGGGCCCAAAGGGAACTCCACTAATAACATTTGTCCACAAAGGTCCATTGATTACCACTCTCTGTCGTCTCCCACTCAACCATCCCTTTATCCATTGTAGCCACTTACTCTTAATGCCATTGCTCTCCAATTTTTACAGCAGTCTTTCATGTGCACCAGTATCAAAATATCTCCCGAAATCAAAGTATATGATATCAAAATTATTTTTGGCATTCAGTTCCTTTGTGACCACATCATAGTATCCAATCAAATTTGTAAGAGAAGACCTCCCTTTAAAAAACCCATGCTGTGTCTTAACTATTACTGCAGTCTTGTCTAGATGATCCTGCAATTCTTCTTTAAACAGTTATTCCATTAGTTTCTCTGGTATACAAATGAAACTAACAGGACAATAGTTACATGTGTCACCTTTTGATTCCTCTTTGTGAACTGGTGATACATTTGCACACCTCCAGCCCATCGAGACCAACATTAAGAAATCTCTCATAATTATGGGTAAGGCTTTGCTTACTTCCTTTGTTGCCTCCTTTAATAAAACTGGAGAGATCCCCTACACCCCAAATGCCTTTTCTATGTTTATCTTCAACAATTCATCCTCCACTTTGCTCTCAGTTATTACAAAATCACTTAGCTGCCTGTTAGAGTTTGATAAACGTCTGGCGCTCACCTCATTGAATAAATCCTGATGTGTGAATGTAGATTCAAAATACTGATTCAGTTTATCAGCTACCTGAGCATGATTATCAATAGTTAACCCATGTTTAATGGTCCTATGTTTAATGGTGCAATCTGATTCATCCCTTTCCTTCTAGAGTTTACATAAATAAAAAAACTCTTTGCTGTTTTTCTTTGCATCCTTTACCAAGGATTTCTCGTAATCTGCCTTCGCTTGCCTAACCTCCTTCGTGACATGATTATAGATTACTTTATATCTGCCATTGGTTTCTGTGCCACCTGATGCTTTATATGCATCCCACACATTTTTCTTCTCTGCCACGAGCCTCATTCGCTCATGTGCCCTCCATTTAGGCCTTAATCTTGAACAGTATTCCTCAGCTGAATTAAAAGCCTAGTAGGCTCCAAAATTAAATCCACGAATTCTTCCCATTCTGAATAACGGTACTACTCTATTTTTCTGTACAATTGCTCATTATACTCTTCAGATTCATTGGACCTATAGCACACATCTATTCTGATTGTTCCTTTCCTAGTGCTTATGTCAAACCAAACAGACTCACCGTTGGATTGTCCACCAACATTAATTGTATGCATTTCTTAGATTTTTTGTGTTTCTTAACTGATAGCATAACCGCTCCTCTCTTCCTGTCTTGTCAATTATTTCTGTACACATTGTACTCCCCAAACTACAACTTTGAATTGTTTTAGCATTAGCATTAGCATTAGTAGAAGCATTTCATGCAAGAAAGCAAGCTTATGCAGCATCAGCCAAAAAAAAAAAAAAAAAAAAACCACTTCCACTTCACCCCTCTGTTCGTTCAAAATACCTGTCCAGCTGAGCCTTAAACTTATTTAGGCTATCCACTTCCACGACAAGGGATGGAAGTCTGTTCCACCAACCAACCAACCACCCGTTGGTTAAAGGCAAATTTCCGCACGTCTATCCTACATCTGTCTTTCCTCAATTTGAATTTATGCCCTCTCAGGTGATTATTCTGAGCGAGAGGAAGAATCCCATCAGCATTGAGCATGCCCAAACCATTCAAGGCTTTATACACCTCTATCAGATCACCTCGCTGGTGCCTAGTCTCCAGACACTGTAATTTGCAAACTTAAGCCTTTCTTCGTAAGAGCACCCCTTTGTTCCATTCACTAATCTTGTTGCCCTTCTCTGTACTCGTTCCAGCAGCTCTACATCCTTCTTGAAATGAGGCCTCCAGACCTGTATACAGTACTCTAGGTGTGGCCTGACCATTGCCTTATACAACGGAATAATCACCTCCTTATCCCTGCTAGAAAAATTCCTATATATCATTGACAATACACCATGAGCTACTCTTGCAGCCCGTCTGCACTGTTCAGAGAACTTCATATCTGCCTGCACAACCACCCCCAGGTCCCTTTCATTCTCTACCACTCTCAGTGTAGTACCACAGAGTTGATATGTTGCTCTGGGGTTGCTGTTTCCCATGTGTAGTACTTTACATTTGTCAATGTTAAACTTCATTTGCCACCTCTCGGCCCATCTGCTCAACCTTTCCAGATCCTGTTGCAGCAGCATAGTGTCAGTAGTGCCCTTGACAACCCTGCCTACCTTTGTATCATCTGCAAACTTCGACATTAAGCTTGATATACCATCATCAATATCATTTATAAATACAGAAAACAATAATGGACCCAACACTGAGCCCTGAAGGACTCCACTAATAACATTAGTCCACGACGAGCAGTGTCCATTGATTACCACTCTCTGTCTTCTCCCCGTCAACCACCCCTTTATCCACAGCAGCAATTTGCCTCCAATGTCACACTGCTCCAATTTGTGCAGCAGTCTTCCATGTGCAACTGTATCAAAAGCCTTTCTAAGATCCAAGTATATAATATCAAAGTTATTCCCTGCATCCAGTTCCTTTGTGACTGCATCATAGTATCCAATCAAATTGGTTAGGCAAGACTTCCCCTTAACAAAACCCATGCTGTGTCCGAGCTATAACTGAAGTCTTGTCTAAATGATCCTGCAGTGCTTCTTTAACTAGTGCCACCATTAATTTTCCTGGAACAGAAGTTAAGCTCACAGGTCTATAATTACTTGTGTCAGCCTTTGATCCTCCTTCGTGAATTGGGGTCACATTTGCGCATCTCCAGTCTGTGGGTACCTCCCCTGAGTCCAAGGAAGCTCTCATAATTATGGCTAAGGGTTTGCTTACTTCCTTTGCTGCCTCCTTTAATATAACTGGATAGATCCCATCCACCCCGGGTGCCTTTCTTGTGTTTATCTTCAACAATTTCTCCTCTACTTTACTCTCAGTTATTACAAGATTCTCTAGCTTACCTGTTAGAGTTGAATACACCTCTGGCTTTCCCCTCGCTAAATAACTCTTCATGTGTGAATTTGGATGCAAAATATTCATTTAATTTGTTAGCTACCTGAGCAGGGTCATCAACAGTTGACCCATCAATATCAAGTGGACCAATCTGATTCATCCCCTTCCTTCTAGAGTTTACATAAGTAAAGAAGTCTTTGCTGTTTTTCTTTGCATCCCTTGCTAAAGATTTCTCGTAATGTGCCTTCGCCTGCCTAACCTCCTTTGTAACTTGGTTACAGATCAACTTGTATCTATCATAGGCTTCTGTGTCACGTGTTAATTTGTATGTATCCCATGCATGTTTCTTCTCTGTCATATGCCTCATCAGTTCATATGACATCCATTTAGGCCTAAACCTTGAACAATATTTCTTAGTTGGTATGTAAAGCCTAGTAGCTTCCAAGATAAGTTCTTTGAATGCTTCCCATTTTGCATTTGCTGTTGGTAACATCATCAGTTGGTCCCACTGTATAGAATTTAAATACTGTCTCAGTCCGTCGTAGTCGCCTTTACGTTTATGTCTGTGTGACACCGCGTCTCTGATATCCCAACAATATCTGCCTTTGATATCTTGACTAGCACTTCAATCTCATCAAATTTATTATCTATGCTCCTAGCATTGGTGTACATGCAAGTATACATGCACATATTCTTGCTCTTAGTTACCCAAACACAACCCATGTTTTTATTTGTTCCACTATGACTTTCAGCAGTCTTGGAAATCTCCATTGCCTTGCTTTCCAGGCTGCTGCTCATTCTAATAGAACTAGTGCAAGAATCATTTTTGCCTCTGTTTGCGGCCATTGTTAACCTTTTAGTTAGTGGTCCAATACACAGACCTTTTAGTCTGCCTAACGCCAAAGCTAGCAGTTTTCCGACCCACATAACACTGCCTCGATAGCATCAGCAATATGTTTTGTGTCTCTAAATTGAGTGTGTTCTCTCGTCGATTTGTCTGTTTTGCTGGACGAAAAACCCCATTTTCGGAGGAAAAAACCTTGCTATTTATGCCTGAGACCGATCCTTTTCCACTCGGTGTGCGGAGGACCGCGACGTTACCACTGTGCTACCTGCGCAGACGCCCTGAAGGCACCAAAATTATGACATTATGACCTTTAAAAGTAATTACATCTACCCATATTTATTTTGTCTGTAAATTGCGTGTGTCGTCTGGTCCTGTTTGCTGGACGAAAGCCTCAAGGCAACAAAAAAAACAAAAAAACAAAACAAATTATTATATAAGGGTTACCCGTAAATGATTACATTAACCCGTATTCGTGTCTGTAAATTGCTTGTGTTCTCTGTTCGATTTGCCTGTTTTGCTGGATGGAAAGCCACTGTTTCTGGAGGAAAACCTTGCTATCCACGCCTGAGACCGACAAACTCAGCCACGGAGTGAAAAAAGTCCACTAAAGTTCATCGCGTCATCGACGGGATTCGAACCCGTGGCTTTTCCACCCGGTGTGGGGTGGACGGTGACGAACCCTGTGCTACTCGCGCAGAAGGCCTCAAGACAACATTCGCCTTCAAACCCTCTGTGTTGCACAGTCGGTGTAATCTTCGTCTTTCCCACACAGGGTGGAAAAGACCTCAGGTTGAAACTCGCCAACCAATGGATGAATTTTTATGGATCTTTTTCTGTCGAAGTAGCCTAGATTTTTCTCCGGGAATCTCGGGTTTTTCTTTCAACAGAAGAGCATGTCGACCACAGAACAGTGCACGCAATTACGAGACATGTTATAATCGGTGCATTATAGCCTAAGTTGCTGATGCACTGAAAATTATGCAATGCTACTCGCCTTGAGACTGGGACTACATTATTAAAAAAAAACAACAAAAAAAAACTTTCTTTGGAGAATTCCTATTGAGCCCTGTCCTACACTATATGAAAAGCACTGAACTAACCATGAAGTTAGTATCTCAAGTAAAATTCTATGACACAGAATATGGCTATTTTTTATGAGTGTTGGGCGGGTTTGAATTATTAGCGTTTCTTTACTTTCCATAATTCTTAACTATGACGCCAGCTGTCTGTTTTTATTCTGTAAGATGGCGGATATTGTTAGTGAAGTTTTGGAGAAAACCAGGGAGAATTCAGAAAATTTTAAGCCCATAAATGTGGAAAAAGCTATCGATTTGGAATTAGATGTAGGCAATTTACTTGCTCTAGATAGCAATGTAATTGAGACAATAGAATATAGGTAAGTGAATCGCGTATTTAGTATTGTACACGTGTTGTGTGTATTGGGTATTTAACATCTGCTCATTTGGAATATGATTAACATCTTGCGCTATGGCGAAAGGCTCAGTTCAACATTTATGCACTATTAAAATTTCTCTCTGAAAGATTTGTGGGCAGGATATTCATATTTTATGCGGTGGTATTTTGCACTGGGCGGAGTAGTAAATAAACCATTTCCAATTACTAATACTAAATTAAAGCAATTTACAAAAATGCAGAACTAATAATTATTTGCCACTTGCTGGTAGCTGCTGTATAAAAGTTCGCCATATACAGCAGTGAGAATTGAATACCATATCAAATAATATCAATATGCTTCGCCACAATTGAATTTTTGATCATGGGATCGTTCTTCTCCAAGTGAAGAGACTATTTGGTGATACGTGCTTATGTCAACCCCAGGGGCTCACATCTGGTAAGTACGGGCTCGGCACACTCAGGTTCCTCAGCTGGATATCATCATTCTTCTCTTTCTTGGTGATTTCCTTCTACTTCACTCTCTCAGGTTTACTCGGGAATTTTTTTTTTTTTTTTTGGCTGGTGCAGCATAAGCCTCAGACTTCCTTGCAGCTAATAATATTCATCTTCTTCATCTTCAGTGACAAGTGTCTCATCCAAGTTCTGCCTAATTTCATATTTTTAAAATGATTTTTTTTTTTAAACTATACATTTAAAAATCTTAATGGTCAACCAGCTGATGAGCAGCTACTGGCTTTTCATCAGCTGGCAAGTGTCTGCTGTTAGCACACTTGTTCTGAACTGTGAATAATGTAATTTGCCTAAGTGAACAGCAAAACAGTGGATGGAAATTAAACCTCCATTTAAACACACGAATAATTATTTGTATCTTTAACAAATAATTATTATCAGAGGTTAAAGGCACATGAGTGTATCCTTACCTTGAGAGTTGCACAAGATAATCTCTGCCAGGTGTAAACCTGTGAAATACATTCATGACTTCTATTAAATAAAAAAAAAAAAAATTGTATTAAATAAAAATTCATGTAATAAAAATTAAATTAAATAAAAAAAATTATTCGTGTAAAAAAAATAAAAATCGCAAGAATATTTGCTGATGCTATTGAGGCAGTGTTAAGTGGGTCGGAAAACTTCTAGCTTTGGGGGATTCATAGACTAATAGATTAACGGGAGCCACAGGTAGGGGTGAAAGTGATTCTTGCACTGCTTCTATTGGAATGAGCAGCAGCCTGGAAAATGAGGTGCTGGGGATCGGAGTCATCATGGAACAAGTAAATACATGGTTGTTGTTAGGGTAACTAAGAGTAAGAATAGGTGTATGTATACTTGCATGTACACGAATGCTAGGAGTATAACAAAATAAGAATTTGAAGTGCTGGTCAAGATATTGTTGGGATATCAGAGACGTGGTGCCACACGGATATAAGCAGTGCAGAATTGGAATTTGGGGAGTACAATGTGTACAGAAAGAATAGACAGAACAGGAAGGGACAGGGGGTTCTGATCAGTGTTGCCATTTTAGCGGTTTTCCCGCTAGATTTAGCGGAATTGCTTCAGGTTTAGCGGATAAAAATATGAAATAGCGGATAGCGGATTTTTTAGCGGGAAGAGTATAAATGTTTAGCATTTTATGTATTTTGGCAATGTAACATTTATATTAAGAAATATTCATTTAAGAAATATTAAATTAATTGTTCGATTAATTATTTAATTAACAATAAAAATATTTCATAATTGAAATAGTAGGGATATCATATTTCATAGTTTTTTTTTTTATAAAGCGAAGAATCGGTTTTATATTATTCTGGATTTCCCTGAGGAGAACCCCAACAATTTTACGTAGTTACGCTCGCGGTCAAACGACCTGATCATTGGGTCATAGTTTTAAATTGTTGAATCAAATCTAAAAATGTGGAAAAAATTCTAATGACGCCTTTTTTTGAAACAGCGAAGGAATGGCATTGGATAATTTTTCTTCGTCGTATTTGTTTGGCTTCCAAGAAATGCGATCCGAATTACCGACATCTCTTTCAACGTTTCTAATAACCACAGAGCAATAAGAGTAATAAGTAATAATTATTTCTAATAACCACAGTGTAATAATATCTTAGTATAGTCAGTCCTCGTATAGCACGATAGTTGTATTCCTAGAAACCCTCGTGCAATGCAAAATCGTGCGTTTAGTAAATCCACCAGCCGACAAAATCAATTCAAATATTTATACAGTGCCATAAATGATGGTGCAGATCCGAAAAAGATAGTTCATTCGTGTCAAACAAGGTGGTTATCCATTGAAGTTGCTATAACAAGAATTTTAGAACAGTATATTGAATTAAAAGCCCATTTTGAAATAACTCGTTTGACTGACAAATGTTATACTGCAGAACTTCTTTATTCAATGTTCAAAGATGAAAGTAATTTAGCATATCTTTTATTTTAAAACCTATCTTATCTGAAGTACAAAGAGTAAACAAATCTTTTGAATCAAATACTGCCGATCCTACATTATTACTACATGATTTAAACATGCTATTGTCGATGATTGCCAATAAAATGTTTTTACCAAATAATGAAAGAAAAATAAATGAATTAATAATGAATAAACTTATCACAACAACAACAGATGAAATGGCAATAAGAGAGAGATGCCGTAATTTCTTGATTGATTTGTATCAACAATTAAAACAACGCCTTCCGGACAACATAAAAGAATTAGAAAAAATGTCATTAATCTCAGTTAACAATATATTAAAGAAACAAAAAGAACCACTGATAAATTTATTACAAAATTTAAAATTGTCTGAAGTAGAAATTGAAAATGAGCAATAGTATATAAACATTACTCTCGTTAAATGGGAAAACATCAACAATACAATGAAGTTTTGGTCAGAAGTTTCGAAATATCGAGATGCAAGCGGTAAAAATCCATTTAAAGAAATTAGCGAATTTGCATTGGGTATTTTAATTTTGCCATTATCCAATGCAGATGTGGAAAGAATATTCAGCAACATAAATCTAGTAAATAACAAAACACGCAACAGAATGAGTGTTGGCACGGTTAATGCAATCTTATCAGTACGATACGGGCTCAAAAGAGTTGAAAAGTGTTGTAAAAATTATGTTTTACCTGAAGAAGTGCTTCGCAAAATAGGCACACAAGAAACATATGATGAGGAGGTATTGAATTTCGAAATTAATTTAGATTTTTAGATATTGATTTTATATTAAAAACAGAAAATAAATAACTATTTATATATACTATTTGTTTGTTTGTTTTTATTCACTACAAAGTACAAACAAATGAAAATTTTAAAAATTTGGCGGGTCAAGTGCTAAAAATAGCGGATTTTGAGTATGTGGCTAGCGGGAAATATTATTAAGAGTTGGCAACACTGGTTCTGATGAGTATAATGAGCAATTATGCAGAGAAATAGTGGGCCAGTAAATCAGATTGTGTTATAATGGGGGATTTTAACTTCTCAGATATTGACTAGACCTTGTGGATTGGTCACTCACACATTAGCAAGACTTGTGAATTTATTGGATGACTGTTTTCTTTAGCAACATGTCCGAGAGGCAACCAGAGGGAGTAATACTCTTGATCTGATTATCAGCAGAGATTCTTCATGCTTTAAGAATCTGCAAATAAAGGAACCATTAGGTGGCAGTGATCACAGTGTACTGATGTGGGATTTACTTAAAGATGTAACTACCATCAGAAGGGTAGCAGAAGGGTTTTTGCTTTTGTAAAGGTGAATCTTGGAGGGTACTAGGCTTTTCATACCAGCTAAGAAATACTGTTCAAGTTTTAGGCCTAAATGGATATCAAATAAATTAATGTGGCTCATGGCAGAAAAGAAAAATGCATTGGATGCTTATAAATTATCAGGCGACACAGAAGCCTATGGCAGATATAAGCTAGTCTGTAATCAAGTCAGAAAGGATATTAGACAAGCGAAGGTAGACTATGAGAAATCTTTGGCAGAGGATGCAAGGAAAACTAGCAAAGAGTTCTCTACTTATGTACACTCTAGAAGGAAGGGGATGAATCAGATTGGTCCACTTAACATAGATGGTTACTGTTGATGATCATGCTCAGGTAGCTAACAAACTGAATGAGTATTTTGCATCTACATTCACACATGAGGAGTTATTCAAGGAGGAGAGGGCCAGATGTTTATCAAACTCTAACAGGGAGCTAAATGATTTTGTAATAACTTAGAGAAAATTGGAGAAGAAATTGTTGAAGTTAAACATAAGAAAGGAACCTAGGGTTGATGGGATCTATCCAGTTATATTAAAGGAAGTGGCAAAAGAAGTAAGCAAATCCTTAGCCATAATTATGAGAGCTTTCTCGTACTCGGGGAATGCCCTCACGGACTGAAGATGTGCAAATGTATCTCTAATTCACAAAGGGTAGCATGAGTAATTTCAGATCTGTTACTTTGACTTCTGTTCCAAGGAAAATAATGGAGTCGTCATTAAAGAAGCATTGCAAGATCATCTAGACAAGACAGCAGTAACAATTCAGACACAGCATGGGTTTGTTAAGGGGAAGTCTTGTCTGACAAATTTGATTGGATACTATGATGTGGTGACAAAGGAATTAGATGCAAAGAATAATTTTGATATCATATACTTTGATTTTAGGAAAGATTTTGATACTTTTGCATATGGAATACTACTGTACAAATTGGAGCAGCATGGCATTTAGGGCAAGTTGCTACAATGGATAAAAGGATGGTTGACTGAGAGAACACAGAGAGTGGTTATCAGTGGACACTGCTGTTCATGGACTAATGTTATTAGTTGAGTTTCCCAAGATTTGGTGTTGAGCCCATTGTTGTTTTCGGTATTTATCAGTGATATTGATGAAGGTATATCAGGGTTAATGTCTAGGTTTGCAGACGATATGAAGGTTGGCAGGGTTGTTAATGACAGCAATGATAGTACACTACTGCACAGGGATCTGAAAAAGTTGAGCAGATGGGCTGAGAGGTGGCAACTGAAGTTTAACATTGACAAATGTAAAGTACTACATATTGGTAGCAGTAACCCCAGAGTACCATATCAATTGGGTAGTCCTACACTCAGGTTAGTGGAGAATGAAAAGGATCTGGGGGTAATTGTGCAGTCAAAGATGAAGTTTTCTGAACAGTGCACAAATGCTGAAAGTGTCCTTTGATCCTTGAGGTTGTTACAGACATTCTCTCAGATATGACAGACAAGCTGTACTTGCTACTTGGGAGTGTAAAACGCTGATGGAACTGATATTCGGGTGACATTCAAGTCTAGTGGACCCAGTTTTGGCAAAATCTAGACAGTGGGACTGTTAGTGATCCTGGTTATAACCTCCATGCACAAGCACTGTGGGTGACTACCTAGATGTGAATCAATGTAAGTAGGGTCGAGGTGTGGCACCCACACCACTTGGAGGAATGCTGCCCCTCTGTGTTAGCAGGCAATACTAGGTGGTAGATGATGCTCATCAGCTGGTGCAATACTACCAGTTTGCTTAATGGAGGCTTGAAGTGGTGGAACCCATGTTTAGTCTCCAGAGCCTAGTTCCAGTCAAACTTTCCCCATCTCTTCCCTCATGCAGCATGACTGATGACTTTTGAGGTTATGATGAACATCGTGGCGATATCCAATCTTCTGTACATTTCAAAGGTACAGCTCTAAAACGGTGTTCACAGACCAGCTACTAGTTAGTACACCGGACCGAACCTATTGGTAATTCTTTAGGAGGCTTCCGGATCAGCTAGTGTATAATCTTGCTACTTCTACTCTCCCAGATAGTTACTGGATGGAGTCCGAGTAGTGTGTATGTGGGGGGCATTGTTGAGGCCACGTTATGTCAGGGATCCGGGTATATTCTTATCATGTGTACGCCATATCCAAAAATTTCATTACTTCATACAGCATGTCCCCCACTTTTTCTTACTATTGAATACACTGTGAATTGTCAAACTCATAGAGTAAACTTATCTGCGAAAAGATCTAAATCTCCCAAGCACTTCCTAATTCATTTTACAAATATATGTAGTCCCAGTTCTAATCTCAACGATGTCCATTTCCACTTGCAGTCTGCCAAACCCATGTACTTTTTCTGACAGAATCCCAGTTATTGGTTGATTCAACTACTGCTCATCTCAGTTGCCCAAATTATTCGCTGTATGATTCCTTTCGCCTCGAAGGTGGTGCTTGTGCATATTTCCGTTTCAATATTCCATGTCAGAGACTTGGTAATTTGAATCTCCTCTCTGATCTTCTCTGGCTTAAAATCTCTCTACCTCATTGTTTTAAATTCATCTGTTGTCTCAACCATTCTCCCACCTTCACTAACTGCTTGGTGCTCTTTGGCTTCCTCTCTTTGTAACTTGACTTTCTGCAGTCCAAGTTTCATAATAGTGGGGTGATTTTAATGTTCACAACTGCAGCTGGCTTCCATTTTCTAGTCACACTGACCCAGCTGGTCGAGATACTGATGCTTTTGCAATTACTAATGACCTTGCACAGATTGTTCATTTACCTACAAGAATATTATTATTATTATTAATAACCATAAGGTGCAAGGAAGCTTGAGGCTTATGCTGCACCAGGAAAAAAAAATTCCCGAGTTACCCTGAGAGAGAGTGAGAGAGAGAGAGAGAGAGAGAGAGAGAGAGAGAGAGAGAGAGAGAGAGAGAGAGAGTCAAAAGTAAAAGGGAATCACCAAGAAAGAGGAGAATGATGATATCCAGCTCAGAACCTTGGGTGTGCCAAGCCAATACTCACCAGATGTGAACCCCTGAATACCAGACAATCCTAACCATACAGCCAACACGCTTGATCTTTTTCACATAAACAACCTTTCTATGTACACGGTTGAAGTGAGTGTTCCTTTATGCACCTCGGATCACAACTTGATGATTGTCTCTTCTCCAATGGAGCCTTTATCTCATGGCTATTCCAAACCTCGTGTTGTTTGGCATTACAAGAATGCAAAATGGGATGACTTGCTAGATTTCTTTTCTTCTTTTCCTTGATTGGATTACTGTTTCAAAACTTCTGATGACAATGTTTGCTCAGATCGTGTCAGTGAAATTATTCTTGTAGGAATGGAATCCTTTATTCCACACTCCACTTTAAAATCTCATCCTTTATCTAAACCTTGGTTTTCCAATAAATGTGCTTAGATTGTTCAAGAGAAGAATGTTGCATATAGTAATTGGCTTTTTTCTAATTCTTCAGTTTAATTTTCTGCCTACACTAAAGTTTGCAACAATTTCAAAGCAGTTATTAATCAGTCCAAACTAGATTTTGAACAGGCTAAGAGTAGAAAACTTCCTTCTTGCTCTAATGGTAGCCGAGCATTCTGGTCTCTTGCCAAAGCTATTGGCTGCAACTTTTTCCCATCTTTGCTCCCACCTCTGTCAAAATCAGATGGTTCTGTTGTCACTTCAGCCAAGGATAAAGCTGACCTGTTAGCATCCCATTTTTCTTCCAACTCATGTATTAATTATCTTGGTAAAACATCTCCCACCATTCCTAACACACTCCATTCAATGCCTTCTGTGGTCTTCAGTCAAAAGGATGTCAGAAGGATTTTGACATCTTCATGCTAAGAAAGCTCCAGGTCCTGATAGTATTTATCCACTTGTTCTCAAAACCTGTGCTCCTGAACTTACTCTTGTATCTTTGCCGCCTTTTTTCACTTTCTTATTCCAAAGGTGTTTTTCCTTATGCTTGGAAATTTGCTCATATCTAGCCAGTTCCTAAAAGGGTGACAAATCCCTCCCATCCAATTATCATCCCATTGCAATTACTTCTACTCTTTCTAAAGTAATGGAGAAATCAATTAACTCCCAACTCTTAAACTTCCTAGAAACCTTCCATCTGATCAACGATCGCCAGTATGGATTCCGTCAGTGTCGATCCACTGGTGATATGGCTTATGTTACCCATTTATAGACTAATTCAGTGGAAAAGTGCAGTGAAACACAAGCAAATTCCTGACATCTCAAAGGCTTTCGATTGTGTTTGGCATAAAGGTCTTCTAAACAAGCTTCCATCTTATGGTTTCCCAACTGTTTTCTGTAATTGGTTATCCAGTTTTCTCTCTGGGGGTGATGGTAGATGGCTCTCTGTCTTCTAACTTCTCCAATAATGCTGGTGTACCCCAAGGTTCAGTTCTTTCCTCCACTCTTTTCCTCTTGTATATTAATGACCTTCTTCCATTGACTGGAAATCCTATCCATAGTTTTGCAATAATAAACGTTGCATTCCACTTTCCATTTTGAGAAACCTAGCCCTGTTCAATAAGCTTCAGCTTCTCAAATATCTGCTACCAATTCCTTAAATGCCAATCTCCAGGAATTTCTGTAGTGGGGCAAAGGCAACTTAGTTGATTTCAATCCTTCTAAAACTCAGTCTTGTCTTATATCTCGCAAAAAGGATTCTTCTGCTCCTATGCTTCCCTTTGGTGACACTCCGATTTCTATGCATGTCGATATATCTCTTTTGGGGATTATCCTGACTTCTAATTTCTCTTGGCACAAGGATATTACAAATATTGCTTCCTCTACATCTAAAAAACTTGATGCTTTCGGCGTTACTTTTCTTCCAAACAGCTGTTTACTCTGTACAAATCCCAAATCCACCCTACCATGGAATATTGTTCCCACATCCGGGACGGTGCCCCCCAAAACCTCTCTCAAGCTTCTAGATTCCATTCAGAAGAGTGCATCTCTCTTAATTAATGACTCCTGTCTGAGTCTCTCCACTCACTGTCTCATAGACGTACTGTTTCTGCTGCACGCCTTTCCTACAGATGCTTCCATGGGCACTGTTCTTCTGAATTGGCTTCTGTTATTCCCGCTCTCTTTCAAAACAGTCTGAACATGTGATGTCACAAGCCAGCATCCATTTACTGTCCAACTTCAAACTCACAGAACCAACTTTTCATCTTCCTTGTTTATTCATTCAACTGCTGTTTTCTGGAACAACCTTCCTTCGTACATATTCTTGAAAATTACAGTATACAGAAGTTCAAGTCCAATGTCAACAAATATCTTCTTTCGTCTTCTCAACCTCCAACCCAAGGACGGTACCAAGTACTATAGGTTCTAATACCTCTCGTGTTTGGGGTCTTCATAAAAAAAAAAAAAAGAGTAGCTCATGATGTCTTGTGAATGATATACATGAATTTTGCTAGCAGGGATAAAGGGGTGATTGTCCCCTTGTATAACGCAATGGGCAGGCCGCACCTTGAGTACTATGTAGAGGTCTGGAGGTCTCATTTTAGGAAGGATGTAGAGCTGCTGGACCGAGTACAGAGAAGGGCAACGAGATTGGCGAGTGGAACAAAAGGTTGGTATTACCAAGAAAGGTTTAAGTTTTGCAAATTGCAGCTTCTGGAGACTAGGCACCTGCGAGGTGATCTAATTGTGGTGATAAGGTCCTGCTAAAGCTGAAATTCACGTATTGAATAAAAATTCAGATTCAGTGCAATAAATATATTCAGTTTAGTTGATTTTGAGGTAATTTTATTTCAAAATTTTGATTAATAGTTTCATTTTAATGACACATTTAACATATTCATAAATGAATAAAGTGCCTTTTGTAAAATGACAAGGAAATACTATTAATAAAAAATAAATAAAAATAAATTTGAATTTTTATGGTTCTGTGCATCTTTCTTGAAAATGCCAAGTGATATTAAAATTATTAGCTATTTGGTTACTACTCAATTTTTATTTCTATTATTTATTATTTATTTTTTTCCATGAAAATTAAGGTATTTTGAGACATGAAATTTTGGTTATACTGCACATTATGGGTACACCTCCAGAGGAAGTGGTTTCTTTTGCTTGAATACTTCTTGAATTACTGGCATAAACTAACATAACCATTTTTTTATTAGCCAGAAATGAAAGTCTATTAAAAAACTCAAACTTCTTTTGCTTGAATCCATCTTGAATGTGGCCATGCCCGCAACGCGATGACAAGGTGTACCTGTAATCTGGAGTTGAGCCTAAATTTTCACTCCATATTTCTCAGAGAATTGCAACCCACTGGTAAAAGAGCTGTGGCTTTTCTACATCTGTTCCATATGTGTACATTATTATTATTATTATTATTTGCCATATGATGCAAGGAGGCCTAAGGTTTATGTTGCACCAGCTAACCCCAGGAGTCTTACGGGCCTGTAGGCATGAAAGGTTTTTCATTAAATAAATGTGTGAAATTTCAACATCATTAAAACATTTTTTTTCAACTTCACTCCCAGAATTTCTCATTGTTTGAAGGGTTTTTCTTCTGTAAATATTGTTGCAAAGTAACTGTTGAGTTCATCTGCAACTTCAGCAGGGGTCTCTAATACTATCCCATTACATAAGGGTCCAAATGTAATGGACCTTTATGTAATGGACGTGGTTTGGCCTTCTCTTCTTTACATTTATATATGTGAAGAATTCCTTATCCCTCTCCCCTTCTTTGCTCTCTTTGCCAGCAATTTCTCATAATCTGCCTTTGCCAGCCTAACCTTTTCAGTGGAATTATTACGGATCAATTTATAACTGTTATAGACTTCAGTACTTTTTATTGCTCTGTAATTTTTCCATGCCATCTTTTTCTGCTCAAATAATTTAGCAACTTCATTATTCATTCAACTTGGAATCCTCCTCGTGGAGTTTATTTTTTTTTAATGGTATACAAGTATTCAAGGTTTCTGTGATTAATGTTTTAAAGGTATATCATAATTCAATTGTATTCGCTCTCTGTGAGATATCTACCCAGTTAATAGAGGGCATCGTAATTTCCTTTCCTGATTTATATACTGTACAAATATATGTTCATGGGTGATTTGCTTGTTGTGCTGGGTTGGAAAACTGAATAACTTATGGAAATCATATTTCTTCCAACTGAGGTTTTCTAATTGCAGTCACAGTTGAAGAAGCCTCTAAGAATTCTTCCAACTGATTGTATTGAAATTCAGATCTCTCCACATGACTGACTACTTGTCACTCATTTGGAGACTCATTATATAATATACACATTTATCACTCATTATATAATATACATTATTATAAAGCATCATATGGTACTTGATCATAAAATATATAGCATCCTGTATTTCTAACCCTTTGGGCCCAGCCATATAGGAAAAGTAACAATTTTAATCTCTTATATAATAATAATAAAGCATACATACCTTACGTTTTTCTGTCAAAGTATAACAAGTTAAAAGAAAGTTAAGATTGAGATGTGGCATTTGACTGGGTCATAGCTGAGTTGGATTAGTCATTTACACATAACAGACTTAAGTGTAATATACAGTTGGCAGTATAATTGAATATTCTCTCTGTGATATATTTTCATTGTTAGGTTTTTGAAATTTTTATCACTATTAAAATTTCTTATAAACATTTTTAGGCTCATGTGCCTTGGAAGGTCATAAGTGTATATATACAGGGTGTTTCAGTTAAACGTTTCAGAACTTCTAAGAGGGGTAGGGTACATCCTGACAACTCGAAATCATATAGCAATGTGGGGTCGGAAATGCTTTCCTGAAGCGGTGTTGTACACAGAAGCACCATAAAGAAAAGAGACCGTAAGTGAGAAATCGTTTTAATAATACATGAAAAGAAGCAAAAGGTACATGGATTAAAGTAAGTGTTCGAAGTTTCTTCCACGGGCTACAATGCACGCCTCACATCTCCGACGCATGGACATCCGAACATTCTGGAATACTCCAGGCGAATTTCGAATTTCTTGAACAAGAACGCCAAGTTAGTAGGATGGATGATTACACGAACGCAGAGTTAGCCGATATGCATTTGGCATACGGGGCTGCAAATTGTAGTGGGCCAGCCGCACAGCGTTTGTACGCGGAACGATATCCGACGAGGCGTATTCCCAGTCATAATTTCTTTGCAAGACTGCACCAGAGGTTAGCTGAGAGAGGTTCATTTGAAAGAGCTGACAGGGACAGGGTAAGAACAGCACGGACTCCAGCCGTCGAACAGAATGTGCTGCAGCATGTACAGGGGAATCCAAGAACGAGTACACGAAGTCTAGCAAACGCAGTCGGGGTTTGCCATTGCAGCGTCTGGAGGATTCTCCGAGAACAAGACATGCATCCGTTTCACATGCAGCGTGTCCAGACACAGCAACCGGAGGATTATGCACCTCGTATTGCTTTCGCACAGTGGTACCTTGGAAAATGTGCTACAAATCCCCTTTTTCCTGCTGAAGTGTTGTTTTCCGATGAGGCATCCTTCACAAGGGAAGGAATTTTCAACACGCATAACGACCATATCTGGGCGGTCGAGAACCCGCATGCAATACGACGTCGTGCAGCACAGATTCGATTTTCGGTCAATGTATGGGCCGGTATTATGGGAGATCACCTCATCGGACCTTACCTGTTACCGTGTCGTCTAACCGGACCTATCTACTTGATCTTTCTGCAGCAAGTATTGCCACAACTTTTGAGAGATGAACAGACAATGTGGTTCCAACACGATGGAGCCCCTGCCCATTATAGCGGAGATGTTCATAACTACCTGGATGTCACATTTGGTCAACAGTGGATCGGACGTGGTGGTCCCGTGCGTTGGCCTGCTCGGTCAACCGACCTATCATGTCTTGATTTTTATTTCTGGGGTCATATGAAATCGCTAGTTTATGACACCCCTGTTGACAATGCTGAGGAGCTGGTTGCAAGAATCGCAGTAGCTGCCGAAGAAATTCGAAATTCGCCTGGAGTATTCCAGAATGTTCGGATGTCCATGCGTCGGAGATGTGAGGCGTGCATTGTAGCCCGTGGAAGAAACTTCGAACACTTACTTTAATCCATGTACCTTTTTCTTCTTTTCATGTATTATTAAAACGATTTCTCACTTACGGTCTCTTTTCTTTATGGTGCTTCTGTGTACAACACCGCTTCAGGAAAGCATTTCCGACCCCACATTGCTATATGATTTCGAGTTGTCAGGATGTACCCTACCCCTCTTAGAAGTTCTGAAACGTTTAACTGAAACACCCTGTATATTACTTTGGAACAAAGCATTCTATAAATTTTATAAACTCCACTTTTCATAAATTTGAATTCAAAAATGTAGTCTATTTTGGCATTCAAAATAAAGATTTTTATCATTGCTACTTGTTGTATATTTATGTTGTTTAACAATCTTACAGGAAAGAAACAGAAGAGTATCTACGGTCACTAGCAAGAGATGATACACAGATTTTGATAAATACATTATGGGCGGTTAGTAAATTTGTTTTATTAGAATTATTTTTAACACTTTGAATCCTACCATAATTTTTATGTTTGATTATCTTTTTGATAAAAAAGCAGTTGAATATTTTATATCTGAAATAGTCGAAACAAGCAGTATTTTAAATAACAGAAAATTTTGTCTATGATAAAATCTGATGGC
Source organism: Mastigoproctus giganteus (assembly GCF_048544385.1). Lineage (NCBI taxonomy): Eukaryota > Metazoa > Arthropoda > Arachnida > Uropygi > Thelyphonidae > Mastigoproctus > Mastigoproctus giganteus. The sequence continues at coordinate 3,306,406 of NC_143578.1, read as the reverse complement.
TTGTTACACAGAGAGTTTTTACTGAAAGTCAGAAATAAACCACTTATTCCTGCAGTTGTAAAAGTAGGTTTATAAATTAACAGAATCAGACTTAATTCATGTGAATAGACATACTAGTTGAGCAACATACAGCTCTATGAAGCAGAAGGAAAAATAAAGTTGAAACAAAATCTGAGTAACCAAATTATCTCGTCCTTTATCTAAACCTTGGTTTTCCAATAAATGTGCTAAGGCTGTTCAAGAGAAGAATGTTGCATATCGTAACCAAAATCTGAGTAAAAATCTGTAATTTTCCTTGGTGATTTTAATGCTCACAACTCCAGCTGGTTTCCGTTTTCTAGTCACACCGACCCAGCAGGTTGAGATGCTGAGGCTTTTGCAATTACTAATGACCTAGCACAGATTGTTCATTTACCTACAAGAATACCGGACAATCCTAATCATACAGCTAATACGCTTGATCTTTTTCTCACAAACAACCCTTCTAAGTACATGGTCAAAGTGAGAGGTCCTTTAGGCACTTTAGATCACAACTTGGTGATTGTCTCTTCTCCAATGGAACCTTTATCTCATGGCTATTCCCAACCTCGTGTTGTTTGGCATTACAAGAATGCAAAATGGGATGACCCGAGAGACTTCTTTTCTTCTTTTCCATGATTGGATTACTGTTTCAAAACTTCTGATGTCAACGTTTGCTCAGATCGTGTCAGTGAAATTATTCTTGCAGGAATGGAATCCTTTATCCCACACTCCACTTTAAAATCTCGCCCTTTATCTAAACCTTGGTTTTCCAATAAATGTGCTAAGACTGTTCAAGAGAAGAATGTTGCATATCGTAATTGGCTTGTTTCTAATTCTTCAGTTTCATTTTCTGCCTACACCAAAGCTCGCAACAATTGTAAAGCAGTTATTAATCAGTCCAAACTAGAGTTCGAACAGGCTAAGAGTAGAAAACTTGCTTCTTGCCCTAATGGTAGCCGACCATTCTGGTCTCTTGCCAAAGCTATTGGCCGCAACTTTTGCCCATCTCTGCTGTCACCTCTGTCCAAACCAGATGGTTCTTTTGTCACTTCAGCCAAGGATAAAGCTGACCTGCTAGCATCCCATTTTTCTTCCAGCTCATGTATTAATGATCTTGGTAAAACACCTCCCACCATTCCCAACACGCTTCATTCAACGGTCTTCCGTCAAAAGGATATCAGAAGGATTTTGATGAATCTCGATGCTAAGAAAGCTCCAGGTCCTGATGGTATTTCTCCACTTTTTCTCAGAACCTGTGTTGCTGAACTTACTCCTATTCTTTGCCGCCTTTTTTCACTTTCTTATTCCAAAGGTGTTTTTCCTTCTGCTTGGAAATTTGCTCGTATCCAGCCAGTTCCTAAAAAGGGTGACAAATCCCTCCCATCCAGTTATCATTCCATTGCAATTCAATTACTTCTCTTTCTAAAGTAATGGAGAAATCAATTAACTGCCATCTCTTAAATTACCTAGACACCTCCTGTCTGATCAACGATCGCCAGTGTCGATCCACTGGTGATATTCTGGCTTATGTTACCCATTTATGGACTAATTCAATGGAAAGGTTCAGTGAAACACAAGTAGTTGCTCTTGACATCTCAAAGGCTTTTGATCGTGTTTGGCATAAAGGTCTTCTAAACAAGCTTCCATCTTATGGTTTGCCAACTGTTTTTAGTAATTGGTTATCCAGTTTTTTCTCTGATCACTCACTGAGGGTGATGGCTCTCTTCTAACTTCTCCACTAATGCTGGTGTCCCCCAAGGTTCAGTTCTTTCCCCCGCTCTTTTCCTCTTGTATATTAATGACCTTCTTCCGTTGACTGGAAATCCTATCAATAGTTTTGCCGATGATAACACATTGCATTCCACTTTCCATTTTGAGAAACCTTGTTCTGCCCAATCAGCTTCAACTTCTTAAAAACTGCTACCAATTCCTTAAATTGCGATCTTCAGGTAATTCTTCAGTGGGGCAAAGATAACTTAGTTGATTTCAACCAATAAAACTCAGTCTTGTCTTATATCTCGCAAAAAGGATTCTTCTGCTCCTATGCTTATCTTTAGTGACACTCCAATTTCTAGGCAAAATTATAGATCTCTTTTGGGGATTACCCTGACTTCTAATCTCTCTTGGCACAAGCACATTACAAATATTGCTTCCTCTGCATCCAAAAGACTTGGTTTTCTCTTTCACTTTCGGCATTACTTTTCTTCCAAACAGCTGCTCACTCTGTATAAATCTCAAATCCACCCTGCCATGGAATATTGTTCCCACATCTGGGGTGGCGCCCCAAAAACCTCTCTCAGGCTTCTTGATTCCATTCAGAAGAGGGCAGTTAGGCTAATTAATGATTCATCTTTAACAAAGTCTCTCCACTCGCTGTCTCATAGACGTACTGTTTCTGCTGCATGCCTCTTCTATAGATACTTCCATGGGCACTGTTCTTCTGAATTGGCTTCTATAATCCCCGCTCTCTCTTTTAAAACAGTCCGAATACGCACCGCCACCAGCCAACATCCATTTACTGTCCAACTTCAAACTCACAGAACTAACTTTTCATCTTCCTCGTTTATTCATTAAACTGCTGTTTTCTGGAACAACCTTCCTTCGTACATATTTCCTGAAAATTACAATCTACAGAAGTTCAAGTCCAATGTCAACAAATATCTTCTTTTGTCTTGTCAACCTCGAACCCAAGCACGGTACTAAGTACTATAGAGGCGACTCTGTAGCCAGGTAGGAAGGAGCATCAGTGCGTAGCACATACTTCTTGATTAGACCCGGGTTCGAGCCCGTCGCCACCAAATACGGAGGATGTGGAAAGGTTAGGAAATGACCACCGCATATCCCAGAGCAATATGGCCTTAGTTGCTAATGCTCCTAAAAACCAAATAACAAAACAAGTACTATAGGTTCTAATACCTCTCGTGTTTGGGGTTTAAAAAAAAAAAAAAAAAAAAAAAACCATGTCTTAGTGCATAGTAGCCTTAGCAGCTAATGTGCCAATAAAATTGTAATCCAATCTAATCAAATTTTTTTTAAAAATTCAATTCAGTAAATACTGTCAAACCATGTGCTAACTCATTTTTCTATTAAAATTGTTAAAAAGAGGGTAGCAAGTAATTTTCGCAATACAAATACTTTAAATGTTGAAAGGTAATGTTTCAAGATTCTTCTGAGTGCTGTCATTAGGCGTAAATCCTGCCTAAATTAAAAAAAAAAAAAATTGCATTTTAGGTGCATTTTGATTTTTTTTCTTTCTCTGCGATTAATAGAAGTGAAAAGTAAATATAGTTATCTCCTTAATTAATTACTAAAATTATAACTTTAAATAACACTTAAAAAAAAAACTGTGCAGTCTTTCGTTCTTTAAACTTAGATATTTTTTCCTCTTCTTTTGTTCTCTAAACTTACATATTCTTTCTTCTAAACTTACATATTTAATTATTATTTCTTTTTTTCCATACATATTGTATAGAAAATATTACATTTCAAATGCTGCATTTTAAAATTTTACTAAGCACCGAATTTGCATCCACTTTTGTTTTAAATTAGGGAAAAATGCAATAGAAACTCACAATGTTAAAAACAGTTTTTGGGAAAGATGCTGTGTATCATTTGAAGAATATTTAGAGATTCACAAAGTTTGTGGCCAGAGAGCAAGGTGATCCTTGCTCTCTGACCACCTCTGATTTCCAAAAAGCATTGATTCAAAATTTTTTTGAATTAAAACTATGATTATGACTATTAAATTAAAACTTTTATGACTTTTGTAGCTTCCAACAGAACGATATGAAGATGCCATTGTTGCTAAGGTAAGTTGTTTATAATTTACGTTATCAGTTAAGCAGGGATTAGGTCTGAAATCTTGGATAGTTTCTATTTATTCTTAAAAATAGATACAAAAATTTTCTTTGAAATAAATACAGTAGCACAAAGCATGCATAAAAACAAGAATATAAATATAAATTAGAAGCAAAATATGTAAAATGCTAGTGTCATTATAACAAGTTGCAACTTGTGACACATTTAACTCATTTAATGTAGCAGCACATCATTAGCCCATTTATCTGCAGTCAGATAAATTAAATGGGCAGAGAATATTATCTAATAGAAGTTATATATATAGTTTTGTTGCTCTCATTCTATACTGGCATTCTAATAGCTGAGTTGCACCTTTAGTTGTTATTGTTTTCTTTCTTTTTTTTTTTATGACTCTTGCCCTTAGGTGTTTTGCAGCCAGAAGACTTCTGACTGCTGTTAGTAAACATCATAGTCTTACAATACATTCATGATAGAAGTATTCACAAATTGCTTTGTTAATGCATTACTTTTAAATAAATTACACTACTGAACAGTTAGTCTGTTTATATGAAGTGTCAGCCTTTTTCAAGCTCTCATCAGATAGTGATTGCTTCCATTAGTGCATATTTGATGTATGAATATTGATGCAGTTCTGTGTGAATTTATGGTGTAGAGAAGTTAAATGTTTAAGATTAAATAGTATTAGTATTGGCCATATGGTGCACCAGCTAAAAAAAAAAAAAAAGTAAAATGATAATAAAATTAATAAATAAGAAAAGAAAATAGACAACTTATGCATTTCCCTCCCCCTGTAGGTACCTGTCCAGCTTACCTTTGAATTTCCCCAAACTGTCAGCCTCAACCACCCATGTAGGTAACTTTTCCAATAATTTAAAACTGGCTGGCTAAAATAAAACTTCCTGCAATCTGATCTAGACTTGAATTTATGGCCCCTAGTGCTAGAATGATAACTGTGAAAATTTTGTCCTCATTCATTTTACTTTTGCTGCTCACAGCCTTAGACACCTCAGTCGAGTCTTCTCTAAGGTGTCTAGTTTCTAAGCTGTGCAACCCTCATATTCGAAGTCTTTCCTCATATGGATATTCTTTTGCCAGTCTCACTGAGTTACCCATCTTTGGACCGTTTCAAGAAGTGCACTGTCTTTTTTTAGGCAGTCTCCACACTTGAATACAGTATTCCGAGTGTGGTCTTACAGTATTGTGGAAGGTATACTTTCTGAATGGACACTGAAAGTTGTCTTTAATTTTTACATGAAATTCAGCATTCTTATATAATTTAACATAACATATCCTAATATAACTTCAGAATATTATTTTAACTTGAAGTGGTACTGTGATGTCACATAATATTATTCTAATAGTGAATTGATTAGAGCCTTGTCAATCATTTCAGCCCTTGAGATACTGTGTGTGCAAGGCTCGTGCAGTAAAATTTTTCACAACATGGTCTGCTTATTAACAGGAGACACTTTTTACAGTCTCTCCTGTGAATGAGGGTGCAAGAATATTTACTATCAAGACTGTGTTAGCTGGATCAGAAAACTGCTAGCTTGGGGTGGGGATATACATTCATTTTTGCTCTTAATAACCCCAACACAGCCTATGTATTTGTTTCTCACTGGGACATACAGCAGCCCTGGAAAGTGAGATGTCAGTGATTACAAGGCCTGCTGGGAATCCTCAGATTACATGGGCTGTGTTAGGGTTATTAAGAGTAAAAATGAATGTATACTTGCATTGTGCCCTAATGCTAGGAGTATAGTAAACTAATTTGATGAATTTGAAGTATTGTTCAGTCATCAAATGCAGACATTGTGAGGATATCAGAAACACTGTGCCACTCAGACATGATGGATGCACAGAATTTGGATATGATCAGTACGGTGTATGTAGAAAGGACAGGCACCAATGAGGAGACCTGAGTGCAGTGGCCTTAAGTGAATTGAGTAAATTGAATGCATATGGGAACTGAGCTCTTGCTTGGACGACACACAAGGGGACATATATTTAAATTTAAAAAGATGCTTGTAAGATAATGTACAGAAACTTGCTATCAGCCAAAGAGTGATTGATTAATTGGTAGAACAGACTTCCATTTGATGTTATCAAGGTGGGTAGTCCGAATAGATTTAAGGAAGAATTAGACAAATTATTAAATGGGAGAGATGATTGGTCAGGCCACACCTTGAGTACTGTTACAGGTCTGGAGGCCTCATTTTAGGAAGGATTTAGAGTTGCTAGAACGAGTATAAAGAAAGGCAACAAGATTGGTGAGGGGGAACAAAGGGGTGCTCTTACCAAGAAAGGCTTAAGTTCTGCAATTTGCAGCGACTGGAGAGTAGGCACCTGCAAGGTGATTTGATTGAGGTGTATAAGGCCTTGAATGGGTTGAGCAAGCTGAATGCTGATGGGATTCTTCCTATCGCTCAGATTCTATTGTTCAAAATGAAGAAAGACGGTTGTAGAATTGATGTGTGGAAATTTGCCTTTAGCCAGTGGGTAGTTGATTGGTGGAACAGACTTCTATCTTTTGTTGTGGAAGTTGATAGCCTAAATAAATTTAAAGCTGAGCTGGACAGGCATTTGGAATGAATGGAGGAGTGAAATGGGAAAGTTTTTTTTTTTTACAAGAAATGTAAAAAAAAAGAAATTTTTTTTTTTCCTTATATATGATACAAGAAAGCATAAGCCTGCTTTCTTGTATCATATGCCTATGCTAATGCTAATGAAGTGAGTAGGTTTATTTTTCTTTTCTGTTTGGCTGATGCTGTGTAAGCTTGGTTCCTTGCATCATTTGCCATTCCTAATACCAATTCCTTAAATGTTGATCTCCAGATAATTCTCCAATGGGAAAAGAAAACTGAGTTAACTTGAATTCTTACAAAACCTAATCCTGTCTTATTTTTCACAAAAACTTCAATTTATTCATAACGTGGTCCTGTTCCTATGCTTATCTTTGATGACACTCAGATTTCTAGACAACTTCGTATATCTATATTTGGGATTATCCCAACTTCTAATCTCTTGACATGAATACATCAAAAAATTGTTATCTCTGAATCAAAAAAACTGGGTTTTCTCCTTTTACTTTCTTTCCTAGTTTTCTTCTAAACAGGTACTGACTTTTTACAAATCTCAAATCTGCTTTATCTTTATCATGGAATATTCCTCTCAGATGTCGAACAATATACCATGGTACTCAGGCTTTAGACTCTATTCAAAAGAGGGCAGTCAGTTTAATTCTTTTCACTCTGTCTCACCGACATTCAGTTTCTGCTGCATGCCTTTTCTATAGATACTTCCATAGACACACTTCTTCCAAATTGGCATCTGTAATCCCACTGCTTCCTTCCAAATCATTATGAACATACACCTCAACCAAGCAACACTTATGCACTCCACACTTACAGAACCAACTTTTTCTCTTCATCATTTATCCCTTCTACTTCTGTTCTCTGGAATATCTTTCCTTCACTTGTAATTTGTGGAGATTACAATCTTCAGAAATTCAAGTCTAATGTCAAGAAGTAACCTTAACCTTCAACCACGCATGGTACTACGTTGTACGTGTCAGTACTTTTCATTTTGGGGAGTTTTCATAGAAAAAAAAAAAAAATCACTGGTTTTATATTGCTTTTAATTATTTATGTGATGTTCGTGTAATGCAATTATAAATATTTATTAAACTAGAATCAATAATTAATTATAAACATTCAAAACTTATTTTTATATAATTTTTAAAATTTTATTTTGTAACTAGCTGCCCAAAGGAATAACTAGATTGCCAAGGGAGAAACCTGTAAGTATATAGTAGAATTCGTTCATAACTTATTAGTCTTTGATATTGAGTACATGTTTTAATGATGTAGTTGTGTTTATATACCTTGTTTATACATAAGGCTGAATCCATTTTTACATTATCAGTTTAATCCATATTTAAGTTGGTGAGCATGAAATATGTGGGTTTTAAATTAAATTAATTTATGTAATTTTCCAAATTAAACCTGGTATTCAGTAAAGCCGTGGTTCTCAACCAGGGGTACATTGGGCGTTGCATCCAAAATGGCAAATTTTCATGTCCTTAGTTTTTAGTAAAATATTTATCAGCTAATTGCAAAATTTTACTGGAAACTATGCTCCATCACCATGTGAGAACCCTTGCACAGAGCATAGTGGACGCTTAAAAATTATAATTATATATATATTATTAATTTATAATCATAAGCGAGAATTAAATTTGTTAGTTATTTTTCTAAATATTAATATTTTAGTATTAGTAACGGCCGCATGGTGCAAGAAAGCCTATGGCTTATGCTGCACCAGCCAAAAAAAAAAAAAAAAAATCCGAACAAAACAATGATAAAAGAAAGCCAAAAACATTATTTGTAATCATTATGTTCTGCGTTTGCCGTGCTTTCGACTGCAACATAATATATGGGACAGAGGATCTTTTAAAAAAATATTTAAGATCAACAAGTGAGGCCCCTGGCATCCGCTGGGCGCGCCCATGCATTAAAATGGCCCAGTAGGGAAGTATTAGTAGCGAAGGAAATGCAAACCGATTTGCAAGAAGTTTTGAAAGATGCAGTAAGTGTTATCAACTTTATTGAAAGTAGAAGCTTAAATAGCACACTTTTCACTATACTGAAATGGGATCTGCATATGAAACGCTTTTATATACGAAAGTGAGGTGGTTGCCCAGTGGTAAAGTGTTGTCATCTTTTTGGCCTCAAACATGAAGTTTTATTGTTTTTGTCAGATACAGATCAGAACCTTGCTCAATGGCTTGGAAAACTTAGCTACCTTGTTGATATATTTGAAAAACTTAATGATTTAAACTTAAGTCTTCAAGGACAGGGAACAAATATATTAATACTCAGAAGCTTTCAAAAATAAACTTAACCTTTGAAAAACTGAATTTGAGTGAAATAATACTGAAATGTTCCCATGTTTTAATAGCAATAATATTGACATTTTATAAGTTAGGGATGTCATTGCCTCCCACCTAACAATGCTAATTAAGAACTTTTCCAAATGATTTAATGTTTCTCCAGAAAAAAAATTTATTGGATTCGTGATCCCTTTGCTTTTGAAATTTCTTCATGTCCTGAAATTTCCATTGAGCAAAATGGAGGATCTCATCGACCTGTCATCTGACAAAGTATTACATGCTCGTTTTGAGCATGTAATGCTTTGTCATTGCTACTTTTTTATCGATGTCATTACCTCTACACATACTTCTCTATGCAAAGCCCGCCAGAATAAAGTGTTCTGCAGTCTATTTGATTAATAGTCTATGCCAGTATATTAATAACTGAAAAAAAATAATGTTAAAAATTGTAATAATATAAAAGTGGTGTACACTAAAATATGCAAAATATATTTATTTTATTTTTTAAATTATTAATTACGATTTTTCACGGAACACAGTTTGGGAAACGCTGCCATAGAATTTATCATGTTTTAAGAAAACTAAATCAAAACCAAACTGTCTAGCCTATCACATTGCCAAAGTCGCATGATTTCTCCATAAATCTCTTGTCACTTCATGTATATTTTTGTCCAGTTTAGCCCTTAGCAGTTTTTGCTATCCTAGGTATAACTTTTTGTCAATGAAAGGATATCATCTGCCGTTGTTTACAAAAATTACTAAGCAACTGACTACGGAATATATTGAAGAGAATATACAGCCAAATTTTAGCTATTATCCCCTCTTAGAAATACTGATCTACAGTAAATGCGAGTCCCAGAAACGCTTTGTGTTGTGGGTTTGTGCTGGAGGGACATGGTGGTTTTTCTATACAACTATTTTTAATTTTTATTTCACATTGTCCAATTGTGGATAAATTTTTAGTAAGAGGAACAAAGAGAAAGTTAAATTCTGTGGTGAGAACAGAAAATCCTGAGAAAAGATGCAAAGACAAGTTGTGAGAATACCTCTGTAAGACAGACCAAGTTGTAAATCATGCCAGTTTGACCATTCACCAAGACCATCTACGAGTATAGCAGCTCCAGATAAGAACCAGAAAAAGACCTACAACATTATTAAAATGAATATTTTAAATATGGTTTCTATTATTGTGGTGATGAGCAAAATCTAATCCCTCTGAATATATGAACTGAAACTCATCAATAACTGTATGAAATCCACTGTTCATGAGGCATTTTGAAAGACATCAGTCATCAAGACTTGAATGGTAAGACCATTGCTTATTTCAAAGAGAAAAAGAAATATTACATAAAAAATACTTTGTTGGTGAAATCTCTATTTCTGAGTTGTAAAAAAGAATTATTAGAAACCTCACTGAAAGTGAGATATCACATTGCTTGTCAAGGAGAGGCCCACACCAAAGAATCAGCAAAAATAAAATAGGTGCCACTCTCTGTGACACTGTAAAAAGAAGAATTTTACTTTGCACAGCCAATCTCTCAGCTACCCAGCTCAATGGCAGAGCTCACTCCTGTGCATCTGGCAATGCAGAGGCAATCTCCAAAGCAGAATGCACTGGTCCCAAAGGAACTAGTTATTGTTTGTTGGTGACTCTATTATCAGGGAGACGGAGAATATACTATGCAAGAAGGATAGGTGGAACAGGACCAAGGTATGTCTGCCAGGGGCAAAAGTTGATGACATTGCAGAGCAGATATCATCTTTTAAGGGCACAAAAGGTGATATTGTTGTACACACTGGAACTAATGACATTAAGAGTAAGAGATCTGCAGATTTACTCAACAAGTACAGGTCAGTGTTGAAAAACGTTGTGAGGTAGGGTTGAATGTGAAAGCGTCTGCAATTCTGCCCAGACACGATAGGATGAAGTATATGATGAGAGCCTTGTCGATCAATTTGGCTCTGGAGAGATTATGCAAGGCTCGAGGGGTAGAATTTTTTTCAGCCTGGTCTGTGCTTGTTGACAGGAGAGACTGCTTCTGCAGGGATGAGAAAGGTGCAAGAATATTTGCTGATGCTATTGAGGTGGGTTGGAAAACTGCTAGCTTGAGGGGGATTGTTGTTGTTGTTATTTGGTTTTCAGGAGCATTAGCAGCTAAGGCCATATTGCTCCGGGGATATGCAGTGGTCATTCCCTGACCTTTCCGCATTCTCTGTATTTGGTGGTCATGGGCTCAAACCCCGGTCTAATCAAGAAGCGTGTGCTACGCACTGCCACTCCTGCCCACCTGGCTACGGAGGCGCCTGGAGATACACAGACTAAAAGGTTAACAGTGGCCACAGGCAGAGACAAAAGTGATTCTTGCACTGCTTCTATTAGAATGAGCATCAGCCTGGAAAGCAAGGCAATGGAGATTTCCAGGACTGCTGGGAGTCATAGTGGGATAAATAAATACATGGGCTGTGTTAGGGTAACTAAGAGTACAAACAGGTACATGTATACTTGCATGTACACCAATGCTAGGACTATAGTTAATAAATTTGATGAGCTTGATGTGCTAGTCAAGACATCAAAGGCAGATATTGTTGGGATATCAGAGATGTGGTGTCACACAAACAAGCAGTGCAGAATTGGAATTTGGGGAGTACAGTGTGTTCAGAAAGAATAGACAGGACAGGAATGGAGGAAGGGTTATGCTACTAGTTAAGAAACACATAAAATCTCAGGAAGTGCATCCAATTGATGTTGATGGGCAATGCAATGTTGAGTCTGTTTGCACTGGGAAAGGGAAAATGAGAGTAGGTATGTGTTATAGAATGAATCTGATGAGTATAATGAGCAATTGTGCAGAGAGATATAAGAGTGGGCCAGTAAATCAGAATGTCTTATAATGGGGGATTTTAACTTTCCAGATATTGACTGGAACTTGTGAATTGGTCACTCGCACACTAGCAAGACTTTGTGGATTTATTGGATGACTGTTTTCTACAGCAACATGTTCGAGAGACTACCACAGGGAGTAGTAGTCTTGATCTGATTATCAGCAATGATTATTCATGCATTAAGAATTTGCAGATAAAGGAACCACTGGGTGACAATGATCACAATGTACCGAAAGTTACATCTTTTAAGGAATTAAGTAATTCCCTTAAAGATGTGACTACCAAAGCAAAAGCCCTTCTCAAGAGGGAGGGCTTTTGCTTTTGCTTTTGCTCAAGAGGGCTTTTGCTTTCATAAAGGTGACTACGGGGGGGGGGGGGGTCTCAGACAGTTTTAAATTCTGTACAGTGAGATCAACTGATGATGCTAACAACACTGAATTTTTAATGGGAAGCCTTCAGAAACTTAATTTTGGAGGCTACTAAGCTTTTTATATATTTTATACATTTTTATAGCTGTGTTAAATTTAAAACATCATAAAACGGATTTCATTTTTAAATTAAATCGGTACGGATTTTAGTATTCCTTCATTATTGTTTTGATTTATGATCTGCATCTTATTAGAACTGGAAAAATCTGATTTTTCATTGTTGTACATACCCAGTATGTCCAATAGTGAGAGATATATTGCCCACCTACTCATGTAAAATTATTTTGCAGGACAATGAATTTAAATTTTTTTGAAAAAAAAATTAAAATAATGAATAATAGTTAAAAATATATTTAAACAAATCTGTGACATCTAACCAGACTGCAGTATATTACAGCTATGGCAACTGTTGCACCAACAGCCAATGAATGATATTTGAAGAAGATGAAACAATGGATAAGTATCTAAATCTCTGAATTCCGACTATTACTACCAAATCATATAGAACTGATTAATAATATGAAATATTATATGCAAGATGCATCTGCCTTCACTTGGAACTCAGTGTTGATATTTTCTTAATGAAAATCACATTACTCATATAAACTCTGAAATGCTGCCCTTTTATTTATTTATTTTTTTATAGGTCATCCATCTTTGATAGTACATAATTACATATTTTAACCTTTTTGACATTTTCAATTTTATAACCATGGATGTACGAATTCTTACATTTATTGTTTGTATACTCATTTTAAGAAGAGAATTTTTCTATACTCATTGTAAAATTGGGCTGTAATCAGAAACTTTGTAGAATAGATTAATAAGAGAGAGACTGTCTTTGTAGATTCCCAAAGCAAAACCACCAACCAAGTGGGAACAGTTTGCTAGGCAGAAAGGCATCCAGAAAAAAAATAAAGAAAAACTTGTATGGGATGAAACAACTCGAGTAAGTATGCATATATATATATATATATATATATTTTAAATATGTACCTAAAGATATTAAAAATATATAGTTTATAGATGCTAAAAAGTGTTATAGACAGTGCAGTACAATATAATACCATACAACATTTTTAGTATCTGTATATTGTACTTGCAAATGATACTAACTATAAATGATAACTAGAATTGACATTAATTGGTGACATTGTATAGGAGTGATGTTAATTGGTGTTTGTAATATGATTTCATATTATATCATAAATACAGAACAAAATAAAATAATACTAATACTAGATAAGGTATGGAAATATTAGTATTAATAGAATTTAAGAAAGTAAGATAATTAATTTTCCTGGTTGTATTGTAACATGATTTGTGTAGAGTTATTAGTTATATAAATATTGAGTTACTCAAAGGGTAGATAATGCAATTTGTCTGTCATTTTTTTCCCTTCCCAACTTAAAGGAATGGAAACCTCGATGGGGATATCGGCGAGCTGATAATGAAAAGTCTGATTGGTTAATAGAGGTCCCAGACAATGCTGGTATGTATTGGGCTATATTTATTGATGTATTTCTTATAATTATGTTTAATATACTAGACAGCAGAAATGTCCAGTTTGTTATTTATCATGAAATTTATAACTTTTAAGTTACTATTTATGTTAATTAATTAATTGGCAATTAATAATTTGTGAGAATGTTTCTTTTAATATCATTTATTCACTATTGTCATGTCCTTAAGATCATACTTAATGCTAATTGCATTAAATTGTGTTCAAAGAGAGAGGCAATAAAATTAGGCAGGAGCACAAAAGGGTACTCTTATCAAGTAAGACTTCACTTCTGTAAATTGCAACATCTGGAAACCAAGCACCTGCAAGAAAACCTGATTGAAGTGTTTAATGTTTTAAATAGATTGAGTAAGCTAAATGCTGATGGTATCCTTACTCTTTCTTGGAGGTGCCTCCGTAGCCAGGTGGGAAGGAGCAGCAGCAATGCGTAGCACACGCGTCTTGATTAGACCGGGGTTCAAGCCCGTCACATCCGGGCTTGAACCCCGGTTCAAGCTCGGTGCTGCAGTCTTGTCTAGATGATCCTGCAATGCATCTTTAACCAGCGACTCCATTATTTTACCCGGAACAGAAGTTAAACTAACTGGTCTGTAATTACTCGTGTCACCCTTCGATCCACCTTTGTGAATTGGGGACACATTTGCACATCTCCAGTCCGTGGGAACCTCCCCTGAGTCCAAGGATGCTCTCATAATTATGGCTAAGGGCTTGCTTAGTTGCTTTGCCGCCTCCTTTAAAATAACTGGATAGATCCCATCCACCCCAGGTGCCTTTCTTATGTTTAACTTCAACAATTTCTCCTCCACTTTGCTCTCAGTTATTACAAAATCATTAAGCACACTGCTACAATTTGATAACCTTCTTCCATTTTCAAATTGTAATAATTCCTCACGTGTGAATGTAGATGCAAAATACTCATTCAGTTTGTTTGCTATCTGAGCAGAATCATCAACAGTCGAACCATCGATGTCAAGTGGACCAATCATATTCATCCCCTTCCTTTTAGAGTTTATATAAGTAAAGAAATCCTTGCTGTTTTTCTTAGCATCTTTTGCCAAAGATTTCTCGTAATCCGCCTTTGCCTGCCGAACCTCCTTTGTGACCTGATTACAGACTAGCTTATATCTGCCACAGGCTTCTGCGTCACCTGATAATTCCTCCTTGGTTACTCCTCTCCCTGATACATTTCAACACTCCTTGGTGACTCAACAGGTAGTGAAAAGAAAGGTATCATTTCTTGAAACCTTGTAGCATGTAATGAACTAATTTTTCGCCCTTGAGTAAGATTTAAAAATATCTATCAAAACAATAAAAGCATCTTACACAAATTTTAACTCAAATTTTAACCCGCTTTAGCCAGCGGGTGGTTAATTGCTGGAACAGACTTCCATCTGTCGTTGTAGAGGTTGATAGGTTGAATAAATTTAAGGAGGAACTGGACAGGCATTTGGAGGGAATGGTGTGATTTTTTTTTTTTTTTTTTTTTGGCTGATGCTGCATAAGCTCCTACACTTGCTTTCTTGCATCATGTGCCACTACTACTACTACTACATTTTTCAAGCTTTTTTCTTTTGAAGTGGTCAGCATTACCACTCATATCTTAAACTTAAGGTACACCCCAGCAGATCACTTTATGGTCTTACTCATTGCAATTTACATACATTTTTGACCAGGTTGTGGGGTGGGTGGGTGGGTGGGGGACCAGCTTTTGCCACTGCTGCTGCTGCTTTCCTCTGTGGGCAAGAGTCAAGTAAAGGCTTAAGAACACACACAGTAATACACTAGTGCTTTGTGGCTTCAGTTGGCTTGGCATAGATTTAAATTACCAAACTCTTAAAAGATTCTTCCCAGACATAAGATAACTTAAACATATGCATTGTATTAGAATAGCGTTTACTATGAAACTACATAAAATGTTTGTTTAATTTTTTTTTAGATCCAAATGTTGATTATTTTTCCAAGAAAAAGGATGAAAAGAAAGAACGTATTGCTAAAAATGAATTTCAGAGACTGAGAAATATTGCCTGCCAAAAAGGGAAAGGTAAATATTGGAACATTCCTTTGATTCATTTATTTTCTTCTGGTTTTATTTTAGTCATTAATTCTAATTAGCTGATTTAGATATCAATTTCTGCAGTTGTAGAAAACTATAATAGTCATCCCAAACTGTCATAACTGTTAAATTTTTAAATTATAAAAATTAATTTAACTTGAGAAGGACATTGAAATACTGCCATGTAAGAAAATTTAATAAAAGACACTTTACTATGTGACATATTTATTAGTTTATTGGTATGAAAAGAGAGGTTGATACAATTAAACCTGAATAGGCCCAATAACTAAATAAAACCAGTTGTATTTCAGATTTCTGTAGAGACCCCTAGCTGTAACTGTAGAAAATGGGGTGGAATTTCCTGTAGAATTCTGGCTGGGAATCCCTTTTTATGCACTTTAATGTTGGTAAATATATACAGCAGCTCCAAATAATCTTTGGGAACTGAGGAATAAACTGAAATATCCTCTAGTAGATTTCTGATTTTAGCTGCATAATACAAGGTGTTAATTATTACAAATGTATTGCCTTTAATACTGTGATGGATCTCTCTAAGTTTTTATTGAAGATCTCTCCTCTCTAGATAGTTATTTTTAGTCTTGGAAAGATTTTGTTGAGGTCTGATTTTTGTGAAGTCTCTGTTGTTTTGATAGCATGGAATCTCATATTACTGGATTCTGGATGCTATCGTGCTGGCACTTTATTAACCTGTATTTCTGATAACTTGATTTAATGACAGCATTACCATTGCCTCTAATTTGAAAGTTATTAGAGGAGGGAATATTATACAAATGAATGTTTTGTCTTAGTTTATGGATTATTCATCAATGGTACTGGCAAAAATCTTTGCACCACCTTTGTTCAAATGAATACCATCTCTACAAAATGATTAAGTCATTTGTGCTTAACATTTCAGGTAAGCACACACATGGCTCCATGTAACCCTGGACACATCTCCCTTCCTTAACATTTGAATGTAATAATCCCCCCCCAGCTTACTGTTGTCCAGGGGGTGGCTCAGAGCAGAACAATAAACAGATATTAATAATTATAATAATAAAAAATAGGTTCCTTCTACCTACAGGTGCAGGCCACACTGATAAAAATCTCCTTTCCCCAAAGTCTTGCAGATTCCCTGGTGTCTTCAGTTCATCCACAAGGCTTTCATCATATAATCCCTCCAGTCGTGTCTGGGCAGAATTGTAGAGACAGAGACATTTTGACCTAACTCATGACATTTCTTCAGCATGGTCTATATTTATCCAACAAATAGTCAGGTCGTGTTCGTTTAATATTGTTAGTCCCCGCATGAATAATAATGCTCTCTTTACTCCCCTTTAAAATCTGATAAAATGTTGGTAACATCATCAGTTGTTACTCCTGGCAAACACCCTAGCTCTGGTCCACCTGTCTTTATTACAAAAAATATCTGTTTCCCTGAGTTATACTTGACTATTCTTATCTGGGGCCTGAATCAGAGGTCTATCACTTGACAGGTCATGAGATATTTCCCCTGACAAGCTCCCAGTCCCTTTTGTTTTTAGGGAAGGGCACTCATTTCTTCAGATGAAGAAACAAGTGCCTGCCCTAATGAATCAAATTCTTCTTGTAATGCACCAAGTTCTGATTTGAGATCCGTACATGGGGTGCAAAGGAAAGAATGGTAGTCGAGCTAGGTTTGTCCACTAGACCAACCTTAGAATACATGCCACAGACTAACAAATGATGAACTCATGACATACATCAGAAATGCCCACAGGTATTTCCATCTAGGTCACAATATCCTTGGACTTGGTAATGTAAGTGGATCATGTAGTAACTATTATTAAGGTAAAATTTGACATTCAGAAAATTGAAAAAATTTGAATTTACATGATATTTCAGAAATAAAACCGTTGACAAAACTTTAAACACTAGAGAAATTAAATTTAAGTTACTGAACGAAAGTTACTAAGTTCACACCAAAATGTTGATAACAAGGGCTGTCTGAATACAGTAAATCCCGCTATTTTCGGGGGTTACGTTCCTGAGAAATGTCGCAAATACCGAAAACACAAATACTGAGTTATGGCTCCCATAGTAATAAAGGGGTCCTGTTCCAAAGTATGAAATATATAAGAAAAACTAGTCTAAAATTTTGTCTATGTATGTATTATATGTACCTTCATAATATGACTATGTACATAGACAGTGAGGCACCTCCGTAGCCAGGTGGACAGGAGCAGCAGTGTGTAGCACACGCTTCTTGATTAGACCAGGGTTCGAGCCCATCACCACCAAATACGGAGGATGTGGAAAGGTCAGGGAATGATGACCGCATATCCCGGAGCAATATGGCCTTAGTTGCTAATGCTCCTAAAAACCAAAATAACAAACATGACAACAACAGCTCCTAAAAACCGAATAACAATAACATAGACAGTACATAGTGAAATGCAAGCATATGGCATCGAAATGAAAATAAGACACAATTTAATATTAAATGTAATATTTAAATCTTTCAAACCAGCACCTTTGCTAGCAAAAAAACTTATCCCACCAGTGCTATCACCAGTTTCGCTAAAGTGTTGATAAAGGTGTTTTGCTTTTTCATGAATGATGAGTGAACTTAAAGGAATTTTATTTTGAGTTTGGTCTTCTATCCACAGATTTAAAGCTTTTTCCATTTTTTTCTAATTTAACATCACGAGTTATAGAGCAAATTTTTTAAGCAATTAGCACGTTTTCACAGACACTGCGGCAGATTTTTTCTTTCGATTTTTTGATTGATCGTACCGTTGACTCATTGATTTTATAATGTTTTGCCACTGAGGAGACACTTTCACCATTAGAAATTTTGTCTAATAACTCAATTTTATTCGCTAATGTCATCACCTTTGATATTTTCACATTTCCCTTGTTATTCGTAGCCATTTTTTTGTACAGGTTAGAAAGAACTTGTCCACAATAAAGTCACTTTCTTCCATTAACACATTCGAAAAAGTCTGTTTTACACTGCAAAACTGTAGATTTATCACTTTTGTAAGCATATCAATTTATAAATTGATAAATTTATTCAATTTATAAGCATATAAATTAAAAGCAAATGACGAAACCTTCCATGACAAGCGCATAACACATACTGAACAAGGATTAGCGAGAAACATCCACACTTGCGATTTTGTCACCCCCCCCCCCACACACCCACTGAGCGCTGTTTTGACCAGGAAAGATAATTTTAGCCACGTCCATATTTTTTTATGGCGGAAAATATTCACGGCGCTTTAAAATTCACATTTTTTTAGGTTTCATTTTATATTAAATTAGCGATCGTGAATACGCAAAACTGCGAATAGCAGGGGATTTACTGTATTAAGCAGTAGCTTTTTTTTTTTTTTTTTAATACTTTAGAAAATTTAAATTTACATTATATTATAGGATTTAAATTAACAGACTATTACAGAAATTAAACTGCTAAAAAAAACCTTTAACCACTAGTGAAGTTAAATTTAAGCTACCAAATGGAATTTTCTGCTAAAATATTAAATAACAAAGGCCTTGTAAATATTAAGCTGTAGCTTTCTAAAATATCAAATAACAAAGGCCTTGTAAATATTAAGCAGTAGCTTTCTAAATACTTAACTAAATACAAAAATAAACTAAGACTATATATATTCAAACTATATAGCAACTACAGTTTAGTATATTAAATTTAAAAAAATACCTCAAAATTATTCCAAAAACTAACCTGCTATGAAGTTCCAAAATGCACAGCCACCATGTACAATCAAGTGCAGCAATGTGCTATATATGTGCACTGGTTAATTGCCAAACAATGAATTTAAAAAAAATTTTTACATTAACAAACACTTTATTTGAATTGTATGTGAAATTACCATGGTAAATCTAAATTTGTTTCCTAATTGTATTTTTATGTGTGAAGGAAGAGGTTTATATGGATTTTACTGGAATATTATACCATGTATGATACAAAAAATTACAGTCAGTCCTCGTATAGCACGATGGTTGTGTTCCTAGAAACCCTCGTGCAATATAAACAGACCCTATGGGAAAAATAGGGTTAGGTGCCGACCACCCAAGATTGAACACACATTTGTAACCAAAACATTACCAAACACAATAAATAATCGTAATAAAATATGTAAGTATTTTATTACGATTATTTATTGTTATACGTAATACGTAAGTATTTTAATTACTTAAGTATTTTAAGTAATACGTAAGTATTTTATTATGACTATTACCTAATAAAATATTGCTAATGCTTTTGCTTCTATCGTAAGCAAACTTTTTTGTTTGATTTTCTATCCAAACAGATGACAGCCGTTCCATCTCTTCCAATTATTTGCGTCTTAATCTAATGGATTTTAATTACACTTTGAGTTGTTCCTGCTATGAAAGTTGTTTTTATTTTCTCTGCATTCTTTGTAATTCTCGGCGTTGCCTCATTTAGGTCTGTAGCATGTGCAATATCACATGGTCTTTCATTTCGCTCAAAGCGTTTCACAATTTCATATTTTTTCTCTATCGACAGAAGTGGACTGGCCATAAGCCTTACCGGGCTTATGGCCTTTCTGTGGGCCGGAGGCCGGTGTGATTTTGGCCATAAACCATAGTATGAGGCCACTATAAATTTTTTCCTGTGTAAGAATTTTTGACCCAGTCCGCCTCTGTTTATCGATATTGCTTTCCTCTCTCTCTCTCTCTCTCTCTCTCTGAATCTGCAGTGTCTTCACCAGGACGGTTCCTTTTCACACCTTTTAAGTATTTTACTCATTTGTAGGGAATAAAGAACAATTACAAAACGAGGCACGCTTGATACACATAAACAAAGCTGCGCGCAGCGTAGCGACTGAATAAACAACACCGTAAAGGCAGAGATACACTATTAACACCTCACATTTTTAGGGGTTACTGCCATAAAACAATAAAAATCCAGTTGCGTTTCTGCTAGTGGAATCTGAAACTGGTAGAAACTCGATCTAATTGCATTTGCAATTATACCGATAGTTGGAATTGTGTTGCTTTTTACGTTATTATGGTGAAATGTGTTTCCCCTTCACTGATATAAAAAACAAATACATTTTCAGAATCTCCTCTTCATTCCTATCGTGTTGCGTTCAGTTGGGGTGATTCCGCGTCTGACTGCCATTTCTTGTAAACACAAAGGCGAATCGTGCATAAGCGAATTCAGTTCGTGTTATATAATATATCGTTCCCCTATTTATAAATTGTGTATGATCGAATTCATGTAGTGTAAACATGTGTTATACGAGGACTGACTGTACTTAAAAAGGGAGGGGTGCGGGTTGACTTATACAGTGAATATAAGTTAAGTATGAATTTTCAAGGCAAAAAATAGAAGTTGTCTTATATGCCAAATATCATTTCAGCATAGTTTCCATATAATTTCAATAGTCAGATCAGAGCTGCTCCTCCTCCAGTATCTCAATTCTTCTCCTCATATCTGTTTTACTATGGAGTTTGAAGGAGATCATACTCTTTCATTTCTAGATGTCCTAGTTTGGTGTGTGGATTCCTGTTTGGTAACCTCGTTATACAAATTGGAGCAGAATGGTATTAAGGGTAAGTTGCTACAATGGATAAAAGGATGGTTAAGTGGGAGAAGACAGAGGGTGGTAATCAATGGGTGCTGCTCTTCTTGGACTAATGTTATTAGTGGAGTCCCACAGGGTTCGGTGTTAGGTCCACTGTTTTGTATATTTATCAATGATATTGACAAAGGTATATCAGGCTTAATGTCGAAGTTTGCAGATGATACAAAGGTTGGCAGGGTTGTTAATGACAGTAATGGCAGTGTGCTACTGCAACAGGATCTAGATAATTTGGGCAGATGGGCTAAGAAGTGACAACTGAAGTTTAACCTTGACAAATGCAAAGTACTGCATATGGGTAGAAGTAACCCCAGAGAAACGTACCAACTGTGTGGTACTACACTTAAGGTGGTAGAAAATGAAAAGACCTGGGAGTAATTGTGCAGTCAGATATGAAGTTCTCTGAGCAATGTAGACAGGCTGCCTGCCAGGGCAGGTCATGGGGTTTTGTCAATGATATATAGGAATTTTGCTAGCAGGGAAACGGAGGTGATTATCCCTCTGTATAAGGCAATGGTCAGGCCACACCTTGAGTACGGTGTACAGGTCTGGAGGTCTCATTTAGGAAAGCATGTAGATTTACTTGAGCGTGTACAGAGAAGGGCAACAAGATTGGTGAGGGGAATGAAGGGATCCTCTTACCAAGAGAGGCTTAAGTTCTGCAAATTGCAGTGGCTGGAGACTAGGCACCTGCGCGGTGATCTGATTGATGTGTATAAGGCCTTGAATGGGGTTGAGCACGCTGAATTCTGATGGGATCCTTCCACTTGTTCAGATTACGAACCTAAGGGGGCATAAATTCAAATTAAGAAAAGACAGATGTAGATTGGATGTGCGGAAATTTGCCTTTAGCCAGCGGTGGTTAATTGCTGGAACAAACTTCCATCTGTCGTTGTGGAAGTTGATAGGTTGAATAAATTAAGGAGGAACTGGACAGGCATTTGGAGGGAATGGTGTGATTTTTTTTTTTTTTTTTTTTTTTGGCTGATGCTGCATAAGCTCATACATTTGCTTTCTTGCATCACATGCCACTACTACTACTACTACTACTACAGAAAACCAATGTGCCAAAGACAGTTCAACAATTATAAGTCAGTACATGCCCAAGGACATCTGCATAGCACAGCACGAGTGTTATTTAGCTGTGCTTGATCCTACTGTGATTACACTGTCAACAGGGATGCCAAGATCTCTAAGATTTGGACAAATTTGTGTAGGTGCTGATATTGTCCTGCCATGCATGGTTTGGATATTTTTTAGTTACATGGTAATAATTCTGTTTCCTGTTTGGACTGCAATAGTGAGTTAATTGTCACTGCTTATATTCCCAATTATCTGGGCATATCTACACATCTTGCTAGAATGTTGTGATGTACCATATTGGTTGTGTGCAGCTTCCTGGCAGGAAGTTGCAGTCAATGGTTTCCACAGTTAAATATGTTATTCCCTTGCTGCATTGTGCAGATTCTGTTTATTGGATCACATGTCCATATTGCTGGGTGTGCTATATTGTCAAGTCAGATCAGAAGCTTTTTGATTGCATCTTGGAACATGAGGGAAAATTGTGTGAAGAAAACTTTGCTCACTCTGCTGTTGCTGAGCATTATTGGTGTGAGCAGGATGTGAATTGTAACCCGTGTTCCATTGTTAATTTTGGACTGCGAACATGATTCTCATCATCGCTTCTGTTTCATAGGTGGGTTGCAACATTAATCGCAATTGCGGAATCTATAATAGGGTGTATAACCCTATTGTAGAAGTGGTTATTTTATAGCATAATGAAAGATTGTGAGCTTATAACTGGCAAATGTACACCAACCTACTTCTTCAGAGTCTGACATTTGATGTTTTGTCCTCCTTCATGATCTGTGTTGGTTTGTTGAAGCACATTCATATACGTTGTGCCTCTGTGAAGTACAATGATATATGTCACACCGCTTTGCTTCCAAGTTGATAAAGAGGCACAGTGTTCTAAAAGCTTCTTAATCGTATATTTTGTTTTTGTATTCTTATTGCTTTTAGTTCTTTTATAACTTTTACCATTTCTCTCTCTCTCTCTCTCTCTCTCTCTCTCTCTCTCTCGATCTCTCTCTCTCTCTCTCTCTCTCTCTCTCTCTCTCTCTCTCTCTCTCTCTCTCTGTGCGCGTGTGTGTACACCACTGCTTTACATTGGTTCACTTTACGATGGACTCTCCGTTCATTATACGATATGTGGTTTGTGCCGGTTATCGTGATCCCGTTTGCAAATTAAATTTTAATTCTTTTAAACAGCAATTCCGATAAGCAAAAATAGGAGGAATATTATCCACAGGCTATAAAAGTAAAGATATAAATACAAATTAATGCTTTATTACAAAGGGTACTAGGAAAGTTTTGCAATATGACGCAACAATGAATCACAGGAAGCTGCTTGTTGCTGCATGTTGAGACATGTTCATACGTGCATAGTAGCCGCCGCGCCAAGTTGATGGGCTCAGTTATTCATTAGTAGTGAGAATGTAAAGTGCTTGCGATGGCATCGTGGTCACGAAATGAGATAAGGACAGCTTTGCAGTATAATTTCGTGCGTGGTTTAACCATAGACCAGTGCTTAGAAGAAATGACTCTTGCACTAGATGATGATTGTCCACATCGTACAACGATATTCAAGTGGTATAGAGAATTCCAAAGAGGAAATTTCACTCTGGAGGATTCGGAGAGGCCGGGAAGGCCACGAACGTCAGTTACGGAGGAAAACGTTACTGCTGTGAGGAAAATGCTTGACCAAAACAGGCGAGTGACCTACCAACAGATAGAGGATACTTTGTGCCTAAATGCACCAGCAATTCGTTCGATTCTGCAAGATCATTTGCACGTGAAGAAACTTTGTTCTCTCTGGGTGCCGCATCAACTGACTGAAGAGCAGATGACACGACGTGTGACTTGGTGCCGGGAGATGTTAAAAAAGTTTGATAAGGGACAATCTCGGTATGTGAACAACATCGTGACAGGTGACGAGACTTGGCTGTACTATTACGATCTGCCGACCAAGGCTCAAAACAAAGTTTGGGTCTTTGATGATGACGACACACCCGTAATTGTCAGAAAATCCCGATCTGTAAAGAAGAAAATGATAGCTGTATTTTTCAAATCGAGTGGAATTGTGGAACGTGTCGTTTTGGACACGCAGAAGACAGTCACAGCTAAGTGGTATACTGAACAATGCCTGCCTAAAGTCATTGGATCTATGAAGAACCTGCGGCCAAAGTCAAGAATGGACACCTGGTACCTCCATCGCGATGATGCTGCAGCTCACCGCGCCAAAGCCTGCACCGAATATTTGACCATGACAGGACTGAAACTTCTCGAGCACCCTCCCTACAGTCCAGACCTTGCTCCCTGCGACTTTGCACTGTTCCCGCATGTGAAAATGAAGCTGAAAGAGAGGCGGTTTTCCAGTGATGAGGACCTTCTACGGGCTTGGGACAACGAGTGTGCTTTACTTCCTAGTGAAACTTGGCAGAACTGGTTTAAAGATTGGTTTCGGAGGATGGAGAGGTGTATTGAATGTAGAGGAAATTACTTTGAAAAAATTAAATAAACAAAGCTGTATTGCAAAACTTTCCTAGTACCCTTTTGTACATTGCCAATTAACAAAATTAAATTATACATGAAAATCGGAAGAATATTTTCCACAGGTTAGCAAAGGTGCCTCCATAGCCAGATGAGCAGGAGCAGCAGTGTGTAGCACATGCTTCTTGATTAGACCGGGGTTCAAGCCCGTGCCCACCAAATACGGAGAATGTGGAAAGGTCAGGGAATGACCACCGCATATCCCCAGAGCAATATGGTCTTAGTTGCTAATGCTCCTAAAAACCAAATAACAAACAGGTTAGCAAAATAAAAATAAATATATGCTTACGTACATAGCTTAATTACTATTGTAATATGTACGTGCTAATCGATATATCTGTTCACTGACATTTTTTGTAAATTTTGAAACAGTAAAAAAGATAAGCAATCAATAACAAAGACCACGGCATTCACAAATTGCAGAGTAACAAGTTTAAGAAAATTAAAAAATAGGAATGAAGAGAAGCTTCTGAAAATTTATTTGTTTTTTGTATGATTGCAGAGGAAGGGGAAACACATTTCACCATAATAATGACGTAAAAACCCACAGAATTCCAGCTATCAGTACTATCGCAAATGCAATAAGATCGAGTTTACTACCCATTTGAAATTAGATTGCACTAACGGAAAAGCCCAATAAACCAGAGACTGCAAATTGTTTTTATTGTTTTATGGTGACCTCCAGAAATATCGCAGAGGCATTCAAAATTGATTCTCATAATCGAACCGATGAAAGTGTAGTGCATTGATTTCTGAAATTTTATTCTATAAAGCTGCTGATTCTACTGACCAGTGACCATGTTAAGAGGCACCTACTTATTTCACTTTATGGACTTGGCTTACAATTGTCTCTGATCGGACATGTGGTCCTTCCTCTCAGCCAATAGCAGCCTTTGTAAACATGATGGCTGTATGTTATTTGGCATCCTTTAGTTGAAGTGATTTTTTGTGTTGTGCTTTATGTGTACAATTTCCATTATAAAAATGACCTTTTAGAGAGAGAAATGGCTGTTATATAGTGAAAATTTTAAATAAGTTTCTGTATATTGTATTTTATTTTTACTGTATCTTTAATAAAGTCTTATTTTATACTTGTATGTTTTATCCGTAATGACAAGATTTGTTTCAGTACTTATTCCTAACTCACAAGGCCTTTTTGCTAATAATTTGAATATACAGTATAATTTACTTTTTTTTTTTTATTATTATTATTTTTTTTTATCACTACAGACAAATTTCTGTAGCCTAATAACATGCTGAATGGTTCTCTATATATGAAATTGTAGTTAATATTATGTAAAATCTAACTTTTTATTTATTTGTTTATTTATTACAGTTCCTAGGATGGGACTTCCACCTTCAGAAACAATGAACAAAGAGCAGGTTTGTTGACATCAAATGATAAAACCATATTAATGTAGAATTAGAATTAATATTTCTTTTTATAAGTCTTTTCCTTCATTCTGCAAGTTCACTCCTACCTTTTATTCTTGTATTTTCTGTGTGTGTGTGTGTGTGTGTGTGTGTGTGTGTGTGTGTGTGTGTGTGTGTGTGTTCTACTTTATTCTGTGCTCAAATACACAGGATAACTGTGTCCAATTTTTCATTATTTGAGAAAATAATGATGCTGTTTCCAATAAATGATATATGTTAAATACAAATGCACAACACCACTGTTATAAAGAAGTACATTTTCAACTTAGGCTTTTTATTACATGTATGATTTCTTATGATGGGATATCTGGAAATCTATTTGAAGTACTATTAAAAACAGATAAGAAATTAATGGTTGTTAACTTTAGATGGAGAATAAATAAATAAATCTTTAATGTGAAGTACAGAATTACATATACAGCAGGCCCCCGTTATAATGTGGTTCGCTTTATGCTGATTAACATTAAAACGCTTCCCACACCGACTTGAGAAATTTTCCCACGCTCGGTGAAATTTTCTCACATGCTAATTTAATTGCGGTACAGTCACTTGTTATGTAGTTCCGAGATCAACCTTTTAAAAAATGATCAAGTACATTGCTTGTAATATTTGCGTTATATGCATTTATCCGAAGTCTAGTCATCACTCAGTACAGTATTAGACATTGTACGTAATGGACAGTTTACTTGAACACTGTATCGTAATTAATGCAACCAATGCAGTTACATTTTCGAAGAATTAATAATGTCCGATAAGAATGAAAAAGCAATGTCTGGGCACAGTACGAAGACTATAAATGTAAGAAAAAGACTGAATTTGAAAATTAAATAGACGTTTTGAAGCGAATCAATTCCTGTCAACGACAAGCGGATGTGTGCCATAATTTAGGACTTGCAAGTTTAACTGTAAGAACAATTATAAAAAAATAAAGACTTAATTTTAGCAGCAGGAAAGATAGCTGTTCCACTGCAAGCAACTAGGGCTAGGCCGGCTATCAGGATTGAAATGGAACGACGTTAACTAATTTTATTGAAGATAATATCCAATGCAGAATTCGGTTAAGTTAAATATTATTGAAAAAAAAAAAAAAAAAAAAAGGGAGATTAGCCAATATGATGATCTGAAGAAAACTCAACTAAAAAAAAAAAAAAAAAAAATGTGGAACCATTTAAAACTGGTAAGGGCTGGTTGAATAGATTTAAAATCTAGGGAGAAGCCACAAATGCAGATCAAGGAGCCGAAACTTTCAAAAAAGAACTTGTTAAAATTATTGACGAGGGGTATTGTGTGTTATACTTCTCAACAAGTTTATAATATAGATGAAGCAAGACTTTTGTGGAAACAAATGCTTAAAAGAAGTTTAATATTGAAAGAAGAAAAAAACATGCCAGGTTTCAAAGCGGCGAAGGATCGGGTGACTTTATTGTTGGGTGGTAACGCTGCGGGGGATTTAAAATTAATACCCCTTTTAGTTTATTTAGAAGAGAGCCAAAATCGACACATTTTTCATGATTAAATTCATCAATTAAATTAAATCAATTAAAATCAATTTAGATCAATTAAATTCATGATTTTAATTGGAATTTTAAGTTTAATTTTGATACGTAAGTAGTTACCACATAATTATATACGTATGTAATGCAGAATATTTTATATGTACAAATATTTGAATATTAAATATTTTGACCGACATTTGTGCATCTTTTGACTACCGTTTATTATTGATTAGGAAATATCCTATGGCACCGACCGCAACTTACAGATACATACATTACTTTATGGGAATGCGGAGTTCGCTTAGTGTGGATTTACTTAGCGCTCTGTTTTTCAGGAGCGAATTATCAGCGTTAAATGGGGTCACCTGTATAGCACAATATCCCCTTGTGCAACAAGCGCCAGGGGTTCACATGTAGAACCCATTAAGGAAAACAAAATACAACTTAGCAACGAACACCTTAAGGATTCAAAACCCACCTTGCACTGACCTTAGCCATCCCCAAATATTCATGGAGGATGGTTATAACTCAGATATATCACATGTCCTAGAGATTTGGGACACCTTTAAACGTGTCATTCAGCACAAGGATTTCCAAAGCTTGGCACATTTCTGGAGTGGTGGCTGTCACAGGCCTTCCTGAATGTGGATCATCTTTGATGGACTCTATCCCACTTGAATTGTTTTGACCAGAATTTCACCTGGGCACCGTTGCCATGCACAGCCACTATCCTTGCACGAGTGGCCTTTGGCCCATTTCCTTTGATGAGAAAATTGATGACTGAACTATATTCTAATTTCCATTAATCCATAATTTGTCTTCCTTCTTTCTGTTACAGTACAGCCTAAAAACACAGCAGGATCAAAATTAGTGTGATTCAAGTTGAGATAAGTAGGAACATGATAAATCATGAATCATTGAAATATAACTGTAGGGAAGGTAGATAATTTATTGAATGTCCCTCATATGGTCTCTTCTTTGGTTTCCCTGTAATTTTTGTTTTACTATTTCCATGACCAGTGTTTCACTTATTTATTCTCAGTTTAGATGTGAACTTACACTGTATATGTGCATCTGAGTGATATATATATATATATATTATTTTTTTTTTTTCACATTTAGTTATCGAAGGCAGTGAATCTTGCGAAAGTATCTACAGCATCAGTAGGAAGATTTGAGCAAAGACTGCCTAAGGAGAAACCTGCCAGAAGGATGCAGAAGAAAAGAAAGGTCTGTTTGTGAATATACAGGGTAATCAAAAATTTGTAAAACCTTAGAGCTCCTATAATTTTTTTATTTAACTATTCATTCATTTATTATATTGTATGTGATAAAACTCGGAAGAGAGTTGGGGGAAGAGCAGTGAGTGGAATGAAACAGAAATGAGGAGTTAAAAAAGAGAAAGTAAATATAGGAAAGCAGAATGATGTGGAAAAAATATAATAATGGATGAGGCAAGTTTTGGGTGAGAACGTTAAAGAAAATAGTGTGAAAATTGAATGTTAGAAAAAATAATTAAAAAAAAAACGTGTCTGATTGTGGAATGACCAATGCACAAATTGATATCTATTTTACCATTCCCTTTTAATTTAAATAGAAAGGTGGGACTGTTCTGATATTTAAACCAATAATTCCCAGTGAACCCTCTGGGATTTCCAATATTAACATTGGCATTAGTATACGATGCAAGAAAGCAAGCTTATGCAGCAACAGCCAAAAAAAAAAAGAAAAGAAATCCATTCGTTCCAAATGCCTGTCCAGCTCAGCTTTAAATTTATTTAGGCTATTAGCTTCCACAACAAAAGATGGAAGCCTGTTCCACCAATCAACTACCCTCTGGCTAAAGGCAAATTTCCGCACATCTATTCTACAACTATCTTTCCTCAATTTGAAACTGTGCTCCCTCAGGTTCTTAGTCTGAGCAATAGGAAGAATCCCATCAGCATTCAGCTTGCTCAACCCATTCAAGGCCTTATAGACCTCAATCAGATCACCTCGCAGGTGTCTACTCCCCAGGTGCTGCAATTTGCAGAACATAAGCCTTTCTTGGTAAGAGCATCCCTTTGTTCCCCTTATTGCAACTCGTTCTAGCAACTGTACACTCTTCCAAAAATGAGGCCTCCAGACCTGTACACAGTACTAGGTGTGGCCTGACCATTGCCTTGTATAACAGGATAATCATTTCCCTGTCCCTGCTAGCAAAATTCCTATATATCATTGACAAGACTCCACGACCTGCCCTGGCAGCCCATCTGCACTGCTTAGCGAACTGCATATTTGACTGCAGAATTACTCCCAGGTCTTTTTCACTTTCCACTTCCCTGAGTGTTGTACCACACAGTTGGTACATTTCTCTTTGGTTATTGCTACCCGTATGCAGTACTTTGCATTTGTCAACGTTAAACTTCAGTTGCCACTTCTCAGCCCATTTTCCCAACTTATCTAGATCCAGTTGGAGTAGCATACTGTCTTTACTGTCGTTAACAACTCTGCCAACCGTGGTGTATCATCTGCAAACTTGGACATTAAACCCGATATACCTTCATCAATATCATTGATAAATATACAAAACAACAATGGACCCAACACCAAACCCTGGGGAACTCCACTGATGGTAACATTTGTCCATGAAGGGCAGTGTCCATTGATTACCACTCTTTGTCGTCTCCCACTCAACCATCCCTTTATCCATTGTAGCAACTTACCCTTAATGCCATACCTCTCCAGTTTGTACAGCAGTCTTTCATGTGCAACAGATCAAAAGCTTTCGTAAAATCCAAGTATATGATATCAAAATTATTTTTGGCATTCAGATGTTTTGTGACCACATCATAGTATCCAATTAAATTGGTCAGGCAAGACCTCCCTTTAACAAACCCATGCTGTGTCTTAATTATTATTGCAGTCTTGTCTAGATGATCCTGAAATGCTTCTTCAACCAGTGATTCCATTGTTTTCCCCAGAACAAGCTATACTTACAGGTCTGTAGTTACTTGTCACCTTTTGAACTCCCTTTGTGAATTGGTGATACATTTGCACACCTCCGGTCCATGGGGACCTCCCCTGAGTCCAAGGAAGCTCTCATAATTATGGCTAAGGGTTTGCTTACTTCCTTTGCTGCCTCCTTTAATATAACTGGATAGATCCCATCCACCCCAGGTGCATTCCTTATGTTTAACTTCAACAATTTCTCCTCCACTTTGCTCTCAGTTATTACAAAATCACAGCTCTCTGTTAGCTTTTGATAAACTTTTGGCACTCCCCTCATTGAATAACTCCTCATGTGTGAATGTTGATGCAAAATACTCATTCAGTTTATCAGATACCTGAGCATAATCATCTATAGACAAACCATTGATATCAAGTGGACCAATCTGATTTATCCCCTTCCTTTTAGAGTTTATATAAGTAAAGAAGTCTTAGCTGTTTTTCTGTGCATTCATTGCCAAATATTTCTCATAATCTGCCTTCGCTTGCCTAATCTTCTTTGTGATTTGATTACAGACTAGCTTATATATATCATAGGCTTCTGTGTCGCCTGATAATTTATATGCATCCCATGCATTTTTCTTCTCTGCTACAAGTCTCGTTACTTCTAACATCCATTTGGGCCTAAACGTAGAACAGTATTTCTTAGTTAGAACAAAAAGCCTAGTAGCTTCAAGATTGCTTCCTTGAATTCTTCCTATTTAGAATTTGCTGTTGGTAATAGCAGCTGTTCCCACTGTAAGAACTTAAAAAATCTCTGAGACCACTGTAGTCACCTTTATGAAAGCAAAAGCCCTTCCCTTTACCCCTGATGGGAGTCACATGTTTAATTAAATCTCACATCAGTACATTGTGATCACTGCTACCTTAATGCATGCATAATTACTGCTGATAATCAGATCAAGAGTGTTGTGCATGTGACCACCACACAAGTTCCAGTCAGTATCTGTGAAGTTAAAATCCCCCATTATAAGACACTCTGTTCCACTAGCCTACTCTATTTCTCTGTATAATTGTTCCTTGTATTCATCAGAGTCATTAGGTCTATAACAAACTCCTACCCTCATTTTTGCTTTCCCAGTTCCTATTTCACACCAAACTGAATCAACATTGCACTGTCCAGCTATGTTGACTGGCTGTACTTCCTTGGATTTTATGTGTTACTTAACTAATAGCATAACCCCTCCTCCCTTCCTATTCTTTCTGTACACATTGTACTCCCCAAATTTCAATTCTGCATTTCTTATATCTGTGTGACACCTCGTCTCTTATATCCCAACAATATCTGCCTTTGATGTCTTGACAGCACTTCAAATTCATCAAATTTATTTAGTATACTCCTAGCATCGGTGTACATGCAAGTATATATGCACCTGTTCTTACTCTTAGTTATTCTAACACAGCCCATGTATTTACTTGTTTCATGACTCTCAGCAATTCCTGAAATCTCCAGCAACTTGCTTTCCAGGCTGCTGCTCATTCCAATAGAAGTAGTGCAAGAATCATTTCCACCTGTGCCCGTGGCTACTGTTAATCTAATAGTCTGTGAATTCCCCCAAGCTAGCAGTTTTCAACCCACCTAACACTGCCTCGATAGCATCAGCAAATATTCTTGCACCCTTTCTATTTAAGTGTATCCAATCCCTCAACTTCTGTTAACAAGCACAGACCATGCAGAATAAATTCTACTCCATGAGCCTTGCACAATCTCTTCAGATTGTGCAAAATTGATTGACAAGGCTCTCATCATATACTCGCTCCTATCGTGTCTGGGCAGGTTTGCAGACCCTAACTCGTATTTAAATTTAACCCTAACTAGCCACTTTTTTTCAACATTAACCTGTACTTGTTAATTAAATCCATAGATCTCGTACACTTAATGTCATTAGTGCCGGCGTGTACAAAGATATCACCTTTTGTGCCCTTAAAAGATATCTGCTCTACAATGTCATCAACTTTTGCCTCTTGCAAGCATCCCCTAGGTGACACACACAAGATAACAGATTTAAATTGAAAAGGATAACTGGAGAATAGATGGCAAGAAATTTGCATTCAGCCAGAGAATAATCAAATACTGGAATTAATTTTACATTCAGAATCGGGATGGGGGAAAAGGGAAATTATTCAGGGTACAAATTAATGAAAATTATTAGTCTGATATTGAAGGCTTCTATAAATTTTTTTTTCTTATAAAGTTAGCAAACACAGCTGAAGAGCTAAGAGCCATATTTCTTATCATGAAGGACACAATATAAACTCCTCTCTATAAACCTGCCATTACAAACATTGAAGTTTAATTTTCAGTCAATGTTATATAAACCCAGATTTTTCACTTTTATCTTCAAAGAAAATAACTAGAAGTAATAACTAATCAAGAGCATGAGACAGAATTTTATGTTAAAGAACACAATGAAATGCATTCTTTAAAGAAAAGTAGCTACTGAAGATTCTTTTCCTTGGGATTGAAACTGGTTTTACTGAAAGCACTTTTCTTGCGGACCCATTATTACACACAAACAAAGCACACGCAAAGCAGTGGGAAAAAGATACAACATCTTAACAAAACTTTGAAAACGTCTCATTTCAGTTTAAATTATTTTACACCATTATGTAAAATATAATGATGTAAATTATATAGCTGGTTCAGTTCATGTAGTGCATTTTCTCAAATAGAAAATAAGCAGAGAGAGCTTTAACTGTTGACTGAAATCTTCCAAGGAATCTGATGGGTAGAAATGGCAGAAGGTAGTTCAAATCATGTGGTAACATGAACTGAACATAATACCAAGAAGTATGAAGTTACACCCCATGCTTCTTGGCCAGTTCTGGTTAGAAGTTGTATATCTGAGGAGATTTCTTGTCTACATTTTATCAAGGATTGTATAAGTAGTCCCAGTTGTTAGGAAAGAAACTGGGTTTAAAGTACTTGCCAAAGTGCTCAATTTGTGAAGATTATTTATCTTACTTTACATTTTAAAAAATATTTTTGTTTTTCTGAATATAGTTTGAACCAAATCTTGGTGATCCAACGAAGGAAAAAGAAAAGAATTTGAGAATTCTAGATGAAATTAACAGAAAGAAGCCACAATTGGACATTACAAAGGTATGTAAAAAAATTTATGATTTTTAAATTAAAAATTGTAAGCTATTTTTTTATAAAAAAAACTGTTATTACTCTATATGTAAGCAACATAAATGTCTTTATATATAAGCTTTAAATACCATTGTCTACATAAGTGACTGTACTACAACTGGACCCATGTAGCATAGTCAGATTCATTTTTGCATTTTAATCAGAAAAACTTGTATAGTGTAGTATAATGTCTCATACAGAATGTGGACTGTGATGTAATTCTTGCAACTCCTACATACCAAACCTGCAGAAGAGATTTTTTCAAAAAAAATCTACTGTTCATGTAGACTTTTATAGTTACTGTACGTGTTCAGTTTGGCAGAAATTTTGAAAATTACCTGTGAAAGTTGTATGCAAGGCCTGCTAAGATAATCTCATGTTTTCTGGCACTTTCACAATTGTGAAGAGCAACAATCAATAACATGATTGTTAATGTGTGAGTGGCATGAGTACAAATTTTTTGGGCCTGGAATTCAGAGCATCACTCCAGGAATCCACCTTGAGTTGTGACCTGCACATGCCCGTTCTCTCTGCCAGGCATGAAGTGACATCACACCATTCAGTAAATAGCTGTATTCATGCAGTGATTTGTTTGAAGCCAGAGTGGTTGGACATACTCATGAAATTGTGTGATTATTCAAGAAATGTCTTCCGGGCACATGAGGGTAGTTTTTTTAAAAGATTTAGCCAATTTGAAATTTATGGCCCCTTAGTTGTGGAGTAATTTATAACTGAACATTTCATCTTCAATCATTATGGACTTTGATTGTGTCCCCTTTAAGGTACCTACTTACTATGCTCTGCAATCCATACATTCAAAACTTTTCTTCATATGATTGCCCATGTGCAGATCTAACAAAGTTGGTTGCCCATCTCTGGACCCTTTCAAGAAGGAGGGGGATGTTTTTTAGATGTGGTCTCCAAATTTGTTCCAGTATTTAAAGTGTGGTATTGCAGTTGTCTTCTAGAGTGACTATGACTCCCTATTTTTACAAGTGAGTGTTTAATAAATCGTCAACAGACCCATCTTGCCACCTGTTTGCATTGCACAGAGCACTTCATATCCCCCTTCCCATATTGTAACTCCAAATCCTTTTCTTCATCTACTCTTTTTAATCTACCCCTCCCCAAAAGTATGAAAGTTATTTTGGAGTTGCTCTTTCCTAAGTTGTAAGACTTTGCATTTTGATGCATCATTAGAACATATCTC
The DNA here is from genome assembly GCF_048544385.1 of Mastigoproctus giganteus. Lineage (NCBI taxonomy): Eukaryota > Metazoa > Arthropoda > Arachnida > Uropygi > Thelyphonidae > Mastigoproctus > Mastigoproctus giganteus. The sequence goes on along the minus strand of NC_143578.1, from coordinate 3,271,301 downwards.
TCTCAATCTAGACATCCCACTATATTCCCCTCATCTTTATCATTTAAGAAAATCACATAACAGTAATCTCATTACTGTTTCTTTGAGAGATTTTTGAGAGACCCATCTTGCCACCTGTTTGCATTGCACAGAGCACTTCATATCCCCCTTCCCATATTGTAACTCCAAATCCTTTTCTTCTTCTACTCTTTTTAATCTACCCCTCCCCAAAAGTATGAAAGTTATTTTGGAGTTGCTCTTTCCTAAGTTGTAAGACTTTGCATTTTGATGCATCATTAGAACATATCTCTCTCTCAATCTAGATATCCCACTATATTCCCCTCATCTTTATCATTTAAGAAAATCACATAACAGTAATCTCATTACTGTTCTTTGAGAGATTTCACTTCTTACATTAGCCCAATCTGAAGAGTAACTGTTAATCAGAACCCTCTGCCTCTTGCCCTATAGTCCAACTAAGGATTTTTCCCAAGATCTCAACAGTGTCCTGCTTGTACTAGAGGTCTGCACAGGCCTATATTTTTTATTTATACCCAGCCTGGCCCGAAGTCTAGATGGCCTGGCCCGGCCCAACCCGAGCCTGAATTTGTTTTTCAAATTCATTTCCACCCCAGAACCAATTTTTATCCCACCCCGATTGAAACTTTTTATATAAATAAAATCACTATCATTACTTTTAAGTTACATAATAATAAAAAATAAATAAACTTTCAGGTTCAAAATTCAATAATAATTATCAATATTAATTATATAAAAAAAGAAAATGTAATACATTTTCAATTTACCATATTTAATATAATTCCAAAACAAATATTGATATCCACCTCTACTTAAATTAAAAAATTAGAACTGACTGTCACTTCTGTCACTGGCAATTCTCACTGTATGAATGATGTGTAAGCATACTCCTTACTTACCTGTATTTCTAAATTATTGGTCAGCAAAGAAGTGGTTAGAAAGTGTTGCAAGTTAATTGAAAGTAGGTCAACCCAAAATCTTGGATGTAGTAGAACTAGGATTAACTGTATCTCACTTAATAAATACTGTACACGTACAATTTTATTACCGTACACATACAACTAAAAAGGAACCCATTGCCGGGGGACATAATGACTAATATAATAATGACTTACTCTTGATGTAATGTAAATTGCAACTTAATGCCCGCTTAAGGGTAAAGGCTACTTTACTGAGCAAAAATACACAACTGGATCATTTCCACGAAAGGGTACAAATTTCGGTGAATTTTGGAGACGTTGGCAAAATGCACCTTATTGGTCAATTAAAAGTGTCAAAAGACAACTATTACACTTTTTTTTTCTAAAAACCCTTTAAGAATTTAAATTCCTAAAAAAAATATATTTAGGAAATAGCCCGAAATGTTTGGAAATAACAATTCATTATGATTATTTGTACCTGAACATCATTTGGGTTACCTGGCCTGAGCTCAAACATCCTTCGTGTTACCTGGCTTGAGGGCCAGGCCCGTGCAGACTTCTAGCTTGTACAGTAACTTCTTGTTTAGGACTGAGTGAAATGCTTTGCTTAAATCCAAATAAACAATGTCAAAATAGCTAATAGAAAATTATGTTTAACCAGGTTGGTTAAACCTAATTAAACATTATTTTCTTGGTTGATTAAACCACAAGCTCCTCATCCTGCTTTAAACTTTACCATCTTTGTTATAAAACATAATTATTTAACATCTTATTTCCTAAAAATGGAAAAAGTTGTTTCTCTATAAAAGTTATATTGTTGATTTAAAGACACGTGTACACAAACACACAGTGTTTCTAAATCACACTGAAAAAATTATAGGGGTATTTTACCCCTATAATTCAACATGCAAAAATAAGTATAACTTTAAACAAGTAGCTGGATTTTAATTGAAATGAAAATTATACTTTTATTTTTGCCAAGAAACATGTAATGTTGAGCAGCATTACTGTTCGGTGTTAGATATTTTATTTGCGATTTTGTTATTCAACAGTGTGAATAGAATTGTTTTGTTCAGTTATTTTGTACTTTAAAGATATCATTGTAATGACATCAGAGTGAATCCACTGTCAACTGGAATCAGTGCTTATAGAACTATAAGCTTTGGGGCTATAAGAACTATAAGCTATAACCACACACACACACACACACACACACACACATAATTAACCCCTCAGTGGCAGGCAGGAAGAAACATATTAGCAGCAACTGTCCAAGGACATGCAAGGGAACTTTCATTGAAGTTTTCATGGCATGAGTGGCTTGCAAGAGATAACAGCCAGTTTTGAATTCTTCAAGTGGAGTTTTCACATATTTATATTTTATTACTACTTCTCAATGAACAAATGTGTGATCAGTGATGCCTTAACTACCTTGGTAATCACTTTCACAGCCAATAATTGAATAAACTAATGAACTTCCTAATTGAACACCTCAGGGGTAAAATTGCACCATACTGAAGAAGTCAACTGGTACTGAATTTTGCAATTATTGGAAAGTAAGGATGGCAAAAAATATAATAAACTGATGTTTCATGACCAATATATTGAACATTTTTTATTTTGATGTCTAAGTTGTACTGTAGCTGATATAGGTGACAATAAAAAGTACAGTATAACATTTTCATTCATGTCATGTATCCAAATCCACACATCAATTTCAGTGATATACCATTGCCAATATGAAGATATTTAATATTTATCAATATACTAAAACAGTGGTTCCCAAAGTGGGCTTACCTAGGAGGGCAAAAAGAAGCAAGGGGGAGGCACAGGGGAGTTTGAGGCTGGATCTTCCTGAGTGTGTTGATCACTTATTTACTTCTGTTCAGGTTAGCACATAGCACGAATATTTGTGCATATTTGCTAAGTAATTACACAGGGTGTCGCACGAATGGTGTGCAGAACTGACAAGATTCCATTTTCAAATTATAAATGAAAATCATTCACCCTCGTCTGACTACAGCATTTTCAGGAACTATTGTCCTGACATTGAAGGCACACCCTGACATTGCAGGCGAATTTAACATTTTTTCAACACTTCGTGTTAAATTGCAAGTGGCCACTGCCAAGTATATTTTGTAATGCCTCACAACGAAAAACTGATGATTTGCATGAATCATACAATATTTCATTGTTGATTGCCAAGTCTGGAAAGCCACATACAATTGGTGAAGAACTCATCTTACTAGCAGTAAGTGAGGTTCTGCTTACTGTTTTACAGTAAGTCACCACATGAAGTAATTAAGAGTATTTCTCTAAGCAACAATTCAGTTCAAAGACACATAGATGAAATGGCTGAGAATGTGGAAGATGTGTTGTGCAGCATACCAAGGACTACAGAATTTGCATTACCACTAGATAAGTCAACTTTGCCAGGCAATGAACCTTTGCTTCTAGCATATGTGCACTTTATAAAAGATGAAAGTTAAGTTAAAGCACACATATGCTAGAAGCAAGGCAATTAGAAACAGATATTAAAGGTCAGTCAATATTTCGTGTTGTTGAGAATTTCTTTAAAGACAAGAAAATTCCACTTGCTAACATGCTCTTGCTATGGATGCAACTCCATTAGTGACTGGTTGCTACCGTGGTTGTGTTGCATACTTGAAGAAAGTTGTACCAAATATCTTTATCATTTACTGTGTCATTCATCGTCAACATCTGGTTGCAAAAAACCTTAGTGATCACCTTCACAAGTCATTACACACTGTCATTACTGGTGGTAATAAAATCAAAGCGCATGCTCTCAACATTAGACTATTCTGGGAATTTTGTGTTGAGAATGATGATTTTCAACATTTGTTGCTTCATACTGAAGTTCATTGGCAATCAAAAGGCAACTGCGTAAGAAGCTTTTTTAACCTTTTTGACTCTGTTGTGGAGTTTTTTGAAGGGAAAGGTGCTTTTCTTAGTGATAAACTTAAAAATATCAGGCATGACTTTGTATATTTGTCTAAACTATTTGCAAAGTTCAGTGAAATGAATTCACAGTTGCAAGGAAATGATATTAACCTTATTAAAGCCAAATCTGTAGTATCCACTTTTCTTTCAAAGTTGACTTTATTCAAGCGCAATATAGGCCATCGCGAGCTACATCAATTTCCCTCTCTGTCTGAGCTAGAAAAGATTGGTGGGATACAGGATGATGATCTGCAAGTCTTTTGTTATACACCGCATAAAGATATACCTGAATGATTTAAGGATTTTCTTTTGATAAAAATTCCAGATTGGGTGATGAATCCATTTTTAGATATTGAGGAAGTTGGGGGTATTAGACTTAGAGGAAAAACTAATTCAATTACAAAGTGATATTGAGCTGAAACTGAAGATTAAGAAATCTTATCAGGAGTTTTGGTTACAGAAGAAAATTTCTGATTGCTATCCTGCATTATGGACAGTGGTTAAGAAGCTACTTATTGCATTCCCAACATTATATTTGGTAGGATATGGTTTTAGTGTGATTAACCAACTTAACTCCAAGCAAAAAAATCAACTCCAGATTACTAAACGTGGTGATTTAATACTCCTTCTAAGTGACTTTAAACTTGACATTCTCCGATCATGCAGTCTTCTACTCTGAAAAATATTTTTATAAGTTAGGGCTGGGGGGGGATGTTGGAGATGCATTTATGGAACCAGGGGAGCAGTGACTAGAAAAAGTTTGGGAACCACTGTACACATTCATTTATTTTGTGGTAATTTGTGCTAAGTGAATAATTAAATATAGCACAGCAACATATTGAAGTCTTTCCTTGTCAAAAATACAATTTACTACCAAAGAAATTTGAAAAACATGTATTTATATCTATTCAAAGCATTTTTTTTTTTTACCTGTTCAAAACTGTCATTAGCATTAATAGAGGCATATGATGCAAAAAAGCAAGCCTATACAGCATCAGCCAAAAAAAAAAAAAAAAAAAAAAAATCCCATTTCACACATCCATTTGCTCTAAAAGCTTGTCCAGTTCTTCCTTGAATTTATTTAAACTATCAACTTCCACAACGACAGGTGGAAGTTTGTTCCAGCAATCAACTACCCACTGGCTAAAGGCAAATTTCCACTCATCTGTTCTACAACTGTCTTTCCTCAATTTTAATTTAGGCTCCCTCAGTTTCGCAATCTGAGCAAGAGAAAGAATCCCATCAGCATTGAGCTTGCTAAACCTATTCAAGGCCGAGTACACCTCAATCAGATCACCTTGCAGGTGCCTAGTCTCCAGATGCTGCAATTTGCAGAACTTAAGCCTTTTTTGGTAAGAGGACACCTTTATTCCCCTCACCAATCTTGTTGCCCTTCTCTGTACTTGTATAGCAATTCTACATCCTTCCTAAAATGAGGCCTCCAGACCTGTATGCAGTACTCAAGGTGTGGCCTGACCATTGCCTTATTCAAAGAGATAATCACCTCCTTATTCCTACTAGCAAAATACCTGTATATCATTGGCAAGAGCCCATGCCCTGCTCTGGCTGCACCGCTCAGAAAACTTCAAAACTGCACAATTACCCCCAGGTCTTTTTCATTCTATATGACCCTGAGTGTAGTGCCACACAGTTGGTATGTTTCTCTTGTGTTACTTCTACCCATATGCAGTACTTTGCATTTGTCTATGTTAAACTTCATTTGCCACTTCTCAGCCCATCTGCCCAACTTTTCTAGATCCTATTGCAGCAGTGTACTGTCATTAACAACCTTTCTAACCTTTGTATCATCTGCAGACTTGGATATTAAGCCTGAATACCTTCATCAATATCATTGATAAATATACAAAACAACAATGGGTCTAACACTGAACCCTGGGAGTCTCCACTAATAACATTAGTCCACAAAGAGCAGTGTCCATTGATTACCACTGTCTTCTCCCACTCAACCACCCTTTTATCCATTGTAGCAACTTGCCCTTAATGCCACACTGCTCCAATATCTGTAATAGTCTTCCATGTGCAACAGTATCAAAAGCTTTTCTGAAATCCAAGTATATGATATCGAAATTATTTTTTGCATCCAGTTCCTTTGTGGCCACGTCATAGTATCTAATCAAATTAGTCACACAAGACTTCCCCTTAACTGCTGTGTCTGAATTATTACTGCAGTCTTGTCTAGATGATCCTGCAGTGCTTCTTTATCCAGTGACTCCATTATTTTCCCCAAAACAGAAGTTAAAACTAACAGGTCTGTAATTACGTGTATCACCCTTTTATTTCCCTTTGCGAATTTGGGATACATTTGCACATCTCCAGTCAATGGGGACTTCCCCTGAGTCTAAGGATGCTCTCGTAATTATGGCTAAGGGTTTGCTTACTTCTTTTGCTGCCTCCTTTAATATAACTGGATAGATCCCATCCTCCACCCAGGTGCCTTTCGTATGTTTAACTTGAACATTTCTTCTCCACTTTGCTCTGTTATTACAAAATCATTGAGCTTCTTGTTAGAGTTTAATAAGCTTCTGTTCTCCACTCCTCTACAGAATTCCTCATGTGTGAATGTAGATGCAGAATACTCATTCAATTTGTCAGCTATCTGAGCAGGATCATCAACAGTCGAATGATCAAGTGGACCAACCTCATTCATCCCCTTCCTTCTAGAGTTTATATAATTGTAAAGATAAAAAATACCATCTTGCAAAAGAAGTCTATTTTGATCATTATGAACTGACATTTTGTCCTCATATCATCATTACTGGCACTGATATTGGGGGTGGGGACTAGAAATGGAAAATAGTGGCAATTACAATGTCTGTAGGAATTGTCATGAGAAAGCATATCTAGTTGCTTCCAAAGAGTGGTATACTTTATTTTTTAATCTGTTGACATTGAAGGCTTCAAGTTTCTTCATATATCATTTTGGATGGAACCATACTGGAATATATTGAGAGAAATCTTGGAGGGCCTTGTCCTTCAAAAGTCTACTCACAGATCTAAATAGTTATTTGCTCTGGAGCGCTTTGTTCTCAGCTTCACTCTGCTACTAATCAATTAATACAGTTAAAACAGTGGCTGTAAGTTTCATGCTACTTTAATTTAACTGGGAGAACTGAATGGAGAAGCACCTTACCGTTACAATAACTTTGTGGGTTTCTAGAATAATTTCCAATGGCTGCAGCAACATCACAGCAGAAAATTGTCTTTGTAACTTCTGCCTGTAGCCAAGTATTTTACTGTTGCAGTCAAACATTTATGATGCAAAATTGAATTTCTCATTACTGTTGGTTTTTATTTTTATTTTATAACAGACGATTTTCCTTCCATCCACATGAAGTTGTGCCAGTCCATTATGTCACTGTTTAGTAACTACTAAGCTACTGATGTGGCCACCTATATGCATCAGTTTACAATGGTATATATTAGCATTCCTGGTAAATAGCCAAGATCATGTATAAGTATAGTGCGAAAGCATCAATAATACATAGCCAAATCTGAATTAACATAATGTTAGCAAAAAAGCATCATTTTAAGTTATATCTCATATTGTGAATACCTTCACAATGAGTTGCCATGATATTGCACTACTTCAAATAAGTAACATTAGTCTTCTCCTCAGGTGAAGTGTTACTTATTCGAAGTAGTGCAATATCATGGCAACTCGTTGTGAAGGTATTCACAATATGAGATATAACTTAAAACAATGCTGTTTTGCTAACATTCTGTTAATTCAGATTTGGCTATGTATTATTGATGCTTCTGCACTATACTTATACATAGTCTAGACTTTTCCATAGCTTGAGGCTTTAGCCCTAAACGCTTTATAGTCTAAATAGCCAAGATCATTAATTGCTTCAGGTGTTAACTGTAATCTTGAACCTTAAAGATTGCATGTGAATAGAAACATCTACGGCTTGAACCAGGATAAGAGCTTCCTCTTTTTGTTTTATATGAAATTTAAAATTTTAATTTTAAAATTCATATAAAACAAGTATGAAACTGATTTTAAGTGGTGCCCACTGGGAAAGCAACTGAAGAAAGACTTTGTATTAGTATTATAGTGAAAGGAAGTCACAGGCTTTTGCTGCACTCGAAAAAATAAAATAAAATAAAGTAGATAAGAAAGTACAAATTATGTGCATCCGTCCTCACATTGGTAACTATCCGGTTGACCTTGAATTTCTTCAAACTGTCAGTTTCATCTAATAAATAAAAAATAAATTTTCTGTTTATACTCCGGGACGACCAAATGATCAGAGGAGTTCACAAGATAGACAGAATACAAGAAACAGCACCGTATTCAGCAGTCACAGGCTTGAACCCCGGTCACTCAAGACACATGTACTTATGCACCCGCGCGCCTGACCACTAGGCTACGGCGGCCTTGTGAATACCTTCACAACGAGTTGCCATGATATTGCACTACTTCGAATAAGTAACACTTCACCTGAGGAGAAGACTAATGTTACTTATTCGAAGTAGTGCAATATCATGGCAACTCATTGTGAAGGTATTCACAATTTGAGATATAACTTAAAATGATGCTGTTTTGCTAACATTATGTTAATTCAGATTTGGCTATGTATTATTGATGCTTTCGCACTATACTTATACATGATCTTGGCTATTTACCAGGAGAACTACCTGCAGAAGCATATTGTTCCAGTATTCAATGATTCGCTGGCTAAAAGAAAACTTCCTACAGTCTAGTCTGAACCTCTTCCCCTGTAATTTGAATTTATGGCCTCTAGTTCTTGGATTCTTTAACAGTGAAAATTCCACCTTCATTTTAATAATCCCTCTCAGAGCCTTATAAACTCAGTCAGGTTCTCTCTAAGGTGCCTGGTTGCCAATATTTATAGCATAATCAAAGTCTTTCCTCATACCGTCACCCTTTTGCCAATCTCACCGTGCAAGTTTATTATTAGTAGTAGTAGTGGTGTATGGTACAAAAAAGCAACAGATGGAAGTTTGTTCCAACAATCAACCAGCTGAAGGCAATCTTCTGCCATCTGTTCTACAACCATCCTTCCTCAATTTGAATTTATGCCCCCTTATTGACTTGCATAATCCATTCGAAACCTTAAAAACCTCAGGCAGATCATCTCTGTACAGGGAAATAGAGTGGGCCAGTAAATCAGAGTGTCTTATAATGGGAGATTTTAATTTCCCAGATATTGACTGGAATTTGGGGGCTGGATACTCACACACTAGCAGGGCTTTTGTGGATTTATTGGATGATTGTTTTCTACATCAGCATGTTCGGGAGGCAACTAGAGGGAGTAATACTCTTGATTTGATTATCAGCAGTGATTCTTCATGCATTAAGAATCTGCAGATAAACGAACCACTAGGTGGCAGTGATCACAGTGTGCTGAAGTGGGATTTACTCAAAGAGGTAACTACCATTAGGGGTAAAGGGAAGGGTTATTGCTTCCGTAAAGGCGACTACGATGGACTGAGACAGTATTTAAATTCTATACAGTGGGACCAACTGATGATGTTACCAACAGCAAATTCAAAATGGGAAGCATTCAAAGAACTTATCTTGGAAGCTACTAGGCTTTACATACCAACTAAGAAATATTGTTCAAGGTTTAGGCCAAAATGGATGTCAGATGAACTAATGAGGCATATGGCAGAGAAGAAAAATGCATGGGATACTTACAAATTAACACATGACACAGAAGCCTATGATAGATACAAGTTGATATGCAACCAAGTTACAAAGGAGGTTAGGCAGGCGAAGGCAGATTACGAGAAATCCTTGGCAAGGGATGCAAAGAAAAACAGCAAAGAGTTCTTTACTTATGTAAACTCTAGAAGGAAAGGGATGAATCAGATTGGTCCACTTGATATTGATGGGTCAAGTGTTGATGATCCTGCTCAGGTGGCTAACAAACTAAATGAATATTTTACATCGACATTCACACATGAGGAGTTATTCAGCGAGGGGAATGCCAGAGGTGTATTCAACTCTAGCAGTAAGTTACAGAATCTTGAAATAACTGGGAGTAAAGTGGAGGAGAAACTGTTGAAGATAAACACAAGAAAGGCACCCGGGGTGGATGGGATCTATCCAGTTATATTAAAGGAGGCAGCAAAGGAAGTAAGCAAACCCTTAGCCATAATTATGAGAGCTTCCTTGGACTCAGGGGAGGTACCCATAGACTGGAAATGTGCAAATGTGACCCCAATTCACAAAGGAGGATCAAAGGCTGACACAAGTAATTATAGACCTGTGAGCTTGACTTCTGTTCCAGGAAAATTAATGGAGGCACTGGTTAAAGACGCACTGCAGGATCATTTAGACAAGACTTCAGTTATAGCTCAGACACAGCATGGTTTTGTTAAGGGGAAGTCTTGCCTGACCAACTTGATTGGATACTATGATGCAGTCACAAAAGAACTGGATGCAGGGAATAACTTTGATATTATATACTTGGATCTTAGAAAGGCTTTTGATACTGTTGCACATGGAAGACTGCTACACAAATTGGAGCAGTGTGACATTGGAGGCAAATTGCTGCTATGGATAAAGGGGTGGTTGAGGGGGAGAAGACAGAGAGTGGTAATCAATGGACACTGCTCATCGTGGACTGATGTTATTAGTGGAGTCCCTCAGGGCTCAGTGTTGGGTCCATTATTGTTTTCTGTATTTATAAATGATATTGATGATGGTATATCGGGATTAATGTCCAAGTTTGCAGACGATACAAAGGTTGGCAGGGTTGTCAAGGACACTACTGACACTATGCTTCTGCAACAGGATCTGGAAAGGTTGAGCAGATGGGCTGAGAGGTGGCAAATGAAGTTTAACATTGACAAATGTAAAGTACTACACATAGGAAACAGCAACCCCAGAGCAACGTATCAACTCTATGGTACAACACTGACAGTGGTAGAGAATGAAAGGGACTTGGGGGTGGTTGTGCAGGCAGATATGAAGTTCCCTGAGCAGTGCAGACGGGCTGCAAGAGTAGCTCATGGAGTATTGTCAATGATATACAGGAATTTTTCCAGCAGGGATAAGGAGGTGATTATTCCATTGTATAAGGCGATGGTCAGGCCACACCTAGAGTACTGTATACAGGTCTGGAGGCCTCATTTCAAGAAGGATGTAGAGCTGCTGGAACGAGTACAGAGAAGGGCAACAAGATTAGTGAATGGAACAAAGGGGTGCTCTTACGAAGAAAGGCTTAAGTTTTGCAAATTACAGTGTCTGGAGACTAGGCACCAGCGAGGTGATCTGATAGAGGTGTATAAAGCCTTGAATGGTTTAAGCATGCTCAATGCTGATGGGATTCTTCCTCTAGCTCAGAATAATCACCTGAGAGGGCATAAATTCAAATTGAGGAAAGACAGATGTAGGATAGACGTGCGGAAATTTGCCTTTAGCCAGCGAGTGGTAGGTTGGTGGAACAGACTTCCATCCCTTGTGGTGGAAGTTGATAGCCTAAATAAGTTTAAGGCTCAGCTGGACAGGTATTTTGAACGAACAGAGGGGTGAAGTGGAAGTGGTTTTTTTTTTTTTTTTTTTTGGCTGATGCTGCATAAGCTTGCTTTCTTGCATCAAATGCCTCTACTAATGCTAATGCTAATGCTAATCTCACAGGTGCTTAGTCTCCAGTCGCTGCAATTTAGTATTTCTAATGGCCGTATGGTGCAAGGAATCCTAAGGCTTATGCTGCATCAGCCAAAAAAAGGAATAAAATAATAATAATAATAAAATTAAATATAATAATAAATAATAAAAGAAAAGTAAATAGACAAACTATGCATTTCCTCCCCTCCTCCTGTATGTAATTATACAGCTGACCTTTTGAATTTCCCTAAACTGTCACCTCAACCATTCATGTAGGTAGCTTATTCCAGTAATTTATAACTCGCTGGCTAAAATAAAACTTCCTGCAATCCGGTCTAAACATCCCCCCCCCCACATAACATGAATTTATGGCCCCTAGGTTCCAGAATCATTTATAACCATGAAATGATTCTAGAACTAGGGGCCTCATTCAGTTTACTTTTGACTCTCAGGGCTTAGAGACCTCGTTCAAGTCTCCTCTAAGGTGTCTAGTTTCCAAGCTGTGCAACTCACATATTCAAACTCATTTCTGATGTGGACGCCCTTTGGCTGATCTCACCAGGCGAGTTATCCATCTTTGCACCCTTTCAAGAAGCTCAATGTCTATCTTTGTAATTTGCAGGACTTAAGTCTTTCTTGGTAAGACCATGCTTTTGTTCCCTTCACCAATCTTGTTGCCCTTCCCTGCACCCGGCAGATCTACATCCTTCCTAAAATGAGGCTTGCAGACCTGTACTCAAGATGCAGCCTAACCATTGCCTTCTACAATGGGATAATCACCTCCTTACCCTTGCTAGCAAAGTTCCTGTATATCATTGACAAAACCATGAGCTATTCTGGCATCCTGTCTGCATTGCTCAGAGAACTTCATGTCTACACAATTACTCTTATCTGCCTGTCTTTGGACCCTTTCAAGAAGATCAAGGTCTTCAAAAAGACATTGAGCTTCCTGAAACCCATCTCCATATTTTACTTGGACAAGAAAATGCAATCTTACAATTTCTTTATACAGTGAGATTATGATCTCCCTATCTCTATGGGATATTGCTTGATAATATCAATAGGACATCATGGGCTTTTTTTAGCCACCTGTTTACACTGCTCAGAAAACTTCATGTCTACATTTATCTTAACTTCTAGTTCCCTTTCTTCAACCTCAACAAGTGTATTAGTTGTTTTGGAGTTACTATTCCTCAAGTCTTACACTTGTGGAATAGTAGTTTCGCTCCATTAAAACATAGCTGCCACTTTTATGACCATTCTTGAAGCCTGTTCAAGTTGTCCTGAAGGAATGCTGCTTGGCACTGATCATTAATGACTCTCCCAATCTTTATATCATCTGCAAATTTTGATATCATGTCCTCTATCCCTTCATTGATATTGTTTATGAAAATCCAAAACAGCAGTGATCCAAGAATAGGTCGTTGTGGGATCCCGCTTCTGATGTTACACCAATCTGAAGAATATCCGTTGATCACAACCTTCTGCCTGTGGCCATCCTACAATCCATCTTAGAATATTTCCAGTAATCCCAGTATGTTCCAGCTTATACGGTAACCTCTCATGAGGGACTGAATCCAACGCCTTACTAAAATCCAAATAAAATATTTTTAAATTGTTCCCTACATCTACTCATGAGTTACTGTCTAACAGCTTACCAGTTTATTAGTTAAATATGATTTTCCTTTTACAAAACCACGTTGTGCTCATGCCATATCTATCTAAATGTCCCTTAAACATTGCCTCTAAGATTTTCCCTACCATTAAAGTCAGACTACCTCTCCACAGTTACTGACTTCACTCTTAGAACTGTCTTTACATATTGGCAATATGTTGGAATTCCAGAGGAATTTTCTACTGAGTCCAATGATGCCCTCATAATTAACTTCAATGGATCAATGCACTCTCTTGCTGTCTCCTTCAGAAAATATAAATGAACGTGTACTAATTCATGAACACCAGTGGATCTTTGCAGGTGTCATGATTTAGCAGACAGCTAACAACAACAAAAATTGACTACCTAAATTCTGTAAGGGTGCCTGGTAAAACTTATTTTGGTTTATTTATATTGTATTTTTTTTTTTTTTATTTGATTAACAAATGCCGGTATAGGCTAGAATGACATGAAATAAATGTATATAAATTTTACATAAAAATGTTTATTTTACAGGAGATGCTATAATTTCAGCAAATTAATATTTTTAAATTTATATATAAAGATGAGTTAACAGTGTAGTATTAATTATTTTATATATTGATATTCATTTATATATATATAGGCTGTGAATACATACATCCATAAAGAAGAAGCCAAGTAAGTGAGCCATAATATTTTTACATATTTAGTTAGCAAGTATATTATGCATTAAGATAGAAAATTCATGGTAAAGGCACAGTTTGTTCTACTTGCATACATTTAATTATATTTATTACACAATTCTCCATGCCAGTGCTGTCTGCAATTTGATTTGATTCTGTTTAATGATGAGGAATTTCCAAAGTCGTCTTCAGTTTTGGCTGTAGTTAGCTTATTGCAGGTGGAGGAAGCAGGGCCCTCCTCCAAAAATCTAATGCAGATATTAATAACAAGCTTCAGCACTGTCAAAATAATAATTTGAATTTTATTTTTTTGCATTTATTAGGTAGCTAAATCAGCCACTCCCTGAATTATGTAAGGGTTGTGCTCAACAGAACTCTGCATAAGTCGAAATTTCCTTAAATGCTTATGCAGCACTCACAACTATGCACACTGAATTTGATTGAAGCAAAAAAATGTTCAACGAACATGTAAATAGAATTATTTATTCGATTTTTTTTGAGGAGACAGGCATTACGTCAGCTCTTGAGCATCGTTGCCAGAATTAACTCTCCAGCTGATAAGCTGGAGAGTTAATTTTGGCAACGGAGTTGAGGGCTGTGGAGATTTAGAAGAGGTTTTTTCCAACACATCCCAAAATTTCATGCAGCTTCAGAATTGGCACTGGCAACTTCACCGCATACTTTAATGTTTTGGAAACCAGCGCAATGCTTGAACCTATAAACCACCCATTGCTTGCCATGAACTTGGCTTGGAGTTCGGCATACTTATCCATACTTCTTGCTTTTGTTTGAGTGGCCATTAGATTCAGGGGCACTTGCTTCTGAATCTGAATTTCCATCCATATTATTAATAGCTTTTCCATCCTTGATATAGCACCTGAATGCTGTTTTGTGATCACTGTTGGTCTTAAATGTATTGATCCTTTAACGTGTTCTTTTATATGTGCACTGTCCCTTAAAATAGTATTCCCTGTTGAAGCAGCGAGACCTAATTTTTATGCAATAGATGACAAAATTTGTCCTGCTTTGTACTTCTTAACCATCTTCATTTCTAAATCAAGTTTGTTTCGTTTCCTAGCACTGCCACTTTCCGTTGGTCCCTTTCCATCCACCATTGTAATAAGTAAATAGGAATGAAGAGAAGATACTGAAAATTTGTTTTTTATATGATTGAAGATTTCAGTGAATGGGAACTCATTTCACCATAATACTGTAATGCAAAAACCCACAGAATTCCAGTTATGAGTATTATCGCAAATGCAATAAGATCGAGTTTACTACCTGTTTATAATAGATTGTGCTAACAGAAAAATCCCAATAAACCAGAAAGTACAAATTTGTTTTATGGTAGTGACCTCTAGAAACGTGTTTTAGAAAAATATCACAAAGGCATTCAAAATTGATTCTTATAACGGAACATATGATAACGATGATAGTGTAGTGCAATTTCCATTATAAAAATACCTTTTTAGAGAGATAAATAGCTTAGTTATATAGTGAAAATTTCAACTTCCGAGGTCTTGGAATGAATTACCACAAAAAACGTGTTATTGGGTTCACATTACGATATTTTCACGATACCTCCATTTATCCGTATGGGATGCAAAATACATTTCCATGATTTTGTTAAGTTTGCACTGGCAAAAACTTATGTAAAGTTGAATTTCCATAAGTCAAGTATCATGTAAGTCGGGGATTGCCTGTATTGACAGTAAAACACAGGAGAAGATGACAGCGTATCTTCTCACAATTTAACTGATGCCATTTTGGCCTTTTCAGTTCTATAATTTTGTTATGGAAACCTGTGTAATTAAAGTTGGGATAGCATGTGGTGATTTTTCATTTTGCTGATTTTATGAGATTACAATTCATTTACTAAAATGAACTGTAATCGCATAAGAGTTGTGCAAAGAGTTCTTGGCAATTTATTTGGCCACGCTGTCAAAATTAGGGCTTTAAGCCAGTTGGTTGATATTTGACCGTAAAACAAGACTTTTTTTAACTATTCTTCCACTAAACCTTGATAACAAATCAGTGAATAGTTAGTGCCATTTCCTATATGGCAAATTAATTTGACCTTTTGTTTGCTTTTATCTTCACTCATTACAATATTCTTTCATTTTTGTATATGAAGGGCATTATTAGTGGTTGCAGAAATTACACTGAAGTGTTAGTGTTCATTCTGTCTAATATTCTTTAATTTTATATGAATGTGAAAACAGATGGTTTGTTGGATACGTGAAATTTGGTTATTTCTCAATACCAAACTTCGGCATATTTGGAGGTTAGATCCTAAGAATGATATAAAGCAATGAATATAAGAAAAAAAAAGCAGCAGCATGTATACCCTGTATGCACAATAGATGTTTTATGTCAAACAGAAATGATGCAAATTACATCACTTCGTAAGTGGCGCTAATGCGGTCACTAACATTAATTTGGTAGAGTAAGTAGTGGAAAGTCAAATGTCAGTAACCCTACTCTTTATCCTGAAGGTGATGACCAATTTATGGATGACAATGCCACAGCAGCAACAAAGTTCTTTGACTTCTTACTCCAGTTTTGGAGGAAGAAGTCCAACACTGGAAGAGTTGTTGGTAGTAATAACAGTTAATGACTACTATTACTACTAACTCTTCCAGCAATAGTTAAAATATTAACTATTATTACTACTACTAACTACGGTTAACCATCCAGCAAATACACCTCCCATTCGCTGTTAGTTACTGTTAGTGGTTAACTATTAACCAGTTAGTGTTAGTAGTTATTATTACTAACAATATACTCCTAGTTAGCTATAAAGGTAGTAGTAAAAACTACAAAAGTCCGGTCACAATATTATGACCCCCCCCCCCCCAAATGCAGACACATGTGCCTAGCAAATCATACAGCGCACACACCGCATGTTTACACACCGCAAGCATATAAGGCTTGATGTTCAGCATCCATGAACACAGTAACAGCCTCTGTCGTGGGCAAAGCAGACCTATCAGACCTGGAAAAAGGCATGATCATCGGCTATTGAGCCAGGGGTTGCCAGCATTTCCGAAACAGCAGAGTGGTGAAAGTGTATCAAGACTGGACGAATGGGACAGTTTTAACAACCCGACGTGCCAATTCTGGAGCCTCATGCGCCATTGATCCCAGAGGTGAACATTGGCTGAAACGGTTGGTCAGGACCAATCAGTGCATTTGGACGCTCAACTTAGCGTCTAAATGAATAGTAGGGCCACCAGAAAGGTCTCCAACATGATGGTGCAGCAAGCCCTGTTGCGCATTGGGCTCCGGAGCAGACGCTTGGTGACAGCACCCATGCTGATGGCCGTTCATTGCAAACAATGCCGTCAGTTTGCACAGCAATACTGACACTGGACCCCAACTGAGTGGCAACGGGTGGCCTTCTCCGCTGAGTGGATGGATGATGGCATGTTAGGCGTGAAACCTCTGAGAACAGACACCCGGACACGATTGTTGGCAGAAGGCATGCTGGTCTGGGGAATGTTTTCATGGCATGGCTTGGGTCCGCTGATACCTCTGGAGGGCACCCTGAATGCAAATGGTTACCTATCGATCGATCATCGCTGATCAGGTACACCTGTACATGTTGGCCATGTTCCCTGGGGGCAGCGGTATCTATCAGCAAAACAATGCGCCATGCATGCTATGTCGCAAGAATTGTCCGTGAATGGTTTGAAGAGCATGACGAAGACTTCAGGCTACTCCATTGGCCACCGAATTCCCCAGATCTTATAACCCAAGTGAAAATCTATGGGACTACCTCGATTGACACATCAGACAAATGGATCCTCCACCAAGGAACCTACAGGAACTCCGGCATGCACTGCAGTCTGCGTGGTCACAGATACCCGTAGCAACCTTCTGCGGACTTGAGTCCCTCCCACGGCGGCTGGCTGCAGTGCATGCTGCGAAAGGCTCATATTCTGGATACTAGGTAGATGGTCATAATAATGTAACTGTATCCTGTATATACTACACAATACTAGTTTTAGGAGTATAACTACTAACCGTATACTACTATATACTCCTATTCATAGTTAACTATAACTACTAATCATATACTAATAGCTATACTATACAGTATAACTACTAACCATATACTAGAGGTCTGCACGAGCTCATCCCGACCCTTGCTCAGGTCGGATACAAATAATCGAAACGAGTTATCATTTCTTACATTTTTTTTTTTTTTTTTTTTTTTTTTGTATATAGTAGTTAAAATATTCACTATTATTACTAATAACTACCATTAACGATCCAGCAAATACTCAACCTAATCACTGTTAGTAGTTATTACATTATACTCCTAGTTAACTTTAAACTTAATGTTAATAGCTAATAAATTGTTATTTCAAACATTTCGGGCTACTTACTCTACCAAATCAAAATCAGTGCCTGAGTTAGCATCGTTGGTGCTATTTAGGAAGTGACGTCATTTGCATCACTTTCGTAAGAAAACTTTGTTACCAGTTGCTTTTGCTTCAGTCTGAAAATGTAGTAGGTGCTGCCAAAAATGCTTTCACATAAAAAAAAAAAAAAAAAAATGTCAATAAAATTGCCATTTTTATTTTAAATTACTTTCAGCCATTCCAAAGACAACCAGCAGGAGAATACTAAACGAAAGAGGCCAAGAAAAGCAGGCAAAGAAACAAATAAAAAAGCAAGAAAAAGATCCTTGTTTTCAGCCAAAGAAACAAATAAAAAAGGAAGAAAAGGATCCTTGTTTGCAGGCAAAGAAAAGCAGAGGAAATTTGCTAATAAAAGAAAAGGGATGAAAAAATAAATGTATAAAATGTTAATAAAATTGTAAATTCTTTAACATCTCATTTTCTAACACATTAAAAGTTCACAATAGCTGATAATTTTTATTCTTATTACATTTTTACATCATTAAAATAAATGCTGTAAAGTCATTAAATTTTGAAAAATCCTGACTTTCAATAGGCCCAGTGATGTGTAGCCAGAGTAGGTTCAGGTGTACAATGACCATAAGAAATAGAGCAGCATAACAACTGTGGGCAGTGCACGTAACTGCCTGACAATCAGACATTCTCAGTTGTTTTGTTTTTTGATGTCTTATATAGTGTCACAATATTAAAAAGGTATATATCACCAAGGAACATATATAATTTGATAATTACTTTAAATGTAGACTCAGAACCAAATTAAAGTTTTTGAACCAGGGGCTCCTGGGCCAAAATTTAATGACAAAAAAAAAAAAATCAACAAAAAAATGAAATGTTTTTTTTAATCTACATTCTTGTAATTATGAAAAATTAATTTATTATGAAAACTTTTTTTTTTTGTCATTTAGGTCAGTGTTTCTCAACTGCAAGTAATAGTCTATGGACCAGCACCAGTCCATATCCTATTACTTCCCAGTATAGTCCATATCCTATTACTTCCCAGTTAGTCCACGAAACCTTATCGAAATTTTAAGAATTTGATCCTTGAGGTTGTCGCAGACATTCTCTCAGATATGCCAGACAAGCTGTACTTGCTACCTGGGAATCTAAAACGCTGATGGAACTGATATTTGGGTGACATTCAAGTCAAGTGGACCCAATTTCGGCGAAGTCCTGACGGTCCGTGGTAGCCAAATCCTCTGCTTGCACCTTCACAATGGTTATATCCTGGCTATAACCTCCATGCACAAGTACATGGTGGGTGACCACCCAGGTATGAACCAATGTAAGCAGGGGTCGAGGTGTGGCACCCACACCACATAGAGGAATGCCACCCCTCTATGTTACCAGACAGTACTAGGTGGTAGATGACTCATCAACCGGTGAAATACCACCACTTTGCTTATTGGAGGCGTGAAGTGGTGGAACCCTGTTTACTCTCTACAGCTAAGTTCCGGTCAACCCTTCCCTACCTCTTCCATCATGCAGTATGATTGATGCCTTTTGAGGTTATGATGAACATTGTGGCCAGATCCAATATTCCTTACATTTCGAGGGTACAGCTCTAAAACGGTGTTCGCAGGCAGGCAGGCCGCTAGTTAGTACACTGGACCGAACCTATTGGTACCTCTCTAGGAGGCTTCCGGATCAGCTAGTGTATAACTTACTACGTCTAATCTGCCAGATAGTGACCGGAGGGAGTCCGAGTAGTGTATATGCGGGGAGCATTGTTGAAGCCACGTTATGTCAAGGATCTGGGTATATTCTTACCATGTGTACGCCATATACAAAAATTTTATTACTTCATACAGCATGTCCCACCCACTTTTTCTTACTATTGATTACACCACAAATTGTCAAACTAATAGAGCAAGCTTATCTGCGAAAAGATCTAAACCTCCCAAGCACTTCCTAATTCATTTCACAAATATACGTGGTCTCAATTCTAATCTCAACGATGTCCATTTCCACTTGCAGTCTGCCAAATTAATGTACTTTTTCTGAAAGAATCTGTTATCGGTTGATTCAACTACTGCTCATCTCAGATGCCCAAATTATTCGCTGTATGATTCCTTTCGCCTCAAAGGTGGTACTTCTGCATATGTCTGTTCTGATATTCCCTGTCAGAGACTTGGCAATTTGGAATCTCCTCTCTTTGATCTTCTCTGGCTTAAAATCTCTCTACCTCTTTGTGTCAAATTCATCTGTTGTCTCTACCGTTCTCCCAACTCCACTAATCACTTTCAGCTCTTTCACTTCCTCTCTATGCAACTTGACTTTCTTCAGTCCAACTTTCCTAACAGTGAGGTAATTTTACTTGGTGATTTTAATGTTCACAACTCCAGCTGGCTTCTGTTTTCTAGTCACACCGATCCAGCTGGTCGAGATGCTGTGGCTTTTGCAATTACTAACGACCTAGCAAAGATTGTTCATTTACCTACAAGAATACCGGACAATCCTAATCATACAGCCAATACGCTTGATCTTTTTCTCACAAACAACCCTTCTAAGTACACGGGCGAAGTGAGAGGTCCTTTAGGCACTTCAGATCACAACTTGGTGATTGTCTCTTCACCAATGGAACCTCTATCCCATGGCTATTCCCAACCTCATGTTGTTTGGCCTTACAAGAATGCAAAATGGGATGACCTGTGAGACTTCTTTTCCTTGGTCGGATTACTGTTTCAAAACTTCTGATGTCAACGTTTGCTCAAATCTTGCCAGTGAAATTATTCTTGCAGGATTGGAATCCTTTATCCCACACTCCACTTTAAAAACTCGTCCTTTATCTAAACCTTGGTTTTCCAATAAATGTGCTAAGGCTGTCCAAGAGAAGAATGTTGCATATTGTAATTGGCTTGTTTCTAATTCTTCAGTTTCATTTTCTGCCTACACCAAAGCTCGCAACAATTGTAAAGCAGTTATTAATCAGTCCAAACTAGAGTTTGAACAGGCCAAGAGTAGAAAACTTGCTTCTTGCCCTAATGGTAGCCGAGCATTCTGTTCTCTTGCCAAAGCTATTGGCCGCAACTTTTGCCCATCTCTGCTCCCACCTCTCTCCAAACTAGATGGTTCTGTTGTCACTTCAGCCAAGGATAAAGCTGACCTGCTAGCATCCCATTTTTCTTCCACCTCATGTATTAATAATCTTGGTAAAACACCTCTCACCATTCCCAACACGCTCCATTCAATGCCTCCTGTGGTCTTCCGTGAAAAGGATATCAGAAGGATTTTGATGAATCTCGATGCTAAGAAAGCTCCAGGTCCTGATGGTATTTCTCCACTTGTTCTCAAAACCCGTGCTCCTGAACTTGCTCCTATTCTTTGCCGCCTTTTTTCACTTTATTCCAAAGGTGTTTTTCATTCTGCTTGGAAATTTGCTGTTATTCAGCCAGTTCGTAAAAAGGGTGACAAATCCCTCCCATCCAATTATCGTCCCATTGCAATGACTTCTACTCTTTCTAAAGTAATGGAGAAATCAATTAACCACCAACTCTTAAACTACCTAGAAACCTTCTGTCTGATCAACGATCGCCAGTATGGATTCCGTCAGTGTCGATCCACGTGATATTGTGGCTTATGTTACCCATTTATCGATTAATTCAATGGAAAGGTTCAGTGAAACACAAGTAGGTGCACTTGACATATCAAATCCTTTTGATAGTGCTTGGCATAAAGGTCTTCTAAACAAGCTTCCATCTTATGGTTTGCCAACTGTTTTTAGTAATTGGTTATCCAGTTTTCTCTCTGATCACTCACATAGGGTGACGGTTCTGTCTTCGAACTAATCCACTAATGCCAATGTCCCCCAAGGTTCAGTTCTTTTCCTCTTGTATATTAATTGACCTTCTTCCATTGACTGGAAATCCTATCCATAGTTTTGCCGATGATAGCACATTGCATTCCACTTTCTATGTTGAGAAACATATTATTATTTTTTTTTTTTTTTGCTCAATCAGCTTCTCGGAAATCCGCTAACAATTCCTTAAATGCCGATCGTCAGGTAATTCTCCAGTGGGGCAAACAATACTTAGTTGATTTCAACCCTTCTAAGACTCAGTCTTGTCTTATATCTTGCAAAAAGGATTCTTCTCCTCCTATGCTTATCTTTAGTGACACTCCGATTTCTAGGCAAAATGATATATCTCTTTTGGGGATTGCCATGACTTCTAATCTCTCTTGGCACAAGCACATTACAAATATTGCTTCCTCTGCATCTAAAAAACTTGGTTTTCGCTCTCGGCGTTTCTTTTCTTCCAAACAGCTGCTCACTCTGTATAAATCGCAAATCCGCCCTGCCATGGAATATTAGCATTAGTAGAGGCATTTGATGCAAGAAAGCAAGCTTATGCAGCATCAGCAAAAAAAAAAAAAAAATAAAATAAATAAATAAATAAAAAATAACCACTTCCGCTTCACCCCTCTGTTCGTTCGAAATATCTGTCCAACTGAGCCTTAAACTTATTTAGGCTATCAACTTCCATGACAAGGGATGGAAGTCTGTTCCACCAAACAACCACCCGCTGGCTAAAGGCAAATTTCCGCATGTCTATCCTACATCTATCTTTCCTCAATTTGAATTTATGCCCTCTCAGGTGATTATTCTGAGCAAGAGGAAGAATCCCATCTGCATTGAGCATGCTCAAACCATTCAAGGTTTTATACACCCTCTATCAGATCACCTCGCTGGTGCCTAGTCTCCAGACACTGTAATTTGCAAAACTTAAGCCTTTCTTCGTAAGAGCACCCTTTTGTTCCATTCACCAATCTTGTTTTCTTGAAATGAGGCCTCCAGACCTGTATACAGTACTCTAGGTATGGCCTGACCATTGCCTTATACAAGGGAATAATGACCTCCTTATCCCTGCTAGAAAAATTCCTATATATCATCGACAATACACCATGAGCTACTCTTGCAGTCCGTCTGCACTGCTCAGAAAACTTCATATCTGTCTGCACAACCACCCCCAGGTCCCTTTCATTCTCTACCACTGTCAGTGTAGTACCACAGAGTTGATACGATGCTCTGGGGTTGCTGTTTCCCATATGTAGTACTTTACATTTGTCAATGTTAAACTTCATTTGCCACCTCTCAGCCCGTCTGCTCAACCTTTCCAGATCCTGTTGCAGTAGCGTAGTGTCCTTGACAACCCTGCCAACCTTCGTATCGTCTGCATACTTGGACATTAAGCTTGATATACCATCATCAATATCATTTATAAATACAGAAAACAATAATGGACCCAATACTGAACCCTGAGGGACTCCACTAATAACATTAGTCCACGATGAGCAGTGTCCATTGATTACCACTCTGTCTTATCCCCCTCAACCACCCCTTTATCCATAGCAGCAATTTGCCTCCAATGTCACACTGCTCCAAGTTGTGCAGCAGTCTTCCATGTAAAACGGTATCAAAAGCCTTTCTAAGATCCAAGTATATAATATCAGAGTTATTCCCTGCATCCAGTTCTTTTGTGACTGCATCATAGTAGCCAATCAAATTGGTCAGGCAAGACTTCCCCTTAACAAAACCATGCTGTGTCTGAGCTATAACTGAAGTCTTGTCTAGATGATCCTTCAGTGCTTCTTTAACCAGTGCCTCCATTAATTTTCCAGGAACAAGTTAAACTAACAGGTCTATAATTGCTTGTGTCGCCCTTTGATCCTCCTTTGTGAATTGGGATCACATTTGCACATCTCTAGTCCATGGGTACTTCCCCTGAGTCCAAGGAAGCTCTCATAATTATGGCTAAGGGTTTGCTTACTTCCTTTGCTGCCTCCTTTAATATAACTGGATAGATCCCATCCACCCCAGGTGCCTTTCTTGTATTTATCTTCAACAATTTCTCCTCCGCTTTACTCTCAGTTATTACAAGATTCTCTAGCTTACTGTCAGAGTTGAATACACCTCTGGCATTCCCCTTGCTGAATAACTCCTCATGTGTGAATGTGGATGCAAAATATTCATTTAGTTTGTTAGCTACCTGGGCAGGATCATCAACAGTTGACCCATCGATATCAAGTGGACCAATCTGATTCATCCCCTTCCTTCTAGAGTTTACATAAGAAAAGAACTCTTTGCTGTTTTTCTTTGCATCCCTTGCCAAAGATTTCTCGTAATCTGCCTTCGCCTGCCTAACCTTCTTTGTAACTCGGTTACAGAATCAACTTGTATCTATCATAGGCTTCTGTGTCACGTGTTAATTTGTATGTATCCCATGCATTTTTCTTCTCTACCATATGTCTCATTAGTTCATCTGACATCCACTTAGGCCTAAACCTTGAACAATATTTTATGTTGGTATGTAAAGCCTAGTAGCTTCCAAGATAAGTTCTTTGAATGATTCCCATTTTGAATTTGCTGTTGGTAACATCATCAGTTGGTCCCACTGTATAGAATTTAAATACTGTCTTGTTCCCATATCTGGGGTGGTGCCCCCAAAACCTCTCTCGGGCTTCTTGATTCCATTCAGAAGAGGGCAGTTAGGTTAATTAATGATTCATCCCTAACAGAGTCTCTCCACTCGCTTTCTCATAGACATACTGTTTCTGCTGCATGCCTGTTCCTACAGATACTTCCATGGGCACTGTTCTGAATTGCCTCCTATAATTCCCGCTCTCTTTTAAAACAGTCCGAAGACGTGCCCCTAACGTCCATTTATTGTCCAACTTCAAACCCACAGAACCAACTTTTCATCTTCCTCATTTATTCATTCAACTGCCGTTTTCTGGAACAACCTTCCTTCATACATATTTCCTGAAAATTACAATCTATAGAAGTTCAAGTCCAATGTCAACAAATATCTTCTTTCGTCTTCTCAATCCAAACACGATACTAAGTACTATAGGTTCTAATAACTCTCGTGTTTGGGGTTCACATAAAAAAAAAAATATATATATATATAGTTGGCTTGTTTCTAATTCTCCAGTTTCATTTTCTACGTACACCAAAGCTCGCAACAATGGTAAACCAGTTATTAATCTATCCAAACTAGAATTTGAACAAGCTAAGAGTAGAAAACCTTTCTTGCCCTAATAGTAGCATTCTGATCTCTTGCCAAAGCTATTGGCCGCAACTTTTGCCCAGCTGCTCTCACCTCTGTCCAAACCAGATGGTTCTGTTGTCACTTCAGCCAAGGATAAAGCTGACCTGCTAGCATCCCATTTTTCTTCCAACTCATGTATTAATGATCTTGGTAAAACTCCCACTATTCCCAACACGCTCCATTCAATGCTCCCTGTGGTCTTATGTCAGAAGGATTTTGACGAATCCTGATGCTAAGTAAGCTCCAGGTCCCAATGGTATTTCTCCACTTGTTCTCAAAACCTGTGCTCCTGAACTTACTCCTATTCTTTGCTGCCTTTTTTCACTTTCTTATTCCAAAGGTGTTTTTCCTTCTGCTTGGAAATTTGCTCGTATTCAGCCAGTTCCTAAATAGGGTGACAAATCCCTCCCATCCAATTATTGTCTCATTGTAATTACTTCTACTCTTTCTAAAATAATGGAGAAATCAATTAACTGCCAACTCTTAAACTACCTAGAAACCTTCCGTCTGATCAACGATTGCCAGTATGGGTTCCGTCAGTGTCGATCCACTGGTGAATTGTGGCTTATGTTACCTATTTATGGACTAATTCAATGGAAAGGTTTGGTGAAACACAAGTAGTTGCTCTTGACATCTCAAAGGTTTTCGATCGTGTTTGGCATAAAGGTCTTCTAAACAAGCTTCCATCTTATGATTTGCCAACTGTTTTTAGTAATTGGTTATCCAGTTTACTCTCTGATTGCTCACATAGGGTGATGGTAGATGGCTCTCTGTCTTCTAACTTCTCCACTAATGCCGGTGTCCCCCAAGGTTCAGTTCTTTCCCCCACTCATTTCCTCTTGTATATTGACCTTCTTCCATTGACTCGAAATCCTATCCATAGTTTTGCCGATGATAGCACATTGCATTCCACTTTCCATTTTGAGAAACCTTGTCCTGCTCAATCAGCTTCAACTTCTCGAAAATCTGCTACCAAGTCCGTAAATGCCGATTTTCAGGTAATTCTCCAGGGGGGAAAGACAACTTAGTTGATTTCAACCCTTCTAAAACTCAGTCTTGTCTTATATCTCGCAAAAAGGATTCTTCTGCTCCTATGCTCATCTTTAATGACACTCCGATTTCTAGGAAAATGATATATCTCTTTTGGGGATTACCCTGACTTCTAATCTCTCTTGGCACAAGCACATTACAAATATTGCTTCCTCTGCATCTAAAAAACTTGGTTTTCTCTTTCGCTCTCGGCGTTACTTTTCTTCCAAACAACTTGTTACTCTGTATAAATCGCAAATCCGCCCTGCCATGGAATATTGTTCCCACATCTGGGGTGGTGCCCCCAAAACCTCTCTCAGGCTTCTCAATTCCATTCAGAAGAGTGCAGTTAGGTTAATTAATGATTCATCTTTAACGAAGTCTCTCCACTCGCTGCCTCATAGATGTACTGTTTCTGCTGCATGCCTCTTCTACAGATACTTCCATGGGCACTGTTCTTCTGAATTGGCTTCTATAATTGCTGCTCTCTCTTTCAAAACAGTCCGAACACATGCCGCCACCAGCCAACATCCATTTGCTGTTCAACTCCAAACTCACAGAACCAACTTTTCATCTTCCTTGTTTATTCATTCAACTGCCGTTTTCTGGAACATCCTTCCTTCATACGTATTTCCTGACAATTACAGTGTACAGAAGTTCAAGTCCAATGTCAAAAAATATCTTCTTTCGTCTTCTCAACCTCCAACCCAAGCATGGTACTAAGTACTATAGGTTCTAATACCTCTTGTGTTTCGGGTTTACATAAAAAAAAAAAAAAAGAAAAGCTTTGACTCTGAAGTCCTGTATGTTAAAGCAGAACAAAGAAAGGCCCTTTTCTTTAATTGCAGCATTTGCTAGCCCCCCCCCCCCCCACCCTTGCCGAATTTTGCTAGTCGGGATAAGGATATCATAATCCCATTATATAAGACTATTGTTATACCACACTTGGAATATGGAGACCACCTAAAAAAAAGAGACATCTTCTTCTAGAAAGGGTCCAAAGATGGGTAAATTGCTTGGTGAGATTGGCAAAAGGGCATCCATATGAGGGTTGCACAGCTTGGAAACCAAGCACCTTAGAGGAGACTTGATTGAGGTGTTTAAGGCTGAGTGTCAAAAGTAAAACAAGGACAAAATTTTCAGATATAAATTCAAGTTACAGGAGGGGGGTAGATGTTTAAACTGGATTGCAGGAAGTTTTATTTTAGCCAGTAAAATTACTGAAAAAGTTACCCACGGGAGGAGGGAAATGCATAGGTTTTGTATTCCTTTTCTTTATTTATTATATATTTTTTTTTTACTGGTGCACCATAAACTTTAGGCTTCCTTGCACCATATGGCCTTTACTAATACTACTGGGCACTGCTCTTCATGGACTAATGTTGTCAGTGGAGTCCCCCCAGGGTTCACTGCTTGACATTTTGTTGTTTTTCAATATTTATTAGCATTAGTAAAGGCATGGGATGCAAGAAAGCCAGCTCAGCATCAGCCAAAAAAAAAAAAAAACCTTCTCATTTCACCCATCCACTTGCTCCAAATGTTCTAGTTCTACCTTGAATCTGTTTAAGCTATCAATTTCTACGGCAGATGGAAGTTTGTTCCAGCAATCAACCACCCACTAGCTTACTGATAAAGAATCATCAAAGTTTGAAGATGCTACTGCAACAGCTCTGCAAATTACAGTTTCCAGACAGTAGACACCTACAGGTGATCTGACTGATGTGTTTAAGGACTTGAATGTGAATGTAATTCTACCTCTTATCGAGACTACATACATGAGGGGGCATAAATTTAAGTTTAGGAAGGATGGTTGCATATGTGTGTGAAAGTTTGCATTCAGCCAGCAGGTGGTTGATTGCTTGAACAGGCTTCCATCTGTTGTGGAAGTGAATGCTAAGAGTGGGCAAGAATATGTTATTTTTAACTTTTTTGTGAAAATATTTATCCAGTTGAGTGGAGTACAAATTGTTGCCAACATCAGAGGAATTTGACATGGAAGTAAGTAAGTATAAAAAGGATTTAATATTAACAATATATTTGATTTTAAAGATTAATTCAAAATAATAATTAATTTTTATGTTTTGATGCCCCTTCTAGCATACACTGTAAAGATATCATTGAAGTTGAAAAATTTCTAGATAAGTTATTGTTAGGTATGAGAGATCACCAGCCCCATTTAAAATAAATATGTACACCGATTCTTTTTATTTTAAAATGATTTCTTTAGTTATTTTTATGATTCAAATCTATATTTTTAAATCATCATCATCATCAGCCATTTTCAATTCACTGCAGGATGAAGGCCTCTCCAGCAACTTTCCAGTTCCTTCTGTTTTGATCACTGGCCATCCATTTACTACTCAAAAACTCATGAATTTCATCTATCCATCTCCGCCTTTGTCTTCCAGGTTTTCTTCTAGCTCCTCTTGGGTACCATTCTGTTATTTTCTTAGTCCATCTGTCATCATGTCTTTGAGCTATGTGTCCTGCCCAAGACCATTTTAGTTCTTTAGTTTTGATAAGAATGTCCTTTACTTGAGTTTGCTGCCTAATCCATGTGTTTCTCTTCTTATCTAACAGTCTGATTCCCAATATAATTCGTTCCATTCTTCGCTGTGTAGTTCTTAGCTTCTCTTCCATTCTTTTGGTGAGTGCCCAAGTTTCACTTCCATAAGTCATGGTGGGGAGTATACATTGATTCATTATTTTATGTTTCAGACAAACTGGGATATTGCTCTTCAGTATGTGACTATATTTCCTGAATGCTATCCATCCAAAATTTATTCTTCTTTTGACTTCCAGCCATTTATCATTATTACAGCTAATAACTTGTCCCAGATACTTGACTCCACCTTTTCAGTTACTGCTCCTTCAATCATTATTTCCCTTTCCGTGGCATACTTGTTCATCATTACTTTTGTTTTAGCCATATTCATCTTTAGTCCATATCCTTACTAACTGTGCATAACTGATTAAGATTTTCCTCTAATTCTTTGGGATCGTGGCTTATGACCACAGTGTCATCTGCAAATCGTAAATGGTTTAGGTACTCTCCGTTCACATTGACTCCTTTCTGCGACCAGTCTAATCTTCTGAAAGCTTCCTCAAGGGCAGTAGTAAACAGCTTCGGAGATATTGTCTCCTTGTCGACCTCCTTTCTCGATTTTAAATTTGCTACTGTTTTTGTCTAGTCTAATAAAGGATGTAGCACTCTCATATACTTTCTTCAAAATCATAATATATGGAGTATCTATGCCTTGTCTTTCCAGTGCCCGAAACATTGCCTTATGCTGTATGGAGTCAAATGCCTTTTCATAATCCACAAATGCCAGGCATAATGGTGTTTTATATTCATTTGCTTTCTCCATTTGCTGTGATATTACGTGAAGGTTATCCATAGTTGAGAATCCTGTCCTAAAGCCAGCTTGCTCTTTCGGTTGATTCTCATCAAGTATTCTTTCTAATCTGTTAGTAATGACCCTTGTGAACAACTTGTAGATATGGGATAACAAGCTAATTGGTCTATAATTTCCAATTTCTGATTTATCTCCTTTCTTATGCAAGAAAACTATGATTGCATTATTCCACTGCTTATGCATCACACCTTTTCTAATGCACTTTGTGAAGAGCCTTGCCAGTTTTTGTGTTATGTCTCTTCCTCCCAATTTTAACAACTCTACAGTAACTTCATCTTCCCCCGGGGCTTTCCGATTCTTCATTTTCTTCAATGCATGTTCTACCTCATCAGGAAGAATATCGGGTATGTCGTATGTGTTGCTACTTTGCAATCCATCTTCCCCACTGCTGGTATCATTCCCTCGCTCCTTGTATAATTCTCTATAGTAGTCTGCTGCTATTTGAATTATGCCTTCTCTGCTGTTTATAAGTACACCATCGCTATTCTTCAGTTTCAGTATCATTTGTCTTTCTGTATTACTGCTCTTGGCTGCTGATTTAAATCCTTTGTTTTCCCTTAATGCTTGTTCTACTTTTCTTGTGTTAAATCTTCTTATGTCCTCTCTGAATCTCTTTCTAATGGCTTTGCATAACTCAGTATACTCGATTTTCTCCGTGTTAGTGTTTATCTTGCTCTTCATTTGTCGCCTTCGGTTCATCATAAAAAGTGTTTCTTGACTAATTTTTTCTTCTTTGGATTTCTTTTTCCCTATAGGTTTCTTGGGCTTTATCACTTTCAGAAAGTTGTAATATTCCTCGTCGATATCTTGGTCCTGAGCAGTCTGCAGAAGCTCAAACTTGTTCTTAAGTTCCAGTACATACTGCCTTTTCTCCTCCTCTGTTATTTCAAAGACCTTTGTATTATTTACTCGAGTCAGTTTTTTCCTTTCCTTTCCTATATCTATATCAAGTGTACATCTTACCATTCTGTGATCACTTCCAACATTTACCTTATTCAGGACGGTAACATCATTCACAATATATCTTCTGTTAGTGAGGATGAAGTCGATTTCATTAGTTGTTAATCCATTTGGACTCTTCTGTGTCCACTTTCTGTTCACCCTTTTCTTGAAAAAAGTGTTCATTACTGACATTCCTTGAGATTCTGCAAATTCCACAAGTCTTTCACCTCTTTTATTTCTTTCACCAATTCCAAAATTTCCTATAGTTCCTCTTTCTGCGCTGTTTTGCCTTTTTCCAACCTTAGCATTGAAGTCCCCCATAATAATAGTGTAGTGGGTTTTCTGCTCATCTAGAAGACTCTCAATTTCGGTGTACATTTCTTCAACCTCTTCATCATCATGGCTCGATGTTGATGCATAAATCATTATAATCTTTAGCTTGTACCTCTTAGAAATCTTGAGTATTAGTCTTGACACCCTTGGTGATGTACTTTTGAATTCCAAAATGTTGTTTTTAAAATCTTTATGGACCAGAAACCCAACTCCACCTTCACTCCTTTCACTGTTTCCATTGGTGTACAGCAGATTTCCACTTGATAAACTTAAGTGATTCATTTCTTCTTCTTGTTTCAGCCAAACCGATGATATTCCAATTCACATTTTCTAATTCCTTTTCCAGCTCTAATATCCTGCCTTATTTTTAAATATGTATTTGTAATTTGACATCTTACAGATTGAAGTTTTTCTATAAATACTTGTTTATAAATTAAGTAAATAAATATTGGCTTGATTGTGATAATTTTATTGTTGTTGTTGTTATTTGGTTTTTAGGAGCATTAGTAACTAAGGCCATATTGCTCCCGGAATATGCAGTGGTCATTCCCTGACCTTTCCGCATTCTCCGTATTTGGTAGTGACGGGCTCGAACTCCGGTCTAATCAAGAAGCGTGTGCTACGCACTGCTGCTCCTTCCCACCTGGCTACGGAGGCGCCTTGATAATTTTATATATTCATACAACATATGTACCAGTGATTGTCAAGGTATTTTTCATTTTTTAAATTGCTTGAACACATTTTCATCATTAGTCGAATTCTGTTGAATTAAACTAAAATTTCCTATAAAATAAGAGATTACCAATATTTAATTCACTTTAAATATTTATTATTTACTATGAACACTTCATTTTGTTTTTACTTATAATAGATTTTAATGAGAGGCTTGTTTTTCTAGTTTTGGAACTTCCCATTGAAGTGTAAAATAATTGATAATTAAATACTGATAAGTGAGTTTGCTTGAAAATGAGTGACAAACAAAGAAAAGGAACAATGCTTATTATTATTTTTTTTTTTTTTTTGTAAGGATGAGCCAAATACTACAAATCCAACAATCAGTAACATTAATAAGGAATTGGTTGCTGCAGATGAACTTGACTGTCCATACAAAAAAAGAGGGAGATAAAACAATGAATATTTAAAATTGGGTTTCATCATAGTCCAGAATCAGATTTTTTCCAAAACCAGTGTCTAATTTGTGGGGATATTCTATAAAATGAATGCGTGAAACCCTCAAAGCTTTATCATTTTAACTCAAAACACGCAGAATTACAAAATAAACCAGTGGAATTTTTACGAAGAAAATTACAGGAATTCACAAAATAATGTGGTGCCTCCGTAGCCGGGTGGGCAGGAGCAGCAGTGCCTAGCACACGCTTCTTGATTAGACCGGGGTTTGAGCCCATGACCACCAAATACGGAGGATGCGGAAAGGTCAGGGAATGACCACTGCATATCCCTGGAGCATATGGCCTTAGTTGCTAATGCTCCTAAAAAAATAAAAAAAAAAACCCAAACAAAATAATGTATTGAAAAAGTATTTTACAGTGGAAAAGTCCTTATTAGAATCTTCTTATTTGGTGGCCTTTCAAATTACTAAATGCAAGAAATCGTATTCAATTGGCAAAGAATTGATAAAACCTTGTTTGGCTGAAGTTTTAGCCCCAACAGCCGGAGACAAAATGAAAACCATACCTTTTCCAGTGATACTGTTGGGTGCACAATTTCCAAATTATCCTAGGATCAATGATCCAAAAGATCAAATTGTCAGAATGGTTTGCAATACAGTTAGATGAGTCAACAGATGTTTCTAATAGAGCAATACGTTTATGCTACATATGTTTCATTGATTTTGATGCAGGAGATATGAAGGAAGAATTATGTTGCCTTGAACTGCATTCTCAAACCAAAAGCTCTGAATTATAAAATGCAATAATTGAGCACATTGAAAGTAAAGGTCTTGAATGGAAAAACTGTTGGAATATGCACAGATGGAGCAGAAGGCATTTTAGAGTAGTAACATGAATAAGAAAACTAGGTTACGCTAGAATACTCATTGCTTCCTACACTGCAAGCATTTAGCAATGAAAAAATTTCTCCAAGCCTAAATGATGTTCTCATGCAATCAGTAAAAACTAAGTTTTATAAAGATATTGAATTCATGACTTTTCTCTTATGCAAAGAAATCGGCACTGAACTGATCATGTGCACTTATTACTTCATGCTCAATGGCTATTGAGAGGAAAATGTTTTAACTAAGGCAGGAAGCCGAATTATATTTACATGGGGAAGGACTTTCAGTTGCAGAGAATGGATAGCAAAACTAGCACATTTAGTGGATATGTTTTCCCTTGTGAACAATTTGAAGTTGAGCCTTCAAGGGCACAGGACAATTGTTTTTAATTTGAACAATAAAATGGATGCATTTACAAAAAAAAAAAAAAAAAAAAAAGCACGTGTTCAATGTCTATTATCCACCAGAGACTACAATTAGAAAATTCATGGGTTATAGACCTGTTTGCACTACATGAAAACAAGCTGACTAACACTAAAGAGAAACTACTAATTGAAATGTCTTCAGATTTAGGATTAAAATCAGCCTTTAAATCGACAAGTGCATTTCAATTTTTGCTGAATCTCACGACTGGAATTATACAGCATTTTAAGTTTTTATTACCATTTTCAACCGCTTACTTGTGTGAAATCACCTTCTCAGCCATGACTGTCTATAAAAATGAAAGAAATCGGCTTAATGTTACTCGCACACTACATTTAGCAGTTAGGTTTCTCAGTCCAAGAATAGAAAAAGTAATAATTCAAAAATTTAATGTTGTTAAGCTGCTTTATTTTTATGTATAAGTGTGATAGAGCATACTGAATGATAAAAACCTTTTTTTATTTAGAGATTTCTTGTATACTTTCTCATGAAACATTTTTTAACCAATTGTTTCTTGTTGTTGTTATTTGGTTTTTAGGAGCATTAGCAACTAAGGCCATATTGCTCCGGGGATATGTGGTGGTCATTCCCTGACCTTTCCGCATCCTCCGTATTTGGTGGTCACGAGCTCGAACCCCGGTCTGATCAAGAAGCGTGTGCTACGCACTGCTGCTCCTGCCCACCTGGCTACGTCGGCGCTGTTTCTTGTCTTAAGTTTATCAAGATGAGATTTGAAATGAAGTTTTCATATGATCAAAACCTTTAACGACATGTATTAATGAAATTTAATTGAATAAAGTATTTTTTGAGACAGGATTATTAAATATTTAAGGAAATTTATGCTTGAATTCCAATTATACAATACAAATAAAAAAATTTTCAAAAGAAAATTTAAAAAAAAAGATAATTCTTTCAAAATAAAAGAGAGATAAAATCCCTACAAAACACAAATTAACCTCCATTTTCATCCTTCAAAGCCGGATGACTTGTAAGTAGGTGTCTGATTGACAAATTCCATCAATTTTATTAACAATGACATTTAAAAATTCTTCTCTTCTCTTTTACCTTCCATTTTTAATTTTTGAACGTAGTAAATAAATGTTACCAGTCCTTGTTTATAACCTCTACCGGTCTGATACTTGGTTTGTGGTTGAGAAACCACAAACAAAGTGTCCGACTTGGTTTGTGGTTTCTCAACTTGGCTAAAGAAATGAACTTGGCTAAAGAAAAGTAAAAAAAACTGTTGAGAAATGAGAAAAAAAGAAAAATGTTCTTGATAAAACTAGTAAGAACTATCACAATGTACAAGTTAATGCAAACGCATCATATTAGTACGCAGCTAAACTCTGAATTAGCAAAATGTGCAAAGGTGGCATCGTTATTGCACTACTTCGAATAAGTAACTCTTCACCAAAGGAGAAGACACTGTTGTTACTTATTCTCAGCGGATACCACCACCCAGACGGCACCGTTTCAGGGCTATTTGGCCGTTCTTCGGTGGGTGGGTAGGTAGGTACCCTAGTGATGCAATGATGACAAAACAGTTATGAAGTATAACTCCACAATATGAGAGATGCCCGATGGTGTATAATATAAATTAAGACTGAAATACATTAAGGGCTTTAGCCTCAGGCTGTTTTGTCATCATTACATCACTTAAACTATGCCGCCTTTGCACATTTTTGCTAATTCAGAGTTTAGCTGCGTATTTTATGATGCGTTTGCACTAACTTGTACTTTGTCTAAATCTCTTGCAGCCTAGAATAAATATATCTCGACTGCATAAATTTTCTCTTTCGTTAAGACACAGTAATCCTACAAGTTTGGTTACGGAACAGTTTATAAAATTTAAATGTTCTTCCTAGTTCATTTGCTGCTAATTGTTACAATTTGGTACTGAAATCACCAAATGATTTAAGCTTGGATCTAAAAGACTGTAGAGGCCAAGGGATATGGTGGATTAGATATAATGTCAAGTTTTTAAGCTCTAAAATTAATGATTTTAGAGATTTTGTCGAAGACAGTTTATCTTTAAAATCGAGTGAAATTCCCTTTTTAATAAAGAAAGCCAGAAATATCTTTGAAACATTGTGATTAGCAGTGCTGAAGCTGACCGAGCTTTCAGCATAGTGAATAATATCGTGCGAATGAATAATGTCGACAATTAAACATGTTGCAGATTATGAAGACCATATGCCTAAATGGAAAACCATTGCTTCAATTTGATCCAGATCGTTATGTCAAATTAGCATTAGTAGAGGCATATGATACAAGAAAGCAAGCTTATACAGCATCAGCCAAAACCCTCCCCCCCCTTGGCATTTCAGCCATCCGATCACTAAAAATGTTTGTCTAGTTCTGCCTTAAATTTATTTAGGCTATCAACTTCCACAACAAAGGATGGAAGTCTGTTCCACCAACTAACTACCCGCTGGCTAAAGGCAAACTTCCACACAACTATCCTACATCCGTCTTTCCTCAATTTGAATCTATGCCCTCACAGGTGATTATTCTGAGCAAGAGGAAGAATCCCATCAGCATTGAGCATGTTCAAACCATTCCAGGCTTTATACACCTCAGTCAGATCACCTTGCAGGTGCCTAGTCTCCAGACACTGTAATTTGCAAAACTTAAGCCTTTCTTCGTAAGAGCAACCCTTTGTTCCATTCACTAATCTAGTTGCCCTTCTCTGTACTCATTCCAACAGCTCTACATCCTTATTAAAATGAGGCCTCCAGACCTGCATACAGTATTCAAGGTATGCCCTGACCATTGCCTTATACAAGGGGATAATCACCTCCTAATCCCTGCTAGCAAAATTCCTGTATATCATTGACAAGACACCATGAGCTACTCTTGCAGACTGTCTGTGCTGCTCAGAAAACTTCATATCCACCTGCACAATTACCCCCAGTTCCTTTTCATTCTCTACCACTGTCAGTGTAGTACCACAGAATTGATGCATTACTCTGGGGTTGCTGCTTCCCATATGTAGTACTTTCCATTTGTCAATGTTAAACTTCATTTGCTACCTCTCAGCCCATCTGCTCAAATTTTCTAGATCCTGTTGCAGCAGCATACTGTCATTAATGTCATTAACAACCCTGCCAACCTTTATATCATCTGCAAACTTGGACATTAAGCTTGATATACTGTCATCAATATCATTTATAAATACAGAAAACAACAATGGACCCAACACTCAACCCCCAAGGGACTCCACTAGTAACATTAGTCCACAATGTCCATTGATTATCACTCTGTCTTCTCCCAGTCAACCATCCCTTTATCCATAGCAGCAATTTGCCTCCAATGCCACACTGCTCCAATTTGTTCAGCAGTCTTCCATGTGCAACAGTATCAAAAGCCTTTCTAAGATCCAAATATATGATATCAAAGTTATTCCCTGCATCCAGTTCCTTTGTGACCACATCATAGTATCCAATCAAATTGGTCAGGCAAGACTTTCCCTTAACAAAAATATGCTGTGTTCGAGCTATAACTGAAGTCTTGTCTAGATGATGATCCTGCAGTGCTTCTTTAACCAGTGCCTCCATTAATTTTCCTGGAACAGAAGTTAAACTAACAGGTCTATAATTACTTGTGTCACCCTTTGATCCTCCTTTATAAATTGGGGTCACATTTGCACATCTCCAGTCTGTGGGTACCTCCTCTGAATCCAAGGAAGCTCTTATAATTATGGCTAAGGGTTTGCTTACTTCCTTTGCTGCCTCCTTTAATATAACTGGATAGATCCCATCCACCCCGGGTGCCTTTTTTTATGTTTATCTGCAACAATTTCTCCTCCACTTTCCTCTCAGTTATTACAAAATCATCTAGTGCACTGCCAGAGTTTAATTCACCCCTGGCATTCCCCTCCCTGAATAACTCATGTATGAATGTAGATGCAAAATACTCATTTAGTTTGTTAGCCACCTGAGCAGGATCATCAACAGTTGAACCATCAATATCCAGTTGACCAATCTGATTCATCCCTTTCATTCTAGAGTTTACATAGGTAAAGAACTCTTTACCATGGATTTCTCATAATCTGCCTTTGCCTACCTAATCTCCTTTGTGACTTGGTTACAGACCAGCTTATATCTATCATAGGCTTCCATGTCACCCATTAATTTATATCTATCCCATGCATTTTTCTTCTCTGCCACATGTCTCCTAAGTTCATCTGACATCCATTTAGGCCTAAACCTTGAACAATATTTCTTAGTTGGTATGTAAAGCCTAGTAGCTTCCAAGATAAATTCTTTGAATGCCTCCCATTTTGAATTGCTGTTGGTAACATCATCAGTTGGTCCCGCCGTATAGAATTTAAATAGTCTCAGACCACCATAATCGCCTTTACAAAAGCAAATACCCTTCCCTTTACCCCTAATGGTAGCTACCTCTTTGAGTAAATCCCACTTCAGCACACTGATCACTGCCACCTAGTGGTTCCTTTATCTGCATATTCTTAATGCATGATGAATCACTACTGATAATCAGATCAAGAGTATTACTCCCTCTAGTTGCCTCCCGAACATGTTGATGTAGAAAACAATCATCCAATAAATCCACAAAAGCCTTGCTAGTGTGTGAGTGACCAACCCACAAATTCCAGTCAATATCTGGGAAATTAAAATCCCCCATTATAAGACTGTCTGATTTATTGGCCCACTCTATTTCCCTATACAGTTTCTTATTATACTCATCAGACCTATAACACACTCCTACTCTCAATTTTGATCTCCCAATTCCTATGTCACACCAAACTGACTCGACACAGCACTGTCCAACAATGTCGACTGGCTTCACTTCCTTGGATTTTGTGTTTCTTAACTAATAGCATAACCCCTCCTCCATATTTCCTGTACACATTGTACTCCCCAAATTCTGCATTCCTTATATCTGTGTGACATCACGTTTGTGATATCCCAAAAAATCATTCCTCCGTATAATAGCTCAGCTATTGAGCAAAGAAGATTGAAAACAAATATTAATAAAGAAGTCAATTACATATGGCGATTTTTAGAATAAAATTTTCTTGAATATTTGTGCAATAATTTTTTTCGTGTAATCTGTGATTTTTGTGTACCTTTTTTAGATATTTGTTTTTATATTCTAGAATGTTTTGTGATAATTCGTTATTTGTAATATGGGAAATATATTTATGTTATTTTTTATTTGCAATATTAAAATTTTATCATGAAAAAAATATATATCCATTATATTTCTTTATTTGTAAAAAAAAAAAAGTTGCACGATAGATGGTTTTATGTGAAACATCCTTCATGTTTCTTTTACACATTTTGATTTGTATATTGATTACGAAATAAAAGAGCTTTTGTATTGTAAATATTTTATTGATCATTCACAAATTTCCAAAATTTCTGGAAGACAATATACAAAATGGATTTATGATAACTAAAGAGACATACTTGCTACTGCAACATATCTAAATGTCTCTGCACCTAACAACATATCTAAATGTCGGGGCACCTAACAATGGGATGTTAGGTGCCCCGAACGGCTGTATATGTGAAACGAAATAAGAAACCATTGACAAATCTTTGTATTGTTGCAGTCATATGACAAATACTTGCAATCATACTTACTGCAGTAGTAACTGCAGGAAGTATGATTGTGATGTTATACTATTCAAAAATTCCAAAAAGTTAAAACTCGAGTTATCGTACTGGTCACGAAAAATGCGTCATGCACTCTAATCATACTACTGGTGGTCTGAGCATGGGAAGTGCCTCTGGCAGATTCCGTGGATGACGACACTTCCGTGACCAATCAGATTTACTCTGTAGGTACCCCCCCCCCCCACAAAGGATGTTTCACATCAAAAAGTCGGCAAAAGTGCGAGCCCATTGTTAAAATATTCACAGCTCACCACTCTTGACTCATAACTCTTGAGTTTCGGCAATTTAGAGTAAGAACAAACAATTTTATTGATGATAAACCTAAAGATAGTCAATAAGGGATCCTATTGAAAAATTTAAGACTGAACATGTAATGTCATTCTGGATACAGTAATACAAAATTTTACTGATAGATTTGAATGTTTCAGGTCACTGACAAGAATGTTTGAGATTTGATTTTATATCACAAATTTTTCTGCTGAAAGACATGTTTCAGATAATGAAATAAATTGTCTATTGGTGCTTACTGATTACATAATAAATACCAATGTTCTTGCTAAATTTAAATCTTAAATCATTTATTTTTGAACATTCTGAAATGGCAGAAATAAAATTAGAAAATATAATTGCATTTATGTTGGCAAATAATTTGGATGTAGTGTATAATAATTTATACAGTATGAACCAGGGCTGTAATGCTCAATAGTTTTGAGCATTACAGCATTTTCGATTTTTTTGTTTTAATTTCTGGAGAGTATCATACGGAAGTGTTCTACATACTATATTGAGCTAAACTCCTCTTATTATTTTACAAATTAAAAAAATAATAATAATAATTTATATAATAATTTTATGATATAAAATTTTTCTAACAATCAATTTTTCTAAAAGAAGTTTCAGATTGAAATTGATTAAAAATTATTTCAAAGCACAATGGGAGAAGAGCGAGGCCATCTTTCTTAGCTCTTTTAAGTATTAAGTGTGATTTATCATTAGAGTTAAATTACGTAAAAGATCTGGAAAAGTTCAAGTATGTAAAAAAAGCTTTAAAAATTTTAAAAATTTCTACCTTTTGTATATGTATTTTTTTTTTCTTGTAATATTTTATTTATCATTTTTTCGGTTTATTTTGTCTCACGTTTTTTTTTTTTTTTTCATAATTATATAGGTATTACACTTATATTTTATACACATGATATCCAGGGATGCCAGATTTCAAATTAGGTCTCACAGGACAAAAATGAAAAAAATTGCGGCAATTTTTTTCAAGAAAATTTTTTTACAATTAATAATTTTGACATATCAATTTTTAATTTCTATACTTCATTTTGGCCATTTAAAAATGTATCTGATAAAAAAACAACAAAAATAATTGAGTTAAATTTTTATTTATACTATAATCCTAAAAATTATTCAATATTTATCACTTGATTTCACTTCATTAAGAATGACTAAAAATTGGAATTCCGAACAATTCATTCCGAAATCCTGTTTTATCATCAACTTGGCCTCCAAATTTTTTAGAATCAACCTATTTCTATCTTTATGCCAAGCACTCATCATTAGACTAAATATCCTTTCAGATGTTGCATTTGTGCAGAATAGAAAAAATGTATTCGATAATTTTTAAAAATTGTGGAGAAAAATTTAAAAAAAAAAAAAAAAACCCATCTTCGATCACACGGTAATTGCCTTTCAATATCCATTATATTTGCCATAAATCTTTTTAAGAAGATATATTCTTCAAACAGCAAATCTTGATCTACTTCTATTTTAAATGTGTTAGTGATTTCTACGATTTCATGAAATGCTGGTATGCTATGCAAAGATAAGTTAGAGAGAATTTTATATTTGTGGTCATTGAAATTAAACCATTTCTCTATACAGGGTGTTTCAGTTAAACGTTTCAGAACTTCTAAGAGGGGTAGGGTACATCCTGATAACTCGAAATCATATAGCAATGTGGGGTCGGAAATGCTTTCCTGAAGCGGTGTTGTACACAGAAGCACCATAAAAAGAAAAGAGACCGTAAGTGAGAAATCGTTTTAATAATACATGAAAAAGAAGCAAAAGGTACATGGATTAAAGTAAGTGTTCGAAGTTTCTTCCAATGCATGGACATCCGAACATTCTGGAATACTCCAGGCGAATTTCGAATTTCTTCGGCAGCTACTGCGATTCTTGCAACCAGCTCCTCAGCATTGTCAACAGGGGTGTCATAAACTAGCGATTTCATATGACCCCAGAAATAAAAATCAAGACAAGATAGGTCGGGTGACCGAGCAGGCCAACGCACGGGATCACCACGTCCGATCCACTGTTGACCAAATGTGACATTCAGGTAGTTACGAACATCTCCACTATAATGGGCAGGGGCTCCATCGTGTTGGAACCACATAGTCTGTTGCGTCGATGCAGAAATCTGTTCATCTCTCAAAAGTTGTGGCAATACTTGCTGCAGAAAGATCAAGTAGATAGGTCCGGTTAGACGACACGGTAGCAGGTAAGGTCCGATGAGGTGATCTCCCATAATAACGGCCCATACATTGACCGAAAATCGAATCTGTGCTGCACGACGTCGTATTGCATGCGGGTTCTCCACCACCCAGATATGGTCGTTATGCGTGTTGAAAATTCCTTCCCTTGTGAAGGATGCCTCATCGGAAAACAACACTTCAGCAGGAAAAAGGGGATTTGTAGCACATTTTTCAAGGTACCACTGTGCGAAAGCAATATGAGGTGCATAATCCTCCGGTTGCTGTGTCTGGACACGCTGCCTGGAGTATTCCAGAATGTTCGGATGTTCATGCGTTGGAGATGTGAGGTGTGCATTGTAGCCCGTGGAAGAAACTTCGAACACTTACTTTAATCCATGTACCTTTTGCTTCTTTTCATGTATTATTAAAACGATTTCTCACTTACGGTCTCTTTTCTTTATGGTGCTTCTGTGTACAACACCGCTTCAGGAAAGCATTTCCGACCCCACATTGCTATATGATTTCGAGTTGTCAGGATGTACCCTACCCCTCTTAGAAGTTCTGAAACGTTTAACTGAAACACCCTGTATATTTTATAGCCATATCAAATAAATTATTTGCTTCCATTTTAAACCGTTTTGAAGTAGGTTATCATAATTTTGGATAATTTCGTGAACATTTGCTCCATAATAACATTCATTCTTATGCTCAATCAAGAACTGCCTTACATATAAAAAAAAACAGCGAAATGCTTAAAGTGCAGTACTCACCTTGAATATAATCTGCAGTAGTTTTATGAAAAGACTGATGGCTAAATATAAGGTGGAATGGTTAAGTTAATGCATTAAGGTGGGATGAGATTTAATTTAACGGAATTTTAAAATAAGCGCAAGGAAACAGAAGTGCACTACTCCGTCCCTGGTTGTCATAAAGTAGAAAATAGTTAATCTGGAACATAAAAGAATTGATATTGCCAATAGTTGTGATGACAGACTTTCGTTAAGTTATAACCTCTTCAATTGGCGGTGTTAAATGAGAAGTAACGTGCTGTATTTTAAGGAATTTTCTATACTCTCATGATGCTCTTTGGGACATGTGGGAATCTCAGATGTCAGAGATTCCAAGCCGGGGAAAGGTGAAAAGGAAGTTTTGCGTTTAGGATGTTGAGATTAGTATTGTGTCGAAACTATTCGATAATGAGGGCTTCATATTGAAGAATTTTGTGGCTGGTTTTAAGTCTTATAATGGTGATAGCGGAGTCAATTAACAGAGTGTGATTGTGGGTTTGGGCATGAATTGTGAGTTCTGTACTAGCTTGTCCCGATCTAAGACTATTATAGTGGTAGTACGCACGAGTGTTGGAGGTTTTGGTAGAACCAAACTTGGTAATAGTACTACCAATATAACAGACATCACAGTTTGGTTGACATTTAATCAAGTAAATTATATTGTTCAAATCGTTGGTTGGGTATTTGTGTGTATCTTTGTAAGTGTTGAATAAGGATCCAAGTTAGTTTATTATAAGCTGAAAAAATAAGGGCGATATCAGTACCTGTAAACACACGGCGGAATTGTCCGGCAAGTTCATTATGGTATGGGAGGATGATGCGTATATTTGTGTTGGTGGTGGGTTTTGGTGGATTGTTAATTTTACTTTTGGCGGTGGAAATAGTGTGTATAATGGTGATAGCAGAGTCAATTAACGGAGTGTGATTGTGGGTTTGGGCATGAATTGTGAGTTCTGTACTAGCTTGTCCCGATCTAAGTAGACTGGTCTATTATAGTGGTAGACTTAAAACCAGCCACAAAATTCTTCAATATGAAACCCTCATTATCGAATGGTAACGCAAAACTTCCCTTTCACCTTTCCTCGGCTTGCAATCTCTCACATCTGCGATTCCCACGTGTCCCAAAGAGCATCATGAGAGTATAGAAAATTCCTTAAAATACAGCACGCGTTACTTCTCATTTAACACCACCAACTGAAGACGTTATAACTTAACGAAAGTCTGTCATAACGACTATTAGCAATATCAATTCTTTTATGTTCCAGATTAACTATTTTATACATTATGACAACCAGGGATGGAGTAGTGCACTTCTGCTTCCTTGCGCTTATTTTAAAATTCCATTAAATTAAATCTCATCCCACCTTAATGCATTAACTTAACCATTCCACCTTATATTTAGCCATCAGTCTTTTCATAAAACTATTGCAGATTATATTCAAGGTGAGTACCGCACTTTAAGCATTTCGCTATTTTTTTTTTTTTTTATATATATATATATATATTTAGTCTATTATCACGGTACTATAAGAATTCTATAATTTTATACTTGGACTGCTTTACATTATTCATAATTGAATATACTTCAACTATCGTAACATTACTACCTTGGAGTTTTTTTAGCGCTGGTTGAAATACTGAACATACATTCTTTACAAATTTTACATACGCCTCATGAAGCTCATGTTCAAAAAAATGTCTCGATATAGGTGCTATGTTATTCTTGCTCATAAAATACGATTTAATAGGTGCAAAATTGGTCAATAGTCACTCAATAGTGGGTAAAAGAGTCAGTCACCTTGTTGGTATATGCCGTAACATTTCATTCCATTCTGTTTCTGTCCATTCGAAAAAGTCTTTTAGTTCAGTCATATTTTTTATTGAAGAGCTAAATTCATTAAATATTTTAATAACAACAGATTCTATATCAATACTCTCAAAATAATTTTTATTCTTTTTATAATGAA
This sequence comes from Mastigoproctus giganteus, assembly GCF_048544385.1. Taxonomy (NCBI): domain Eukaryota; kingdom Metazoa; phylum Arthropoda; class Arachnida; order Uropygi; family Thelyphonidae; genus Mastigoproctus; species Mastigoproctus giganteus. The sequence goes on along the minus strand of NC_143578.1, from coordinate 3,226,973 downwards.
AGATAAACATACACTCGAGATACACCTAACTTAGACCACCAGACAGCACTGACATCGTTGATCGCACTATTTACGCAGACGCTTACATCTAAAAATCCCCGAGCAGCTCGAGGAGATTCCCGGACATCTAACACATCCCGGACATCTAACACATCCCGTGAGCATTAGCGTGCAACTCACTCGCCAATGTCCGAAATTCATACATATTAGGAAAGAAATACATTTCTTTCCTAATATGTATGAATCTGTCAAAATCTGTTAATTTTTTACATGCGGGACGTTTAAATGTTTATGCGGGGCACGGGTTTGTTGTTGTTGTTGTTATTTGGTTTTTAGGAGCATTAGCAACTAAGGCCATGTTGCTCCGGGGATATGCGGCGGTCATTCCGTGACCTTTCCGCATCCTCCGTATTTGGTGGGCATGGGCTCGAACCCCGGTCTAATCAAGAAGCGTGTACTACGCACTGCTGCTCCTGCCCATCTGGCTACGGAGGCACCAACACAGGGCAGATCACTTTTGTAGGGGACTGTCCCGCTCATTGCGGGACGTCTGGGATCCCTGATGATATCATATGTATGTAATGATTAAAAAACTTATACTTACTAAATATATTAATAAAATAATAATTTATAAAATAGTTTGTTGTTATTATTTAATGTTTAATATAATGCAATATAACTCTTGAGTTTTTGTAATACAGGCATATACAAATATTCAGGCACTTCTTATTTAAAAACAAAAATAACAGGTAGATTAGCATTAGGCAATTGGTGCCTTTTTTGTGAATGTACTTGCTGTCAAAAAATCCTGGTTGTGCCACTAGATAGGCTGTTAGCAATTGCATGAATGGACAAGCCAGCAATGTGATATCTGACAATAACACCCCTCTTGAACTCAGTCAACTCAGCTCTGTGTGCCATGATGAGAAAAACTAACTTGTGTGTCTTCCTTACATACAACTGTGAGTTGCTTGTTTATCCAGATATTTTTTGGACAATGGTGTCAAATGTAACTTTGATCGTGAGAACTTTCCCAGCAGTCAAATCAATGCCATGTACAATTCTGTCTTGCATAAAATGTTACATTCTCTGGTTATCTCCTCTTCACCTTATATTTTACTAACTTGTGCTAATCACTATTCAAGATTGCTGCTTGTACAATAGTAGCATACATTACAACTCTGTTAGAATCAATACACTTATTAAGCTTTTTCATTTTTTGAAATGAGCCTTTGTTAATGTCAAATCAAAGTAATCAATTTTGATACTGGGTTTTTCAAATTTATAATCTTATCTGAAACTGCTAGTGTTAATATTCATATACTAATTGTGACGTTAAAACTGTTAAATTCTAAAAGCCGTTATATAAAATTAAACTTTTAATACATCTGTAATTAGATAACAATCATCAATTTTGTCATTAAAAATATGGTTACAATTTCAACACTTCACCAAACTTTCACTTGTTGCTATCTTTATTACTGAAATAAAAAAAAGGGGTAAGAAATTAATTTTATTAATAAAAACATTTAAATATGTACACTACTGAGATAAACCAAATATAAGACTATTTACGATTATTATTATTATTATTAAGGTTTGCAATATCTATTTACAAAATACTATTTTTTTTTAAATTTATTACTTTTAATGAGTACAGAGATGACTGATAAAACTGGTTAAGGATATACAGATATTCTTATAAAGACAGTTTTAAAGTTAGTGTTTTGAAATTACACATTTGCAGGGGGATGTGTTCAAGGGGTTTAAAGTAAAAGAGTTGGGTAAACTAAGACTGAGGGGCATCTTTACATACTTAAAATTGAGAAAGGATAACTGTACAATAGATGTCCAGAGAATTTCCCGGAATGAGTGAATGTTGGAATAAACTTCTACCTACTCTTGTGGAGGTTGAAATTTATCTACATTTAAGGAGGGTTCGGACAAATACTTGAATGAAATAGGTAAATAAAGTGAGGAAAAGAGACGATGATATATATATATATATATATATATATTTTTTTTTTTTTTTTCACTGATGCTACATAAGCTTGTTTCATTGCATCATTTTGCCAATACTGTACTAATACTATCCACAAGCTGTTTGTGGTCTAACAATCATATCCAACAACCAAGGCTGTTTTCGGCAAAATTAGTTCCAAAAAGACCAGACATATTTTTCAGTTCATTGCAGTGTTAACAAGAACATCACTGAGAAAGAAAGATTCAAACACCACTTGCAAACAGTATTGCAAAACCATACACAAATTACTGATGGCTGCTTGCAAAAGGTGCCAAGGACTTCTTCCATTCACCATATCATCCTGACTTTCCATTTTCTGCCTTTCATCTATTCAGGCCTTTGAAAAAACATCTGGTAGCAGGGAGTGTCCTAGGATTTTCTAGGATGGAGCTAAAGCAGCATTTCCAGGGAACTGTTGAGTTTTAATCATTATGTAGCGGTAGATAAAATCTACATTATTTTGATTGACAAAACTGGGACAGAAGCTATAGCACCCATTTGGGATGGCAAATGTCTGGGAGCTGATTTGATGATGACAAAGTTAAAAACTGTGCACTGAAACTACTGATGTTTCTATGCACAATTTAGGAATAGGAATAGTTGAATAGAAATAGCTCTGATATTTTACAATAGAAGTGTGACTGCAGTTGTGACAGAAGAGATAACTGCCTGAATGTGATGGGTAACAGGTTGAAAAGTAATGCACTACTTTCATATACATTTTGTTGCATTGCAATTAAATGTCTTTTTCCAAAAAAAGATCTATTACTATTCTCTTCAAACAACCCTCATATACATTCTAAAACTATTATTTTATTAATGATTATTAATAAAAAAAAACATACTTTAGTATCCAAACGTGTCAACTGGTATTATATACAGCAATAGCCATCAACTATATTTCATCAGGACAATTAGCTCTCAAGTATTCCCTTGATTTGATATCAGCCTACAAGAATAATTACATAATCTAAAATTAAGATAGTGTAACTGAGACGACTAGTAAAATTTTTCTCTTCTATAAATTTCAATATTTCATAAATTGTTGTAATCGGAAAGAAAATATGAGTGGCCAAAAGAAAGTTAATTCCTGTTTTTTTTTCTAACTGGGAGGTGGATACATGTTAAAATCATTATTACAGAACTTTAAAAGGGCTACCATATGGAAAAATTAAAAATACATGAATTAATAATGAATAATGCAATAAATTATTCTGGTTATTAAATTTTTTTTAATTGGAAATGGCACTTTTAAGAGCTCTCAAATCAATTATTTTCAATGTAAAAGCAAACATTTAAACAAGCAATACACAGAATAAAAGATTACAGTACTTATTAATGCATTTTGACACAATCATTAGGCTTGTTTTGCAAAAGACAATGTTTCAACTTTGCTCTAATGTCAGTATTATTTTCATCCATAAGATTGTCCATATGAGTATATCAACATACCAGAACTATCACTAATGTTTAAACACATGGTTCCAATCAGCACAACATTTTATCTCTGATGGCTGCTCTGATTCAAAGACCAAAAAATATCTTTTTTAAATGACTTCTGTAACTGCTTGATATTGTTAACATACTGTCAACTTGTTGGCATGGAAGGGGGGAGCACCTCTATCTAAGTGGTTCAAGGCCAGAGTATCTGGGAAAGAACGTTTAGCGATACCTTGTCCTTGTGTAAAGCTAGTTAAATATATACAAAGATTATGTTTTGGGGAACTACCTCCATTTCTTGCAATTCTATGTTATATTCAGGAACCTAACTACCCTTTTGTTTTCAGTTTAATATAAAAACTCAAATTTCTTGAGTGACCAAGTCCATAATCAGTAAATTCATATATTAAAAATTAAAAGTCAACTCTATTTAGTAAATGAATTATAAATCAACAGGGATTACCTTTATTTTAGATATAGGAAGCTTCTTTTCCAACTCTCCTAGTCCAACTCGCTAATAATTCTTGAGGATGGCGATATCTATTTTGTAAACCAGGTGGGGCATCTTATTTTTTTTGGTCCTATAGCTGGACTTTAGAGTTAAATTTAGGGGTCTTATAAAATTGGATATGGGGGGGAGGGATTATTCTCTACATTCCTTAAGTCGGACTAGAACTTTTCAGGCATCATGTTCACAGGAATAGAGCAACTCACAATTAATCCAAAACTTTTGTCTTATGTTGTAGTGTTTGTTCTTCACGCATGCGTATAAGTGACCAATCGTCGGACAATAGGAATGGCCTACGGACATTGATTGAAGTTTCAAGTAGTTTCATCTCTAAGGTTTCTGCAATAAGTAGTCTGTGATAGTTGTGTTGAATATTTATAATTTTTGTTTCATTAAAGCTGAATGAATGTCGTTCATTTATTGCGTGGAACGAAAGTTCCAATGCATTTGAACAACCCACCCGCACAGAAGCTTCGTGTTGTTTTGCTCGAAGCTGTGCCACTCCCATGGTAGATCCTACATAAACAGCGTCGCAATTTTTGCATGGGATGCTGTATACGAGGTCATGCTGTGATTGGAATGTGGTGTTTGAAGGTCGATTTCTGAAGAATGTGTATAATTTGTTCATGTGTTTTGCTATGATTTTCATGTCGGTTCCCTTGCATATTTGATTAAGTTTATTGTACCAGTACTCGACATATGGAATGGTGATAAAATGTATTTTGGTCTTGTCAGATTTTTGTGCAATGTTTGTTGTTATTTATTTTATCACGGGCTATTGTTTGACTTTGTTTATATAGGTTAGCGGATAACCCCTATTTGAGAATCTTATAGTTAATTCATTTATTTCAGTGGTTAGAGAAATTTGGGTAGAAGAATATTTAAAGGCATTAAGAAATTGGTTTAGCATGACCGATTTTTTTTAGAAAAAACTTAATTTCACCATATATAGAAAACCCACTAATAAGGGGATGCTTTTGCATTTCCACAGTTATCATCCCCAACCATACAAAAAATCGGTCATGCTGAACCAATTTCTTGACACCTTTAATATTCTTCCACCCAAATTTCTCTAACCACTGAAATAAATGAATTAACTATAAGATTCTCAAATAGGGGTTACCCGCTAACCTATATAAACAAAGTCAAACAATAGCCCGTGATAAAATAAATAACAACAACCTCGCAACAAACATTGCACAAAAATCTGACAAGACCAAAATACATTTTATCACCATTCCATATGTCGAGTACTGGTACAATAAACTTAATCAAATATGCAAGGGAACCGACATGAAAATCATAGCAAAACACATGAACAAATTATACACATTCTTCAGAAATCGACCTTCAAACACCACATTCCAATCACAGCATGACCTCGTATACAGCATTCCATGCAAAAATTGCGACGCTGTTTATGTAGGATCTACCATGGGAGCGGCACAGCTTCGAGCAAAACAACACGAAGCTTCTGTGCGGGTGGATCATTCAAATGCATCGGGACTTTCGTTCCATGCAATAAATGACTGACATTCATTCAGCTTTAATGAAACAAAAATTATAAATATTCAACACAACTATCACAAACTATTTATTGCAGAAACCTTAGAGATGAAACTACATGAAACTTCAATCAATATCCGTAGGCCATTCCTATTGTCCGACGATTGGTCACTTATACGCATGCGTGAAGAACAAACACTAAACATAAGATAAAAGTTTCGGATTAATTGTGAGTTGCTCTATTCCTGTGAACATGACGCCCGAAAAGTTCTAGTCCAACTTAAGGAATGTAGAGAATAATCCCTCCCCCCATATCCAATTTTATTAGACCCCTAAATTTAACTCTAAAGTCCAGCTATAGGACCAAAAGAAATAAGATGTCCCACCTGGTTTACAAAATAGATATCGCCATCCTCAAGAATTATTAGCGAGTTGGACTCGGAGAGTTGGAAAAGAAGCTTCCTAAATCTAAAATAAAGGTAATCCCTGTTGATTTATAATATAATAGAATATAGGAATTATCGAGCACATAATAGCTCTCAATTATCAAATTTAGTAAATGAATATATTTTCTTCAAACAAAGGCATAAAAGTTGGGCATACTGACAGCAAGATAAATACATAAAAGATGGTAACACTTAAATGTGTCACACGAAAAACCAACAGGGGGGAGTGTCTCCTTGCTAAAATTAACAGCATTAAATTGTTAAAACATCCCATTAGTTTTGATAATTTAAGTATGAAGCAAAAATAATTCTGATATTATATACTTGGATTTCAGGAAAGCTTCTGATACTGTCGCACATGGAAGACTACTATAGAAATTGGAGCAGTATGGCATTAAGGGCAAGTTGTTACAATGGATGAAAGGGTGGTTGAGTGGGAGAAGACAGAGTGGTAATCAATGGACACTGCTCTTCTTGGACTAATGTTATTAGTGGAGACCCCCGGGTTCGGTGTTGGGCCCACTGTTGTTTTGTATATTTATCAATGATATTGATGAAGGTATATCAAGCTTAGTGTCAAAGATTGCAGATGGTACAAAGATTGGCAGGGTTGTTAATGACAGTAATGGCAGTGTGCTGCAACAGGATCTAGAACATTTGGGCAGATGGGCTGAGAAAAGGCAACTGAAGTTTAACATTAACAAATGCAAAGTACTGCATATGGGTAGAAGTAACTGCAGAGGAACGTACAAACTACGTGGTACTACACTTAGGGTGGTTGAAAATGAAAAAAAACCCTGGGAGTGATCGTGCAGTCAGATATGAAGTTTTCTGAGCAATGTAGACAGGCGACCAGAGAAGGTCATGGGGTCAGGCCATGCTTTGAGTACAGCATACACGTCTGGAGGCCTTATTTTAGAAACGATATAGAGTTGCATTGATCTTACAATGATCTCATATTGTGCTTGAGCATGTATAGAGAAGAGCAACAAGATTGGTGAGGGGAACAAAGGGGTCTTCTTACGAAGAAAGGCTTAAGTTCTGCAAATTGCAGTGGTTGGAGACTAGGCACCTTGCAAGGTGATCTGATTGAGTTGTATTAATCCTTGAATGGGTTGAGCACTCTGAATTCTGATGGGATTCTTCCGCTTACTCAGATTACGAACCTAAGGGGGTATAAATTCAAATTGAGAAAAGACAGTTGGAGAATAGATGTGCAGAAATTTGCCTTTAGCCAGTGGGTGGTTAATTGCTGAAACAAACTTCCATCTGTTGTTGCAGAAGCTGATAGCTTAAATAAAATTAAGGAGGAACTGGACTTTTAGAGGGAATGGTTGTGTGAAATTGGGGTTTTTTTTTTTTTTTTGGCGATGCCACATAAGCTCATACGCACTTGCCTCTTTCTATCTTTCATTGATCTCACATTGTGAAGACACTTCACCGTGCATCGCCTTGGTATTGCACTGTCTTGTCACTGTGTTGTTGAGGTGTTCACAGTGCCAAACTACCCACCGAGACCTTGATCAAGATCAAATCATGGTCTAAGTAGTGGCATACACTTTAAATAAATAATAGTATATGTCTCCAATTGGACAAGCATTTTTTATAGTGAAACAATACCATGCAACTAATAATGAAGTACCTCCACAATATGAGCTCAATTCACTTTGCTCAAAGCTATGTACAGAAACTATGCCTGGCATATATAATACTGTAGTATTTAAAAGATTAAGGGATTAAATAAAAGAGCTTTGATCCTTAATCCTTTCAGTAGTGTCAGTAGTAGCAGCCTCGGGCAAAAAGTGTGTGTGTGTGTGTGTGGTCTTAGGCAATGAGTTTTCTACTAGCAGAAAGCTCTAATAGTTTTTTTATGAAATTTTTGTTTTGTAAAAATTAAAACTTTATACTTAAATCCTTTTTAATATTAATTTTTGCCTATTCTGACTCCACTGCCCAACATTACAGTGAAATTGTTGTTAAAAATCAAATCAGAATCTTTTGATACTGAAAAATCTGCAAAAAATTTATAAAACAAATTATAAAAAATAAAATAGATAACTTCTTTTGATGCAATAATATCTTCTACACCAATTTATTTAACTTTTTTCATTTTCATCAACTTCTGGATATCAATTCTAGAAAATTCCTTCAATTTCACACCAAAACTGGAAAACCACAGTTAGTGCTCCTCTGAATTTGTGATTTCCTCTTCTTTCAAAGTTATTTTTGTGCATGGTGGCACCATCTATTACAAACTGTCTATTATTAGCCATAAACATAGATAAGTGATAATAATTCATAAATGGGCTCATTATTTGAAATGAACTTGAAAAAAATGTATAATACAAGGTGCCCATACATAAAAAAAAAAAAAAACACGTAAATAAACATACATACTCCTCATTTGAAGAGCATAATTACTAGGGTGACCAGATGTACATTTTTAATAGGATCATTCTACTATTGATCCTATAAAAAATGAACAGCACACTAAATAGTCTTGTTTTTTCAATGATGCCAAAGTCACATGAAAAGTTTATCTTGTGCATGCATTTTGTAAGTGGTGCTTTTTTTCCCTTCAATTTTATCAGATGTTGAAAAAGTTGCCTGCACAACAGGAAATAATCATTTGACACTATCAGACAATTACTTATTCTTTTATATCTATAGCATTGAGTTTTATATATAAAACTTATTACGAGGGGTGCTCATTTAATTCGTGGACTGGTGCAAGATTTTGTGTTTACCGTGCAAACTTCCCATAACTGCCTGCTAGAGGTGCTCTCGCTACTGAGCAAACTGTGTATGCATGCTAGTACTTTAGAGAGAGAAAATCTTTATTGCAACTAGATGAATACAATATAGATAAATAAGTAAAGTTGCAACTGTCCTGTCACAGCCAAAGGCTGTGTAGAGAGTTTTTTAGCTGCTTGTCACTGGCGATCTTTTTGAAGCATACAGACTGAACCTGAACAGCGATATATGTTTTGTTATTGTGTCAGACAGGGCTGAAATTCATCGGAAACAGTTAAAGAGATGAATGAAGTGTATGGTAATGAATGTCTTGGTAGGACAGCCATATTTAAATAGCACAAGTGATGCAGTGAAGGCCATGAGTCTGTTGTAGATGCCCCAAGACCTAGTCAGCCTTCCTCCTCAACAACTCCTGAGCAAATCGCAAAAGGCCAGGAAATCTTGGATGAAGACAGACGAATAATTACACTTCATGAATTAGCTGTTAGAATGTCCAATTCATATGGTAGTTCTCACAATATTGTGAGCACTACCACACATCACTTGAAAATGTCACAAATCCGTACCCACTGAATTCCATACAATTTGACTCCAGAACAAAAACAGCAGAGCAGACTTGTGCAAAGAAATGATTGATCATTTTGAAACACAGGGTCAAAACTTCTTAAATGAAATAGTGACTTGTAATAAACTTGGATTTTTCACTATGATCCAGAGACAAAACAACCGTTAAAGTGAGTGGAAGCATTCTGATTTGCCAAGACCTAAGAAATTTCAAGCTTTGTTTGGCTGAAAAACAAATGGTTCTTGTGTTTTTTGACATAAAAGGCATTCTTGTTACACATTTGGTGCCTCATGGAACAACTATGAATAAGGAAGCATACTCTGAAGTTCTCAGAGTCAAACTTCCCTGTGCCACTCACGAGAAACATCAAGAACTTTCCAGTGTGAAGTGGTTTCTCCATTAAGACAATGCCAGGTCCCATACGGCTTATACCGTGCAGGATGTGATCACTGCCATAGGTGCCGAGGTTCTGCCACATCTCCCTTATTCACCTGACTTTGCCCCATGTGATTTCTTCATGTTTCCGCATCTGAAGCGAAAGTGCTTCAGCAGTAGAAACAGGAACCAGCGTTTCGCATCCGACAGTGATGCTCACAGAGCCATAACGGAAGAACTTTGCAGTATTTTGAAAAATGGCTTGCAAGAAGTATTTAATGCGTGGGTATGACAGCAGCAAAAGTGTTTAAAGTTCAAGGGAGAGTATTTTGAGGAGGAGAAATCAACAGAAGAGTCACATGATGACAATTAAGATAAGCTCTTGCACCAGTCTGCGAATTAAATGATTACCCCTCGCATATGGATAATACTTCAAATTAAATGTTTTTAAAGAAAGAAATCAAAATAAAATTATGGTTACTGATTCACCAATTGTTCCCAATAGAAACAAGTTTGTGAAAAACAACAGCAATGTAACTCAAAGCATAGAATCATCTCTGATAGACACTACATATTTCTAAAATATTTTAGTTGGTAGCCATGTGTTTGATTTGTATGCATTACATAGTCTTGTGTTTACATGATTTACTAGGGGTCCACTGTTTGTTTACCTTAAACTACATTTGAATTTTTTTTTTTAAATGTAATTCAATAGAATTGAGTTTCTTTTTATTTATTTTTTTTTGTTCTGTATTATTTTGTTTGTAAAAGTTTGAAATAAAATGTGGAAACTTTCATAGTTATCGTACACAGAAGATATTAAAAAAACTGAAATTTCTAGGTTTGAGATTATAAAACTGAATATTTTTAATACCTGTCTAATTGGTTCTGGCACACGATAAAGAGAACAAATTTTGACTAACCATGCAGCTGTTTCAACCGAGCATCGGTGACCAGGAGAAACAAAGACTGGTTTAGTAGCTTTCTCACAAGTTCGTAATGCCTGAATAAAAATTAGGATTCAAAAATCAGTGATGAAGCATTTATATATATGATATGTTAATTAAAATAATGCAATTAATGATAAGATTAGTGTTTCTCACCTTTTATAAGCCATGTATCCCCTTTAATAGCTCAAAGAACCAAAGAATACCGCAAAAGTAAAGGCAAATGAAATTAACAACTGCTCAGTATTGGGACATGACTGGATATTTTGCAGTAATGCTTGGGTTTGTATATATTAGCACACAGTTTTATTTGCTCATGTTGATGTTAGTTTTTGTACATCAATAAATTTTAAAGTTTGTTCTGATTTACAGCTCAGCAGAAGTAAGCTTTTGGCAATAAATTCCAAACTTTTAATTTTCAACCATTATGTAAAAATTTTTGAAATAATGGAGATGTTGGAATGCTGATTTTTTTTTTTCCAACACTCTGAAAATTACAGCATATTGAATGAGTTCATTCACATTTGGGTAACAGTTAACACGTTAAATACATCTCAGCAAAGTCCTGATATACCAACTAAGCCAATCGTAACTCTGCATTGGTGCAACTATTTACCAGGAGTGGCCCACTTAATTTGTGATGCGATCTACTTTTTTCCTTCAAAATGTGCCGCGATCTACCATCTCAAAAATTACATTGCACAAGGTGCACAAATCAAGGGATGACTGTATATTTAAAATTCGTCGTGATCGACCGAAATTAAATCCGCGATCGACTCGTTAGCTGCCCCTGCCAACTAGGAAAACATGAATATCTACTATTATTTCTATTGTGAAATTATTAAATATTATAATATAGATGGCAGCTTATTACTTTCATAAAATACCTTTCATCCCGACAATAGTAAAATTACATTTACTAAAAGACTTTTTATGGATATATCTGTTTTCTGTCATTTCAGAAGTTTTATTCTTACCTTTTTCAATATGTTTTGGGTGTCCCACTGTTCACATCTATGTATCTATAAAGCCTTCCCCCGATACACATTTTTTGATGTAAATTGGTGCATGAACGTGTATTTTTCTGTCAAAATAATTAATCTTTTCTTTGTAACAGTTTCCCCATCCTGTTCTTTGGTTTGAAATGCAATGTAACTTTTTCAATTCCAGCAATGCAATCAGTAGGAGCACCCTCTCTTCTTTTACTGATTATATTTCTGGAATTGAACAGTTATGGCATATACTGCAGTTGAAAATATAAAAATAGAAAATTAAAAATTTAAATAGAAAGGGTGCAAGAATGTTTGTTGATGCTATCGAGGCAGTGTTAGGTGGGTCAGAAAACTGCTAGATTGGGGGAGATACACGGACTAATAGATTAACAGTAGCCACTGGCAGAGATGAAAGTGATTCTTGCACTGCTTCTATTAGAATGAGCATCAGCTTGGAAAATAAGATGCAGGATATTTCAGAGACTGCTGGGAGTCATTGGGGTACAAGTAAACACATGGGTTGTGTTAGGGTAGCTAAGAAAAAGAACAAGTGTATGTATACTTGCGTGTACACAAATGCTAGGAGTTTGGTAAATAAATTTGATGAATTTGAGGTATTGCTCAAAGCATCAAAGGCGGATATTGTTGGGATATCAGAGACGTAGTGTCACACAGATATAAGTAATGCAGAACTGGAATTTGGGGAGTACAACGTCTACTGAAAGGATAGACAGGATAGGAAGGGAGGAGGGGTTATGCTATTAGTTAAGAAACACATAAAATTCAAGGAAGTGAAGCCAGTCGACATCGCTGGACAGTGCAGTGTTGAGTCAGTTTGGTGTGATATAAGCATTGGGAGATCAAAATTGAGAATAGGAGTGTGCTATAGGCCTAATGACTCTGATGAGTATAATAACAAACTGTACAGGGAAATAGAGTGGGCCAGTAAATCAGTGAGTCTTATAATGGGGATTTTAATTTCACAGATATTGACTGGAATTTGTGGGTTGGTCACTCACACACTAGCAAGGCTTTTGGGGATTTATTGGATGATTGTTTTCTAAATCAGCATGTTCGGGAGGCAACTAGAGGGAGCAATACTCTTGATTTGATTATCAGTAGTGATTCTTCATGCATTAAGAATCTGCAGATACAGGAACCACTAGGTGGCAGTGATCACAGTGTGCTGAAGTGGGATTTACTCAAGGAGGTAACTACCAATAGGCGTAAAGGGAAAGGTTATTGTTTCGTAAAGGCGACTACGATGGTCTGAAACAGTATTTAAATTCTATACAGTGGGACCAACTGATGATGTTACCAACAGCAAACTCAAAATGGGAAGCATTCAAAGAACTTATCTTGGAAGCTACTAGGCTTTACATACCAACTAAGAAATATTGTTCAAGGTTCAGGCCTAAATGGATGTCAGATGAACTAATGAGACATATGGCAGAGAAGAGAAATGCATGGGATACATGTAAATTAACATGTGACACAGAAGCCTATGATATATATAAGTTGATCTGTAACCAAGTTACAAAGGAGGTAAGGCAGGCGAAGGCAGATTACGAGAAATCTTTGGCAAGGGATGCAAAGAAAAACAGCAAAGAGTTCTTTTATTATGTAAACTCTAGAAGGAAGGGGGATGAATCAGATTGGTCCACTTGATATCGATGGTTCAACTGTTGATGATCCTGCTCAGGTAGATAACAAACTAAATGAATATTTTGCACCAACATTCACACATGAGGAGTTATTCAGCATGGGGAATGCCAGAGGTGTATTCAACTCTGACAGTAAGCTAGATAATCTTGTAATAATTGAGAGTAAAGTGGAGGAGAAATTGTTGAAGATAAATACAAGAAAGACACCTGGGGTGGATGGGATCTATCCAGTTATATTAAAGGAGGCAGCAAAGGAAGTAAGCAATCCATTAGACATAATTATGAGAGCTTCCTTTGACTCAGGGGAGGTACCCACAGACTGCAGATGTGCAAATGTGACCCCAATTCACAAAGGAGGATCAAAGGCTGACACAAGTAATACAGGCATACCTCGGTTAACGTTACCTCTGATAACGAAGCTTCGATATAACGAAGTCCGCAATTTCAAGCCCCATTTAACATTAAAAAAATATTCCAGTTTAATCACCCGAAATCTAAACAAACTGACGAAATTACGGAAACCTTTTGGGCTTCTCGTGGTTGGTTCGAGAAATTTAAAAAACGGGCCAGGGTTCATAGGGTAAAATTAACAGGAGAAGCCGCAAATAAGTTTTCAGAAAAACTAAAGGAAATAATTGAACGTGAAAATTATCCACCAAATTTGGTGTTCAGTGTTGACAAAAGCGGTTTGTTCTGGAAACGGCTACCAACAAAAAGTTTCATTTCTATTGAAGAAAAACCAGCTGCTGGGTTCAAAGCAGCCAAAGACCGTTTAACGTTACTCTTTGGATCAAATGCCTCTGGCGATTATAAATTAAAATTGTTATTAGTTTACCATTCAGAAAATCCGAGGGCATTAAAAGGTAACATAAAAATGAATTTACCTGTAATATGGAAAGCAAATAGAAAAGCGTGGGTTACCAAGGGGTTATTTACTGATTGGTTTGTTAACCACTTTTGTCCTGAAGTAAAACGGTATTGTCAAAAAAACAACTTTGAAGAAAAAGCTCTTTTGTTGTTAGACAATGCTCCGGGACATCCTACTGATCTTAACACGTTGGTCACATGCATTCCTGTCAAAGTTGTGTTTCTTCCAGCAAACACAACTTCCCTGATTCAACCATTGGATCAGGGAGTGATAGCACCATTTAAAGCTTATTATCTGCGTCGAACATTAAGCAATTTAACTGAACTAGAGGATAAAGAGGAAATGACAGTTAAAACTTTTTGGAAAAACTACATCATTAAAAAGGCAATTGAAAACATTGATAGTTCTTGGAAAGAAGTCACTAAGAAATGCTTAAATGGAGTTTGGCACAAAATATGGCCAGAAGTTGTACTAGAAGAAGAAAATAACATCCAAGAAATTAGAAATGAAGTTATCCAGATGGCTCAATCAATAGGTTTCGAAAATGTCGATGAAGAGGATGTTAGAAATTTATGATGGCGATGGTTTTTCAGTGGAAGATTTAGAAAACCTTGTTAGCAACGAAGACAAAGATGATGAAGTTAAAGAAGTTCCTGCTGAAAAAGTGTTAACAAACAAAGATTTAAAAAGGTGCTTAAATGACATTGAAAACGTTTTAAATTTTTTTAGTGAAAATGATCCTGATTTAGGAAGAAGTTTTATTGTTAAGCGATCAGTGTTAAATGCAATAACTCCATATAGGCAATTGTTAAATGAAAGAGAAAAAAAAGCATAAGCAATCAACTTTAGACTCATATTTTAAAATGTGATTTCACTTTGTATGTAAGTTGACTGTTTACTTAATAAAACTTTTCTTTGTTCGAAAAAAAAGCTTTTCATTTTCTTTACGTAGGAACGTATCCCTATTCTGGCCATAGTACTTTTACCTCTGAAAACGAAGTTTCGCTTAACGAAGTAATTTCGTGGAATGCATCCTATTCGTTATTCGAGGTATGCCTGTATAGACCTGTGAGTTCTGTTCCAGGAAAATTAATGGAAGCACTGGTTAATGAAGCACTGCAGGATCATCTTGACAAGAATTCAGTTATAGCTCAGACACAGCATGGTTTGTTAAGGGAAGGTCTTGCCTGACCAATTTGATTGGATGCTATGATGTAGTCACAAAAGAATTGGATGCAGGGAATAACTTTGATATTATATATTTGGATCTTAGAAAAGCTTTTGATACTGTTGCACACGGAAGACTGCTGCACAAATTGGAGCAGTGTGGCATTGGTGGCAAATTGTTGCTATGGATAAAGGGATGGTTGAGTGGCAGACAACAGAGAGTGATAATTAATGGACACTGATCATCATTGACTAATGTTATTAGTGGAGTCCCTCAAGGTTCAGCTTTGGGTCCATTGTTGTTTTCTGTATTTATAAATAATATTGATGATGGTATATCAAGCTTAATGTCCAAGTTTGCAGACGATACAAAGGTTGGCAGGGTTGTTAAGGATGCTACTGACGCTATGCTGCTGCAACAGGATCTGGAAAGGTTGAGCAGATGGGCTGAGAGGTGGCAAATGAAGTTTAACATTGACAAATGTAAAGTACTACATATGGGAAACAGCAACCCCTCTCTACCACTGTCTGTGGTGCTACACTGACAGTGGTAGAGAATGAAAAGGACCTGGGGGTAATTGTGCAGGCAGATATGAAGTTCTCTGAGCAGTGCAGATAGGCTGCAAGAGTATCTTATGGTGTCTTATCAATGATATACAGGAATTTTTCTAGCAGGCATAGGGAGGTGATTATTCCCTTGTATAAGGCAATGGTCAGGCTGCACCTTGAGTACTGTGTACAGGTCTGGAGGCCTCATTTCAAGAAGGATGTAGAGCTGCTGGAACGAGTACAGAGAAGGGCAACAAGGTTAGTTAACGGAACGAAGGGTTGCTCTTACAAAGAAAGGCTTAAGTTTTGCAAATTACAGTGTCTGGAGACTAGGCACCGGCGAGGTAATCTGATAGAGTTGTACAAAGCCTTGAATGGGTTGAGCATGCTCAATGCTAATGGGATACTGCCTCTTGCTCAGAATAATCACCTGAGAGGGCATAAATTCAAATTGAGGAAAGACAGATGTAGGATAGATGTGCGGAAATTTGCCTTTAGCCAGCGGGTAGTTGGATGGTGGAACAGACTTCCATCCCTTGTTGTAGAAGTTGATAGCCTAAATAAATTTAAGGCTCAGCTGGTCAGGTATTTCGAACGAACGGAGGGGTGAAGTGGAAGGGTTTTTTTTTTTTTTTTTTTTGGTTGATGCTGCATAAGCTTGCTTTCTTGCATCATATGCCTCTACTAATGCTAATGCTAAAAAAATTAAATTTAAATAATGTGCTTAACAAATTCAATTATAAGGACACAAATTTATGTTTTCTAATAACTGACTCTAGAAAAATAAGAAATAACTAACAAAAAATAATTTAAATTTGTCATTATTATTATGAAAACCAACAAATGTAATACTACAAAAGTTACCAATAAGAATGATTAGAGATAAGATGGGGAAATCTGAATGGAAAACTTGGAAATACTAGACACTGTACAGCCAATACTAATGCTTTTTTTCTATTGAAAATATTAGGAAAAAAACTATAATCAAATTAATCCTCTATAACTCATGCCTTAAATGGAAGAGATATTCTTGCATGGCATTTGGGGGACACTTTTTTTTTTTTAAATATAAAAAATTAATTTTAGCTTATTGCTGAATTGAAAACAATGTTTTGTTAATTACAATTTGCTAAACTCAGTGAACAAAATTTGTCCAGATTGTCATGGGTATTCTCTCAGGTATGACAAGTTGGGTTTGCTATCCAGGAGTCTAAAATGCTGTTGAACTGATATTCAGGTGACGCTTGTATCAGGTGGACCAAATTTTGGTGAAGTCCAGGTGTTCTGTGACAACTAAATCCGCTGCTTGTGCCTTCACAATGTTATTTGTTATTTGATTTTTAGGAGCATTAGCAACTAAGGCCATATTGCTCCGGGATATGCGGTGATCATTCCCTGACCTTTCCGTATCCTCCGTATTTGGTGGTGACGGGCTGGAACCCCGGTCTAATCAAGAAGCGTGTGCTATGCACTGCTGCTTCTTCCCACCTGGCTACGGAGGCACCGTGATGAAGGAAATCACCTGCGGGAGATAAGACATTCCGGTTAATAACTCGGGAACCAAGCATTTCCGGAACTATACTGATATAAAACATTCTTATTGTCCACACATGAGGAACTCATTCCTGAAGCCATGCCATGCATTTCCGAGACACGATATATATATACTATCATTGAATTATATTAAATATTAACATAAGTTAAATTATAATAAAGTGAATAAATAAATAAATAATTAAGCATTCATTAGAGGCAGCGACATGCAATTCCTCCATATGAAGCTGAAATACATCCAATATTTTAAATTAAATAAAACATAAGCCAGTAGTATGGCAAAAACTGTAGAGCGAAAATTAACATAAAAATAACCCAAATAAACAAACAAACGAAAAGAAAGAATAGACATAAATAGTAGCCCGGAAACCCTTGTATAATTTCGAGTTTTAAATCCAATAAACAAAAACTATACAAATTTTAGGATAATGCCAAATAGCCGAACCAACTGGTTTGTTGGATATCCCGGCCACGATACACGAAGGAAGCAAGAAAAAACTGGTTCCTTCGTGTATTGATCACATCATACGAAATAAATAAATAAAATTAGTCCAGTTATGTAAAACTTGATGAAGTAAGAAGTCCTGGGACGTATCTCTTATGTATGTCGTGGACTTCTGCATTTTTGGATTAACCTGGAAATCGATTATCCGGGATTTGTTTTTTACCATCTATCCTGGAAAATCGAGAGTCTACTGTATACAGGGTGATTCACTACCAGTGCGACAAACTTGCAGGAGGTGTAAGGGGCACAAAGACGAATCGGAATCACATAGCATTGCAGGGTCCGAAATGCCTTCGTCATGCGGTAGAGGACATTGAACGGGAGGTCGCGTGAACAGCAATCCAGCTGGAAGTCAGCATTTGCAAACCATTTCTGTTGAAGAAACCACGTAGCAAAAGTCCTCCGGAGTGGATAATCCACATGCTCCAATGATTGGACGTGTTGCAGATGGTATGAACTCATTTGGTTTGTTGACGGTATCCTCCATACAGTGGATTGGTAAATACCCAATCGTTGGCCTATTGCTCGAGTACTCGTACTCGGATTACCTTCTGCAAGACGTAGGACATTCTCCTCATTGTCTGGCGTCCTCGTCGTTCGCTCTCAATTCATGGTACCTCTCGTGAAACAACCAGTCTCACGTATCCTTCTGTGCACACATGCAAAAATCTTATTATGAGGAGCACGCCTGTGCGTGAAACGTTCCTGGTACAAGCGCAGAGCGGCGCGCCCATTACAGTCCGCAACTCCATACGTGAGGTACATGTCGGCTAGTTCAACGTTTGAATACTCGTCCATCCTACTGCCTCGGGAACCGGTTCGCAAATGCTGACTTCCAGCGGGATTGCTGTTCATGCGACCTCCCGTTCAACGTCCTTTACCGCATGACGAAGGCATTTCGGACCCTGCAATGCTATGTGATTCTGATTAGTCTTTGTGCCCCCTACAACTCCTGCAAGTTTGTCGCACTGGTAGTGAATCACCCTGTATGTGATCTCAGTTCCAATCTCAATGATGTCCATTTCCAATTACAGCCTGCGAAGCCTTATGTTTTCTGAAAGAATCCCAATTATCAGTTGAATCAACCAGTGCTCATCTCAGTTGTCCCAATCATTTGCTGTACAATTCCTTTCACTTCAAAAGGTGGAACTTATGCATTATGTCCACTCTGATATTCCCTGTCAGAGATTTAATACTTTGGAATCTCCTCCTTTCAATCTCCTCTGGCTTAAAATCTCTCTACCGTATTCTGTCAAATTCTTCTGTTGCCTCTATTGTTCCCCCAATTCCACTAATCACTTGGAACTCTTTGACTTTGTTTTTTTTTTTTTTGAAACTTGACTTTTTACAGTCCAACTTTTCTAACAGAGAGGTAATTTACCTTTGGTGATTTTTCAATTACTAATTACCTCCTCACTCAGATTGTTCATTCGCCCACCAGAATACCAGACAATCCTAACCACACAGCCAACACTCATGATCTTTTTCTTAAGAACAAACATTTCAAATACATAGTCAAGGTGAGTATTGACTTGGTGATGGTCCCTTCTCCACTGGAGCCTTTTCCTCTCACAGCCATTCTCAACCTCATGTTTTTGGCACTACAAGGATGCAAAACTGGCTGACCTACAAGTTTTCTATTCTCCTTTTTCCTTGGTTGGATTACTATTTATAGTCTTCTGATGTCAATGTTTGCACAGATTGAATTAGTGAAATTATTTTTATAGGAATGAAATCCTTTATTCCACACACTCCACCTTAAAATCTCATCTTTTATCTAAATCTTGGTTTTACAATAAATGCGCTAAAGTTGTTCAAGGTAAGAACATTGCATACTGCAATTTGCATCCAAATCTCAAGGTTCATTTTATGCCTACACCAAAGCTCGCAACAATTGTAAAGCAGTTATTAATCAGTCCAAACTCAATTTTGAACTGGCTAAGAGTAGAAAACCTGCTCCTTGTCCAAATGCTATTCTGGCATTCAAGCATTCTGGTGTTTTGCCAAAGCCCCTGGGCGCAACTTCTGCCCATCTCTACTCCCATATCTGTTAAAATCCAATGGTTCTATTGCCACTTCAGCTAAAGATAAAGCTGACTTGCTAGTATCATACTCTTCTTCTAACTCTTGTATTAATGACCTTGGTAAAACACCACCCACCACCTCTTAGCAAACAACTTCCTACCATTTCCGTTACACTCTACTCAGTGCTTCCTATTGTCTTCCATTAAAAGGATGTGAGAAGAAATTTAACAGTCTTGATGCCAAGAAAGTGCCAGGTCCTGATGATATTTCTTCATTTGTTCCCTGAACCTGTGCTCCTGAGCTTACTCCTGTTTTGTGTCACCTTTTTATACTTTCTTATTTCACGGGTGTTTTTCCTTCTGCTTGGAAATTTGCTCATATCCAGCCAGTTACTAAAAAGGGTGACAAATCTGTGCCATCAAATTATCATTCCATTGCACTTACAGCTACTTTTTCTAAAGTAATGGAGAAATTCATTTACTCATTATATTAGAAATCCTGAAGTAAAGGAGAAAACTGTCAACTCCTAAACTATCTAGAAACCTTCCATCTGATAAATGAATGCCAGTATGGATTTCTTCAGATGTTGATTCACTTGTGATTAGTTACCCATCAATAGACAAATTCAATGGAAATGTTTGGTGAAATTCAAACAGTTGCTCTTAACATTTCAAAGGATTTTAGCATTAGTAGAGGCATATGATGCAAGAAAGCAAGCTTATGCACCTTCAACCAGAAAAAAAAAAAAAAAAAAAAAAACCCCTCCCATTCCATCCCTACATTCTTTCCAAATGCCTGTCCAGCTCAGCCTTAAATTTATTCAGGCTATGAACTTCCATAACAAAAGATGGACGTCTGTTCCACCAATCAACTACCTGCTGGCTAAAGGCAAATTTCCTCACATCTATTCTACAACTGTCATTCCACAATTTGAACCTGTGCCCCGTCAGTTCTTAATCTGAGCAAGAGGAAGAATCCCATCAACATTCATCTTGCTCAACCCATTCAAGGCCTTATACACTTCAATCAGATCACCTAATAGATACCTACTCTCCACGCACTGCAATTTGCAGAACTTTAGCATTAGCATTAGTAGAGGCATTTGATGCAAGAAAGCAAGCTTATGCAGCATCAGCCAAAAAAAAAAAAAAAAAAAAAACCACTTCCACTTCACCCCTCTGTTCATTCAAAATACCTGTCCAGCTGAGCCTTAAACTTATTTAGGCTATCAACTTCCACGACAAGGGATGGAAGTCTGTTCCACCAACCAACCACTCGCTGGCTAAAGGCAAATTTCCACACGTCTATCCTACATCTGTCTTTCCTCAATTTGAATTTATGCCCTCTCAGGTGATTATTCTGAGCGAGAGGAAGAATCCAGT
This sequence comes from Mastigoproctus giganteus, assembly GCF_048544385.1. Taxonomy (NCBI): domain Eukaryota; kingdom Metazoa; phylum Arthropoda; class Arachnida; order Uropygi; family Thelyphonidae; genus Mastigoproctus; species Mastigoproctus giganteus. The sequence goes on along the minus strand of NC_143578.1, from coordinate 3,205,703 downwards.
CAGCATTGAGCATGCTCAAACCATTCAATGCTTTATACACCTCTATCAGATCACCTCGCTGGTGCCTAGTCTCCAGACACTGTAATTTGCAAAACTTAAGCCTTTCTTCGTAAGAGCACCCCTTTGTTCCATTCACTAATCTTGTTGCCCTTCTCTGTACTCGTTCCAGCAGCTCTACATCCTTCTTGAAATGAGGCCTCCAGACCTGTATACAGTACTCTAGGTGTGGCCTGACCATTGCCTTATACAAGGGAATAATCACCTCCTTATTCTAGAAAAATACCTATATATCATTGACAATACACCATGAGCTACTCTTGCAGCCCGTCTGCACTGCTCAGAGAACTTCATATCTGCCTGCACAACCACCCCCAGGTCCCTTTCATTCTCTACCACTGTCAGTGTAGTACCACAGAGTTGATACGTTGCTCTGGGGTTGCTGTTTCCCATGTGTAGTACTTTACATTTGTCAATGTTAAACTTCATTTGCCACCTATCAGCCCATCTGCTCAACCTTTCAAGATCCTGTTGCAGCAGCATAGTGTCAGTACTGTCCTTGACAACCCTGCCTACCTTTGTATCGTCTGCAAACTTCGACATTAAGCTTGATATACCATCATCAATATCATTTATGAATACAGAAAACAATAATGGACCCAACACTGAGCCCTGAGGGACTCCACTAATAACATTAGTCCACGATGAGCAGTGCCCATTGATTACCACTCTCTGTCTTCTCCCCCTCAGCCACCCCTTTATCCACAGCAGCAATTTGCCTCCAATGTCACACTGCTCCAATTTGTGCAGCAGTTTTCCATGTGCAACAGTATCAAAAGCCTTTCTAAGATCCAAGTATATAATATCAAAGTTATTCCCTGCATCCAGTTCCTTTGTGACTGCATCATAGTATCCAATCAAATTGGTCAGGCAAGGCTTCCCCTTAACAAAACCATGCTGTGTCCGAGCTATAACTGAAGTCTTGTCTAAATGATCCTGCAGTACTTCTTTAACTAGTGCCTCCATTAATTTTCCTGGAAGAGAAGTTAAACTCACAGGTCTATAATTGCTTGTGTCAGCCTTTGATCCTCCTTTGTGAATTGGGGTCACATTTGCACATCTCCAGTCTGTGGGTACCTCCCCTGAGTCCAAGGAAGCTCTCATAATTATGGCTAAGGGTTTGCTTACTTCCTCTGCTGCCTCCTTTAATATAACTGGATAGATCCCATCCACCCCGGGTGCCTTTCTTGTGTTTATCTTCAACAATTTCTCCTCCACTTTACTCTCAGTTATTACAAGATTCTCTAGCTTACTGATAGAATTGAATACACCTGTGGCTTTCCCCTCGCTAAATAACTCCTCATGTGTGAATGTCGATGCAAAATATTCATTTAGTTTGTTAGCTACCTGAGCAGGATCATCAACAGTTGACCCATCGATATCAAGTGGACCAATCTGATTCATCCCCTTCCTTCTAGAGTTTACATAAGTAAAGAACTCTTTGCTGTTTTTCTTTGCATTCCTTGCCAAATATTTCTCGTAATCTGCCTTCGCCTGCCTAACCTCCTTTGTAACTTGGTTACAGATCAACTTGTATCTATCATAGGCTTCTGTGTCACGTGTTAATTTGTATGTATCCCATGCATTTTTCTTCTGTGCCATATGCCTCATCAGTTCATCTGACATCCATTTAGGCCTAAACCTTGAACAATATTTCTTAGTTGGTATGTAAAGCCTAGTAGCTTCCAAGATAAGTTCTTTGAATGCTTCCCATTTTGCATTTGCTGTTGGTAACATCTTCAGTTAGTCCCACTGTATAGAATTTAAATACTGTCTCAGTCCATCGTAGTCGCCTTTACGAAAGCAATAACCCTTCCCTTTACCCCTAATGGTAGTTACCTCTTTGAGTGAATCCCACTTCAGCACATTGTGATCATTGCCACCTAGTGGTTCATTTATCTGCAGATTCTTAATGCATGAAGAATCACTGCTGATAATCAAATCAAGAGTATTCCTCCCTCTAGTTGCCTCCCAAACATGCTGATGTAGAAAACAATCATCCAATAAATCCACAAAAGCCTTGCTAGTGTGTGAGTGACCAGCCCCCAAATTCCAGTCAATATCTGGGAAATTAAAATCTCCCATTATAAGACTCTCTGATTTACTGGCCCACTCTATTTCCCTGTACAGTTTGTTATTATACTCATCAGAGTCATTAGGCCTATAGCACACTCCTACTCTCAATTTTGATCTCCCAATGCTTATGTCACACCAAACTGACTCGACACTGCACTGTCCAGCGATGTCCACTGGCTTCACTTCCTTGGATTTTATGTATTTCTTAACTAATAGTGTAACCCCTCCTCCCTTCCTATCCAGTCTATCCTTTCTGTAGATGTTGTACTTCCCAAATTCCAGTTCTGCATTCCTTATATCTGTGTGACACCAAGTCTCTGATATCCCAACAATATCTGCCTTTGATGTTTTGAGCAATACCTCAAATTCATCAAATTTATTTACTAAACTCCTAGCATTGGTGTACACGCAAGTATACATGCACCTATTTCTATTCATAGCTACCCTAACACAACCCATGTGTTTACTTGTACCGCAATGACTTCCAGCAGTCTCTGAAATATCCTGAATCTTGTTTTTCAGGCTTCTGCTCATTCCAATAGAAGCAGTGCAAGAATCTCTTTCACCTCTGCCAGTGGCTACTGTTAATCTATTCGTCTTTGAATCCCCCCAAGCTAGCAGTTCCGACCCACCTAACACTGCCTTGATAGCATCAGCAAATATTCTTGCACCCTTTCTATTTAAATGTATCCCATCCCTGTAGAAGCAATCTCTCCTGTTAACAAGTACAGTCCAGGCTGAAAAAAATTCTACCCCTTGAGCCTTGCACAATCTTTCCAGGGCCGAATTGATCGACAAGGCTCTCATCATATACTCCCTCCTATCGTGTCTGGGCAGAATTGCAGACATTTTCAAATTCAACCCTATTTCACGGCTTTTTTTCAACAGTGACCTGTACTTGTTATGCAATTCTGCCGGTCTCCTACTCTTGATATCATTAGTGCCAACGTGTACAACTATATCACCTTTTGTGCCCTTAAAAGATGATATCTGCTCTACAACGTCATCAACCTTTGCCCCTGGCAGACATACCCTGGTCCTGTTCCACCTATCCTTTTTACAAAGCATGTTCCCCGTTTCCCTGACAATAGAGTCACCAACAACTACTAGTTCCTTTGGGACCAGCGCATTCTGCCTTGGGGGTTGCCGCTGTGTTTCATGATGACCAAGTGCAAGCTCTGGCTTTGATGCGGGCAGCTGAGAGCTTGATGGGCCCCTCAATTTAGTTCCTTCGAGGGCATCCACCCTGTCCTTCAAGCTCTCATATAGGCCCATAAGAAAGCTGAGTTGTTGCCTGATTTCGATACACTCCTTGCATCGCGCACACACACAAAGACATCCCCCATGGCAATATCATGTCCCGTACCTGAATGCTCCACAAACATCATGCAAGCTGTGCATTTTAGAAGGCTGTGATTCAGAAGGCAACTGCCCCCCTCAATTCTCCTCTGAGCCATGGGGAGAACTTAAGCCTTTCTTGGTAAGAGCACCCCTTTGTTCCCCTCACCAATCTTGTTGCACTTTTTTTTGTACTTGTTCTAGCAACTCTACATCTTTCCTAAGAGGCATCCAGGCCTGTACACAGTACTCCAAGTGTGGCCTGACCACTGCCCTGTATAATGGGATAATCACCTCCCTGTCCCTGCTAGCAAAATTCCTATATATCATTGACAAGACTCCATGGCCTGCACTTGCAGCCCATCTACACTGTCAGCCAACTGCATATTTGACTGCACAATTACCCCCAGGCCTTTTTCATTTTCCACTTCCCTGAGTGCAGTACCACACAGTCGGTATGTTTCTCTTAGGTCATTGCTACCCATAGGCAGTACTTTGCATTTGTCATTGTTAAACTTCAGTTGCCACTTCTCAGCCCATTTGCCCAACTTATCAAGATCCAGTTGGAGTAGTATACTGTCTTTACTGTCATTAACAAACCTGCCAACCTTTGTATCATCTGCAAACTTGGACATTAAGCCTGATATACCTTCATCAATATCGTTGATAAATATACAAAACAATAATGGACCCAACACTGAACTCTGCGGAACTCCATGTCCTCTCTCACTCAACCATCCCTTTATCCATTGTAGCAACTTACCTTTAATGCCATACCTCTCCAATTTGTACAGCAGTCTTCCATGTGCAACAGTATCAAAAGCTTTCCTGAAATCCAAGTATATGATATCGAAATTATTTTTGGCATTCAGTTCCTTTGTGACCACATCGCAGTATCTAATAAAATTGGTCAGACAAGACCTCCCTTTAAGAAACCCATGCTATGTCTTAACTATTACTGCAATCTTGTCTAGATGATCCTGCACTGCTTCTTTAACCAGCGATTCCGTTATTTTCCCCGGAACACAAGTTAAACTAACAGGTCGTGTCACCTTTTGAATCCCCTTTGTGAATTAGTGATACATTTGCACACTTTCAGTCCATGGGAACCTCCCCTGAGTACAAGGAAGCTCTCATAATTATGGCTAAGGGTTTGTTATTTCCTTTGCTGCCTCCTTTAATATAACAGGATAAATCCCATCCACCCCAGGTGCCTTTTTTATGTTTAACTTCAACAATTTCTTCTCCACTTTGCTCTTAGTTATTACAAAATCACTTAGCTCCCTGTTAGAGTTTGATAAACTTCTGGCACTCCCATCATTGAATAATTCCTCATGTGTGAATTTTGATGCAAAATACTCATTCAGGTTATCAGCTACCTTAACATGATAATCAATAGTCAACCTATCTATGTTAAGTGGTCCAATCTGATTCATCCCTTTCCTTCTAGAGTTTACATAAGTAAAGAACACCTTGCTCTTTTCCTTTGCATCCTTTGCCAAGGATTTCTTGTAATCTATCTTCGCCTGCCTAACCTCATTCTGACTTGATTACAGACTAGTTTATATCTGCCATAGGCTTCTGTGTCTTCTGATACTTTATATGTATCCCATACATTTTACTTCTCTGCCACGAGCCTCATTAGTTCATCTGACATCCATTTAGGCCTAAACCTTGAACAGTATTTCTTAGTTGGAATGAAAAGTCTAGTAGCCTCCAAAATTAAGTAGCCTAGTAGTCTCCACATATAAGTCCTTGAATTCTTCCCATTTAGAATTCAATGTTAGTAACATCATTAGTTGATCCCACTGTACAAAATTTAAAAACCGTCTGAGACCTCTATAGTCACGTTATTTTTTACGAAAGCAAAAGCCCTTCCCTTTAGCCTTGATGGTAGTTACATCTTTAAGTAATTCCCATATTGCTGCATTGTGATCACTGTCATCCAGTGGTTCCTTTATCTGCAAATTCTTAATGTATGAATAATCACTGCTGATAATCAGATCAAGAGTATTACTCCCTCTCATTGCCTCTTGAACATGTTGCTGTAGAAAACAGTCATCCAATAAATCCACAAAAGTTTTATTAGTGTGCGAGTCACCAACTCACAAGTTCCAGTTAATATATGGAAAGTTAAACACCCCCGTTATAAGACATTCTGATTTACTGGTCCACTCTATTTCTCTCACAATTGCTCATTATACTCATCAGATTCATTAGGCCTATAACACACACCTACTCTCATTTTTCCTTTCCTAGTGCTTATGTCACACCAAACAGACTCAACATTGCATTGTCCACCAACGTCAATCGGATGCACTTCCTTAGATTTTTATGTGTTTCTTAACTAACAGCATAACCCCTCCTCCATTCCTGTCCTGTCTATCCCTCCTGTACACATTGTACTCCCCATTGTACTCACCAGCTGGGGTTGTGAACATTAAAATCACCAAGGAAAATTACCTCACTGTTAGGAAAGATGGGCTGGAGAAAATCAAGTTGCAAAGAGAGGAAGTCAAAGAGCTCCAAGTGATTAGCAGAGTTTGGAGAATGGTAGAGACAACAGATGAATTTGACACAATGAGGTAGAGAGATTTTAAGCCAAAGAAGATCGAAAAGAGGAGATTCCAAATTACCAAATCTCTGACAGGGAATATCGGAACAGACATATGCACAAGTACCACATTTGAGGCAAAAGGAATCATGCAGCGAATAGTATGGCCAACTGAGATGAGCAGTAGTTGAATCAACTGATAACTGAGATTCTGTCAGAAAAAGTACATGGAGTTTGGCAGACTGCAAATGGAAATGGACATTGTTGAGATTGAATTGAGACCACATATATTTGTGAAATGAACTAGGACGTGTTTGGGGGATTTAGATCTTTTCGCAGATAAACTTGCTCTATTAGTTTGACAATTCATGGTGTATTCAATAGTAAGAAAAAGTGGGGGGACATTTGTATGAAATAATGAAATTTTTGGATATGGCATACACAAGGTAAGAATATACCCAAATCCTTGACATAACGTGGCCTCAACAATTCCCCCCCCCTGCATACACACACTACTCGAATTCTCTCCAGTCAATGTCTGGCAGAGTAGAGGTAGCCAGATTATACACTAGCTGATCTGGAAGCCTCCTAAAGAATTACCAATAGGTTCGGTCCGGTGTGCTAACTAGCGGCTGGCCTGCGAACACCGTTATAGAGCTGTACCCTCGAAATGTAAGGAAGATTGGATCCCGCCATAATGTTCATCATAACCTCAAAAGTCATCAGTAATACTGCATGAGGAAAGAGATGGGGAAGGGTTGACTGGAACTTAGCTCTGGAGACTAAACATGGGTTCCACCACTTCAAGCCTCCAATAAGCAAAGTGGCGTTATTGCACCAGTTGATGAGAGTCATCTACCACCTAGTATTGCCCCCTAACACAGAGGGTCAGCATTCCTCCATGTGGTGTGGGCACCACACCTCAGCCCCTGCTTACGTTGGTTCACACCTGGGTGGTCACCCACCGTGTGCTTGTACATGGAGGTTATACCCAGGATTACTAACAGTCCAACAATCGTGAAGGTGCAAGCAGAGGATTTGGCTGTCACAGACTGTCCGGACTTTGCCGAAATTGAGTCCACTTGACTTGAATGTCACGCGAATATCAGTTTCATCAGCGTTTTAGATTCTCAGGTAGCAAGTACCTTAAGGACCACATGTCTGTATGACACCATGTCTCTGATAACCCAACAATATCTGCTTTTGATGTCTTGATTAGCACTTCAAGCTCATCAAATTTATTAACTATTCTCCTAGCACTGGTTTTACATGCAAGTATACATGCACCTGTTTCTACTCTTAATTACCCTAACACAGCCCATGTATTTATTTGTTCCACTATCCCAGCAGTCCTGGAAATCTCCATTGTCTTTCTTTCCAGGCTGCTGCTCATTCTAATAAAAGCAGTGCAAGAATCACTTTTGCCTCTGGCTGCGGCCACTGCTAACCTTTTAGTCTGTGTCTCCCCCCCCCCAAGCTAGCAGTTTTCCAACCCACCTAACATTGCCTCGATAGCATCAGCAAATATTCTTGCACCCTTTCTATTTAAGTGTACCCCATCCCTGTAGAAGCAGTCTTTCCTGTCAACAAGCACAGACCAGGCTAAAAAATATTCTACCCCTTGAGCCTTGCACAATCTCTCTAAAGCCGAATCGATCGACAACACTCTTGTCATATACTTCATCCTATCGTGTCTGAGTAGAATTGCATACGCTTTCACATTCATCCCTAACTCGCGACTTTTTTTCAACATTGTTGAAAAAAAGACCTGTACTTGTTGAGTAAATCTGCAGATCTCTTACTCTTAATGGCATTAGTTCCAACGTGTACAACAATATCACCTTTTGTGCCCTTAAAAAATTATAGCATTAGCATTAGTAGAGGCATTTGATGCAAGAAAGCAAGCTTATGCAGCATCAGCCAAAAAAAAAAAAAAAAAAAACCCACTTCCACTTCACCCCTCTGTTCGTTCAAAATACCTGTCCAGCTGAGCCTTAAACTTATTTAGGCTATCAACCTCCACCACAAGGGATGGAAGTCTGTTCCACCAACCAACCACCCGCTGGCTAAAGGCAAATTTCCGCACGTCTATCCTACATCTGTCTTTCCTCAATTTGAATTTATGCCCTCTCAGGTGATTTTTCTGAGCTAGAGGAAGAATCCCATCAGCATTGAGCATGCTTAAACCATTCAAGGCTTTATACACCTCTATCAGATCACCTCGCTGGTGCCTAGTCTCCAGACACTGTAATTTGCATATCTGCTAATTTGTATATCTGCTCTACAACGTCATCAACTTTTGCCCCTTAAAAATTATATCTGCTCTACAACTTTTGCACCTGGCAGACATACCCTGGTCCTATTTCACCAATCCTTTTTGCATAGTATATCTCCCCATCTCCGTGACTATAGAGTAACCAACAATAACTAGTTCCTTTGGGAACAGCACATTCTGCCTTGGAGATTGCCTCTGTGTTACCTGACACACAGGAATGAGCTCTGCTGTTGAGCTGGGCAGCTGAGAGCTTGATGGATCTCCCTCATATTAATTTCTTCGAGGGCATTTACACCTACACCTCAAGCTCTCAAACGCCCATCAGAATGCTCAGTTGGCACCTAATTTCTTGACACTCAAGACACACAAAGGCATCCTCCTCGGCTAGATCATGACCTGTTTTAGAAAGGTCAGCAAATATTTCAGATTTCACACATTTTTTGATACTGTGATGTGCCAGAGAATCGCCCCCCTTCGTTTCTCCCCCAAGTTTTGATTTTGTTTGGCGTAAAGGTATTCTAAATAAGCTTGTGATGGTAGATGGTCACTCTTTGTCTTGTAACTTCTCCACTACTGCTAGTTTTCCACAAAGTTCAGTTCTTTCTCCCACTCTTTTACTCTGGTATATTAATGATCTTGTTCCATTGACTGGAAATCCTATATATAGTTTTGCTGATGAAAGCACATTGCATTCCATCTTCCACATGGAGAAAACTTGTTCTGCAACAAACAGCATCAACTTCTCAAATTTCCATTACCAATTCTCTAAATATTAATTTCCATGTAATTCACCAGTGGAGCAGAGATAACTTGGTTAATTTCAATCGTTCTAAAACTGAGTCCTGTCTTACATCTCACAGAAAATGGGATGTAATTAATTTTGAAAGCTACTAGGATTTTCATACCAACTAAGAAATACCATGCAATGTTTAGGTACAAATGCATGTCAGATGAACTAATGAGACTTGTGGCAGAGGATAAAAATGCATGGGATGCATAAAAATTATCAGGCGACACAGAAGTCTATGGTAGATATAATCTAGTCCAAAATCAAGTCACAAAGAAGGTTAGGCAAGCGAAGGCAGATTATGAGAAATCTTTGCCAGAGGATGTAAAGAAAAACAGCAAAGACTTCTTTACTTATATAAACTCTAGAAGGAAGGGGATGAATCAGATTGGTAAACTTGATATCAATGGCTCAACTGTTGATGATTGTGCTCAGATAGCTGACAAGCTGAATGAGTATTTTGCATCTACATTCAACCATGAGAAATTATGTAGGGAAGCTTATTAAGCTCTAACAGGGAGCTAAATAATTTTGTAATAACTGAGAGAAAAGTGGAGGAGAAATTGAACTTAAACATAAGGAAGGCACCTGGGGTGGTTGGGAGCTATCCAGTTATACTGAAGGTGGCAGCAAAGAAAGTAAGAAAACCCTTAGCCATAATTTTGAGAGCTTCCTTGGACTCAGGGGAGGTCCCCATGGACTGGAGGTGTGCAAATGAATCACCAATTCACAAAGGGAGATCTAATGGTGACATGAGTAATTAAAGATCTGATAGTTTAACTTCTGTTCCAGGGAAAATACAGCCAGGCCTCGCATAATGCGAGTTCGATTAACATGATTTTCAGTTAATACTATTTAAAAAAATATATACCACTTTTCACATTACACTATGCAAATTTCCAGTTAACGCGATCTTTTTTTTTTATGTGATAGTTGAAAAAGATTTGAATCATGTGTTAAGCTTACTGCAAGTCGTACAGGCAATAAACAAACGTTTGCCTGCTGCCCACCTCGGTGTGTTCCATCAACCATCGGAAGAAGACGTGTTACTTGTTTGTCTCCTGCTAATAAAGTCAATGCACACTTTCATAAAAATTCAAATTTTTAAATGAGCCAGATGAAAATGTTACCGCGAAGGAGATAACGGTAAAAGAATTAGATGAAATCTTTCGTATCGCACTGAACCTCAAACAAAAGGTTTGAGGCTCTCTGTGATATTTATTTCACCAGGCCCCAGAGAAGATTGTTGTCGGCTATAGTAAATTGATTGATGAAAAGAGAAAGTCAACACTGTTCAAATATTTCTGCAACTGTCATTTCTTCATTGTATTTTATGTCAGAGATTCCCAAACTTTCTCAGTTCACGGCGCCCTTAGTGTCTCAGTAATTTTTTCAAGGCGCACCCAGATCAAAAGAAATACCTAACAGTTCCGTTTAGTAGTTAGGTCCAAACAACTTAATAAGAAATGCTGAAACTGTGAACTACCTCAAGCTAGTAGTTCGCACGGGCGGTGCCCAACAGATGTCGAGTATCGCTGTGTTTCCCTCGAAAATTTAAAATATTCCGTGGCGCACAGTTTGGAAACCGTTGTTTTATGCAATAAACATTTAATTCCATAATTATTTTCATTATCTTTTACATTGTATACAGTTAAAAAGTTATTTTAAAAGCATTTTTAAAATTCTTTATGGACATTCCAGAAGGTCAAGGACCAATTATAATTTTTCCTATTGATCATTATATTCGATTAAGGTGTTTCCGTTTTGCGCGATGCGCTTGCGGGACAAATTAATCGCGTTAAGCGAGGCCAGCCTGTAATGGAGTCACTGGTTAATGCTTCTTAAAACTGCAATGCTTCTTCATGGTTAAAGAAGCATTGCAGGATCATTTAGACAAGACTGTAATAATTCAGAAACAGCATGGATATGTTAAGGGGAAGTCTTGTCTAACCAATCTGACCAATCTGAATGGATATTATAATGTGGTCACAAAGGAACTGGATGCAAAATATAATTTTGACATCATATACTTGGATTTCAGGAAAGCTTTTGATACTGTTGCACATGGAAGACCACTGTACAAATTGCAGCAGTATGGCATTAAAGGCAAGTTGCTACAATGAATAAAAGAATGGTTGAGTGGGAGAAGACACAGTGGTAATCAATGGACACTCTTCATAGTGCATTAATGTTATTAGTAGAGTCTCACCAGGGTTCACTGCTGGGCCATTGTTGTTTTGTATATTTATCAATGATATTGATGAAGGTATATCAGGCTTAATTTCAAAGTTTGCAGATTATACAAATGTTGGGAAGGTTATTAATGGCAGTAATGACAGTATGCTACTGCAACAGGATCTAGAAAAGTTAGAGAGATAGGCTGAGAAGTGGTAACTGAAATTTAACATTAAGAAATGCAAAGCATGGCATATTCGTAGCAGTACCCTAGAGAAATGTACCAACCGTGTGTTACTACACTCGGGTTAATGGAGAATAAAAAAAGACCCAAGGGTAATTGTGCAGTCAAACATGAAGTTTTCTGAGCAGTGCAGACAGGCTGCCAGAGTAGCTAATGGGGTCTTGTCAAAGATATACAGGAATTTTGCTAGCAGGTATAAAGAGTTGATTATCCTATTGTATAAGGTAATGGTTAGGCCACAAGTTGAGTACTGCATACAGCTCTGAAGGCCTCATTTTAGGAAGGTAGAGTTGCTAGAATGAGTACAGAGAAGGGAAACAAAGGGGTGCTCTTACCAAGAAAGGCTTAAGTTCTGCAAATTGCAACGTCTGGAGACTAGGCATCTGTGAGGTTGTTTGTTGTTTGTTTGGTAGTTGTTGGCACATCGGCTTCTGTGGCCATAATGCACCTCCCAAGGTTTTTGCAGTACTTTGATCAAAGCCCGAGGCGGGATTCGAACCCGCGGCCTTTGGATTGCTAGCATGCACTTTACCCACCCGGCTAGCCCTGTCGGCTGCATCTGCGAGGTGATCTGATTGAGGTGTATAAGGCTTTGAATGGGTCGAGCAGGCTCAATGCTGATGGGATTCTTACTCTTGCTCAGGTAATGAACCTGAGGGGGCATAAACCCAAATTGAGGAAAGACAGTTGTAGAACAGATGTGCAGAAATTTGCCTTTAGCCAGCGAGTCGTTGATTGCTGGAACAAACTTCTATCTGTCATTGTGGAAGTTGATAGCTTAAATAAATTCAAGGAAGAACTGGACAAACATTTGGAACAAATGGTCATCGAGGGTGTCGCAGACATTCTGTCAGATATGCCAAACTGTGCTTGCTACCTGGTAGTCTAAAACTAATGAAAGTGATATTTGGGTGACACTCAAGTCAAGTGGATCTAATTTCGGCGAAGTCAGGTGAGTCTGTGCCAACCAAATCCTCTTCTTGCACCTTCACGATGGTACTGTTAGTAACCCTGCGTATAATCCCCAATGAGCAAGTCCTGAAATCTGGTTGACTTGGCGGATTATGGCCTCAGTTGCCAATGTGCCATTAAACACTAAACCAACCAACCTGAAATATGGCACCTAGCACACTGTGGGTGACCACCCAGGTGTGAACCAACGTAAGCAGGAGTTGAGGTGTGGTGCCCACACCACACGGAGGAATGCCACTCCTCCGTGTTACCAAGCAACGCTATGTGGTAGATGACTCTCATAAACCATTGCAATACCACCATTTTGCTTATTTGAGGCTTGAAGTGGTGGAACCCATGTTTAGTCTCCAGAGCAAAGTTCTGGTAAATACTCCCCCCCCCCATCTCTTCCATAAATGCAGTCAGTGATGTCTTTGGAGGTTATGGTTGGTTGGTTGATGTGTTGTTTAATGGCACAAGGGCTGCTAAGGCCATATTGTGCCCGATTCTATTCGGTAGAATTCTATTCAATTTACAGTTAAAATCTGTAAAATAATCCCGTCTGCTTTAAGAAATAAAAGAACTAGATTTGCATTGTCTCCAATCAGATGTGGTAATGTCAATGGTTCTTGCAGATGTGAAAGCGATTTTAAAATTTTTTTTCGATAATTATTATAATGATTGCAATTTATTAGAATATGCCTCACCGTAAGTGTAGTCTGACAATATGTACAAATAGGCGGATCTTCCCCCATGAGCAGATAAATATGGGTTAGATGCGTGTGCCCAATACGCGTCCTAGCCAGGATCACCTCCTCTTGCCTATTTGATCGCATACTTGATGGCCATAACTTAGGTTCCTGTTTAAATTGAAGCAGTTTATTTCCACACTGAGCCTGCCAGATTTGCAACCATTGCTCTTCACACACGTTTTTTATGACTGATTTGTAATCTACATATGGCACTTGGTAGTTAGGAGATCTTGCAGTGATTGGATGTTTAGCGGCTTGATCTGCATATTCATTTCCTTTGATGCCTACATGACCCGGTATCCAACAGAAACGGACTGATTGGTTTGCAGCTTGTAACGCAATTATCTGTGATCTAATTTGCTTCAAGATGGGGTGGATTGGTTTGGATGGATTTTTCAATGATTTTATTGCACTCAGAGAATCAGAGTAGATCATAATTCGCTTACTAGACAGATTAATAACGTGATCCAGAGCTATTTTAATCACCCACAGTTCAGCAGAGTAGATGCTGCATTCCTTTGGAAGGGACACAGAAGTAGAAAAGATAGAAGAAACTGCTGCTGCGCCCACTGTCGTACTTGTTTTCGAGCCATTGGTATATATTTGAAGATACCGAGAATTTTCTGCTACATGTGCAGCATGGAGTTTCCTGATTGTAAGGTCTGCTGCTTGCTTTTTCCCCCATTGTTGGAATGAGAAGTCACAAATTGGTGTATAATCAGACCACGGAGGGTCGTGATTGCTCATTTCCTGAAAGACATTACCCATGTCTAGATTCCAACATTGTGTTAACTGTAGCAACCTTATCCCAATAGGCTAGTTTTCGTTAGGTTTGTTTTGATAAAATGTGGTCCACTGGGGCTCAAATAAGTATGGCGAGATAGGATGAAAAGGAAGACTCCGTATTTTTGCTGCATAGTTCAGCATCAACATTTTCCTCCGAAGATGGAGTGGAGGTTCGTGTGCATCTATATATAGACTCTGTACAGGGGATGTTCTAAATGTTCCTAAAGCAGTTCTTAGGGCACTGTGATGGATGGTGTCTAGCCGAGTTAGTGCACTTTTCCTGGCAGAGTCATAGATTGGAGCTCCGTAATCCAAGCGAGATTGGATTAATACCCGATATAGCCGAAGCAGAGTGTATCGGTCAGCACCCCACGTCAATGAAGATAGTACTCGGAGGATATTTAATTTTTTCAAGCAAATGGTTCTCAGATATGTGATGTGTTGTAAGAAGTTTAATTTATTGTCCAGGATTAGGCCAAGAAATCTGATACTATTGGAAAGAGGTATGGTGGTATTTTTAAGATGTAGTTCAGGCTCAGGGTGGATCTTACATTTTTTACAGAAATGAATACAGTTAGATTTTTGTGCTGATAAGCGGTAGCCATTGCGAGACATCCACAGCTCGATTTTGTTAATTGAGATTTGAAGCTGTCTCTCAATAGAATTCATAGTTTTCCCTTGGCACGAAATCATGAGGTCATCTGCATAGTGATATAATTCTACTGTGCTTGGAATATCATGGATGATTTTGTTTATTCTTATTAAAAATAGAGTTGGACTCAAGATAGACCCTTGAGGGACCTCTTCCTCCTGTATATGAATTCTAGATAGAGTATTTAGATGGCTAACCTGAAAGGTTCTGCTCTGGAGAAAGCTCTGAATAAACAGAGGAAGCCTGCCTCGTAGACCAAAGGTGTAAAGGTCACGCAGAATACCGAAACGCCATGTTGTATCAAAGGCCTTTTCTAAATCAAAACTTACCATAACGAGGTGGTCATTTCTGACAAAAGCGTTTCTGATGTTCGATTCTGCTTTGGTCATCATATCTAATGCAGATCTATTTTGCCGAAAACCGTACTGATTTTTATGTAAGATGTTATGTGACTCAAGAAACCAGGTGAGGCGCTTCAGAACCATTTTCTCCAGTGTTTTCCCCAAACAACTAGTTAAGGAAATTGGACGATAATTTCCTGGATTAGAGAGGTCTTTCCCTGGTTTAGGGATGGCTAATATAAGTGAATGTTTCCAAGAGCTAGGATAAATAGGTTCTTCAAAAATTCTGTTGAAAAATATTAAAAGAATTTACAAAGCAGTATCATTCAAGTGTTTTAGCATAATATAAAATATACCATCAGGGCCAGCTGCACTATTGGGTGCTCTGTTAAGAGCATCCGTTAACTCGGATATAGTAAAAGGCTGATTATATGGAAGAGACAGACTGGTGTTGAAATTTAACTTATACCTTTCTGCTACCACTTTAATTTGTTGGAATGAAGCATCATATGAATTTGCTGCTGAAATTTTTGCAAAGGCTTCAGCAAAAGCATTTGCTATGTCTCTGGAGGAAGACAGTTCCTGTCCATTACAGATCAATATTGGAGAGGATGACAATGGATATTTGCCATTCAGATGTTAGATTTTCCTCCAGATTAATCTTGTATCGGTGTTTTTGGTGATAGTGGAAGCGAACTGTATCCAGGAATCTTTTTTGGCTTTCCTTCTTATTTGTCGTGCTTTAGCATTTAATTCCTTGTAATTTATAAGGTTTATAATTAGCATTATTAGCATTAGCATTAGTAGAGGCATTTGATGCAAGAAAGCAAGCTTATGCAGCATCAGCCAAAAAAAAAAAAAAAAAAAAACCCACTTCCACTTCACCCCTCTGTTCGTTCAAAATACCTGTCCAGCTGAGCCTTAAACTTATTTAGGCTATCAACCTCCACCACAAGGGATGGAAGTCTGTTCCACCAACCAACCACCCGCTGGCTAAAGGCAAATTTCCGCACGTCTATCCTACATCTGTCTTTCCTCAATTTGAATTTATGCCCTCTCAGGTGATTATTCTGAGCTAGAGGAAGAATCCCATCAGCATTGAGCATGCTCAAACCATTCAAGGCTTTATACACCTCTATCAGATCACCTCGCTGGTGCCTAGTCTCCAGACACTGTAATTTGCAAACCTTAAGCCTTTCTTCGTAAGAGCACCCCTTTGTTCCATTCACTAATCTTGTTGCCCTTCTCTGTACTCGTTCCAGCAGCTCTACATCCTTCTTGAAATGAGGCCTCCAGACCTGTATACAGTACTCTAGGTGTGGCCTGACCATTGCCTTATACAAGGGAATAATCACCTCCTTATCACTGCTAGAAAAATTCCTGTATATCATTGACAATACTCCATGACCTACTCTTGCAGCCCGTCTGCACTGCTCAGGGAACTTCATATCTGCCTGCACAACCACCCCCAAGTCCCTGTCATTCTCTACCACTTTCAGTGTAGTACCACAGAGTTGATACGTTGCTCTGGGGTTGCTGTTTCCCATGTGTAGTACTTTACATTTGTCAATGTTAAACTTCATTTGCCACCTCTCAGCCCATCTGCTCAACCTTTCCAGATCCTGTTGCAGCAGCATAGTGTCAGTAGTGTCCTTGACAACCCTGCCAACCTTTGTATCGTCTGCAAACTTGGACATTAAGCCCGATATACCATCATCAATATCATTTATAAATACAGAAAACAATAATGGACCCAACACTGAGCCCTGAGGGACTCCACTAATAACATCAGTCCACGATGAGCAGTGTCCATTGATTACCACTCTCTGTCTTCTCCCCCTCAACCACCCCTTTATCCATAGCAGCAATTTGCCTCCAATGTCACACTGCTCCAATTTGTGTAGCAGTCTTCCATGTGCAACAGTATCAAAAGCCTTTCTAAGATCCAAGTATATAATATCAAAGTTATTCCCTGCATCCAGTTCTTTTGTGACTGCATCATAGTATCCAATCAAGTTGGTCAGGCAAGACTTCCCCTTAACAAAACCATGCTGTGTCTGAGCTATAACTGAAGTCTTGTCTAAATGATCCTGCAGTGCTTCTTTAACCAGTGCCTCCATTAATTTTCCTGGAACAGAAGTTAAGCTCAATGATATACAGGAATTTTTCCAGCAGGGATAAGGAGGTGATTATTCCATTGTATAAGGCAATGGTCAGGCCACACCTAGAGTACTGTATACAGGTCTGGAGGCCTCATTTCAAGAAGGATGTAGAGCTGCTGGAACGAGTACAGAGAAGGGCAAAAAGATTAGTGAATGGAACAAAGGGGTGCTCTTACGAAGAAAGGCTTAAGTTTTGCAAATTACAGTGTCTGGAGACTAGGCACCAGCGAGGTGATCTGATAGAGGTGTATAAAGCCTTGAATGGTTTAAGCATGCTCAATGCTGATGGGATTCTTCCTCTAGCTCAGAAAAATCACCTGAGAGGGCATAAATTCAAATTGAGGAAAGACAGATGTAGGATAGACGTGAGGAAATTTGCCTTTAGCCAGCGGGTGGTTGGTTGGTGGAACAGACTTCCATCCCTTGTGGTGGAGGTTGATAGCCTAAATAAGTTTAAGGCTCAGCTGGACAGGTATTTGGAACGAACAAAGGGGTGAAGTGGAAGTGGGTTTTTTTTTTTTTTTTTTTTTTTTGGCTGATGCTGCATAAGCTTGCTTTCTTGCATCAAATGCCTCTACTAATGCTAATGCTAATAGTGAGATGCTTGCGGAAGATATTCCAAGCTTTGTTCTTTTCTTTTTTTGCTCTATTACATTCATCATTCCACCAGTAGTTTTTGCACCTGCGTGGATGAGTCGACGACTGAGGAACAGCTTTGTTAGCTGCTGCTAGTATCTGTTTAGTAATATGGTCATTAGCTTCATCTATTGACTGGCAGAATGAAGTTTTTATCTAAAACTGTATTTAAGGAAAATTTTTCCCAGTTTGCCTTTGTAAATTTCCATCTTCTGCGAGTTTCAGGATAGGTGGTGGTAGTTTGGAATTTACAAGTAATTGGAAGATGATCACTATTGTGGGGATTATCCAATACAGCCCAATGTATACTTGGGTACAGAGCCGGGGAACAAATTGATAGATCTATGGCTGAAGTATTTCCTGAAGGAAAATGAACATGAGTATGTGCACCGGTGTTCAGCAGAGTTAGATTTTGTTTGTCCAGTAATGCTTCTATTAGCTGCCCTCTTTTATCCATATGGAGACTTCCCCATAACGGGTGGTGTCCATTAAAGTCACCCATCAAACAAAAAGGAGGTGGTATCTGGGCAAGGAGCTCATCAAAGTCACGGAGTGTATACGTTTGGTTTGGTGGAAGATAAATAGAAACAAGAGATAAAGATATTCCAATTTCTATTCTTACAGCAACAACTTCTAAATTAGTTTTTATGGGGATTTGTCTGGACGGATTAGTAACGGATTCCAAAACCGCTACACCTCCATGGGCTGCAGTTGCTGTATTCCTGTCACGCCTGTACAAAATATATTTCTTTATTGAGGGGGTCACTTGTGGAGTTAAAAATGTTTCCTGTAAACAAATGCCTGCTGGATTGAAATCTCGGATTAGTTCATAAAGTTCATCTGTATTAGTACGTAGTCCTCGACAATTCCATTGTAAAATGCACTTCATTATTTAGTTTTAGTGGTAGGATGATCCGGTTGCCTTTTAGAGGCAGTAGGCTTATTTCGATCTATTTTAATTTTATCTTTTTTAGGAAAGGTAGGCCGTCCAGTGTCCATGTCTTCTTCGGCATGAATTTCTAATATAGGTTCTTGTTGAGTTTTGTCATCTGTATCCATTTCTGCAGTATTAATCTGGGTTTTACTTTGTATTAGAAGATTCAGCATTTGTCATCCTGGTCTCACTTTGTGACTTGATGCCACTAGTGGTGGGGATGGAAATTGGAGTATTACAAGTCTGGTCTCTGTTGTGTTGCTTCAAGGATGGCTGAGGAACTGAAAGCTGAGCTCTAGCCCATTCAGCAAGTGATATGTTCGGTGGAACTGAGTCATTGGTTTGTGTAGCAATTGAACGATATTTCTTTGTAACATCTGCATATGTACGTGCAGGAGCATCTTTTAGTATTTGTCGTCTCGCTTCCTGATAAGTCACTTTATTTTCAACTTTAAATTTCTGTATTTTTTTTCCAACTTTCCATAGCTCGCAATTTCTAGAATATGCAGGATGATCTTCCCTGCAGTTAGGGCAAACTGGAGATGTAGCAGTACAGTCTGTTTGAGTGTGATCCTGGGATCCACATTTTGGGCATATTGTGTTTCCTCGACATGTTGCCTGAGAGTGTCCAAACTTCTGACACTTATAACACCGTATTGGATTTGGTATATATGGGCGGATATGGCAATTAAGATAACCAGCTTTTACAGTATTTGGTAAGTTTGGAGTATTGAAAGCGAGAATTACACTGCGGGTTGGAATGAGGTTGCCATCTCTACGAGTCAAAATTCTCTTAGCTTGTATGACCTTTTGCTCTTTAAGTTCTTGTACAAGCTCCTCTTCTGTTACATTCAATAGATCCCACTCAGAGATAACACCTTTGGAACTATTTAGGGTTGAGTGGGGAGATATTTTAACAGGGATACCACCAAATGTTGTCATCTTTAACAACAATTCTGAATGTTTCGACTGCGTAGTTTCCACAAGCAAATCCCCTGAATGTAACCTTTTGACCATTTTAGGTGATCCAGCAGCATTTTCAAGAAATCTCTGTATAATAAATGGAGAGAGTTTGCTCACTGGTTGACTAGTTAAGGAATGGATAATCAGGAAAGTTGGATACTCAGGTTGATGATTATCTATTTTTAAGCGCTTATATTGCGCACTACTTTCATCGGAGTTATACCAATCTATGGTATTTGAGCTTGAAGGCTCTAAGGCTGGATAATTTTCTTTATCCATGTCGGCTCCTTTTTGCCCTGGGGGATTAGCTTTTCCACCCAGGTTACCGGCCCCGCCACGGGGAGGCAGGAGCAGTGCCGCTTGTGGCCAAGCGTAGGAGTTAGTAAGGTTAGAATATACAATAAAGAAAAAGGTACTTTCCTTTTTCTGGCTCTCTTTCTATACTTTTAAAAAGTAGAGCTAAATAAACAGAAAGGCTTATGAACGAAATGAAACAAGGAAAAACTCAGTCGCTTTGGAAAATCGCTATAAGAATCGCAGTACTATTTAGCACAGAAAATCGCTTGGCCTCAAGAAACGCTTGGCACCCGGGGCCTTTGGAGGTTATGACGGGCATCATGGCAAGATCCGATCTTCCTTACATTTTAAGGTCCAGCTCTGAAATTGTTCACAGGCTAGCTACTAATAAGTACACTGACCAAACCCATTGGTAAATCTCTAGGAAACTTCCAGATCAGCTAGTGTATAACTTCGCATCCTCTGCTCTGCCAGATAGCGAATGGAGGGAGCTTGAATAGCGTGTATGCAGGGATCGTTGTCGAGGTCACGATATGTCAAGGATCTGGGTATATTTTTACCATGTGATTGCCATATTAAAAAAATTTCATTACTTCATACAGCATGTCCCCTCCACCTTTTCTTACTACTGAATACACGAAAAATTGTTATTATTAGCCATATGGTGCAAGGAAGACTGAGGCTTATGCTGCACTAGGCAAAAAAAAAAATTTCTGAGTTACCCTAAGAGAGAGAGAAGTAGTAGTAGTGGCATGTGATGCAAGAAAGCAAGTGTATGAGCTTATGCAGCATCAGCCAAAAAAAAAATAAAAAAAACCACACCATTCTCCCCAAATCCTGTCCAGTTCCTCCTTAAATTTATTTAACCTATCAACTTCCACAACGACAGATGGAAGTTTGTTCCAGCAATTAACCACCCGCTGGATAAAGGCAAATTTCCGCACATCTATTCTACATCTGTCTTTCCTCAATTTGAATTTATGCCCCCTTAGGTTTCTAATCTGAACAAGTGGAAAAATCCGATCAGAATTCAGTGTGCTCAACCCATTCAAGGCCTTATACACCTCAATCAGATCACCTCGCAGGTGCCTAGTTTACAGCTGCTGCTGCAATTTGCAGAACTTAAGCCTCTCTTGGTAAGAGGATCCCTTCATCTCCCTCACCAATCTTGTTGCCCTTCTCTGTACACACTCAAGCAAATCTACATCCTTCCTAAAATGAGGCCTCCAGACCTGTACGCAGTACTCAAGGCGTGGCCTGACCATTGCCTTATACAGAGGGACAATCACCTCCTTTTCCCTACTAGCAAAATTCCTATATATCATTGACAAAACCCCATGACCTGCCCTGGCAGCCTGTCTGCATTGCTCAGAAAACTTCATATCTGACTGCACAATTATTCCCAGGTCTTTTTCATTTTCTACCACCTTAAGTGTAGTAACACAGAGTTGGTACGTTTCTCTGGGGTTACTTCTACCCCTATGCAGTACTTTGCATTTGTCAAGGTTAAACTTCAGTTGCCACTTCTTAGCCCATCTGCCCAAATTATCTAGATCCTGTTGCAGTAGCACACTGCCATTACTGTCATTAACAACCCTACAAACCTTTGTATCATCTGCAAACTTCGACACTAAGCCTGATATACCTTCATCAATATCATTGATAAATATACAAAGCAACAGAGGATCCAACACCGAACCCTGTGGGACTCCACTAATAACATTAGTCCACGAAGACCACCACCCATTGATTACCACCCTCTGTCTTCTCCCACTCAACCATCCTTTTATCCATTGTAGCAACTTACCCTTAATACCATTCTGCTCCAATTTGTACAATAGTCTTCCATGCGCAACAGTGTCAAAAGCTTTCCTGAAATCCAAATATATGATATCAAAATTATTTTTTGCATCTAGTTCCTTTGTAACCACATCATAATATCCTATCAAATTTGTCAGACAAGACTTTCCCTTAACAAACCCATGCTGTGTCTGAATTATTGCTGCAGTCTTGTCTAGATGATCCGGCAATGCATCTTTAACCAGTGACTCCATTATTTTACCCGGAACAGAAATTAAACTAACTTCATATCTGACTGCACAATTATGTCTGAATTACTCGTGTCACCCTTCGATCCCCCTTTGTGAATTGGAGATACATTTGCACATCTCCAGTCCGTGGGGACCTCCCCCGAGTCCAAGGATGCTCTCATAATTATGGCTAAGGGTTTGCTTAGTTGCTTTGCCGCCTCCTTTAATAGAGTAGAAGGGAATCACCAAGAAAGAGAAGAACAAAGATATCCAGCTCAGGCCCCTGGGTTTGCCAAGCCCATCTCATCAGATGTGAGCCCCTGAGGTAAGTTGTCAAACTAATAGAGCAAACTTATCTGCAAAAAGATCTAATCATCCAAAACACTTCCTCATTCATTACACAAATATACATGGTCTGAGTTCTAATCTCAATGATGTCCATTTCCACTTACAGTCTGCAAAACCTCATGTACTTTTTCTGACAGAATCTCACTTACTGATTAATTCAACCACTGCTCATCTCAGTTGTCCAAATTATTTGTTGTATGATCTTTTCGCTTCAAATGTGGTACTTGTGCATATGTCCATTCTGATATTCCCTGTCAGAGACTTAGTAATTTAGAATCTCCTCTTTTCGATCTTCTATAGCTTAAAATCTCTCAACCACGTTCTGTCAAATTCATTTGTTGCCTCTATCATTCTCCCAATTCCACGAATAACTTGGAACTCTTTCACTTTCTTTCTTTGAAACTTGACTTTCTCCGGTCTAACTTTCCTAACAGTGAGGTAACTTTAATGTTCACAGCCGACCGGGCTAGCCAGGTGGGTAAAGTGCCTGCCTATCAACCCAAAGGTCACGGGTTTGAATCCCGCCTCGGGCTTGGATATTAAGATGGTGCCGTACTCTCCGGTTGGAGCTCAAGACCACGACAGATGAAGGACGCAGAAAAAAACTGGTTCCTTCATGTATTGCTCACATCATACACATACAATAAATATAAAAAAAGCTGGGTGAGTATGACTCACCCAGCTGGTCAAGATGCCAAGGCTTTTGAAATTACTTATAACCTCACACAGATTGTTCATTTACCTACCAGAATACTGGACAATCCTAACCATACAGCCAAACCATGCTTGATCATTTTCTCACAAACAACCTTCTAAGAACACTGTCGAGGTGAGTGGTCGCCTAGGCACCTCAAATCACAACTTGCAGATGGTGTCTTCTCCAATGTAGCATTTCTCTCAAGGCCATTCCCAACCTCGTGTTCTTTGGCATTACAAGAATGCAAAATGGGATTATCTGCATAATTTCTTTTCTTCTTTTTCTTAAGTCAGATTATAGTTTCAAAACTTCTGATGTCAACATTTGCTCAGATTGTGTCAGTGAATTGTAGGGATGGAATCTTTTATTCTACACTCCACCTTAAAATCTCGTCCTTTGCCTAAACCTTGGTTTTCCAATAAATGTGCTAAGCCGGTTCAAGAGAAGAATGTCACTATCGTAATTGGCTTGTATCCAAATCTCCAGGTTCATTTTCTGCCTACACAAGCTCACAACAATTGTAAAGCAGTTATTAATCAGTCCAAACTACATTTCGAACAGATTAAGAGAAGAAAACTTGCTTCTTCTAACAAATGGTAGCCAAGAATTCTGGTCTTTTGACAAAGCTATTTGCTGCAACTTTTACCCACCTCTATCAAAACCAAGTGGTTCTATAGCCACTTCAGCCAAGGATAAAGCTGACCTGCTAGCATCCTGGTTTTCTTCCAACTCGTGTATTAATTCTTCAAACAGGCCTCTGAGGTTGGGTATATTCATATTGTAGATTTAAATGTTTTTCACCAACCTTGTGTAGAAATAAAACACAACGAAAACGAAAACTGAGATCTTGATAACTATGTGTATTTATAATAAATTATAATTGCCTGTATTTACAATAAATATATTTAACTTTACAACTCAAATATGTGAAATATACATTAAAATTTACGGGGTTAACAACAATAAAATACATTAAAATATACTAAATTAAAAGCGGTAAAACCATAGCTTTCGAAGGCTCCTGCCTTCTTCTTCAGGAGCCTTCGAAAGCTATGGTTTTACCGCTTTTAATTTAGTATATTTTAATGTATTTTATTGTTGTTAACCCAGTAAATTTTAATGTATATTTCACATATTTGAGTTGTAAAGTTAAATATATTTATTGTAAATACAGGCAATTATAATTTATTATAAATACACATAGTTATCAAGATCTCAGTTTTCGTTTTCGTTGTGTTTTATTTCTACACAAGGTTGGTGAAAAACATTTAAATCTACAATATCGTGTATTAATGATCTTGGTAAACAACCTCCCACCATTCCCAGTACATTTCATTCAATGCCTCCTGTGATCTTTCATCAAAAGGACATGAGAATTTTGAACAGTCTTGATGCTATGAAAGCTCCAGGTCCTGATGGTATTTCTCCACTTATTCTCAAAACCTGTGCTCCTGAACTTACTCCTGTTCTGTGTTGCCTCTTTTCACTTTCTTATTCCAAAGACGTGTTTCCTTCTTCTTGGAAATTTGCTCATATCCAGCCAGTTCCATAAAAAGGGCAATAAATCCCTCCCATACAATTATCGTCCCATTGCAATCACATCTACTCTTTCCAAAGTAATGAAGAAAAAAATTAACTGCCAACTCTTAAACTATCTAGAAACCTTCCATTTGATCAACGATTGCCAGTATGGATTCCATCAATGTAGATCCACTGGTGATATTTTGGCTTATGTTACCCATCTTCGGACAAATTCAATGGAGAAGTTTGATGAAACTCAAGCAGTTGCGGTTGGCATTTCAAAGGTTTTTTATCATGTTTGGCATAACGATCTTCTAAATAAGCTTCCATCTTATGGTTTGCCAACTATATTTTGTAATTGGATATCCAGTTTTCTCTCTGACCACTCACCGTGGATGATGGTAGATGGCTTTCTGTCTTCTAACTTCTCGAATAATGCTGACGTTCCCCAAGGTTCAGTTCTTTCTCCCACTCTTTTCCTCTTGTATATTACTGACCTTCTTCCATTGACCAGAAATCCTATCCATAGTTTTTCTGATAACGCATTGCATCCCACCTTTCAGTTTGAGAAACACTGCCCTGGTCAAACAGCTTCAACTTATCGAATATCCACTAACAATTCGTTAAAGGCTGATCTCCAAGTAATTCTCCAGTGGGGCAATGATAACTTAGTTGATTTCAGTCCTTCTAAAACTCAGTCTTCTCTTATATCTCACAAAAAGGATTCTTCTGCTCCTATGCTTATCTTCGATGATATTCAGATTTCTAGGCAAGATGATTTATCTGTATTGGGGATTACCCTGACTTATAATCTCTCTTGGCATGAGCACATTACAAATATTGCTTCCTTTACATCTAAAAAAACTGGTTTTCTTGGCGTTACTTTTCTTCCAAGCAGCTATTCACTCTGTACAAATATCAAATCCATCCTACCATGGAATACTGTTCCCACATCTGGAGTATTGCCCCCAAAACCTCTCTCAGGCATCTAGATTCCATCCAAAAGAGGGCAGTTAGATTAATTAATAACTCATCTCTAACAGAATCTCTCCACTCTCTGTCTCATAGATGTTCTGTTTCTGCTGCATGCCTTTTCTGTAGATACTTCCATGGGCACTGTTCTTCTGAATTGGCTTCTATAATTCCCGCTCTGTCGTTCAAAGCAGTCCAAACATGCCGCAGCCAGTCAACATCCTTTTACCGTTCAACTTGAAACTCACAGAACCAACTTTTCTTCTTCCTCATTTATTCTTTCAACTTCCATTTTTTGGAACAATCTTCCTTCATACATATTTCCTGAAAATTACAATTTACAGAAGTTCAAATCTAATGTCAACAAGTATCTTCTTTCATCTTCTCACACCCTCTAACCCCTGTACTACAGGTTTTAATACATATTGTGTTTTGGGCTTTTATAAAAAAAAAAAAAAAAAAGAATGGGTGGGTTGGTGAAATGGGAAGGTTTTTTTTTTTTTTTTTTTTTTTGGCTGATGCTGTATAAGCTTGCTTGCTTTCTTGCATCATATGCCTCTGCTAATGCTAAAAATATTCTCCTGCTCCTGTGCATATATTTTACGACACTCATATTTGTAGATAATATTGCATATCTCTATTAGGAATTACTTGACTTCTAATCACATCACAAATACTGTTTCTTCTGCATTTTAAAAATGAGTTTTCTCTCTTTCACTGTCAGCACTACTTTTCTTCTAAGCAGCTATTCACTCTGTACAAATCAAAAATCCACTCTACCATTTAATATTGTTCCCACATCTGGGGCTGTGCCTCCAAAACCTATCTCAGGCTTCTAGACGCCATTTAAAAGAATGGCTGTTAAGTTAATTAATGAGACACATCTCTTACTAAATCTCTCTACTCTCTTTCTCGTAGACATTCTGTTTCTGCTGCATGCCTTTTCTATAGATACTTCCATGGGCACTAATGTTCTGATTTGACTTCTATAATTCCCCCCCCCCCAAAAAAAACGCAGTTGGAATGATGCTGCAACCGGTAACCATCCTTTTACTATCAACTTCAAACTCACAGAACCAACTTTTCTTCTTTCTCATTTATTTTTTCAACCTCTTTTTTCTGGAAAAACCTCCCTTGCACATATTTCCTGAAAATTAAATATCTACAGATATTTATTTTTAGGAAATTTTATTAAATTTTAAGTCTAATGTCAATAAGCATCTTCTTTCATCTCTTCAACTGTACTAAGTATGATAGGTTCTAATACCTTTCATGTTTGGAATTTTTATATAAAATACACAAGAGAACCAATAATAATAATAATGTTTTCACAGTATTTCTTAGAATTTTAAAGGTTAATCATCCTCCAAACTAAAACAGATGCTCACATTGTGCTCGCCAGACCCCATGTGAATGTTTGCGTTTTTTTCAGCTGTCTGTATCTCAATTCTGCAAAGCTCTACAACAGATCAGACATCTCTTTCCTGGCATCTCACAGAGGCCACATAAGTATGCAGCTGAGTAAGATAAACATAAAATAGATGCTATTGCTCACCTTGTGTCTGTGAAAAGCCAAACAAAAAAAATTGATTTCTCATAATTCACAGTACATAAATATAAAAACAGAAAATACTGTATATTCATTTCGAGAATATTGTGGAGAAAGGTACATGGGATTTGATTTTATTTCCAAATTTAAAACATATCAGAAAAATTTTAATAAGTGATGTCAAGTCAGACCAGAAAGCTACAGAGTATTAAGAAATAAAATTTTAAATTATTAAAAAATTTTACAAATCACACTTACACATCCATATAATTTTCCAACTGAAGTTTGTAGTGGATAAATATCTCCAACAGGAAGTTCAAGTAACTGTAATTGAAAATCTTATTTTGTATATTGAAAAATAATCAACTACTTGAAAACATTTAATATCAGAGCCATTTTCAGCCCATCAGAGGCACTCACGCTCAGAACCATTAAGGGACCTCCAGGAACTTTTTGTAATTAATATTTGCAACTTGGTTTGTCAAGTCTCTCTCCTATATTAATGTGTATGCATTTTTTAAAAATTTCCCTTAAAATATTATTAATATTATTTCTATTAATAATAATAATTACAACAGTCATTAAAACTTTTTTTTTTTTTTTTTTATGAAAACCCCAAACACAAAAGGTATCAAAACCTATAGTACTTAGTACCGTGCACGGGTTGAAGGAGAAGTATAGGGGGAGGGGGATGCCGGAAACTTTGCTCTAGAGACTAAAATGGGTTTCACCACTTCAAGCCTCCAATAAACAAAGTGGTGGTATTTCCCCGGTTGATGAAAGTCATCTATCACCACTTATGTGAACATACAGAGTGGCCATAAAACTTAACTGCAATATTTATTTTTGGAGTCCCAGGTGAGTGCTGAGTAGATCAATGCAGAAAAATAGCTCTGTATAATATGTACAGTATTAGCAATTTCAACAAAACATTACAAGTCCATATAGACATTACCTAAGCATTATATCTAAGATTCTAAATAATTTTAAACTGGATCATAAAATATGTATACTTCAAAAATTATAAAAAGCTAAAGCTAGTTGATATTAATGAAATGCAAAGAACTGTCTCACATCCTTTTGTTTTTTCAGCCTTGCAGAGTTTATATTGAGCTTTGCCAAATACCTTTAGTTGTTTTATATTTGAAAGAACTTTTCGCATACTATATAGCAATTCATATAGAAAAACTCCTTCACTATTAGGGGGTAAAAAAAGCCCTTGTATATAATAAAATTCTTGTCACACTAACTAAATACAATAAAACTGATTTTAATAATAAAAATGAAATAAAATTTACATAAAAAATACATAATACATATATAAATACATATATAAATTATGAATATAAAGATAAAAGAAAAATAATTAAAAATATCCACAAATGTATACATAAAAGAGAAGAGCATTCAGAACTATATGCACCTTTGTCAACTAATAGCAGCTCATGAACAGTCCTAAAAGGCAGAAATTCATACTATGTGACACAACATGACAGCAAGTAGCATATCACACTCAATACTAGAAAAGGAAGAAAGGGAAAGAGGGGGAAAATAAAAATATAATGGACTCTATAACAGGATATATATACAGGGTGATTCACTACCAGTGCGACAAACTTGCAGGTTTGTCGCACTGGTAGTGACTTGTAGGGGACACAAAGACGAATCAGAATCACATAGCATTGCAGGGTCCGAAATGCCTTCGTCATGCGGTAGAGGACATTGAACAGGAGGTCGCGTGAACAGCGATCCTGCTGAAAGTCAGCATTTGTGAACCGTTTCTGTTGAAGAAACCAAGTAGCAAAAGTCCTCCTGAGCGGATAATCTGCAGGCTCCAATGATTGGATGCGTTGCAGATGGTATGAACTCACTTGGTTTGTTGACAGTATCCTCCATACAGTGCATTGGGAAATACCCAATCGTTGGCCTATCGCTCGAGTACTCATACTCAGATTGCCTTCTGCAAGACGTAGGACATTCTCCTCATTGTTTGGCATCCTCGTCGTTTGCTCTCGATTCATGGTACCTCTCATGAAACAACCAGTCTCACGTAACCTTCTGTGCACACGTGCGAAAATCGTATGATGAGGAGCATGCCTGTGCGGGAAACGTTCCTGGTACAAGCGCAGAGCAGCGCGCCCATTACAGTCCGCAGTTTCATACGCGAGGTGCATGTCGGCCAGTTCAATGTTTGAATACTCGTCCATCCTACTGCCTCGGGAACCGGTTTGCAAATGCTGACTTCCAGCGAGACCGCTGTTCACGTGACCTCCCGTTCAACGTCCTCTACCACATGACGAAGGCATTTCGGACCCTGCAATGCTACATGATTCCGATTCGTCTTTGTGCCCCCTACACCTCCTGCAAGTTTGTCGCACTGGTAGTGAATCACCCTGTATGTATATATATATATATATATATATATATATATATATACTGGCTGGTGTTTTTATTTTAATTATCATATTTATTTTAATTATCAGATATATATATATACACATATATATAGTAGTAATATATAACAGTTGAAGCAAAATAAGCAGAAAAAAGGAAAATTACAAAAGTTATATGTCTAATGCTCCAAAACACACAGTGCAGCAGTAGAGGAAACAAAAGGATATACATAATGTGTGGTTTGTAGAATAAATAAAGTGTCTGTGAAAATGGAAATGGAAAGTCCACAAGGTGCCAGAACTAAGAGAAGTTTAAGGGATAGTAGGAAGTGGAAATGAAGTAGTGGTTAAAGAGGTTAAAGAATTTGAAAAACCTAGTGCAAAAATGAACTGGGACTGAAGAACAATGAAAAAAAAAAAAAAAAAAAAAAAGGAATATACAAGTAAATAAATAAATATATAACACTATATTCAGATATGGGAGGGCAATTTTAGCAAGAGGTCAAATCAGGGGATGGCAAATATGCATAATCTGAATATAGTAGATGAAAATATGATACACAGCCAGGAAATTTATCAGGGGACTACTCCTGACCATGTATCAGGCACTGCGTTTCCAAACTTTGTAGTATTACGATAAAAGGCTGCATATTTGCCCCCCTTTTTCTAATACTACAGACAAGTTTAGAAACACAGTGCCTGATACATGGTCAGGAGTAGCTCCCTGATGAATTTCCTGGCTGTGTATCATATTTTCATCTACTATATTCAGATTATGCATATTTGCCATCCCCTGATTCGACCTCTTGCTAAAATTGCCCTCCCATATCTGAATATAGTGTTATTTATTTATTTACTTGTATATTCCTTTTTCCCCTCAGTCCAAGTTCATTTTTGCACTAAGTTTTTCAAATTCTTTCACCTGTTTAACCACTACTTCACTTCCACTTTCTACTATTCCTTAAACTTCTCTTAGTTCTGGCACCTTGTGGACTTTTCATTTCCATTTTCACAGACACTTTATTTATTCTACAAACCACACATTATTTATTTATATATACATATATATATATATATATATATATATATATATATACACACACTGTATATATATATAAATGTGTAGTAAGAAACATTAATACAGGGTCTGCAAAGATGGGTATGAGAAGTACACACTTTATATACACAAACACAGAACTAAGTGAAGTTTAAGGAATAGTAGAAAGTGGAAGTGAAGTAGTGGTTAAACAGGTGAAAGAATTTGAAAAACTTAGTGCAAAAATGAACTGGGACTGAGGGAAAAAAGGAATATACAAGTAAATAAATAAAAACAAGTAAATAAAAGTAAATTGAATGAATGTTAAAATCTTAGTATGATAATGAATTAAGATTATTAATGGCATAATTAACAAGCCAATAGGAAGAAATGGACTTTGTAAAAAGAAAATAAATTACAAATTACAAAGGGATATACAAAAATTACACAGGGGTTTAACTGTATTCAGATATGGGTGGGCAATTTTAGAAAGAAGGTCGAATATAGGGATGACAAATATGCAAAATCTGAAGACAGTTAAAAAGAAAAATTGATACGTGGCCAGGCATTTCATTAGGGGACTACTCCTGACCATGTATCAGGAACTGTTTCCAAACTTGTCTATAGTACAAGAAAAGGGGGAAAATACAAAAGTAAAGCCACTGTCTTAATACTATCAGACAAGGTATACTACCTTGTCTGATAGTATTAAGATAGGTACTTTTGGAGCAAACACTTCCACAAACATCTCTCTTTTATGTGTATATTTCTGTATATTTTATCTTTCAGATAATATAAAAAATCTTTCAGTTGTTCTTTATATACACAAATTTATGTGCTTTTAACACTTTTATTATTTTTTTATGTGTGTTATTTTTATTCATTTATTTTATTATTTCAATTTTATTATTTTTTTAATTTTATTTATTTATTTATTTTTTTTTCAATTTTATTTTATTTCATTTTTACTATTAAAATCAATTCTGTTTTGCTTATTCAGTGTGGCAAGAATTTTAATATACCCTTTAACACAATTAGTTAAAGAACAACAACAAGGTTAGTTCAGGATACAAATGGGAGTACTCCATAAAAGACTTGAGTTCTGCAAATTTCATCACCTGGGAACGAGCAACCTGAAAGGATCCTGACTGAAGTGCATAAGGTTGCAAATGGATTGAGTACACTAAATGGTTGCATCCTGATTCTTTCTCAGGCAACACACATAAGGAAACAAACTTAAATTAAAAAAGGGTGGCTGTAAGGATAGATGCATGAAAATACGCTTTCAGCCAGAGAGTAACTGATTGTTTGAACAAATTATCATGTGGTAGTATGAAAGTCAGTAATTTGAATAAATCTAAGGGTTAGACAAATGGTTAGAGGTGATCTGCAGATGGAGATTTCTTTGTTTTTTTTTGTTCCTGTCGATACTGTATAATCTTGCTTTCCTCAATCATTTGCCATTACTAATAATATCTAAATATTGTTTTAACTAGATTTCAGTAACAACTATAAATAAAAATAAATTTCAATAACAACAGACTACAATAAAGTATCTTTACCTAGTATTTGCATAATGTCTGAGAAAGTATACACCCCTCTCACACTACATCAGAAAAGTTCCCATGTCACATATCTAAATGTAATCACTTAAGTTTTCAAAACAAACAACTTGCTAACATCCTCAACCTCACATAACTAGGCAGAACAAATTAATATTATTATTAATGCACCTCATATCTTAAGAGTTATAAAATCAATTTACCTCATTTTTGATGTCTGGATATGCAGGTAGACCTTCAATGACGTAAAAATTTTTACTTGCCCCCACACAAGGTACATCAAGCAACACTCCCAAATGGCAAGCATAACCAAATCCTTATTTAGATTTAAAAAATAAAAATAAATAAATAAATAATAATAATTATACACTCATTTGGGCAATACGAATAATCAGTATCATAAAATAACCATCTCAAGAATGATAGCAAAAAAAAAAACCTGGAACTATGAAGGTAGTTGAAAAAAATTCACAGACCGATGTACAAGTATTATAAAAACAATCCAGAAATTTTATATATAAAAACAACCTTTCATTAAATGCATCCTTCTGTAATACAATAGGTTTTTTTTAAAGGATTTTGTAAGTCTCCCCATTTCTTTTGGGAATACAAAAATGGAAAAAATCCAAACTCCATGCTATTATCAATAAAGATACAATGAATTTTAAGCACATGCTATTCATTTTTTAGCCAGATACAATGAAGATAACAGCACAGACCTCTGCAACAGAGGCCTATGATAGACTGGAAAAACTGGGAGACACTGAGCCAAGACATATGCAAATTTTACCCAATGAAGAGAGCTGTGTAAAGGTAAGTGGATGTGTTTAGATTGTTAAGAATATGTTCAGGTATACTGCATGTACACCAACATTAGCAGTACAGTAAATAAATTTGAAGTGCTGGCCAAGTCACCAAATGCAGAAATTGTAGGGATATTTGACATGGTGTTACTCAGACATAAGTGATGCTGAATTTGAACATGGAGAGTACAATGTATAAAGGAAGGACAACGAAGGATGTCCTTCCTGTATACATTGTACGAATATTGTGCGAATTTTATACATTGTACAAATATTGTGCGAATTTTATACATTGTACGAATATTGGATGAAAATTGTACGAAAATTATACATTGTACGAATCCATTGTAAGAAAGATGTAGAGCTGTTGGAACGAGTACAGAGAAGGGCAACAAGATTAGTTAAGAAGCATATTAAATCTAAGACAGTTGTTGTTGTTGTTGTTTGTTATTTAGGAGCATTAGCAACTAAGGCCATATTGCTCCGGGGATATGCGGTGGTCATTCCCTGACCTTTCTGCATCCTCCGTATTTGGTGGTCACAGGCTCGAACCCCGGTCTAATCAAGAAGCGTGTGTTACGCACTGCTGCTCCTGCCCACCTGGCTACGGAGGCACCATCTAAGACAGTGCATCCAGTCGACATGAGTGGGCAGTGCAATGCTGAGTCAGTTTGGTGTGACAAGCACAGGGAAAAAGAAAATGAGAGTGGAGTCAGCTATAGGACTAATCACTGCATATCAAATAACTATAACAGAGAAATAGAGCAGGCCAACAAATCAGAATGTCTTATAATCAAGGATTTTAACTTGACAGATGTTGATTGGAATTTGTGGATTTATTGGATAAATATTTTTTTCTACGGCAGCATGTTAGAAAGTCAATAAGAGGAAGCAGTACTCTTAGCATTAGCATTAGTAGAGGCATATGATGCAAGAAAGCAAGCTTATTCAGCATCAGCCAAAAAAAAAAAAAAAAAACCCTCTCCCATTTCACCCCTCCGTTCGTTCGAAATACCTGTCCAGTTGAGCTTTAACTTTGTTTAGGCTATCAACTTCAACAACAAGTGATGGAAGTCGGTTCCACCAACCAACCACCCGCTGGCCAAAAGCAAATTTCCGCACATCTATCCGACATCCGTCCTTCCTCAATTTGAATTTATGCCCTCTGAGGTGATTATTCTGAGAAAGATGAAGAATCCCATTGGCATTGAGCATGCTCAAACCATTCAAAGCCTTATACACCTCTATCAGATCACCTCGCCGGTGCCTAGTCTCCAGACTCTGTAATTTGCAAAACTTAAGCCTTTCTTCGTAAGAGCAACCCTTTGTTCCATTTACTAATCTTGTTGCCCTTCTCTGTACCCGTTCCAGCAGCTCTACATCCTTCTTGAAATGAGGCCTCCAGACCTGTATACAGTACTCAAGATGTGGCCTAACCATTGCCTTATACAAGGGAATAATCACCTCCTTATCCCTGCTAGAAAAATTCCTGTATATCATTGACAAGACACCATGAGCTACTCTTGCAGCTCATCTGCACTGCTCAGAGAACTTCATATCTGCCTGCACAATTACCCCCAGGTCCTTTTCATTCTCCACCACTGTCAGTGTAGTACCGCAGAGTTGATACATTGCTCTGGGGTTACTGTTACCCATATGTAGTACTTTACATTTGTCAATGTTAAACTTCATTTGCCACCTCTCAGCCCATCTGTTCAACCTTTCCAGATCCTGTTGCAGCAGCATAGCGTCAGTAGTGTCCTTAACGACCCTGCCAACCTTTGTATCATCTGCAAACTTAGACATTAAACTTGATATCCCATCATCAATATCATTCATAAACACCGAAAACAACAATGGACCCAACACTGAACCTTGAGGAACTCCACTAATAACATTAGTCCACGTTGAGCAGTGTCCATTGATTACCACTCTCTGTCTTCTGCCACTCAACCATCCCCTTATCCATAGCAGCAATTTGCCTCCAATGCCACACTGCTCCAATTTGTGCAGCAGTCTTCCATGTGCAACAGTATCAAAAGCCTTGGAAGTGGTTTTTTTTTTTTTTTTTTTTTTTGGCTGATGCTGCATAAGCTTGCTTTCTTGCATCAAATGCCTCTACTAATGCTAATGCTAAATGCTAATCCAAATATATAATATCAAAGTTATTCCCTGCATCCAGTTCTTTTGTGACTACATCATAGTATCCAATCAAATTGGTCAGGCAAGACCTGCCCTTAACAAAACCATGCTGCGTCTGAGCTATAACTGAATCTGGTTATCAGCAGAAATTTTTCGTACATTAAGAATCTGCAAGTAAAAGATACATTGGGTGACAGCAATCGCGTGTACTAATATGGAATTTCCTTAAAGTAATAGTAATCGTGGCACGTCATGCAAGAAAGCAAGCGTATGGGCTTATGTAGCATCAGCCAAAAAAAAAAAAAAATTCACACAACCATTCCCTCTAAATGTTTGTCCAGTTCCTCCTTAAATTTATTTAACCTATCAACCTCCACAAGTGGGAGAAGACAGAGGGTATTAATCAATGGGTGCTGCTCTTCGTGGACTAATGTTATTAGTGGAGTCCCACAGGGTTCGGTGTTGGGTCCACTGTTGTTTTGTATATTTATCTATGATATTGATGAAGGTATATCACACTTAATGTCGAAGTTTGCAGATGATACAAAGGTTGGCAGGGTTGTTAATGACTGTAATGGCAGTGTGCTACTGCAACAGGATCTAGATAATTTGGGCAGATGGGCTAAGAAGTGGCAACTGAAGTTTAACCTTGACAAATGCAAAGTACTGCATATGGGTAGAAGTAACCCCAGAGAAACGTACCAACCGTGTGGTACTACACTTAAGGTGTCAGAAAATGAAAAAGACCTGGGAGTAATTGTGCAGTCAGACATGAAGTTTTCTGAGCAATGCAGACAGGCTGCCAGGGCAGGTCATGGGGTTTTGTCAATGATATATAGGAATTTTGCTAGCAGGGAAAAGGAGGTGATTATCCCTCTGTATAAGGCAATGGTCAGGCCACACCTTGAGTACTGCGTACAGGTCTGGAGGCCTCATTTTAGGAAGGATGTAGATTTACTTGAGCGTGTACAGAGAAGGGCAACAAGATTAGTGAGGGGAATGAAGGGATCCTCTTACCAAGAGAAGCTTAAGTTCTGCAAATTGCAGTGGCTGGAGACTAGGCACCTGCACGGTGATCTGATTGAGGTATATAAGGCCTTGAATGGGTTGAGCACGCTGAATTCTGATGGGATCCTTCCACTTGTTCAGATTACGAACCTAAGGGGGCATAAATTCAAATTAAGAAAAGACAGATGTAGAATAGATGTGCGGAAATTTGCCTTTAGCCAGCGGGTGGTTAATTGGTGGAACAAACTTCCATCTGTCGTTGTGGAAGTTGATAGGTCGAATAAATTTAAGGAGGAACTGGACAGGCATTTGGAGGGAATGGTGTGATTTTTTTTTTTTTTTTTTGGCTGATGCTGCATAAGCTCATACACATGCTTTCTTGCATCACATGCCACTACCACTACTACTACTACTACAACGACAGATGGAAGTTTGTTCCAGCAATTAAACACCCACTGGCTAAAGGTAAATTTCCGCACATCTATTTTACAGTTGTCTTTCCTCAATTTACTACATATGGGAAGCAGTAACCTCAGAGTAACATATCAACTCTGTGGTACTACACTGACAGTGGTAGAGAACGAAAAGGACCTGGGGGATAATTGTGCAGGCAGATATGAAGTTTTCTGAGTAGTGCAGAGTCTGAAAGAGTAGCTCATGGTGTCTTGTCAATGATATACAGGAGTTTTTCTAGCAGGGATAAGGAGGTGATTATCCCCTTGTATAAGGCAATGGTTAGGCCACACCTTGAGTACTGTATACAGGTTCGGAGGCCTCATTTTAAGAAGGATGTAGAGCTGTTGGAACGAGTACAGAGAAGGGCAACAAGATTAGTGAATGGAACAAAGGGTTGCTCTTACGAAGAAAGGCTTAAGTTTTGCAAATTACAGTGTCTGGAGACTAGGTACCGGCAAGGTGATCTGATTGAGGTGTATAAAGCCTTGAATGGTTTGAGCATGCTCAATGCTGATGGGATTCTTCTTCTTGCTCAGAATAATCACCTGAGAATTCAAATTGAGGAAAGACAGATGTAGGATAGATGTGCGGAAGTTTGCCTTTAGCCAGTGGGTAGTTGGTTGGTGGAACAGACTTCCATCCTTTGATGTGGAATTGATAGCTTAAATAAATTTAAGGCTGAGCTGGACAGGTATTTGGAATGAACGGAGGTGTGAAATGAGAGTGTTTTTTTTTTTTTTTTTTTGGCTGATGCTGCATAAGCTTGCTTTCTTGCATCATATGCCTCTACTAATGCTAATTTGAATTTATGCCCCCTTAGGTTCATAATCTGAACGAGTGAAAGAATCCCATCAGAATTCAACATTCTCAATCCATTCAAGGCATTATACACCTCAATCAGATCACCTCGCAGGTGCCTAGTCTCCAGCCACTGCAATTTGCAGAACTTAAGCCTCTCTTGGAAAGAGGATACCTTCATTCCCCTCACCAATCTTGTTGCCCTTCTCTGGCTCAAGCAAATCTACATCCTAAAATAAGGCCTCTAGACCTGTATGCAGTACTCAAGACGTGGCCTTATACATAGGGACGATCACCTCCTTTTCCCTGCTAGCAAAATTCCTGTATAACATTGACAAAAACCCATAACCTGCTCTTACAGCCTGTCTGAATTGTTCAGAAAACTTCATATCTGACTGCACAATTACTCCCAGGTCTTTTTCATTTTCTACCACCCCAAGTGTACTATCACACAGTTAGTACATTCCTCTGGGGTTACTTCTACCCATATGCAGTACTTTGCATTTGTCAATGTTAAACTTCAGTTGCCACTTCTCAGCCCATCTTCCCAAATTTTTAGATCCTGTTGCAGTAGCACACTGTCATTAACAACCCTGCCATCCTTTGTATCATCTGCAAACTTCGATACTAAGCTTGATATACCTTCATCAGTGTCATTAATAAATATACAAAACAACAGTGGACCCAACACCGAACCCTGTGGGACTCCACTAATAACATTAGTCCTCGAAGAGCAGCACCCATTGATTACCACCCTCTGTCTTCTCCCACTCAACCATCCTTTTATCCATTGTAGCAATTTACCCTTAATACCATCCTGAAAAAGGCCTCTGAGGTTGGGAAAATTCATATTTTAGTATTAAATCAGCTCACACCAACCATAAGAATAAGCATTTACTGTAACTAGAATATTTATTTACATATTAAGATAAAATAAATATTTACAAAAAACTGCTATTATATTAAATATACATGTAAAAACATTAAAACTGTGATAAAATCCTTGAGATAAAATACACTAAAATAAACCGGATTAAAAGCGATAAAAACGATAAAAATCTCTGGAGCTTTCGGAAGCTTGCGCTCCCTTCCTCAGCAGTAACAAAACTTCCTGCAGCACGTCCATATATAACAGGCTCACGGTACCTATACACGTGGTGCAGTCGGCGCATGGTCTGAACTGGAAGCGGAAATAGCTCGGGAACGTGTTAAGCAAAACCGTTCATCCGTACTTAGGATAATAGTTTCAAACAGAGGATGCATACGCATACCTCTGTCCCTATTCATAATATTGTGGTCGGATGAACAGATTCGTAGGCTCTCGAGCCATTTACGGTTCCAGAACCCATGCGCTCGATCCATGATAACCGCATCCTCTGGGGAAATTTGATGCTGCTTCTCCCAAAAATGTTCGGCCACAGCAGATTTATTGTAATCAGCGGTTTTTATAGCATTTACATGCTCCCCCAGACGATCCTTGAGCCGTCGTTTTGTCTCGCCCACATAACATTCCCCACAATCCGGGCATTCTATCCTGTATACTACTCCACTACTCAGGTCCTTTGCTATTGGGTCTTTTACCTGAGACAACACAGTGTGCAACCTCCGCCCGGGAAGCTGCACACAGCGTGTTTTATAGCCCCGCAAAATTCTAGCGAGATGCTCAGTAACGCCCGGATAGTAAGGAATGTATGCGGTAGCGACAGGAACAAACGGTTCCTGACGGTTAGACTCTATTCCTCTACTAAATCTGTCTATGATCCTCTGGGGGTATCCGCATTTTCTAAGGTCTGCTGTGACCCGTCTAATTTCACATTCTTTGTCCTCAGAGGTGGTGCAGTGTGACCCTGCTCTATCTAGTAGAGCTTTCACTACACTATTCTTATGCTGCCCAGCTTGTGCTGAACTATAATGGGTGTACTGGCCTCTGCACATAGGTTTTTTAAACACAGAAGTTTTTAGCCTAGGGCCTACCCTAGAGACCAGTACATCCAAGAAAGGAAGGGTACCTCCTGTTTCCACCTCTGAGGTAAATTGTATAAATTGGGAGAAGCTATTAAGCCAATGGAGTGCATCATCCTCTCTCCCCTTCTGGACCACGGTAAAGGTATCATCAACATACCTTTTCCATTTCTTTATGGGAAACTGACATCCACTAAAAACCCTCTCCTCTAACTCCTCCATGGCCAGATTGGCCACGATGGCGCTAATAGGAGATCCCATGGCTGTACCGTGAACCTGTTTGTACATAACACCTTGGTACACCATAGTGGTGCTGGCCAGACAAAGTGGCGCCTCCGTAGCCAGGTGGGAAGGAGCAGCAGTGCGCAGCACACGCTTCTTGATTAGACCGGGGTTCGAGCCCGTCACCACCAAATACGGAGGATGCGGAAAGATCAGGAAATGACCACTGCATATTCATGGAGCAATATGGCCTTAGTTGCTAATGCCCCTAAAAACCAAATAACAATAACAAACCAGACAAAGTTCCACACCCGAACAAATATCCTCTACATTTAAAAGCGATCTACTACCCAAAGAGACATCATTACTCAAAGATCTTCTAACACAATATATTCCATGTTTAATTGGAATGCATGTGAATAGTGACACCACATCAAAAGAAATCATGCTCTCGTTTTCATTTACAGTCAAATCTTTCACAAAATTCACAAATTCTTTACTGTCTTTTATGACATAGTTGGACTGGCCCACTATAGGCGAAATCAATTTAGCCAAATACCCTGACAAAGCATATGTGGGGCTTCCTATAAATGATACAATAGGTCTGAGTGGGACTTCTGTCTTATGAGTTTTTGGAAGTCCATATTTTTCTTATGGTTGGTGTGAGCTGATTTAATACTAAAATACCCTTAATACCATTCTGCTCCAATTTGTACAGTAGTCTTTCGTGTATAACAGTGTAAAAAGCTTTCCTGAAATCCAAGTATATGATATCAAAATTATTTTTTGCATCCAGTTCTTTTGTAACCACATCATAATATCCTATCTAATTTGTCAGACAAGACTTTCCCTTAACAAATCCATGCTGTGTCTGAATTACTACTGCAGTCTTGTCTAGATGATCCTGCAATGCATCTTTAACCAGTGACTCCATTATTTTACCTGGAACAGAAGTTAAACTAACTGGTCCTAATTACTTCTGTCACCCTTCGATCTCCTGAGTCCAAGGATGCTCTCATAATTAAGGCTAAGTGTTTGCTTAGTTCCTTTGCCGCCTCCTTTAATATAACTGGATAGATCCCATCCACACCAGGTGCCTTTCTTATGTTTAACTTCAACAATTTCTCCTCCACTTTGCTCTCAGTTATTACAAAACATTAAGCACCCTGCTACAATTTGATAACCTTCTGGCATTGTTAATCCTTAACTCCTCATGTGTGAATATAGATGCAAAATACTCATTCAGTTTGTTTGCTATCTGAGCAGGATCATCAACAGTTGAACCATCGATATCAAGTGGACCAATCAGATTCATCCCCTTCCTTTTAGAATTTATATAAGTAAAGAAATCCTTGCTGTTTTTCTTAGCATCCTTTGCCAAAGATTTCTCATAATCTGCCTTCACCTGCCTAACCTCCTTTGTGACTTTATTACAGACTATCTTGCCATAGGCTTCTGTGTCACCTGATAATTTATATGCATCCCATACATTTTTCTTCTCTGCCACGAGTCTCAGTTCATTCGACAACCATTTAGGCCTAAACCTTGAACAATATTTCTTAATAGGTATGAAACATTAGTAGCTTCCATGATTAATTCCTTGAATGCTTCCCACTTAGAATTTGCTGTTGGTAACATCATCAGTTGGTCCACCATACAGAATTTAAAAACTGTCTGAGACCACTGTAGTCACCTTTATGGAAGGAAAAACCCTTTCCTTTACCCCTGCTATCTAAATAGTAGCTTGACATAACTACTATCAAGGGTAAAGATCTTTCCTTTTGTAAGGGTGACTACAATGGTCTCACATAGTTTTTAAATTCCATGCAGTGGGACCAACTGATAATGTTACCAACAGTAAATTCTAAATGGAAAGCAGTCAGGGAAATAATCGCAGAAGCTACTAGGCTTTTCATACTGACTAAGATATTGTAAAAGGCTTACATCTAAATGGATGTTAGATTAACTGAGAGACTTGTGGTAGAGAAGAAAAATGTGTGGGATGCGTATAAGTTATCAAGTGATACAGAAGCCTATGGTAGATAAAAACTAGTCTGTAATCAAATCACAAATGATCTTAGACAAGCTAAGGCAGATTATGAAAAAGTCTCTGTCAAAGAATGCAAAGAACAGCAGCAAAAACTTCTTTGCTTATGGTAAAAGTAAAAGGAAGTTTTTGAATCACACTGGGCCATTTTATATCAATGGTTTAACTGTTGATGACCCTGCTCAGGTTGCAAATATATTTATATATATGCAACTAAATTTTTATATTTATTTATATATGCAACCTGAGCAGGGTTAATAGGTATTTTACAGCTACATTCACACATGAGGAATTCTTTAGAGAAAAGGATGCCAGAAGTTTATGAAGCTCTAATGGGAAGCAAAGTAATTTTGTGATAACCAAAAAAGGAAAGTGGAGAAACTGTTGAAACTCAACATAAAAAAGGTAATTGGGATCTATCCAATTATATCATGGAAGACAGCAAAGGAGGTAAGCAAACTCGTAAAAATAATTATAATAGCATCTTTGGATTCAGGGGAGGTCCCTGTGGACTGTAGATATGCAAATGTATTCCCAAATCACAAAGGGGGATCATCAAAGGGAAACATGGGTAATCACAGACTTATTAGCTTACCTTTTGTTCCATAGAAAATAATGGATTCAGTGGTTAAAGAAATAATGCAGGACCATTTAAACAGAAATGAAATTATACTGCAGTCACAGCATAGATTTGTTAAGAGGTGGTCTTGTCTGACCAATTTGACTGGATACTATAATTCAGTAACAAAGGAAACTGGATACAAAAAATAATTTTGATATTATATATACAGATCGACCATCACTAATCCGGCAGCGTTGTTACCTGTGGGGTGCCAAATCACCGGTGGTTATTTTAGCACATACATTTTATCCAACAGCTAACCACGTCCTTCTACCTTTAACACATTGACTGTCAAGTTAGTTTAAGAAAAAAATTCCCCAGGGGCCAAAAAATATTTAAGAAATAATTTGATTAGTAATTCTAAAATAAATATTGTAATGTCAGTGTTGTCTTTTTTTCGCTTAAAATATTAAAAAAAAAAAAAAAAAAAAGACTTTTTTTATGTCGCATATATGTTTTATAACTAAAATATGTTGGTTACTTTATTTCTTGAGAAGCCGTGTCGGCTACAAACGTGTGATTCTATTACGGCATACATATGATGGTCGTTTATGATTAGTTTATTGCACCCGTGGCGAATGCTGCAATAAAACTAATTGCGATAAAATAAACTCTCAAACGTCACAATAAGTTTGTCAGTATTGTTAGAGATTTTGTGAAAACAAGTTTGTTAGCGTGCTGTATTATCCATCATATTGTGTTGTATTTTTCTGCAAGTTTGTATAAGTGTGTTGTAAAAAAAAAAAGAAAAATTTTAAAAAGAATGGCTAAAAGAAAATTACTAAGATAAGAGGAACTGAGGAACTTCAAGGGGCACCAAAAACAGAAGAACAATGTGGCAAGAAATATATACATCCTTAGTAAAAGGGTGCCGAAAAATGTTTCTGCTCCGGGAGCAGAGAAATTACCGGAATTTACAATTAAGCAGAGTTAAACTTCTCACAGACACACCGCTGTCGAGTTTTTTCAGAAGTTCAACTTTATCTGTTATGGACAATGTATGGTGT
Source organism: Mastigoproctus giganteus (assembly GCF_048544385.1). NCBI lineage: Eukaryota > Metazoa > Arthropoda > Arachnida > Uropygi > Thelyphonidae > Mastigoproctus > Mastigoproctus giganteus. Next base: position 3,162,548 of record NC_143578.1, on the reverse strand, counting down.
TTGTGCTTTACACCACGAGAGGCACTTCCTTTATGCATTGGAACCACGGGTGGGGCTAAATGTGAGCAGGTTATAATAATAAATGCAGAAAAACAAGTGGGAATGGCTTGCCAGTGTTTACGAGTTCGCGCCAACAGTTGATGCTGCAACCAATGCCACAAAAACAGTAGCGGCAGGTCGGTGCGCCGACATGGGAAATTTGAAATTACTTTTGCGGAAATTATGTCCGAATTAGCGGTGGAACCAGATTACCGGTGATGGTCAACCTGTACTTGGATTTCAGGACAGCTTTTGATACTGCTGCACATAAAAGGCTGCTATACAAACTGGAGCAATATGGCATTAAGGACAAGTTACTGCCATGGATGAAGGGATGGTTAAGTGGAAGAAGAAGAAGACAGAGAATACTTAACAATGGGTATTGCTCTTCATGAACTAATGTTATTAGCAGAGTCTCCTAGAATTCAGTGCTGGGCCCATTGTTATTTTCAATACTTATTAATGATACTGACAAAGGTATATCAGGTTTAATGTTTAAGTTTGCAGATGATAAAAAGAATGGCAGGTAATCAAGGTAAGCTACTGCAACAAGATCTAGAAAAATTAGGCCAATGAGCTGGAAAATGGCAGTTAAACTTTAACATTGACAAATTCAAAGGGAACAAAAGGGTGCTCTAACGAAAGGCTTCAGTTCTGCAAATTGCAGCATCTGGACTCCAGGCACTTGTGATGAGATCTGATTAGGGTGTTATGCCCTTAAATAGATTGAGTAAGCTCAATGTTCATGACTTTCTTCCTCCTGCTGAGACTACACATGATGGGACTTAAATTCAAAAAATTAAGGAAGGATGGTTGTGGGATATATGTGTGGACGTTTGCTTTCAGCCGGTTGCTGACAATGCCGGATTAAGGCACGGGCTAATAGGGCCCTTGCCCAGGGTGGCATTCTTTAAGGGGCACCAAAAACAGAAGAACAATGTGGCAAGAAATATATACATCCTTAGTAAAAGGGTGCCGAAAAATGTTTCTGCTCCGGGAGCAGAAATACCTTGGTCCGGCTCTGGTTGGTGGTTGATTGTTGGAACAAACTTCCACCTGCTGTTGTTGTGGAAGTGGGTACTTTGAATAAATTCAAGGAAGAACTAGACAAATTCTTGGAGGTGAGGTGGATAGTGATTTTTTTATTTTTTTTTTTTTTTTGGCTAATGCTCTATAAGTTTGCTTTCTTGCATCATTTGCCACTACTAATACCAATACTATTTTCTTTTCTCATTCATAATTATAGACAAGATGCACACCACTTTTTCAAGTTTCAAAGCATAATCTAGAAATACACAATCTCCACATCCAAAATAAAACAGCCTGTGGTCAAAGTGATGGCTTCCATTTTTTTGGACCTCAGGAATTCCTGTTTTTACATTACATTGATCACAGGTGAAACTGTGCAGCAAGCAATATGAGGAGGTGAGAGAAGTTACATCACAGTGTCCTTATTGCCAACACACAAGTCGAATGTAAATGCTGCAGAGTTAGAAATCCTTGATCATTTTTTTTGGCCCTGGCTCTGTGCAACTTCTTCCTCTTTCCAAAAACTTAAGAAAAATTCTTACTTAGATGAAGAGGCAATGTATGCCATTACAGAATGGATTGCATAAAAGGACAGAGGCTTTCTCTTTTTTTTATGATGTAAAAGAACTTAAATATTGGGAAAAGTGCAATGAAATTCACGAGGGGGAGAATACGTTCAGTTGAACACACAGTTCCCCCATGAATAAAATAAAAACCTTTTCAAACCCTGTATTTTTTCAGTCATTCTGCAAACTTTTTGAACCACCTTCATACAAGCAAAGTATACTAGGAGACATCAAGCAAGATATCTAAAACTGGAAAATTAAAAAATATCCAGGTAACATCTGATAATTATGCAGCAAAATTACAGTAATCATTATTCTCAATTGAATTTAATTTAATTTAATTTGAAAGATTAGTCCCCATACCATAATGACTTTTTCCTCTTCATTTAATAAAGCAGATGTAAAAAACGAAGTTGTACTCTGCTCATTATATATAATATGGTATAAATGATCCTCCTACCAAGTCGATATACACGCACACAGTGTAGTTAAAACATTATGACCAGTAATAGTGGGTATATCCTCCTCTTCTCATGAGTACTGCCACCATGCAGCAAGGCATGGACTCTACAAGGCTTCTAAAAATTGCAGTAAATATGTTTTATTTTTTTTATTTTTATTTAATTTTTATTACATGAATTTTTATTTAATACAATTTTTTTTTATTTAATAGACATTGTGAATGTATTTCACAGGCTTGCGCCTGACAGAGATTATCTTGTGCAACTCTCAGGGTTAGAATACACTCGTGTGCCTTTAACCTCTGATAATAATGATTTGTTAAAGATACAAATAATTATTCTTGTGTGCTTAAAAGGAGGTTAAATTCCATCCACTGTTTTGCTGTTCACTTAGACAAAATACATTATTCACAGTTCAGAACAAGTGCGCTAACAGCAGACACTTGCCAGCTGATGAGAAGTCAGTAGCTGCTCATCAGCTGGCTGACCTAGCAGTGTCTCAGATTTTTAAATGTATAATTTAAAAAAAAAAATCATTTTCAAAATATCAAATTAGGCAGAACTTGGATGAGACACTTGTACCTATGATGAATATTATTATTATTAGATATATGGTGCAAGGAAGTCTGAGGCTTATGCTGCACCAGCCAAAAAAATATCACGAGTTACCCTGAGAGAGAGAAGAATGATGATATCCAGCTCACAAAAGAGTGTGCCAAGCCCATACTCACCAGATGTGAGCTCCTAGGGTTATCATAAGCACGTATCACCAAATAGTGTCTTCACTGGGAGCAGAACGATCCCCATGATCGAAATTCAAATGCAGCGAAGCATATTGATGTCATTTGATATGGTATTCAATTCTCACAAGACAATTGCCATGACAAATTCGCTATGGTGAGCATTTTATATAGCAGCTACCAGCAAGTGATAAATAATTATTAGTTCTGCATTTTTGTAAGTTATTTTAATTTAGTATTAGTAATGGGAAATGATTTAAGTACTACTCCAGCCAGTGGAAAATACCACTGCAACAAATATGAATACCTTGCCCACACATCTTTCAGACAGAAATTTTAATAGTGCATAAATGTTGAACTGAGCCTTCTGCCATAGCGCAAGATGTCATCATATTCCAAATGAGCAGAAGTTATTTTAAAAATGTTAAATACCCAATACACAACACACCACGTGTACAATACTAAATACGCAATTCACTTACCTATATTCTATTGTCTCAATTACATTGTTATCTAGAGCAAGTAAATTGCCTACATCTAATTCCAAATCGATAGCTTTTTCCACATTTATGGGCTTAAAATTTTCTGAATTCTCCCTGGTTTTCTCCAAAACTTCACTAACAATATCCGCCATGTTGTACTATTCTTCCAGGATTGTATGCCATGGATTGCAACAGTCTGTAACAGAGAATCGAAATGCTGGATCTGTCAATCCACATAGTCCCAAAAATGTTCAATGGAATTCATATGCAGCAAATTCAGCAGACAAGGTAGTACCTAGAAGTCACCTTCACATTCGGCAAAACACTCTCAAACAATACTGGCAATGTAACAGGTTATTATCCTGCTTGAACGTACCTATGCAATCTGGGAAGACAGTCGTCACAAAGGGGTGTATCCGATTAGCCATGATGGATAGGCAGTTTTTAGCATTCCATTGTATGGAATGCTAAAAACAGTCTAGGGCAGCAGTCCCCAACATTTTTTGATTTGAGAACCCCTTTCAACGTAATATTTTTAATTACGAACACCTTTCAACATAATATTTTTAATGCAAACCACTAAGCCTATATTCTCTGAAATCGTATATTTCTGAATTTTCATTATAAAATATTTCCAGTACCACGTTTTTATAAGCGACATTGCATAATAATAAAAATTATTATTAAGTATTATTTATACTTTGTAAAGCAATTAATTAACCAGTCCAAAGGAGATTTATAATAGGCTAAGAGTAGAAAACTTGCTTCATGTCCAAATGGTAGCCGAGCATTCTGGTCTCTTGTCAAAGCTATTGGCCGCAATATTTGTCCATCTCAATTCCCACCTCTGCCAAAACCAAATGGTCCTGCTGCCACATCAGCCAAAGATAAAGCTAATCTGCTAGCATCCTGTTTTCCTTTCAATTCATGTATTGATGATCTTGATAAATCAACTTAAACCATTCCCAGTACACTCCATTCAATGTCTCCTGTTATCCTCCATCAAAAGGATGTCAGAAGGATTTTGATAACTCTGATACTAAGAAAAGTCCTGATGATACTTCCCCACTTGTTCTCAAAATCTGTGCCCCTGAACTTAGTCCTGTTTTGTGTCATCTTGTTTCACTTTCTTATTCCAAAGGTGTTTTTCCTTCTGCTTGGTGCCAATAAATCCAAACCAAAAACCTTCTGCTTGGAAATTTGCTCATATCCAGCCTGTTCCTAAAAAGGGGTGACAAATCTCTTCTATCCAATTATCGTCCCATTGCGATTACTTCTACTCTTTTCAAAGTAATGGAGAAATCAATTAACCGCCAACTCTTAAACTATCTGGAAATCTTTCATCTGATCAATGATTTGAAAGTATGAATTCCATCAGTGTCACTCCACTAGTGATATTCTGGCTTATATTACCCATCTATTGACAAATTTAGTGGAAATGTTTGTTGAAACTCAAGCCATTGCTCTTGACATTTCTATCATGTTTAGCATAAAGGTCATCTAAATAAGCTTCCATTCTATGGTTTGCCAGCTGTTCTTTGTAACAGAGTATCCAGTTTTCGCTCTGACCGCTCACTGAGGGTGATGGTAGATGGCTCTCTGTCTTCTAACTTGTCCACTAATGCTGCTATTCCACAAGGTTCAGTTCTTTCTCCCATTCTTTTCGTATTGTATATTAATGACCTTCCATTGACCGGAAATCCTATCCATAGTTTTGCTGAACATAGCACATTGCATTTCACCTTTTAGTTTGAGAAACCTTGCCCTGTTCAAACAGCTTCAACTTCTCAAGTATCGACTGCCAAATCCTTAAATGCTGATCTCCAGGTAATTCTCCAGTGGGGCAAAGACAACTTAATTTCAATCCTTCTAAAACTCAGTCCTGTCTTATATTTCACAAAAAGGATTCTTCTGCTACTATGCTTATTTTCAATGACAGTTTCTATGCAAGATCTTGGGGATTACCCTGACTTCTAATCTCTCTTGGCATAAAGCACATTACAAATACTGTTTCCTCTGCATATAAAAAACTGGGTTTTCCTCTTTCACTCTCGGCATTGCTTTTCTTCCAAACAGACGTTGACTTTGTAGAAATCAGATATATGCTTACATTTACAATTTCTTATTTGATTTAGATTCAAACATTTTACTTAGTTTAGATTCAAATTACTATATACTTTATATATTAGCACATAATGATCATTACAGAAACAGAGCACTTCTTGTCGTTTTTTGCTTTCAGTCTGGGTGGTTGGCCCCAGTTGAAGTCATCTGAATTGTGGGTAAACAGCGATAAGTTTTTTTTTTTTTTTTTGCGTTTTCTTAATTTCCTGCTTGGTATTATTTGACTGATTTGCCTTCTATATTATTATCTTTAACATTAATTTTACACATTTTATATATAATAAATATATATATATATATATAATAAATAAATAATAAATATATATATATATATATAATAAATGATTATGATCATGCCCTAAGTAAAATAATGTGCATATAATGTTTAATTGTTAACTACTGCAATAGCATTAATGCCATATATCAAATAGCATCAATTTAAAATTATTAGTTTATTTCTTTATAACAGCAAAAAAATAATTTAAAAAAACTAAATTTCTTAATATAAAAAAGTTATATCACTGGTCATACGAGGACACAGAGAGATATATACCAAATTCTTTAATCTTTTGTCAGCTCAAAGTTGAAAATTGATTACATTAATATCTAACCCTTAGTGTGTTTCTGAAAAAATATCGTATTAAAGGTATCATATTCAAATGACCTTGGCCATCCTGCTTTGGTAGCAAAGCAGGGCTGATAATGCTTTAATAATTCAGAAAAAAAATTTTTTTGGTAGTTGTTGGCGCATCGGCTTCTGTGGCCATAATGCACCTCCCAAGGTTTTTTTTTGCAGTACTTTGATCCAAGCCCGAGGCGGGATTCGAACCCGCGACCTTTGGGTTGCCGGGCAGGCACTTTACCCACCCGGATAGCCAGGTCGGCAATTCTGAAAATACAATTATTTGTGCTTTAATAGCTGAACCTTAAATGAGTAAGTAATTTGAGGTTCAGCTATTAAAGTACAAATAATTATATAAAAGCAACTACAAATTTACTTAGATGCCTCCAGGAATAAAATCCAAAAATTATTCCTTTCAGTTTTTTCTATTAAAGTTAAATGGAAACCAAAATACATGAGTTAATCCAATCATTTTTATTCTTATTGCAATAATTTTTATGAAAAATATCTTTTAGTTATTAGATATCAGATGATGATATCTAAAATCAGATAATGTTTATCTCAAGATATATTTACAATAGTTTGAAATATGACACTGAATTCAACATAAATTTCTATATAAGAATAGTTTATTTTTCATATAATATAGCAAATTCAGTTACCTTTTGGATGTAATGTTCCATTCCCATCTACAAAAATTACCTATAAAAAATTACACCTACAATTGTAATAACTGATATAATACTACATTATATTAAAAATTCTATACTACTATAATGTGGCCAGATTTTATACAAAGTGTGATTATAAATAAATCCCTATTTTAATAGTAATGATATGCCTTACTTCATAGACTAGGTATTTTGGATGGGAATTTTAAACATACTCCTATTAAAGAATACCAACTGTATCAACTCCTATCTTGGAGCCCTCAATATCAGTGACCTTATTAAAAAACAAATTTACATCCTAATATGCCAGTTACAATATTAAGAACAAATTGACATAATGAAACTCACACTGCTTTAAATTAGAAGGCAGCGACTTTCAATTCTTGACAGTGGGGAAAAAAAAAAAAAAAAAAAAATTTATTTTATCCAGATTTGGTTTGTTTTAAAGAATTCAGAATTTAGTACTTCAGAGTTTAAGCCACTACTACTAACAATAATAATGATAAAGCAATATGAGATTTGTTATCCTAAATTGTTCTTAATATTGTAAATAGTATATCTGCATGCAATTTAAGTTTTAAAGCTGAGCCACTGATGAGAGTTCCATGATATGAGTCAATCATGTTTGATATTATTTAGTTATATGCAAAATTCCAGTGCATCAAAAACACCTAACCAACACAATAAAGTATCTTTGCTATTACACAGTAATAGTAAAAATACTTGCATAATGTACAATGGAAATAAAACTTCTTGTAATGCATAGTCTGAGAAAGCATGGTTATGTGCCTTCTCACGGTACATTAGAAAAATTGCCATTTTAAATATTGCAATACAATTCAAAAATAAATTTTTATTTCTTTTTTTTTTGTTTTAGTACAATTTTATTCCATATCAAAGGCCATTTAAATGTCACTTTAATTTTATAAAAAATTCAACAATGAAACTAAAATTGAAATAAAATTAAATTAAATTTTAGAAGTCCATTTTATACTAGAGAGTCCTGTATTGTGTCCTTAATTAGAGACTTCATGCTACCTATCCAGTCACCTATTCAACATACTGAGAAGTCGCGCTAGTCAATTCTTTTTATTTACAGCAAGCGAGAAGATTAAGGCATATTCTGACATGGATAATAGCCTCTAGTCAACCTGTGTTATTTGTTTACAATAAAAATAAAAGTTTTATTAAAGGAAATACTGAATTATCTTTGTGCGTGCTACATCTGATTCCACAAATTTTTGTGAGAGTGAAAAAATTTATAAATTCGAGATTTATAATCATGGAAAAAATATCAGGGCGGAACAGTGTTTTACAAATTTCGAAAATAACAGAGAAACTCCAATTACAAATTTCAATAAAGTACGACACATTTTGTGACGTCACACTTCTGAGCATTTTGGTTTGTTTTAAAGTGCTATTTAATCCTCTAGTGCTAATCAGTTGGTGAGTACTGTATTTCGCTTGAATCACAAGTGCTCAAAGTGTGAGTATAGATGCAGGTTAAAAGAAACGAAAGTGTTAGTTCAAATTTTGTTGTTTTGTCTCCACATTAAAAAAGTAAGTTTACTGAAACTTACTTTTTTAATGTGGAGGTTTTTAAACAAACCTTTCTTTTATGTACTTAATTTCCTTTAGTTGAACTGTAACCATATACACTGAATTATGATCACCTACCTAATACTGCGTGGGTCCTCCTCTTGACCTCTGTACAGCAACTATCCGATGTGCAGGGCTCACAATACCGGTCAAAATCTTATTACCGGTATTTCGGTATTTTTAATTTAAAAAACCAGGATACCGGTATTCCAAAATTTTTCATAATTTACTGTTGACTTATAAAGTACATCTATTACTGCTAAGTGTATACCATGGACCAAACAAAGCTGCTGTTCGGCATTGATTACTTTACCAAATTTGGCTATAACTGATGCACCACCAGTTGGCATGCAAATTATGTCTTTAGAAAAACAGAAACTGTATTCACCTATTTTTTTTTTTATCTACAAGTTCTAAGCAAAACTCTGCTGGCATGCTACTGTACACATGCATTAGTCCCATATCCCACAAAATTCCCCAACAGAGTGAACATTTATATTTAAAATCATCTACTTTGTACTGTTTCAGACTACAGACTACTTCTGATAGGTTGAGCTATTTCATTTCTAACATATTTTGAATATGATTTCTGCCATCCAGTACCATTTTTTAAATTGTTACTGGCAATTTGAGTAAATCACTAAAACCTGTGGAGATCAATCCTTTTCTGATATCAACAGAAGTAGAGAAAAGATGGAATGGTAAGCCATCATATGCTCTCATACGAGCCAGTACTTCCGATAGTTTCTCTCTTATCGCTCTTGAAGTAATCAGTCAATAAAAATTTTGGCTTTGCCTCTGCTGTTGTTGTAGTTTAAAGAAAATGGGTTGTGTAAATGTGGAGAGCTTGAAACATCTGAGCATGTTATGCTTGACTGCAATTATTACGTTGACTTGAGAATGGAATTGGAACTATCAATTGGCTATCTGGAGAAAGAGAGACTCCATGTTATGTTCACTGATAAAAGGTTATTTACTTATTTTAATAAGTACGTTTCGGAAGTCTTTAAAAGAAGATTTAGATTGCTGGGTAGTAGTGGCACGCCTCCAAGTGGCAGGGATGTCAACTCATCCAATTAGGATCAATGGATAGAAAATCAAAGTTGATTCTCCTTGCATGAGGCTAAGTGGCTAGATAGGAATTGTTTATTGTTCGGTTATTATTTATTTATTTATTAATAAAACTGAATTCTAAAAGTTAGGAAAAATCCCATTCTGACATTACCGCGGATAGGCTACGGCCTTGGTAGCGGATTCAGCGAATGGAGGTTAAAATGGAATGTTGTAGTAAGTTCATATTCATCATTCCCTAAATTAGATGCCCGCACATCTTTTTCTTAATTGTATATAATTTATTGTCTTCAAATGCATATGGAGCCCACTTGTAGATCCCCCACCTCATTGAGCTTCTTTTGAATATTTTTTACATTGTGCTAGCTAACCATTTTTTAATTATCTAATAATAAAACCACACTGACGACATCGCTTCCTTTTCTGTGTTCTACGAAGGCAATTTTTGTGTCTGTTGGGCTTGTAAATATAAAATTAATTTAAATGAATACAATTCAAAATGAATCAAAAATAAAAAAAATATCCTTTTTGAATTTTTATGGCACTATATCTGTATTAACGAAAGAAGAGCATTGATATTTAAGCTTGGTGAGGAAACGAGATCTCATTTTCATGACAATTCCAGGTTTCTGTTATATTTGAATTTTATATAACAATTCCTCAGTTGCAAAATCAATGATTATCTTAATATTGATAATCATTAATCAATATTAATGATTATCTTTTTGGCAATTTCGGTTTTATAACCTTTATAAACAATTATTTTTTTAAATTAGTACCGAAAAACTGGTACTAATTTACTTTGTGGTATTTTTGTATCAATATCGGCATTTCAATACCGGAAAAAAATTACCAGGATATCGGCACTGTAAGCCCTACCAACATGGCATTGATTCAACAAGGTGTCAGAAGGGTTCGGGAGGTATGGCCAACCAAGCTATGTGTAATGCGGTCAGCAATGCAGGTATGGAGGTGATTGGTGTATCCAGATACCTGATCCTTACACGACCATCCATGGTATGGAGTAAATAACATAACTCATCTGACCAGCACACCTTCTTCCAGTCTTCTAACGTCTAACATGCATGCTCTTTGCACCAGGCGAGTCTTTTACGCCGATGAATCTTGGTTTGAAGAGATGCCGTAGGGGGTTGTCTGCTGGTGTAGCCCATACGTGCGAGCATGCGACACATGGTCATGCCAGATATTGTTCCGGGTCGGCCCATGCCGTATTGGGTAGTCAACTCTTCAACAGTGCTGCGCCTGTTCGAGTCATCGGACTCGGCACTCACCTCTAACATCAACCTTCTGCTGACCTTTGCAGTTTTGCTGTCGGGTCCTTGTTTGGCTATTTTGATGCCTGGTACACTTTAACTACAGTGGCTCTCGAACACCCCACCAGTTTGGGAAATTAAGGCACCAGCTTGTCGAACACCCACAATCTATCCTTTATCAAAATCCGATAAATCCTTCCTTTTACCCATCATGCTCGGAATTTTACTACCTACTGAACCACCGACACCTTATCTATGCTATGTAGTAGTAGTAGCATGTGATGCAAGAAAGCAATGTAGGTCGACTAACTCCACACTCACGTACCTCACGTGGTCAATGGGTCGCATTCGGTTTTCATACGGATGGTCATAATTCAGTGATCACTCAGCGTATTTTACTTTTATAGGTTATAAAATTATATGTAATTATTAGTTATTTAACACGTTGATGCCAAGGCTTATTTGGGTAAACTGGTCTCTGATGCCAATTTGAGTTAGGTATGTTAAATTGGTGCCTCCGTAGCCAGGTGGGCAGGAGCAGCAATGAGTAGCACACGCTTCTTGATTAGACTGGGGTTCGAGCCCATTACCACCAAATACGGAGGATTCGGAAAGGTCAGGGAATGACCACCGCATATCCCCGGAGCAATATGGCCTTAGTTGCTAATGTTCCTAAAAACCAAATAACAAGCATGTTAAATTATTCAAAACCCAAATTATATTCATCACTAAACCTCATACAAAAAAGCTTATTGGTGTAAAAAAAAAAAGCCTCGGGAATTATCTCGTAGTCGGCGTATGTAATAGAAAATTCTTCGTGGCAGCCAACTATGAGTTAACTCGACGTGTTGTAACTTGCAGAATTCTCTATATATCAATCTGTGCTGTGTGTAAATCCGCTGCAGTGACACAGACTTTGTCGTGTACATTGTATTTATTACTTTATTTATTTATTTTTTTTTTTTGTAAAAAAAAAAACGAACCTAAAACATGGATAAGAAGAGACAACTGACTGAAGAAGAGCTTGAGCTCTATGATAATATGAGTGACTCAGAATTTGAAGAGCTGTCTGACGAGTCGCATGGTTCTGGTTCATAGATCAATCGGATCAAATAGTGTCTATTATTCAGCACTAATAAAAACCACCAGATGTCCAAAAAAAAACTGCATTATATATTATAGAAATATATATTAGTAAATTAATAAGAGGAGTTTACCTCAATATATATATATGAAATATAGAAATATATATGCATAACGCATACATCCTTTTCCGTCAAGTTACGGTTGTTGTTGTTTGTTATTTGGTTTTTAGGAGCATTAGCAACTAAGGCCATATTGCTCCGGGATATGCGGTGGTCATTCCCTGACCTTTCCGCATCCTCCGTATTTGGTGGTGACGGGCTCGAACCCCGGTCTAATCAAGAAGCATGTGCTACGCACTGCTGCTCCTTCCCACCTGGCTACGGAGGCGCCTCAAGTTACGGGTTTCTCTGAATTTTGGACATTTTTTGGTGGAACCCGTAACTTGACGGAAAAGTTACATTGAATCTTTGATTGGAGAAAAATTCTAAACATTCCAAGAGAAGCTAGCTCTTTGCATGAAGAAAATTTTTTTTTTTTTTTTTTGTGAATAAATTCTGTTTTCTGACACTGTGGTTGATTTTTCATTCTTATCCCAGAAGCCAACTGTCCATCATTTGCACATATTTGCTAGGAATACTCATAGCTGCGCCTGAAAGGCAAGTTATACTAATCTGAATTAACTCGTAGTCGGCGTCCTGGGCCAGATCACCAAATACGAATTAACTCGTAGTCGGCATTCAATGTGTTAAAATTATGTTTTAGAATTCGATTTTTGTCATATTTCCAAAATGAGTTTTAGACACAGTAGTTAAATTGGGAGGGTGCAGTTCTCCCTGTTAAATATTTTTGAGTAGTGTTCCCCTTGTTAATTTTTTGGGCAGAACATTTTCCTTGTTAAAATACTTTTTTATACTACAAAAATGCGGATTACAAACAAACTCCTATTTAAAATAATGTATTATCGAGTTTGTCTTTTAATAATCATACATGGCAGTTGCATAGCTCTTGTAATTAGCGTTTATCCCATGATGTTCGGAGAGCGAATAAACAATTACCAGGCAGAGTACAGTGTCTACTTCAGTTCGCTCCAAAGCATACAGTTTGGTTAAATTTATGGTTTTGATGTTCATTTGCTATTTTCACAACAACATGAGGACACTGACTGTCCCTGGCCATGAATAAAATTGTTATAATCCATTTATATGTATCTGTTATGTTCAGATACATACAAACAGATAAAATACCCACTAAAAACTGTGGGCATTTTGGAATATTTTTTAAAAACAATTGGTATTTTGTAATTAACCCCAATTTATTTTTATTATTAAATTTCAGCCTAAAAATTTAATTAAAAAATGGAATCGAAGAAGTTATCCGGTGCCCAGAATCATAAACGTAAGGCCGCAAAAGACACTGCCATTCAAAACCAAGCCATTGCACTAACTCATTTCATTAAAAAAATGAAGAATACTGCAGACTTAGACTGTGTCCAACTTGACAATATCATCAGAACCAAATGTTGATGAAGAGACATCCAACCCAAGTTCATCAGCCAGATTAAATGAGAATATTACGACTGATCAAGACCATGAGGAATTAATTGGTGATTCAGATCTTGAGGTAATTAAAAATTCTTTAAATCATGACATGGAAAACGTCTTAAGTGAAGAATCGTTTCGAGATAATTCGGAGCAAGGCATTGTGATAAAACTGTTATGAAAAATCGTTAGTTAATGTAAATTTAGAAGACCCAGCAAAATGGCCAAATATTGACGACAAATTATGAATAGTTTTATCCGAAATGGGATAAAATTTTATTCAAAGAAAAATTTAATATATCCAAGAGATACGAATGGACGTAAATTTAGCGATACATATTATAACAGAAAAATGGAAAACAGAGAATTGGTAACACGGACATGGCTTATTTATTCATTAACCGCAAATTGTTTTCTGTTTTTGTTGCAAGCTTTTTACACCTGCTGAGAGTTTGTTTGTTATTTGGTTTTTAGGAGCATTAGCAACTAAGGCCATATTGCTCCAGGGATATGCGGTGGTCATTCCCTGACCTTTCCGCATCCTCCGTATTTGGTGGTCACGGGTTCGAGCCCCGGTCTAATCAAGAAGCGTGTGCTACGCACTGCTGCTCCTGCCCACCTGGCTACGGAGGTGCCCCAGCAGAGAGTAATAGCCTCATAAAAGGATATGATGACTGGGGAAACATGTCCAAAACTTTACATATACATGAGACCAGTATGACTCACATGAAAAATTTTTTAAAATGGAAGGAACTTGAGAAGAATCTGAAAAATAAAACAACTGTTGACTTTCAAACACAAAACATGTACAAAATGGAAAAAAAACATTGGTCAAATGTTTTAGAAAGATTGATTGAAATATTAAAATTTCTTGGAGGCCAACATTTAGCATTTTGAGGATCATCGGATACATTATATCAAAAGGATAACGGAAACTTTTTAAAATAAGTCAAACTGTTCGCTAAGTTTGACCCAGTTATGGAAACCCACATAGAAAGAGCTCTACAGCAAAAAGGTTGCATTCACTATTTAAGTAAAGACAGTCAAAATGAAATATTGCAAATTTTAAGCAATGGAATAAGGGATAAAATTTTATTATCAATTCGAAAGGCTAATTACTATTCAATGATCCTGGACTGCACACCTGATGTAAGTAAAACAGAACAGATGAGTACTATCATACGTTTTGTTTGCTACACCGATGGAAAAGTCGAAATCAGGGAAAACCTTTTAGGTTTTGTGGAAGTTGATGACTCTACAGGCTACGGTTTATATGAAACCATAATTAAACTATTGGAAAACTGGAACGTTCCAATTGATATAAGGGGTCAAGGATAGGACAATGGGGCGAATATGAAAGGGAAAAGAAATGGGCTTACGTATGCTCTTAAATACAAATCCTCGTGCATTTTACGTCACCAGTGCTGCTCATATTCTAAATTTAACAATAAATTATGCAGCAAAAGTCAATGCAGACAAAATTAGTTTTTTTGCAACTGTGCAAGAATTATATAATTTCTTTTCATCTTCTCCAAAGCAATGGAGAATTATTTTAAAGAACATCTCACATTTAACATTAAAGCAGCTTTCAGACACCCGATGGGAAAGTAGAATCGAAGCAATCTGGCCTCTACAACTAGGAGAAATTTATGACGCACTCTATGAAATTATGGACCATGACAACTTGAATAAAGAAATACATGAAGCACAAAGTTTGTGTTAAAATAAAAGATTATAAATTTATTTGCTCCTTGATAATTTGGCATGATATGCTGAATAGAATAAATCCTGTCAGCAAACAACTTCAAGATAAAAATATGAACATTGCACTTGTCTTAGAATCCATCAGCAATTTAAACATTCGTATTAAAATATCGATCAGATTCAAATTACAAGGATCTTGAAACGGCAAAAAAAAAAAAAAAAAAAAAAAACTTTGTAAAGATGTAGAGGGAGAACCAGAATTTAAATCTGTAGTTGAAGTTCGCCAAAGAAAAAAAAAAAAAAAAAACACGTCAGAATGACCATCATGACGAATCACCACAAATGCCAGAAGATATATTCAGAGTCAATGTTTTTTTATACAATTTTGGATACTGCTTGGGCATCGCTGAATGAATGTTTTGAACTGGAAATCCATAGTGAGCATTTAAGTTTCTTACATAATTTCAGTTTCTTACATAAAAACCATAGAACTTTTTAATCAACTTAAGACCGATCCAGCAAAGCTCTGCACCAACTACAAGATCTACAGGTTGCAAGTCTTTGCTGACTCGTACCATCTCATGCAGTTAGAGTGAATGTCAACTGGATAAAACAGCTACCAAAGCAACCAGTTTGCCAGAGTACTGCACTTTTTATAAGAACTAGAGTAAAATGTTAAACTATTTGAAAGTTAGCAAAACATGTTAATGTGATGTTTAACATATGTAATAGTCTTTCGAATGTAATAGTCTGCTTTTTTGGGACAGTACTCAAAGGTACGGCATACCGGTACCTTTATTAAAAACGACGTGTGACATTTGGATGCAGTACACTTCAAAATTTGTAATATTCCATCAATTTTTTCACATGTTTACCTACTTTTCAAATAAGCTTAAAGTTATTTAACTAAATTTGCATTTTTTACTGTCTATTGTTAAGATATCTTCTATATAAACATTTATAACTATTTTTAGAATTCTAAATTACTCGGTCGGACCTCTGTTTAACGAACTCCTTTTATAGCAAAGTTTTTTTGAATCCCTTGGAAATTACATTTAAAATAGTTTCAGTTGAGCGAAGAAAATTTTCATATAACGAACGGCTTAGGAGAGACTTAACTGCGTACACACTGTTTGCACTTCTGGCCTTCAGAAAATTTAGGAAATTAGTGCTGCTGCTAAGCAAGAATTGAAAAAACTAAAGGGATTACCATTCTACAACGTGGTGCCTGGTAAAACCTATCCGACCACCTGTCCCACATACGGAGAAGTTGCACTGGTCAACAGTGAGCAGATCAAGGGGTATTCCCAATGGGCTCTGGTTCAACTTCTACTGCAGTGGTGTTCAACCTTTTCTTGTACAGGAGACATATTTAAAGTTAGAATTCTTTAGGGACCCGCACTGAGTGATTCAAGCAAAATTAGTGTTACATTTTCCATATCTTGTTACATGTAAAAGGAAGTTTCTGTTTTCATGTTACCGTTTTTTTATTTTCAGGCTATACATAAAAAATGCAAATTCCGAATACTTTTATATGTAACAAATCTATGTCACTAATTTATTTTTTAGATTTTATTAAAATTATAAAAATATGACTTTCTTTTGTTTTTCAAAAAAATACCTTATTTTTGCCTTTAAATGCTCACTTTAGAAAAGTTACAATCTGAAAGGATCACTGCTTATCATTTCATTTTGAAATGATAAGCATTTCATGCTTATCATTTCACTTTTCATTTCGAACTACCCTGAATGCAGCACCACCACACAGTAGTTATGTTAATCTTGTACCAAAAAAGGAGTACCTTTCATTTGTCATTTGTGCAGTACTTTTCATTTGTTAATGTTGAAGTTCAACTGTCATTTTTCGGCCCATCTCCCTCATTTTTCTATATCTTGTTGCAGTAGCTTACCTTGATTACTGTCATCAACCATCCTTCCAATCTTAGTATCATATGCAAACAAACATTAAGTCTGATATACCTTCATTAATAAATACAGAAAAACAACAATGGACATAGCACTGAACCTGGTGGGGGGGGATCTACTAATCACAAGAATCCACAAGGAGCTAACCATTGATAACCACCCTCTGTCTTCTCCCAATGAGCCATCACTTTATCCATAGCATTAGCATCAGTAGAGGCATATGATAGTATCTCTACCTTGAAGTGGTGGTGGGGCTTGTGATCCTAAGAGCTATACCAGTGGTAGCTTAGCTACTGGTAGGACCACCCAGCTGGACAGGTCAAAGGTGAAGAGACAGGTGAAAAGAAATACCCAGGTCCTCCAGGTTGGGGGTTGGGTGCAGAGCTGATAACCCTGCCCTGTAAAAAATTTAACTGTTACGTATAATTTGACGAATGAAACTGGACAGCCCTTACGGAAACAGACCAAGCCTCGAAATATGGACACGAGTTTGGTATTGAGATTTGGAATGTGCGTACCCTGTAGCAAGCTGGATATATGAATAGCACAGGAAAAGTAAAGGTGTGATTAATAAGTTGAAATTTACAATGTACTACTCTGGAATTCATGACAGGCAGGGAGAACAGGGTGTAGGATTTCTAAGAGAATGTGCAAATCAGTGCTTGCCTTCACACCAGTGTCTGGGAGAATTTGCAGCCTTAGAATTAAAGGAAAATTCCATAATGTGAACTTCATTAATGTGTAAAGGTGTGGATGATGATGTTGCAGATGGATTTTATGATGAACTCCAGGCTGTGTGTGAAAGAAGTGAAAGACATGACACTATTATAACTCTCAGTGACTTCAACACTAAATTAGGCAGGGAAGAAGTTTTCATGGGTCTATTTGGGAGGCAGCCTCCACAAAGAAATGAATCTCAATTTGCTGCTGCCAACAACTTTAAGGTCATGAGTACCTGATTTCAAAGAAAGAATATTCATAAAGGTACATGAAAAATCCCTGGTACAAATCAGGCTAATCAGATTGATCATGTACTGGTCTCTATGAGGTGGGCTACTGCAATTGAAAATGTCCATTCTTTTCGCGTGACAGCTCTAATTCTAATCATTTTCTAGTGAGAGCTAGACTGAAGTATAAAATAGCCCTTGTAGCAAGAGGAAAGGCTGAGAAAACTAAGCGGTGGAATGTAGAGAAATTTGAAGATAAACTTGTTGAAACAAAGTACCAGGCAATTGTATCTCATATTGTGCTCATCCTTCACAACTAGTTACCATATCTTGCACTACCTCGAATAATAATCGCTTCACTAATAGAGAAGGCTATTGTTACTTATTCTCAGTGGGCACCACCACCCAGATGGCACCGTTTCAAGGTTTGTTGGCCTTTCATATTGTGGGATTATCTTCACAACTGAGCTGTCATGTTTGCAGTACCAGGGTGCCTACCTGCCTACTGATGAAACACCGTTGGAACAAGACCAGGGTATGTCTGCCAGGGGCAAAGGTTGATGACGTTGTAGAGCAGATATCATCTTTTAAGGGCACAAAACGTGATATTTTTGTAAATGTTGGCACTAATGATATTAAGAATAGGAGATCTGCAGATTTACTCAACAACTACAGGTCAATGTTGAAAAAAGGTCGTGAAGCAGGGTTGAATGTAAAAGTGTATGTAATTCTGCCCAGACACGATAGGAGGGAGTATATAATGAGAGCCGTGTCAATCAACTCGGTCCTGGAGAGATTGTGTAAGGCTCAAGGGATAGAATTTTTCTCACCATGGTCTGTGCTTGTTAACAGGAGAGACTGCTTCTACAGGGATGGGATATACTTAAATAGAAAGGGTGCAAGAATATTTGCATATGCTATCGAGGCAGAGTTAGGTGGGTCGGAAAACTGCTAGCTTGGGGAGGGGATATGCAGACTAATAGATTATCAGTAGCCACTGGCAGAGGTGGTCTTGGCGCATTATAGCCTTAGTAGCTAATGCGCCAATAAAATCAAAACCACCAACAACAACAGCCACTGGCAGAGGTGAAAGTGATTCTTGCACTGCTTCTATTGGAATGAGCAGCAGCCTGGAAAACAAGATGCAGGCGATTTCAGATACTGCTGGGAGTCATTGCGGTACAAGTAAACACATGGGCTGTGTTAGGGTAGCTAAGAATAGGAACAGGTGCATGTATACTTGCGTGTACAAAAATGCTATGAGTTTGGTAAATAAAATTGATGAATTTGAGGTGTAGGTCAAAACATCAAATCAGATATTGTTGAGATATCAGAGACGTGGTGTCACACAAATATAAGGAATGCAGAAATGGAATTTGGTGAGTACAATGTGCACAGAAAGGATAGACAGGATAGGAAGGGAGGAAGGGTTATGCTATTAGTAGAGAAACACATAAAATCCAAGGAAGTTCAGCCAGTCAACATGGCTGGACAATGCAGTGTCGAGTCGGTTTGGTGTGACATAAGCAGTGGGAAATCAAAATTGAGAGTACGAGTGTGTTACAGGCCTAATTATTGTGATGAGTATAATAAACAACCGTACAGGGAAATAGAGTGTGCCAGTAAATCAAAGAGCCTTATAATGGGGGATTTTAATTTCCCAGATATTGACTGGAATTTATGAGTTGGTCACTCACACACTAGCAAGGCTTTTGTGGAATTTTTGAATGATTGTTTTCTACAGCAGCATGTTCGGGAGGCAACATGAGGGAGTAATACTCTTGATCTGATTATCAGTAGCGATCCTTCATGCATTAAGAATCTGCAGATAAAGGAACAACTGGGTGGCTGTGATCACAGTGTGCTAAAGTGGGATTTATTCAAAGAGGTAACTACCATCAGGGGTAAAGGGAAGGGTTTTTGCTTTAGTAAAGGCGACTACGATGGTCTGCGACAGTATTTAAGTTCTATACGGTGAATTTACCAACAGCAAATTCAAAATGGGAAGTATTCAAAGAATTTATCTTGGAAGCTTTACATACCAGCTAAGAATTAGATAGTATGAATCTGAGCTGTAATGCTCAATACGTTCTACGTTGACATTAATATTTGTAAAATAATAAGAGGAGTTTACCTCAATATAGTACGTAGAACACTTCCATATGATATTCTTCAGAAATTAAAACGAAAAACTTACATTACAGTAAAAAATAATTAAAAACCAATTTAACACAATTAAAATAATTTAACACAATTAAAAATAAATTTAACGCAATTAAAAATATTAAAAAGAATCTAATGAAAATATTCAAAATGATGTTTTGTGTTAAATTGATTTTTAATTATTTTTTACTCTAATGTAAGTTTTTCATTTTAATTTCTGGAGATGTACTACGTGTTCTATGTACTATATCGAGGTAAACTCCTCTTATCATTTTACAAATACCAACTAAGAAATATTGTCAAGGTTTAGGACTAAATGGATGTCAGATGAACAAATGAGACATATGGCAGAGAAGAAAAATGCATCAGATACATATAAATTAATGGGTGACATGAAAGCCTATGATAAATATAAGCTGATCTGTAACCAAGTCACAAAGGAGATTAGGCAGGCAAAGGCAGATTATGAGAAATCCTTGGCAAAGGATGCAAAGAAAAACAACAAAGAGTTCTTTACCTATGTAAAATCTAGAAGGAAAGGGATGAATCAGATTGGTCCACTGGATATTGATGGTTCAACTGCTGATGATCCTGCTCAGGTGGCTAACAAACTAAATGAGTATTTTGCATCTATATTCACACATGAGGAGTTATTCAGAGAGGGGAATGCCAGAGGTGAATTAAACTCTGGCAGTGAGCTAGATGATTTTGTAATAACTGAGAGCAAAGTGGAGGAAAAATTGTTGAAGATAAAAATAAGAAAGGCATCTGTGGTGGATGGGATCTATCCAATTATATTAAAGGAGGCAGCAAAGGAAGTAAGCAAACCCTTAGCCATAATTATGAGAGCTCCCTTGGACTCAGGGGAGGTACCCATAGACTGGAGATCTGCAAATGTGACCCCAATTCACAAAAGGGCGGCACATGTAATTACAGGCCTGTTTGTTCAACTTCTGTTCCAGGGAAATTAATGGAGGCACTGGTTAAAGAAGCGCTGCAGGGTCATCTAGACAAGATTTTGGTTTCAGCTCGAACACAGCATGGTTTTGTTAAGGGGAAATCTTGTCTGACCAATTTGATTTCATACTATGATGGGTCACAAAGGAACTGGATGCAGGGAGTAACTTTGATATCATATATTTGCATCTTAGAAAGGCTTTTGATACTGTTGCACATGGAAGACTGCTGCACATATTGGAGCAGTGTGGCACTGAAGGAAAATTGCTGCCACGGATAAAGGGATGGTTAAGTGGGAAAAGACAGAGTGGTAATCAATGGACACTGCTCTTCGTGGACTAATGTTATTAGTGGAGTCCCTCAGGGCTCAGTGTTGGGTCCATTATTGTTTTCTGTATTCATAAATGATATTGATGATGGTATATCAGGCTTAATGTCCAAGTTTGCAGACGATACGAAGGTTGCAGGGTTGTTAGTGACAGTATGCTGCTGCAACAGGATCTAGAAAAGTTGAGCAGATGGGCTGAGAGATGGCATCTTAAGTTTAACATTGACAAATATAAAGTACTGCATATGGAAAGCAGTAACCCCAGAGTAACGTATCAACTGTGCATTTCTACACTGACAGTGGTAGAGAATGAAAAGGACCTGGGGGTAATTCTGCAGGCAGATATGAAGTTTTCCTAGCAGTGCAGATGGTCTGCAAGAGTAGCTCATGGTGTCTTGTAAATGATATACAGGAATGAATTTTTCTAGCAGGGATAAGGATGTGATTATCCCCTTGTATAAGGCAGTGGTCAGGCCACACCTTGGAGGCCTCATTTTAAGAAGGATGTAGAGCTGGAGTGAGTGCAGAGAAGGGCAACAAGATTAGTGAATGGAACAATGGGTTGCTCTTATGAAGAATGGCTTAAGATTTGCAAATTACATTGTCTGGAGACAAGACACTTGTGAGGTGATCTTTTGAGGTGTATAAAACCTTGAATTATTTGAGCATGCTCAATGCGGATGGGATTCCTCCTCTTGCTTAGAATAATCACCTCAGAGGGAATAAATTCAAATTGAGGAAAGACAGTTGTAGAAAAGATGTGCAGAAGTTTGCCTTTATCCAGCGTGTGGTTGATTGCTGGAACAAACTTCCATCTGTTATTGTAGAAGTTGATAGCTTAAATAGACTCAAAGCAGAACTAGACAAACATTTGAGGTGAGTGGATGGGTGAAATGAGAAGTGGTTTTTTTGGCTGATACTATATAAGCTTGCTTTCTTGCATCATGTGCTTTTACTAATGCTAATGCTAAACCCATACTGTGACTGAAGTACAACTGTGCCCCTCTCTAGGTGGTTTACTTCTTTACTTCTTTAACCTGCATTACTTCTTTAACCAGTTTTTAGTCTTTAACTAGAATAGAAATTAAGGTAACAGGTCTGTAATTACTCATGTTCCCTTTTGATCCCCTTTGTGAACAGGGGATACATTTGCACATTTTCCATCCACAGGGACCTTCCCTGAATCCAAAGATGCTATTATAATTATGGCTAAGGGTTTGCCTGCCTCCTTTGCTGACAGTGTAATTGGATAGACCTCCATCCAGCCCAGGTGCCTTTTTTATGTTTAGTTTCAACAATTTCTCTTTCGCTTTCCTCTCAATTATCACAAAATCATTTACTTCTCTGTTATAGTTTGATAAACTTCTAACACTACTTTCCTAAAGAATTCCTCATGTGTCAATGTAGATGCAAAATAATGAGCAGGATAATCAACAGTTAAACCATCAAAATCAAGTAGATCAATGTGACTGACCCCCTTCCTTCTACAAATAATATAAATAAAGAAGTCTTTGTTGCTTTTTTTTTGCATTCTTTGCTAGAGTATATTATTCTTAATTTATTCGACACGTATTCCTACCAGTTAGCTTCCATTCCTGTTTTCATTATTTATTTATTCACTCATTTTCTGCTTATATGTACAGCAGACTCTCGATTTAACAGGACACTTCAAAACTACAAATAAAAAATAATAATAATAAAAAAAGAGACTTCTTGTAATCTATCTCAGCTTGTCTGCCCTCCTTTGTGTCCTTGATTACAGACTATATTTACCATAAGTTTCTGTATCACCTGATAATTTATATAAACCCCTTGCATTTTTTCTCTGCCACGATTCTCATCAGTTCATTTGACATCCATTTACATATAAGCCCTGATATTTCTTAAGCGGTATGAAAAACTAGTAGCTTCTATGATTATTTCCCCTGAATGCTTTCCATTTAAAATTTACTGTTGGTAAAAGCATCAGTTGTTCCCATTGTACAGAATTTTAAAACTATCTGAAACCACTGTAGTCATCTTCACAAAAGCAAATCTTGTTGCTCTTCTTTGCACTCATTCGAATAGATTCATACCTTCCTCGAAATATGATTTAACCACTGCCTTCTTCTGCATCTTCAAAAAGGAGGATTTCAGAACAAATAAAACTAATAGTAATAGATTTATAAACTGTAATAACCTTAATAAAGAATCCACTTACACAGTTGTCTAAAAGAACAGGAGCAATACAGATGACTAACCTATAATCCCTTAATTCCTCAATACCCTAGAACCAGGTCCGAAAAGTGTTATATGATAGGAACCACATAATCCTTTAACATCTCTAAACCTTAAAACCAGTTGCTCATTTTGGGCCTAACAAATAATTGGCTATAAGATACTTTAACCTTTAGTTTTATTATAAACTTAGAGTGCCTGATCAATTAACTACTAATATTTGTCTAATAATTATAATGAATATGACAATATTAACTAACTTATCTATTAGGTAAGTAAGAGTAAGCTTATATGTAAGATTATTAAGTTGGTTCAAAATAATTAAATAATTTAGTTACTAAATTTACCTGTTATGCTGTCTTTATGGGCAGTGAAGAAGTGGTACAAGTACTACAAAATATCTAAGAATAATCTGAAGTTGTTTAAGAAATTAAGGAGAGATTACACTCTAAATAAGATGAAGTGCTTAGTTTTTCACTATTCTCCAAATGAAAATTTGCTAAATCAATAAGAAAATCAAACAACATACCTGTGGAAAGTAGTGGGGAGCAACTGCTTTCATTTCATTCACCATTTTTACAAGACATGGAACTTCTCTAAAAGCAAGAAATGAAGGAATATATGGTACATCAATATCAACTAAACGGCAATCTTCATACACCACCTATGGAAATTGTTTATAAAGAGAAAAACAAATTTATTTTAGATATTAAGTATAAGCATGCAATATAAATAAATACAATATAAAATCTCATGCTCTCTCTCTCTCTCTCTCTCTCTGTGTCTATCTGTATAAAAGTGTTTTCAGTCTTTTTATTATAAGAATGATTTACCCTAAGGCTAATGACACTAGTGAAATTTAATGCATTCCTGGCAACAAGCAGCATCATATCTCACATACATTAAATATATATAATGTTCAAGACATCACTAATTTCCATAAAGATCTTCTCATTATTAGCATTAGCATTAGTAGAGGCATTTGATGCAAGAAAGCAAGCTTATGCAGCATCAGCCAAAAAAAAAAAAAAAACCCCACTTCCACTTCACCCCTCTGTTTGTTCAAAATACCTGTCCAGCTGAGCCTTAAACTTATTTAGGCTATCAACCTCCACTACAAAGGATGGAAGTCTGTTCCATCAACCAACCACCTGCTGGCTAAAGGCAAATTTCCGCACGTCTATCCTACATCTGTCTTTCCTCAATTTGAATTTATGTCCTCTCAGGTGATTTTTCTGAGCTAGAGGAAGAATCCCATCAGCATTGAGCATGCCCAAACCATTCAAGGCTTTATTCACCTCTATCAGATCACCTCGCTGGTGCTTAGTCTCCAGACACTGTAATTTGCAAAACTTAAGCCTTTCTTCGTAAGAGCACCTCTTTGTCCCATTCACTAATCTCGTTGCCCTTCTCTGTACTCGTTCCAGCAGCTCTACATCCTTCTTGAAATGAGGCCTCCAGACCTGTATACAGTACGCTAGGTGTGGCCTGACCATTGCCTTATACAAGGGAATAATCACTTCCTTATCCCTGCTGGAAAAATTCCTGTATATCATTGACAATACTCCATGAGCTACTCTTGCAGCCCGTCTGCACTGCTCAGAGGACTTCACATCTGCCTGCACAACCACCCCCAAGTCCCTTTCATTCTCTACCACTGTCAGTGTAGTACCACAGAGTTGATACGTTGCTCTGGGGTTGCTGTTTCCCATGTGTAACACTTTACATTTGTCAATGTTAAACTTCATTTGCCACCTCTCAGCCCATCTGCTCAACCTTTCCAGATCCTGTTGCAGTAGCATAGTGTCAGTAGTGTCCTTGACAACCCTGCCAACCTTTGTATCATCTGCAAACTTGGAAATTAAGCTTGATATACCATCATCAATATCATTTATAAATACAGAAAACAATAATGGACCCAACACTGAGCCCTGAGGGACTCCACTAATAACATTAGTCCACGATGAGCAGTGTCCATTGATTACCACTCTATGTCTTCTCCCCCTCAACCACCCCTTTATCCATAGCAGCAATTTGCCTCCAATGTCACACTGCTCCAATTTGTGTAGCAGTCTTCCATGTGCAACAGTATCAAAAGCCTTACTAAGATCCAAGTATATAATATCAAAGCTATTCCCTGCATCCAGTTCTTTTGTGACTGTATCATAGTATCCAATCAAATTGGTCAGGCAAGACTTCCCCTTAACAAAACCATGCTGTGTCTGAGCTATAACTGAAGTCTTGTCTAAATGATCCTGCAGTGCTTCTTTAACTAGTGCCTCCATTAATTTTCCTGGAACAGAAGTTAAGCTCACAGGTCTATAATTACTTGTGTCAGCCTTTGATCTCCTTTGTGAATTGGGGTCACATTTGCACATTTCCAGTCTATGGGTACCTCCCCTGAGTCCAAGGGAGCTCTCATAATTATGGCTAAGGGTTTGCTTACTTCCTTTGCTGCCTCCTTTAATATAACTGGATAGATCCCATCCACCCCAGGTCCCTTTCTTGTATTTATCGTCAACAGTTTCTCCTCCACTTTACTTCCAGTTATTTCAAGATTTTGTAGCTTACTGCTAGAGTTGAATACACCTCTGGCATTCCCCTCGCTGAATAACTCTTCATGTGTGAATGTCGATGCAAAATATTCATTTAGTTTGTTAGCTACCTGAGCAGGATCATCAACAGTTGACCCATCAATATCAAGTGGACCAATCTGATTCATCCCCTTCCTTCTAGAGTTTACATAGGTAAAGAACTCTTTGCTGTTTTTCTTTGCATCCCTTGCCAAGGATTTCTCGTAATCTGCCTTTGCCTGCCTAACCTCCTTTGTAACTTGGTTGCATATCAACTTGTATCTATCATAGGCTTCTGTGTCATGTGTTAATTTGTAAGTATCCCATGCATTTTTCTTCCCTGCCATATGCCTCATTAGTTCATCTGACATCCATTTTGGCCTAAACCTTGAACAATATTTCTTAGTTGGTATGTAAAGCCTAGTAGCTTCCAAGATAAGTTCTTTGAATGCTTCCCATTTTGAATTTGCTGTTGGTAACATCATCAGTTGGTCCCACTGTATAGAATTTAAATACTGTCTCAGTCCATCGTAGTCGCCTTTACGGAAGCAATAACCCTTCCCTTTACCCCTAATGGTAGTTACCTCTTTGAGTAAATCCCACTTCAGCACACTGTGATCACTGCCACCTAGTGGTTCATTTATCTGCAGATTCTTAATGCATGAAGAATCACTGCTGATAATCAAATCAAGAGTATTACTCCCTCTAGTTGCCTCCCGAACATGCTGATGTAGAAAACAATCATCCAATAAATCCACAAAAGCCTTGCTAGTGTGAGAGTGACCAACCCACAAATTCCAGTCAATATCTGGGAAATTAAAATCCCCCATTATAAGACTCTCTGATTTACTGGCCCACTCTATTTCCCTGTACAGTTTCTTATTATACTCATCAGAGTCATTAGGCCTATAGCACACTCCTACTCTCAATTTTGATCTCCCAATGCTTATGTCACACCAAACTGACTCAACACTGCACTGTCCAGCGATGTCGACTGGCTTCACTTCCTTGGTTTTTATGTGTTTCTTAACTAATAGCATAACCCCTCCCTCCTTCCTATCCTGCCTATCCTTTCTGTAGATGTTGTACTCCCCAAATTCCAGTTCTGCATCCCTTATATCTGTGTGACACCACGTCTCTGATATCCCAACAATATCTGCCTTCGATGTTTTGAGCAATACCTCAAATTTATTTACTAAACTCCTAGCATTGGTGTACACGCAAGTATACCTGCACCTGTTTCTATTCTTAGCTACCCTAACACAACCCGTGTGTTTACTTGTACCGCAATGGCTCCCAGCAGTCTCTGAAATATCATGCATCTTGTTTTTCAGGCTTCTGCTCATTCTAATAGAAGCAGTGCAAGAATCTCTTTCACCTCTGCCAGTGGCTACTGTCAATCTATTGGTCTTTGTCTCCCCCCCCCAAGCTAGCAGTTTTCCGACCCACCTAACACTGCCTCGATAGCATCAGCAAATATTCTTGCACCCTTTCTATTTAAGTGTATCCCATCCCTGTAGAAGCAATTTCTCCTGTTAACAAGTACAGTCCAGGCTGAAAAAAATTCTACCCCTTGAGCCGTGCACAATCTTTCCAGGGCCGAATTGATCGACAAGGCTCTCATCATATACTCCCTCCTATCGTGTCTGGGCAGAATTGCAGACACTTTCAAATTCAACCCTAATTCTCGGCTTTTGTTCAACAGTGACCTGTACTTGTTAAGTAATTCTGCCAGTCTCCTACTCTTAATATTATTAGTGCCAATGTGTACAACTATATCACCTTTTGTGCCCTTAAAAGATGATATCTGCTCTACAACGTCATCAACCTTTGCCCCTGGCAGACATACCCTGGTCCTGTTCCACCTATCCTTTTTACAAAGCATGTTCCCCGTTTCCCTGACAATAGAGTCACCAACAACTACTAGTTCCTTCGGGACCAGCGCATTCTGCCTTGGGGGTTGTCTCTGTGTCACGTGATGCCCAAGTGCAAGCTCTGGCGTTGATGTGGGCAGCTGAGAGCTTGATGGGCCCCTCAATTTAGTTTCTTCGAGGGCATCCACCCTGTCCTTCAAGCTCTCATATAGGCCCACAAGAATGCTGAGTTGTTGCCTGATATCGATACACTCCTTGCATCGCGCACACACAAAGACATCCCCCATGGCAGTATCATGTCCCGTACCCGACTGCTCTGCAAACATCAAGCAAACAGTGCATTTTATAAGGCTGTGAGTCAGAGGACAACTGCCCCCCTCAGTTCTGCTCTGAGCCACAGCACTTCCATTAGCTTGAGCCTTTTGCTTTGCTGCTCTGGTCTGAGTCATGATTCTATTAATTTATTAATTATTTTATGTTATTTATTATGTTAAATATAATTATATTACATTTGTAATCTAAGTCGTTATATGTATTTATTTAAAAGTACAATTTAACTGCTAACGAAGTTCAACTAACGCTATCTAGTACGGTATATAACTATCGTATCACAAAGGCGGGAAAGTTACAAACGGTGAATCTACGGACACTTAAGTATTAATTAACTTTCAAATCTCGCTGTCTCAATTCAGAATAAACTAACGATCCTTACTAGGTCTATAAGCTACTTACAGAAATAATTCGATGTAAAAAATATTCAATCAAGCGGCTAAATATGGCTATTTGATACTGAACATTGATACTATTATTGATACTGAACAAGCTGGGTACCTACGAGGAAAAAGGAAAAATCACAGAAATCAAATTATTTAGGACAATAAAAATCCCATTTCTGCAAAAATTTCTTGCAAGAATAGGCAAATGGCTGAAAGCTCTCACAAAAAAAATTGGCAGACACTATATATATATATAAATAACTGCTATTAATGTAAAATAAACCAAAAAAATGCCATTAAAAGATGATGAAAAATAAATACTTAAGAGTAAAGTGATAAAATACTGCCAGAAGAAATCTACAAGTGCATGCTAAGGCTTTTGGACTGGTATCCCTATTTCATTAAAAGCAAACTTAACAGTTTTTCTTCTGGGAGTCTAAAGAAATGGAAAAAAATACAATTTTTACAAGATATGGAAAGAGGACAGTCTCCACTTCCTATGTAATAACTTCTGGGATCTATACATTATCCAGGCACCTTATAATTCCATATCTGATGATTTATTTCCTAACAGTGATATGCGACTGCTGACCTATTGACTTCAACTGCAAAAATGGCAATTTATGCTCACTCATTCAATCTCTCAACTGTGGCTCTATTCTCCAATGTACTCAGAATTGCAATCCAGACATTGCCATCATTAGAAGAATGGAATGGAACAAGGTATGGGGTAAATGAGTATACATCTCTGCTCCCACAGCTGAATTTAGCAAAGTCTGGAATGATACAATATTATAAAGCAGAATCTTGCCAAGTGGACTATGGGGGCGCATATGTAGGGCAGATTACCAAACCTGTATCTTTATGGTGCACACACACACTCAGTGATCACTGAATTGTGACCACTCCATCCATAATGAATTATGCCACATAGCTTGCAGTATAAAAAGCTGAACAGTTTTGTATGCTATAGCAGTGGTAATTTGCATCTGAATTATGAATGTAGTAAAGATATCATGGAGCTCAGTTTCAAAATGGCATGATTGTGGGAGCTGGTGCATTAGGTGCTTCCATATCGAAAATGGCATGTCTTGTCAGTTGCTCATGGCCCACTGTGGTTAAGGTGTACAAAGAATGGTGTCGAACGGGTCAAACCACCTTCTGCCAACAAAACTGTAAAGGATTATGCAAAGTGGATGTTTGTAGTGAGCAAAGAGTGCAGCATGTTATATAGGCTCAACAGCAGGTCACTATGCGGCAGCTGACATTGCAATACAATACAAAGAATGCAACAGTATTCCAAATGAAAATGCACTGTACGCTCAGACATTGGATTAGTAGAGGCATGTGATGCAAGAAAGCAAACTTACATGGGATCAGCCAAAAAAAAAAAAAAATATTCCCATTTCACCCATCCATTCACTCCAAAAGTTTGTCTAGTTCAACCCCATACATAAACATATGGGGTTCCTCAGCAGATGACCCAAGAGACACCCTCTCCTCACAGCTGATCACTCTTGATGGAGAATGCTGTGGTGTCAACAAAATCCTGATTGGATATTGGAAGGCTGGAAATGAGTGTACTGGTCAGAAAAGTCCAAATACCTGGCACAACGTGCCAACAGATGCTTTTGTGCGTGGCACACACAAATGCGAATCCAGGGAACCATCATGCATGGTGTCCACTATCCAGGTGGCAGTGGTTTCTTAATATGGGGCATATTTTGCTGGCAAGAACTATTTTTGAAAACATTTTTGGCCCTAGATTTGATCCAACCTCTTCTTCTTCATACTTAGATCTATATGTTTCCATCACAGTGTGTTGATTTCTGCACACCTACAATTTTATTTTACAACAAATCTTCATGAGTAGATGGAAAACATTGTTGAATCCATTGCTGTATGTCTTCTTGCTGAAAATCTTTGAAACCTATTTGCCTGAAATCTGCTAACCTACGTTCTTCATTACGCAAACTCAAATTTTTTAACTTACACAACTAGTTCAGGAATTTTGTTACCTCTGGTCAAAATTTTCTAAAAGACCTGGTAAATGTCAATCTTGGAATTTTGTTCCATGCTTCTGCTATATTGTAAATCACATCTTTGATGTTGATGGTTTTAACAATTCTACAAGGTTTATATTTTGTCTACCATTTTTTTTTTCCAAAAGCAAACTCATTTTTGCCTATGTTGTCACTTTAAACATTGTAGTACCCTTTGATCCATAGGCTTGATCAATATTTGGTGATAAAATCATGGCCTGAGTCCCTCACTACGATATGTGAAGGAGTATTATCCAAAAAAAGGCTACAGTGAACCGTGGAGATTGCACAGATGGTTTTAAAGATGGAAGGAAGGAGTAGGGGGAAGAGTTAACCCAGAGGCTCAGTTAAACTGAGGTTGGCTAAGAGGACTTTTACTGTTTACTAATCCAAATCAAACTGAAAACGAAGATTGACATTATGACAAATGTGCCCAATGAAAATCAATGGCTAGTGAAGAACTAAACACCCATACTAGATTGGTCAAATTTCAAGAATTGAATGAGAACAATTACATGATTGAAGAAACTTGCATTAAAAAACAAAAAACACCTCAACATCTTTCAATCAGAAAATTATTGTAATTATTTTAAAGCTCTATAAGCATATACAGTCAGAAAGTGTAAATCATAAATGCAAATTACAGTAATTTTCTCTCATTAATTTTTTCCTACTTCCCTTTTATAACCAATTAACTGCATTTAAAATGAATTATCTGAAAAAATTAGCTATCCAAATTGTACTGTGTGAGGCACATCATGGGTTTATTAAGAAAAACTATGTCTACACAATCTAATAAGCTGTTATAAGATAGTCAAAAAGACCTGGATACAAAGAATAATTTTAACATAGTATATTTAGACTATAGGACTTCTAATGCCATCCTAAACGAGCACCTTTTGGAATAATGTGCCACTGGTGGAAAGATGCTAAGGTGGATAAAAGCCTGATTGGGTGACAAAGGATAGTTACAAATAGCTATTATGTGACTTGACCAGGGTCTTGAGTAGAGTTCTTTGGGATTTATTATTGTCATTACTGTGTTCGCTCTTGTTTCGATATTAGTTGGTGATACTGATGAAGGTACAGCAGGCTTAATGCCGTTTTCTGATGACACAAAGGTTGAGAGCGTGGTAAATGATAGTAAGCAAAGTACGCTGCTTCAACACCTGGATAAATTACTCAGCTGACTTTAAAAATAGCAGCTGAAGTACAACAATGTGTTACCCAGAAATTTAGTGTTCTACATTTAAGAAATAGTAATCCCTTCAAACTCTCAAGAAACAAACTTATTAAGATGGTTGAACTTAAAAACGTAAGAAAAAAATTTAGGAATAATTGTGCAAACCAAGTGAATTTCCCTCAACAGTGTAGACAGACTACTACAATAACAATGATACTCTTTTATCTATGAAGTACGGGAATTTTGTTGATAGGGACAAAGAGGTAACTAATCCATTATATAAAACCATGGTTAGAACGTATCTTGAGTAATGGATACAGGTTTGGAACCTTTAGTTCAAGAAAGGGATCTGCTGGAAAAGAGGCAGCAAAGATCAAAGAACTGCATGTGTACCCTGTACACAAGAAAGATATTTTATTTTATGTAAAAACATCTTTGATGAAAATCAACACCATTTAAATTTTTAAAATCAAATAGCTAGAACCAAAGTCACGAACGATGTAACATTTTATGCTCAAGCCTGCCACTTATTCTAACGAACCAATGTTAGTGACTTTTAGGAATTGAGGTCATCTGCGCCATTTCTATCTCATGTTTTCATTACCAATCAGTTTTACTTCAGTCTGAAAAATTTAGTAGGTGCCGCCAAAGATGTTTTCACATCAAAAAGTTAGTCTGATATAGAGAATTGTGTGTGTGTGTGTGTGTGTGTGTGTGTGTGTGTGTGTGTGTGTGTGTGTGTGTGTGTGTGTGAGAGAGAGAGAGAGAGCGCGTGCGCACACATTAGCATTAGTAGTGGCAAATGATGCAAGAAAGCAAGCTTATACAGCATTGGCCAAAAAAAAAAGCAATTCCCTCCAATAGTTTGTCTGGTTCTTCCTTGAATTCATTTAAGCTATCAACTTATACAACAACAGATGGAAGTTTGTTCCAACAATCAACCAACTCCTGGCTACAGGCAACTTCTGTACATCTATTCTGCAACTGTCCTTTCTTGATTTGAATTTGTGCCCCCTCATGTGTGTAGTCTGTGCAAGAGGAAGAATCCCATCAGCACTGAGCTTGCCCAATCCATTCAAAGCCTTAACTGGATCACCTCGCAGTGTCTAGTCTCCAGATGCTAAAATTTGCAGAACTGAAGCCTTTCTTGGTAAGTGCATTCCCTTTGTTCCACTCACAATCTCATTGCCCTTCTTTGTACTTGTTCCAGCAGCTCTACATTCTTCCTAGAAGGAGGCCTCCAGACCTGTAAGCAGTACTCAAGATGTGGCCAGAGACAGAGAGAGAGGTGACAGGTCCACTGGAAGCTTTCTGATTTGTTATGTATTATGCAATTTATAACTTAAATTATTTGCACTACATTAAAATAATTAATTACTTGGTGAGAGTGTTTCCAAGACTTATGTAGTAGACAAATAGTACTCATGTCTCATTTGATTATGTCATTTCATAATCAAAAATTATTTTTCATAAATTCTATTCTTACTGAATGTCTTCTTAGGCAATGAACTTCGAGGACAAATACTTGAGAGTTGTTACTAGGTATTTTTGCATCTGGTAAAATACTTAAATATGTACCCCTCACCACTTATAGAATACCTCTAGCTACATTTTTTATGTAACGTTAACTCCTGATGCTCCTGTAGAAAGTGCCCTGTCTGTTCTGCTTTGAGAAGATATACAAAAAAAAAAAAAAAAAAAAACAATAACAATTGAACAAAAATACTAATATGATATAACTATAGCAAATTCCTACCATTAACAAGGCTAACAAATCAGTAACAGATGCCTGTCCCTGTATTTATTGTAAATTATTTAACTTTGCTAATAAGAAAGTTAGTAACACCTACCCAAAATAAATTAACCATATTATTTCATACCTTCAAATCTGGTACACAAAGAACAACAACTGCAGCACAAGCCTTCTGCTCTCCCTTTCCATATGATATATCTACTCCAGCCACATATCTTAGGATTTCATTTTCATCAGAAGTGCCTTCATCAATTTTCACATCATCTAATATTTTCTTTTCATTACAGATATCATCATCAGCTGTCTCGTATAGTTTTTCATTTTCTTGACATACAGTTAAATTTTTCAGGTGACTTGAAAGTTTTGGAACATCTGATTGTGAAATATAAGCTGTGCTATTTTCTTCTTTACCAATTGCTTTTGTTTTCTGCCATTTTTCAGTGTCATGACAAATTAATTTCTTCTTTAATTCATCCTGCTCCCTAAAAAAAAAAAAAAAAAAAGAGCTTGAACAGAAATCAAAGGTGCAATGGTATTGTTAGCAACAATACCACTCACATTATCAGAAGGTGGGGTGGGGGGGGGGGGCTCAGGCAATAAGTTTTCTACAAACAGAAAGCTGTAATAGTTTTTTTTTATGAAGTTTTTGTTTTGTAAAAATTAAAACTTTGTACTTAAATCCTTTTAAATATTACGTTTTGCCTATTTTGGCTCCACTGCCCAACATTATAGTGAAATTATTGTTAAAAATCAAATCAGAATCTTTTGATACTGAAAAATCTGCAAAAAAATTTATAAAACAAATTACAAAAAAAAAAAATAACTTCTTTTGACGCAATAATATCTTCTACACCAATTTATTTAACTTTATTAATTTTCATAAACTTCTGGATATTTAATTCTAGAGAATTCCTTCAATTTCACACCAAAATTGGAAAACCACAGTTAGTACTTCTCTGAATTTGTGATTTCCTCTTCTGAATTTTCTACAGATTGCAATTTTCAGGATATACATACTAAGAAAGACTGTTCCATAGAACAGAAGTAGAAGGGATAAATGGGGAAGAGAAGTCGATTTGATGCAGTTGGAACTTAAATGTGAATAGACATTGACTAGTTGAGATGTGTATTTGACCTGATTTGGAAGAAATAGGGAAATTACAGATGCTAATTCAGAAGAATAGTGCCCATAGAAAGAATAAATAAATTTCTACTTATATTCTGTACAAACAAGGCCAGAAGAATTTATAACTTCTTGTAATTGTTTTCTTGCAGCAAATTGAGCAGAAGCCTGAAAAACAAGATGCAGGATATTTCAGAGACTGCTGGGAGTCATTGCGGTACATGGTGTACACATGGTGTCACACAGATATAAGGAATGCAAAACTGGAATTTGGGGAGTACAACGTCTACAGAAAGGATAGACTGGATAGGAAGGGAGGAGGGGTTATGCTATTAGTTAAGAAATACATAAAATCCAAGGAAGTGAAGCCAGTGGACATCGCTGGACAGTGCAGTGTCGAGTCAGTTTGGTGTGACATAAGCATTGGGAGATCAAAATTGAGAGTAGGAGTGTGCTATAGGCCTAATGACTCTGATGATTATAATAAGAAACTGTACAGGGAAATAGAGTGGGCCAGTAAATCAGAGAGTCTTATAATGGGAGATTTTAATTTCCCAGATATTGACTGGAATTTGGGGGCTGGCCACTCACACACTAGCAAGGCTTTTGTGGATTTATTGAACGATTGTTTTCTACATCAGCATGTTCGGGAGGCAACTAGAGGGAGGAATACTCTTGATTTGATTATCAGCAGTGATTCTTCATGCATTAAGAATCTGCAGATAAATGACCCACTAGGTGACGGTGATAACAGTGTGCTGAAGTGGGATTTACTCAAAGAGGTAACTACCATTAGGGGTAAAGGGAAGGGTTATTGCTTTCGTAAAGGCGACTACGATGGACTGAGACAGTATTTAAATTCTATACAGTGGGACCAACTGATGATGTTACCAACAGCAAATGCAAAATGGGAAGCATTCAAAGAACTTATCTTGGAAGCTACTAGGCTTTACATACCAACTAAGAAATATTGTTCAAGGTTTAGGCCTAAATGGATGTCAGATGAACTGATGAGGCATATGGCAGAGAAGAAAAATGCATGGGATACATACAAATTAACACATGACACAGAAGCCTATGATAGATACAAGTTGATCTGTAACCAAGTTACAAAGGAGGTTAGGCAGGCGAAGGCAGATTACGAGAAATCTTTGGTAAGGAATGCAAAGAAAAACAGCAAAGAGTTCTTTACTTATGTAAACTCTAGAAGGAAGGGGATGAATCAGATTGGTCCACTTGATATCGATGGGTCAACTGTTGATGATCCTGCTCAGGTAGCTAACAAACTAAATGAATATTTTGCATCGACATTCACACATGAGGAGTTATTTAGCGAGGGGAAAGCCAGAGGTGTATTCAACTCTAGCAGTAAGCTAGAGAATCTTGTAATAACTGAGAGTAAAGTGGAGGAGAAATTGTTGAAGATAAACACAAGAAAGGCACCCGGGGTGGATGGGATCTATCCAGTTATATTAAAGGAGGCAGCAGAGGAAGTAAGCAAACCCTTAGCCATAATTATGAGAGCTTCCTTGGACTCAGGGGAGGTACCCACAGACTGGAGATGTGCAAATGTGACCCCAATTCACAAAGGAGGATCAAAGGCTGACACAAGTAATTATAGACCTGTGAGTTTAACTTCTGTTCCAGGAAAATTAATGGAGGCACTAGTTAAAGAAGCACTGCAGGATCATTTAGACAAGACTTCAGTTATAGCTCGGATACAGCATGGTTTTGTTAAGGCGAAGTCTTGCCTGACAAATTTGACTGGATACTACGATGCAGTCACAAAAGAACTGAATGCAGGGAATAACTTTGATATTATATATTTGGATCTTAGAAAGGCTTTTGATACTGTTGCACATGGAAGACTGCTGCACAAATTGGAGCAGTGTGACATTGGAGGCAAATTGCTGCTGTGGATAAAGGGGTGGCTGAGTGGGAGAAGACAGAGAGTGGTAATCAATGGACACTGCTCGTCGTGGACTAATGTTATTAGTGGAGTTCCTCAGGGCTCAGTGTTGGGTCCATTATTGTTTTCTGTATTCATAAATGATATTGATGATGGTATATCAAGCTTAATGTCGAAGTTTGCAGACAATACAAAGGTAGGCAGGGTTGTCAAGGACACTACTGGCACTATGCTGCTGCAACAGGATCTGGAAAGGTTGAGCAGATGGGCTGAGAGGTGGCAAATGAAGTTTAACATTGACAAATGTAAAGTACTACACATGGGAAACAGCAACTCCAGAGCAACATATCAACTCTGTGGTACTACACTGACAGTGGTAGAGAATGAAAGGGACCTGGGGGTGGTTGTGCAGGAAGATATGACGTTCTCTGAGCAGTGCAGACGGGCTGCAAGAGTAGCTCATGGCGTATTGTCAATGATATATAGGAATTTTTCTAGCAGGGATAAGGAGGTGATTATTCCCTTGTATAAGGCAATGGTCAGGCCACACCTAGAGTACTGTATACAGGTCTGGAGGCCTCATTTCAAGAAGGATGTAGAGCTGCTGGAACGAGTACAGAGAAGGGCAACAAAATTAGTGAATGGAACAAATGGAACAAAACTTAAGCCTTTCTTACGAAGAAAGGCTTAAGTTTTGCAAATTACAGTGTCTGGAGACTAGGCACCAGCGAGGTGATCTGATAGAGGTGTATAAAGCCTTGAATGGTTTGAGCATGCTCAATGCTGATGGGATTCTTCCTCTCTCTCAGAATAAACACCTGAGAGG
Organism: Mastigoproctus giganteus; assembly: GCF_048544385.1. Taxonomy (NCBI): domain Eukaryota; kingdom Metazoa; phylum Arthropoda; class Arachnida; order Uropygi; family Thelyphonidae; genus Mastigoproctus; species Mastigoproctus giganteus. The sequence goes on along the minus strand of NC_143578.1, from coordinate 3,125,005 downwards.
GCATAAATTCCAATTGAGGAAAGACAGATGTAGGGTAGACGTGCGGAAATTTGCCTTTAGCCAGCGGGTGGTTGGTTGGTGGAACAGACTTCCATCCCTTGTCGTGGAAGTTGATAGCCTAAATAAGTTTAAGGCTCAGCTGGACAGGTATTTTGAACGAACAGAGGGGTGAAGTGGAAGTGGTTTTTTTTTTTTTTTTTTTTTGGCTGATGCTGCATAAGCTTGCTTTCTTGCATCAAATGCCTCTACTAATGCTAATGCTAATTTACCACCATATCGGCTAATAATGCACTCTGTACTTTTTTGTGGCAGCATACAGGCTCAATCATACAATGTGTAAATATGTTACTCCAGGACCATAGCCAGCCCAAAATCTATAAAAAATAAATGCATCAAATAATGAACATCTATGTGATGAAGAGTGGATTGAGTGTGCAATGAATCATTAATTAGCCTAATTTCCCTGTTCAAAAAGAGGGCAGTTAAGCTAATTAATGATCAAAGTAGTTTTGGATGCATTATCACCCAGATGTGAGAACAATATTCCATGGCAGGGTAGATTTGTGATCTGCACAGAGTCAATACTGTTTACAAAAAAAATAATGCTGAGAGCAAAAGAGAAAAACTTAGTTTCTTCATTGCAGAAGCAGCAATGTTTGTGATATGCTTATGACAAGAAAGGATAGAAGTCACGGTTATCACCACCAAAGATATACAGTCTTATCTAGAAATCAGAGTTGTTGAAGATAAACAAGACGAGACTGAATTTTAGAAGAATTAACTGAAGTTAACTAAGTTTTTTCTTCTTAGTTAACTTCAGCTAATTCAGAAAATTTCACAGATATCAGCATTTAAGCAACTGGTGGTGGATACTCAAACAGTTGTAATTTTTACACAGAGCAGGATTCCTCAGACAGAAAGGGTGGAATCTCATATCATCAGCAAAGCTATGGACAGGATTTCCAATCAGTGAAAGAAGGTCATTAATATATAGGAAGGAAGAAAGTGGAAGAAAGAACAGAAAGCCAGCATTAGTTGAGATGTTAGAAAACAAATGGTCATGTACTATCACTTGCAGTCAGAAATCAAAGAAAACACTGGCTACTCAATTACAAGAAACAGAAAGTGAACCATAGGATGGAAGCTTATTTAGAAAGCCATTATGCCAAGTATGATTAAAAAACCTAAGATACGTGGAGGTCAACTGTGTTTGAGTTTCTCCCAACTCTTATATCAAATTCCTCCAAAAGTGAATAGAACAAACCAAATCAACCACTGATTGATACTAATAAAATCAAAATTGCCAAACCAATTATGTAGAAAGTTTGAGGCAGTATAAGAACCACTGATATTATTAATGAACACTGCACTATCTGGACTTTATTAATGGAGTCCTAGGTTCAGTGCTGGGCCCCTTACTGTTTTCAATACTTATTAATGCTATCAATGAAGGCATATCAAATTTAATGTCAAAGTTTGCTGATTATACAAAGGATGGCAATCAGGTATGCTACTGTAACAAGACCTATACAAAATTAGGCAGGTGGACTGAGAAGTGACAACTGAGATTTAACATTGTTAAATGCAAGGCACTCATATGGACAGCAGTAATCCCAGAATAACATACCAGTTGGGTGGTGCCAACACTCAAATTTGTAGAGAACCAAAAAGACTTAGGGATAATTGCAAAGTGTGACATGAAGTTTTTTGATGTGTACAGATAGGCTATTAGGATAGCTCATGGGGTTCTCTCAATGATATAAGGAACTTTGCCAGCAAGGACAAGGAGGTGATTATCCCATTATATAAGGCAATAGTTAGATTACTGCATACAGGTCTGGAGGCCTCATTTGAGGAAAGATGCAAATATGTTGGAATAGGTACAGAGAGAGAGAGAGTAAAAAGATAAGGGGCACAAAAACATACTCTTAACAAAAACGCCTTCAGTTCTGCAAATTGCATCACTTGTAACTGAGCATCTACAAGGTGCTGAATTTAAAGAGAAAGGATGCTAATAGCATCCTTGGTCTTTCTCAGATGCACGCATAAGGAGACAAATTTAAATTGAAAAAAAAGACAGTTGCAGGATAGACAAGTGAAAATTTGCTTTCAGCCAAAAAGTAATTGATAGGAGCAAACTTTCATCTGGTCTTGTGGAAGTGAGTAGTCTGAATAAAGTTTTCAAAAATTTTTGCTGATATAAATGATTACTGAAATAGGAGCCATAAATTCAAATCATGGGGTTTGGTATAGACTGGATTGTAGGAAACATGAATAGACACATAGGTGAAGAGGGGAACATGGTAGAGTGGAATCACATTAGTATGTTTTTAGGGAACCAGAAAAAAAAAAAAAAAAAAAAAATTGTCATAAGCTGGAAAACATACTAACAAAAATTCTCAGGTAAGTTAAAAAACATGTATTCATTTAACAAACATTTTTAAAACACATATCTAGTCTTTTGTTTCTTATTGCTCTGGCCTAATTTGTAAATAATCATGTCCATATTTGAGAACTGAATAATGATGTCCTTATCAACATCAAACTTCAAATATAATGCCCCACATATAAACATGAAAACAGCAAATATAATAACCATGACTTAGTATTAGTAGTGGCAAATAATGCAAGAAAGGAAGCTTATAGAGCATCAACAAAAAAAAAATTAAAAACAACCTTTCCACATCACCTGTCCATCCCTCCAATAGTCTTGTGTCTAGTTCTTCCTTGAATTTATTCAAATTTATTTACCCACTTCCAGAACAACAACAGATGGAAGCTTGTAATCTACTAACTGCTGGCTGAAGGCAAACTTTTATACATCTATCTTGCAACCATCCTTCCTGAATTCAAATTTATGACCCCTCATTTATGTAGTCTCAACAAGAGGAAGAAGAATGCCAACAGCATTGAGCTTGCTTAATCCATTCAAAGACTTAAACATCTAGATCAGGTCACTTCACAGGTGCCAGATTCTGCAATTTATATAACTGCATTTGGCTTCTACAGCTTTCGACAGTGTCTTAAAGTGCAAGCTCTTTTTCTTTGCCATCGTATTATTTTCAGCACCTCTTCCTACATGGTGCCGCTGCTCCATTTCACCTAGTGATGAAGGCTGGGAGATAATGTTGTCACACTCGACATAATCATCAAAAATAATGTCATTCCCAGAATGACACAATGACAATTGCCAGAGTCATCTGATTTTGTTGTGTGGTTGTATGAATTTGCTACTGGGAAGTAGCAATCAGGAGCATATGACAAAAGCCAGATTTGTTAAAACAGTTCCTTATGTTTGCATCAATAGAATCCTAACATAGATTTTATGAAGTGTATTACATCCAATATTGAAATTTTCTTCTGCATTGTGTGTACAAAATGCTAGCCTCCTTTGTATAATTTTGCATCACACATAAAATTATATGTTAATCAAGGAGTTGAAGGTTACTTGTAGAATTAGACAGGAGGAATACCATCTTTATATACTGCTAATATGAGGTGTTGGATGGATAAGCCACACACGAAGAGTAAAAATTTCTCTTCTTTAATCCCATTTTGCCATCTAATACTTGTTAAAAAAAAAAGTTTAAAAAATGGGCACATCACTCAAATACTAAGGCCTGAATGGTATGCCATAGTATTTGAGTGATAAGTGCAAGGAAAGGTATACACATTCTTAAAACATTGCAGATATTTTGCTTTCCCCATCACCAATGGCACAAGCTTCTCAGTTCCACTTTTGTTGTGGCAAAACAGGACTGTAAGCCTTTCTTTGCTAAATTTATCCCCACTGCACCTCTGATCTATGAACTGTAGTGATTTATTCGGTAAAATGTAGAAAAACATGCCCGTTTCATCTGCATTGAAAATGTTTTCAGGGTAATATTCTTCAAGGATGGCTGGCAGACTGTTTTTCTGCACATCCACTATCTCTATATTCATCTAGTACTTTCACCACACACACACACAAAACAGTACACAAAATTATGTCTCTTCTTAATCCTTTCTATCCAGCCATTCAACTTTTAGCCCCATCTTTTAGGCTAAATTAGCCACCTCTGACTGAACTGCACTGGTATGTTCAATGCAAGTGTCTGCTTTAACCACTTCAGCAACACTTCCTCAAGATCTGGATATTGTCCTTCACACACACATTTTCTCTTGCCACTTACTCCATTGCTTAGCTAAACAGGGACAACCACTTCTCCATGCACTTGATGCAGATTGCACAGAACCACAAGGAATGATTTCGGCAATTTTTTTTGACTCAACTTTTGTTCTGGCTTAGAACAAACAGTTGAGATTGCAGACCTCAGTTTCATCCTTCAATGCATTCATTTGAAAAAGACTTGTTGCTGCAATTGCCCCTGATAAGCAATACCTGGCCACTTGGCACCTGCTGAATGTTGGCGCAACTGCTGAGAATCACAATTTGTGAGCTTGCTGTAATGACTTCTGAGAAGCTTCATTCATGGGCTTGTTAACATGACTTCCATGAACCTTTGCTGCTCTTTACAGCTCAGTGCTTTCTTCTTTATTGGCACATTTGCATGCTCTCCTCAGCTTTTTTAAATTCAACATTGTTTGTCGAAAAAACAACATTGTTTGTTCTTTGCTGGTACAGTAATCAGTGTCTTGGGGAGATTTTTGTGTTCAACAAGGCATCAACAAATTTCAGCATTCAATAAGAACACGTAACTGATAACAGCATTATTGTATTAATAACACCGACGTGCAATTGATAACAGCATTGTATTAATAACTACATATAATTTATAACAGCATTACAGTATTAATACAACTTTATCATGTTTATAATACGCTAACACTCAATATATGTTTAGTTTAATTTAATAAAATCTTTTTATCTTCATTTTTCATTCTTGTTAATAGCATGCAAAAAAAAAAAAAAAACGTTAAAGGTGCCAAGAAAGCAAGAATGAAATCAAGCAAATAGATTTGCAAGTAACATACAAACTACTGCTCCACAAAAAAAAAAAAAAAAAATTAAAAATCATGTTACCTGCCAGAATATTTATGAAATATGATAAACAAGACAAAAAGAAAGTGGGGGGGGGGGTTTCCTGCTTATAGTGTTCATATAAAAATTGTTACAAGAAAAAAAATAAAATGGAATTTCTTACATCCTCCACATCTGCAGGATATCTTCATTGATTTGATCTTGTTCAAGAGGTAGTTGTGCTACATCCAGAACAGCTGGATACAGTTGTACTGTACTGCATCCATCTGACATATCAGATATTCAGAAAAATAATAAAGCTATTCTTCACTCCACTTCACATGCTGGCAACTGAAATAAATAACATAAATAGCTATTTAATCTGAAACTTATGCAAAATTTATTTAATTTATAAAAGGCTACATATTTTTAAAATATAAGCAAAAACTGTAACAAGATCTATGTCTAAAATTGAAGCTAATTAGTGCATGAAAGTTGCAATTTCTTAGTGTTCAATTAGCTTAAAATAGTTGAATGAAATTTTTCATTTATGGTGACAATCATAACTGATTTAAAGACACAGCAGGAAGTGGATGTGCACAAGAAAAACACGTCATTTAATCACAGGGTTGAAGAAACAATGACAAGATCTGCCTTGAATCTATTTAAGCTATCAACTTCTACAATGACAGATGGAAGTTTGTTCCACCAATCAACCACCCGCTGGTTAAAGGCAAACTTCTGCACGTCTATCCTACAACCGTCTTTCCTCAATTTGAATTTATGCCCTCTCAGGCGATTATTCTGAGCAAGAGGAAGAATCCCATCCGCATTGAGCATGCTCAAATAATTCAAGGCTTTATACACCTCGATCAGATCACCTTGCAGGTGCCGAGTCTCCAGACACTGTAATTTGCAAAACATAAGCCTTTCTTCGTAAGAGCAACCCTTTGTTCCAGTCACTAATCTTGTTGCCCTTCTCTGTACTCATTCCCACAGTTCTACATACTTCTTAAAATGAGGCCTCCAAGACCTGTATACAGTACTCAAAATGTGGCCTGACCATTGCCTTATACAAGAGGATAATCACCTCTTGTATAAGGCAATGGTCAATGGTAAAATGAGAAGATACAAGGGTTGGTTCATAAGTAATGTCTCTTTGGTATTACTTATGGACCAACATAAAAAATATAAAGACAACAGGTACAAAGTCGAAATTTGTGTCATTTATTAAACAAACACTGGAAAGCATGTATACATTATTCTTTGTATCTATTTTGTTTATCAATACATTTTTGCCATCATTCTTTCCAATTCATTGTAAAAGTAAAAGGATAGACCTTGCTGCTGAAGCCAGCATGTCACACTTTTTCAGCTCCTCATCACTCAAAGAGTGTTTTCCACAAAGATCTCTTTTCATATATCAAAACAGAAAAAAATCAGATGGAGCAAAGTTCAGGCCATGTGCAGGATGAGGCAAGACTCTCCACCCTAGGCCAGCAGTTTTCATCCAAGTCATATGAACAATAAGTGCTTGGCATTATCATCATGTAATGTGATTTGATGTCCTATCAGAGCCTTCCTTTTGTTTTGTTCTGTTTTCTAGTCCTATCAAGTGTTTGGCACTATCTTTCCTTATTTACAGTATCTCACCTTTCTCTAAAAAAATCAACAAAAATTGGTCCTTGCTTTCCCAGAATACTGTGGCCATATTTTTTTGTGATCATCTGGCAATTCAAGGGTTTTTTTATTCACTGAAGATGATGGATGTGTTCATTCCACAGACTGACATTCAGAATAAAGGTCATAATGAAAGATTAAAAAAAATCATGAAAGTTATTGCACTCCTGCAACAGTCCTGGTAGGTCTTCTGACTGAAAGAATTTCATTTCTCTTATTAACAGTTTGGATACCATTTATAACATATTTTCCTATAATATATCTAAAATAGTTATACTAAGGCTTACATCATTGCACATATGGTTATTGTCCTTTCTTTTTGAATCATTTCATCCAAAATCTTAGTTTTTCTTCAATTCTCACACACTTCAGTCTTCTACTCCTTGGCTGGTCACAAGTGTCAATGATTCATCCTTTAAAACATGCAAACCATCTACAAATGGTGCTTATATCAGTATTATTATTATTATTATTATTATTATTCAGTTTAATTTTTGGTAGTGCCTTGTTGACATACTTTCCTCAATTCTTCACGAATCTGAACAGCTGAGTTTCTTCTGACTTGAAAAGAAACTCTGTCATTGACCATCGGTAGAAACAGTCATCAGTTTTACTATTCATAACTTAAGGTCTAGAATACACAGAAACTTTAATTTTAGCACATCTTAATATTTATACTAGCAATATGCAAAACTTCATGATGCTAAATCAATTACAAAACATTTTGTCACCCAGGATGCATTACTTATGGACCAACCCTTTTACAGTTTAGGCAACCAAAATAGCAATGAAAATAAACTAACTTAAACAACAGTTGATATCTAAAGTTAATGTATGTTGTAATAAAAAGAAACAACAGAGCACAAACATGCCGTACACACCATATAAACATAGCATTACATATGCTATGGAAAGAAAGCTTTCCATCAGCAATAAAATTCATAAAATGGTGCAAACATAAAAAAAATTTGTACATCAATTTTGGTGGGTGTACAAAATTTGTATACCCCCCAAAAATCATAAGTGGGAACTGATGCAAACACAAGTTATATTTCAAAAATAGTCAGTGAACTACAGTTGTTTTTGCTTATGTGTCAAAGAAAATAAAACTAACTCCAACCTATGCACGGTATTGAGGTAAAAAACCAAGGTTAACACCTTGGTTTAGGGTTTACACCATAAACTTTAGGGTTAACACCATAAAAGTTATTAATATTTTGATGTAATTTAAACCTAGTGAATATGAAAATTCCAAGTAATTTTTACCCAAGATTGCCAACTTTGAATGCAGTCAGTTTTCAGGTTCAACCAGGTTTTGGCATGATGGGTACATCATAAGCAGATGTATTAATAAGTTATATTTGAAATATTGTGATTAGAGTGCCTTTTTTGCAAGATAAATAAACAAGTTTCTGAATTAAGCAGACTTGATTTTATGTTGTGGCCTGCAATTTTAAGTTTTGCTTCTTATTGCTTATTTACAAAACCATAAAAGTACTATACTGCCAAGCAAAAGTACTATCACTGCAGGTACAGTGGAGTGGGGGACGCACAGTTAACGGTTTGGTATAGTTGTCATAGTTCATATGGGCATTCAGAAATGTCCCGTACAGCGACATTTTCTTCTTTTACTAATTTAAAAAAGTTGCTAAAAAAAGTTTTTTTACTCTCACCTGTCTTAGAAACACCTACAGCTGCGCAATATTCGTCAGTTGCGATAAGTGACAGTGACTTAACGATTACATTTTTATCCGAAAATTGCAAGAAACATTGTGCAATAAACAATGACGCAATGCTACCATCTGTGCAAATAAATTCCCCCTCGCGACATTCGAAGGAAGGAACTCAAACCCTGATTTGAAAATGTCACAGGATCAATTACTTCCCAGAAGACACGTGAGCACGAGATCGAGCAAAGGTGCGTACATGACGGAGAAGTGATCACTTACTCCAGCGTTTCCCAAACTGGGGTACGCGGATTCCTGGAGGATCAACGACCAGTTCCGGGAGGTCCGGGAAACGTTGGCCGACCATATATATATATATATATACAGTATATATATTATTATTATTATCCATATGGTGCAAGGAAGCCTGAGACTTATGCTGCACCAACCAAAAAAAAATTCCCAAATTACCCTGAATGAGATATATATATACAAGGTGTCTCAAAAATATTGGTACAAACGTTTAGAGGAGATAAGTAACATCTAAAGGAATGTGAATCGCATAGGAACCCATAACCGGAAACGTCACCGTAAGTCGGTACACGGCGCTGTTCATCAGTTCGCGAGAGAGAAAATTTGTGGTTTACTCATTCAAACAGTAGTCGCCGCACGAAGAGCATGCATCAATATACGAACTATGAGCTGGCAGACATTACCCTAGTGTATGGATTAGCAGAGGGGAAATGGATTAGCAGAGGGGATTAGCCGTTCAAGGAATTTATGGAAAACGCTTCCCAGACAGACATGTACCGGACCACCGTTTGTTTGCGCGGGTGCATCAAAATTTGTGCGATTATGGGTCATTTAGAGGTAACAGGAGTAGTGCGGGCAGACCACGTTCGACGCGAACTCCCGCCATGGAAGAAAGTGTGTTGAATGTCATCCATAATAATCCTACTACCAGCACACGTGCCGTTGCCTCTGCCTGAGTGTCTCGTCGCAGTGTACAGCGTGTCTGGCACGACGATTCCTTACACCCCTTCCATCTCCAAAGGGTTCAGTTAATGCTCCCCAATATCATCCTTCACGTGTGGCTTTTGCGCAGTGGTTTCTTCAAGAAAGTGTTCAAGACTTTAATTTTCCAGCCTATGTTTTGGTGACGGATGAGGCTTATTTCACTCGGGAAGGCTTATTCAATCAACACAATGCTCATGTGTGGGCTCATGACAACCCACACGGTGTGCGCCACCATGCGGCACAACATCCCTTCGCAATAAATGTGTGGGCAGGTATGGTCAGTGACTGCTTAGTCGGCCCATACTTGTTACCATCCTGCATGAACTCCGCTAAATATCGGATCTTTCTTCTACCAGGGTGACTTGACGATGTTCCAGCAAATGTGAGACGCAACATTTGGTTTCAACGTGACGGGGCGCCTGCCCATTATGGAAGGTGTGTTCGTGACCATTTGAACAAGCGTTTTGGGCGTCGATGGATTGGACGTGGTGGACCCGTTGTCTGGCCCCCACGCTCACCTGATTTATCGAGCCTTGATTTCTTACTGTGGGAGGACCCTCAAATCTATCGTGTATGAATCGACTGTGGAGACGGAAATGGATCTCGTGGCGAGATTCGTCTGCGCCACTGCTACTGTCAAAGAAACTCCAGGTGTGTTCGACCGTGTCCGCCAATCCATGCTGCGTCGGTGTCACGCATGCATCGCGTCTCATGGTGGAACCTTCGAGCATCTGTTGTAACATCATGAAATGCATCCATCTCGTACTCCATTGTTAATATTATGTCAAATAAATGTTTGCCGCTAATTACTGTCTTCTGTCATTTCTGCTTCTTGTGCCTCTGCTAATACTTTCCCGCGACGTTTCCGGTTATGTGTTCCTATGCGTTTCAGATTCCTTTAGATGTTACCTACCTCCCCTAAACGTTTCTACAAATATTTTTGAGACACCCTGTATAGTGTTTATTTTGCACCATGCGACCATGGTGCAAAAATTATTATTATTATTATTATTACTTTTATTGTAAACAAATTCTCTTGATAAAATAATATTGTATTGTATTGTATTATTATTATTATTATTATTATTGTGCAAGGAAGCCTGAGACTTGGTGTTGGCATTCGAGGTGAGCGGACGCGCTTCGTCAAGGCTGTTCAGTTAAGTGGATTGGATTACTGTTGATCAGTGCTTTCAAATATTTGATTTATTTAGATATTGTTGGATTATTTTGTTATCGGTTTTCCTGTAACAGTTTGATTTTTATAATATTATAGATATAATTTTTTAAAGTTAATTTTCATTGATATTTAGCTAATTTTATAATGGTAGTTACGAGATCTACCTTAAACACGTCACAGCGTATCGTGACTCACACGGAAATAGCGGATGGTGATATATGTGTGAGTCATGATTTAATCGGTTGCGGAACCTGTGGAATGTTTTCCAAGGTCGACCTGGTGACTAATCATAGCTCACCTGGAGATTCTTTTCTTTGTAATCGATGTAAGGAGTGCACCTATCTTAAATTACAATTTGGTGCACTGATGGAACAATTTGAGTCGCTGAAAAAACCGGGTGCTTGCCATCGAGAATAATGCATCTGGGAACTCGTCAGAGACTTAAGACTCTAGCAATCTACCAAGTGATGCACACCCGATTCGGGCCTCAAAACAGAAAAACCAAGTGCAAACTACTCTGGTTAAAATGGAAATTGTTTTATTAGGAGACTCCATTGTCAGGGAAACGGGAAATATTTTTTGTAATAAGGATAGGTCGAATAGAACCAGGGTATGTCTCCCAGGAGCAACTATTAATGTTGTCACCAACAGATTGTCAGATTTTAAGTGGGGTAAAGAGAATATTATTATTCATGTGGGGACTAATGACATTAAACATACACGATCAGACGATTTGTTGGGAAAATACAAGACCATGCTGAGGAAAATGCCGCGAGCTAGGCCACAATGTCTATATGTCTGCAATTCTGCACAGACACGATAGGAGGGATTATATGTTAAAAGCCTTGTGGATTAACTCAAGACTTGAAGGACTCTGCAAAGCTTTAGGGGGGGAAATTTCTATCAGCATGGCCCACACTTGTAGCTAGAATGAATTTGCTTTGTAGAGACGAGATACACTTAAACAAAGGTGGTGCAAAAGTTTTTGCCAGTATTATTGAGGATCCCTTAAAGGTTCAGGGAAACTGCTAGTTAGGGGGTGGGGGGGAATATCGGTAATACTGACACGCGTTTTTCTGATAATCTTGGTCAAAATAACTCTTAACATACCTCAAGAGTTCTTATCTGTTACCCCAACTGGACATATTATCTAGATGTTCTGATGGCAGAAACGTTTCAAGTGAGCGAGTAAGACTTCAAGGGTTGTTTTTTTTTTTTTTTATGTGAACCCCAAACACGAGAGGAATTAGAACCTATAGTACTTAGTACCGTGCTTGGGTTGGAGGTTGAGAAGACGAAAGAAGATATTTGTTGACATTGGACTTGAACTTCTGTAGATTGTAATTTTCAGCAAAACGTATGAAGGAAGGTTGTTCCAGAAAACGGCAGTTGAATGAATAAATGAGGAAGATGAAAAGTTGGTTCTGTGGGTTTGAAGTTGGACAGTAAATGGATGTTGGGGGATGGCGGCACGTGGTCGGACTGTTTTGAAAGAGAGAGCGGGAATTATAGAAGCCAATTTAAAAGAACAGTGCCCATGGAAGTATCTGTAGAAGAGGATTGCAGCAGAAACAGTACGTCTATGAGAAAGCGAGTGGAGAGACTCTGTTAGAGATGAATCATTAATTAACCTAACTGTCGTCTTCTGAATGGAATCAAGAAGCCAGAGAAAGTTTTGGGGAAACCACCCCAGATGTGGGAACAATATTCCATGGCAACCGGATTTGCGATTTATATAGAGTGAGTAGCTGTTTGGAAGAAAAGTAACGCAGAGAGCGAAAGAGAAAACCAAGATTTTTAGATGCAGAGGAAGCAATATTTGTAATGTGCTTGTGCAAAGAGAGATTAGAAGTCAGGGTAATCCCCAAAAGAGATATATCATTTTGCCTAGAAATCGGAGTGTCACTAAAGATAACCATAGGAGCAGAAGAATCCTTTTTGCCATTTGCCATCTACCATCACCCTAAGTGAGCGATCAGAGAGAAAAACTGGATAACCAATTACTAAAAACAGTTGGCAAACCATAAGATGGAAGCTTGTTTAGAAGACCTTCATGCCAAACACGATCAAAAGCCTTTGAGATGTCAAGAGCAACTACTTGTGTTTCATTGAACTTTTCCATTGAATTAGTCCATAAATGGGTAACATAAGCCAGAATATCACCAGTGGATCGACACTGACGGAATCCATACTGGCGATCATTGATCAGACGGAAGGTTTCTAGGTAGTTTAAGAGTTGGCGGTTAATTGATTTCTCCATTACTTTAGAAAGAGTAGAAGTAATTGCAATGGGACGATAATTGGATGGGAGGGATTTGTCACCCATTTTAGGAACTGGCTGGATATGAGCAAATTTCCAAGCAGAAGGAAAAACACCTTTGGAATAAGAAAGTGAAAAAAGGTGGCAAAGAATAGGAGTAAGTTCAGGAGCACAGGTTTTGAAAACAAGTGGAGAAATACCATCAGGACCTGGAGCTTTCTTAGCATCAAGATTCATCAAAATCCTTCTGATATCCTTTTGATGGAAGACCACAGGAGGCACTGAATGGAGCGTGTTGTGAATGGTGGGAGTGTTTTACCAAGATCATTAATACATGAGCTGGAAGAAAAATGGGGTGCTAGCTTTATCCTTGGCTGAAGTTACAACAGAACCATCTGGTTTGGATAGAGGTGGGAGCAGAGATGAGCAAAAGTTGCGGCAAATAGCTTTGACAAGAGACCAGAATGCTCGGCCACCATTAGGGCAAGAAGCAAGATTTCTATCCTTAGCCTGGTCAAACTCTAGTTTGGACTGATTAATAACTGCTTTACAACTGTTGCGAGCTTTGGTGTAGGCAGAAAATGAAACTGAAGAATTAGAAACAAGCCAATTACGATAAGCAACATTCTTCTCTTGGACAGCCTTTTATTGGAAAACCAAGGTTTAGATAAAGGACGAGATTTTAAAGTGAGTGTGGGATAAAGGATTCCATTCCTGCAAGAATAATTTCACTGACACGATCTGAGCAAAGGTTGACATCAGAAGTTTTGAAACAGTAATCAGACCAAGAGAAAAGAAGAAAAGAAGTCTCGCAGGTCATCCCATTTTGCATTCTTGTAATGCCAAACAACACGAGGTTGGGAATAGCCATGAGATAAATGTTCCATTGGGGAAGAGACAATCACCAAGTTGTGATCTGAAGTGACTGAAGGACCTCTCACTTCGCCCGTGTACTTAGACGGGTTGTTTGTGAGAAAAACATCAAGCATATTGGTTGTATGATTAGGATTGTCCGGTATTCTTGTAGGTAAATGAACAATCTGTGCTAGGTCATTAGTAATTGCAAAAGCCTCAGCATCTCGACCTGCTGGGTCGGTGTGACTAGAAAACGGCAGCCAGCTGGAGTTGTGAACATTAAAATCACCAAGGAAAATTACCTCACTGTTAGGTAAGTTGGACTGGAGAAAGTCAAGTTGCAAAGAGAGGAAGTCAAAGAGCTCCAAGTGATTAGTGGAGTTGGGAGAACGGTAGAGACAACAGATGAATTGGACAAAATGAGTTAGAGAGATTTTAAGCCAGAGAAGATCAAAGAGAGGAGATTCCAAATTGCCAATTCTCTGACAGGGAATATCAGAATGGACATATGCACAAGTACCACCTTTGAGGCGAAAGGAATCATACGGCGAATAATTTGGGCATCTGAGATGAGCAGTAGTTGAATCAACTGATAACTGAGATTCCGTAGCCGAGTGGGCAGGAGCGGGAGTGCAGTAGCACACGCTATTTGAGTAGACCGGGGTTCAAGCCCCTGACTGCTGAATACGGTCGATCTGCCAACCCATACTGGACCAGCGTGGCAGATTATGGTTCATTTCCCTTAGCATGAATTGTTGAGGAGGCTTCCATCCTGTAGTGGGTTAATAATGGCTGCACTTTACTTTACCCTTAATACCGTCTGCGTGGGTAGCACAGTGGTACCGCCACCGTCCTCCCCACACCGGGTGGAAAAGGCCCGGGTTCGAATCCCGTCGATGACGGGAGGAACTTTAGTGGGCTTTTTTCACTCCGTGGCTGAGTTAGTCAGTCTCAGGCGTAGATAGCAAGGTTTTTTCCCTCAGAAACTGAGGTTTTTTCGTCCAGCAAAACAGGCAAATCGACCAGAGAACACACGCAATTTACAGACACGAATACGGGTTAATGTAATTTCATTTACGGGTAACCCTAAGACAGTAATTTAATTTTTTTTTTACCCTTAATACCATTCTGCTCCAATTTGTACAGTACTTTTCCATACGCAACAGTGTGAAAAGCTTTCCTGAAATCCAAGTATATGATCAAAATTATTTTTTGCATCCAGTTCCTTTGTAACCACATCAAATATCCAATCAAATTTGTCAGACAAGACTTCCCCTTAACAAACCCATGTTGTGTCTGAATTATTGCTGCAGTCTTGTCTAGATGATCCTGCAATGCATCGTTAACCAGTGACTCATTATTTTACCCGGAACAGAAGTTAAACTAACTGGTCTGTAATTACTCGGGGTAACCTTTCGATCCCCCCCCCTTTGTGAATTGGGGATACATTTGCACATCTCCAGTCCGTGGGGACCTCCCCTGAGTCCAATGATGCCCTCATAATTATGGCGTATGGTTTGCTTAGTTCCTGTGCCGCCTCTTTTAATGTAACTGGATAAATCCCATCCACCCCCAGGTGCCTTGCTTATGTTTATCTTCAACAATTTCTCCTCCACTTTACTCTCAGTTATTTCAAGATTATCTAGCTTACTGCCAGAGTTTAATACACCTCTGGCATTCCCCTCCCTAAATAACTCCTCATATGTGAATGTAGATGCAAAATATTCATATAGTTTGTTAGCTACCTTAGCAGGGTCATCAACAGTTTAACCACCGATATCTAGTGGCCCAATCTCATTCATCCTCTTCCTTCTAGTTTACATAAGTAAAGAACTCTTTGCTGTTTTTCATTGCATCCTTTGCTAGATCTGTCTGTAGTAAACTGGTCTGTTGGTTACAGACCAGTTTATAATCATCATAGACTTCTGTTACCTGTTAAGTTTTATGTCTCCTATGCATTTTACTTCTCTGCCACATGTCTAATTAGTTCATCTGACATCCATTTAGGCCTAAATCTTGAACAATATTTGTTAGTTTTTAAAAAGCCTAGTAGCTTCC
This sequence comes from Mastigoproctus giganteus, assembly GCF_048544385.1. Taxonomy (NCBI): domain Eukaryota; kingdom Metazoa; phylum Arthropoda; class Arachnida; order Uropygi; family Thelyphonidae; genus Mastigoproctus; species Mastigoproctus giganteus. Next base: position 3,109,331 of record NC_143578.1, on the reverse strand, counting down.
AAGATTAGTTCTTTTTTCAATGCTTCCCATTTTGAGTTTGCTGTTGGTAATATCATCAGTTGGTCTCACCGTATAGAATTTCAATACTGTCTCAGACTACCGTAATCATCTTTTCGAAAGCAAAAACTCTTCTCTTTACTCCTGATAGTAGTAATGTAAGGCGGGAGGGTGATGGCCAGATTACGGGGTTACGACGCTAGATATCCGGGGGGGGGTGAATTAGCCAGTGTTAGGGTGCGGCCCCAGTGTGATGCTAAATGAAGATAGGGAGTTCAGGTGCTCCTAATGCTTTTCACCATCAGTGCACTTCATTTCTGAACAGTGTGCTACTTTATGAAAACCGCAAACACGAAAGGTATCAAAACCGATAGTACTTAGTACCGTGCATGGATTGAAAGAGAAGTATGGCGGGGTTGCCGGAAACTTTGCTCTAAAGACTAAACATGGGTTTCACCACTTCAACCCTCCAATAAGCAAAGTGGTGTATTGCACCGGTTGATGAGTCATCTACCACCTGCAGTTCTGTACTTGTTGATTCTTACATTACCACTCACACCACCCTCTATACATCAAAAAAGCAGTTCTATACAACCAGATATACAACGCTGTAAAATATAGCCGCACACAAACCTATCTGTAGAATTACAATACCACACCAAAAAATTCATCGACAGAAAATACCCATTAAAACTAATAAAAGAAACCATCACCAAAGTTCATAATAACACTAATAACCCAAGCAAAATCATTAATCACGTGAATAAGAATAAGATACATAAACCCCTTATTGCGCTCCCATATCAGCAATAATACGCTAGAAGACTTCAACAAATTTTTAAGAATACAGATATCAAATTAATATTCACATCTATAACAAATTAAGTTCCAAATTCAATTCATACAAGACAACACACGAGTACGAAACACAAGACCATAACAACATTATATATTTGATTAAATGCCAATCAGATTGCCAAGCATGTTACATAGGAAGTACAACAGCAAAATTCGGGACATCAAAAATTTCCAACACGCGTTCATACTACCACTTTAATAGCTTCAAATCTAATTCAACAAGTACAGAACTAACACAACACGTCAAATCTCATCATCATAACCCACTCATCGAGTCAGCTATCACAGTAGTCAAAATAAATTCCAGCTACAAAATCCTTGAAAACGAAGCCCTCGTCATCGAATGGTTTAAGCGCCATACATCACTCAACGTGTTAAACAAAAAGATTCCCACCAATTTCTCCCCCATTTGGAATTTAGCACGTATTAAGTTTCCACGTGCACTGAAATGCATTTCGGGAAACCCAACCCGTATATAGCACAAGCGCGCTCTCTTCCCCCCCCACTATAGCTAACTGATGACGATTTCGAAAGTCGCTCGTGCGCGGCTATTAGCTTCTATTTTTCTTCATTTAATTTAATTTAATTAGGCAACCATAGAATGGAAGGTGCACTTTCCTTTCTTAAGAAAATTTTTATAGCCCATAACTTAGTTTTTAAACCCATAATCCCTGTAAATTATTAGAATCCTATAACCACTATGTATGTGGTAAAACTCTCCACCAGCTAAGCCGATTACTATGAGGTGATGCTGAAAATTAAGCTAAGCTATACAAACGATCTAGTTATTACATTACAGCACAGAGAGAGACAATTATTTCAAACAAAACATTTAATATAAGAAATTAATAAACAAACATACATCACATCTTCCATCAAAGAAGATTAAAGACATGAGGATTCTAGTATAACATATGCTACATTTACGAGGATAAGTCAACATAATAATTAGTTATAGTGGTCAATCGTTTGTGCCTATATTATAGTAATTTCACATAAATAGCCATTGTCCGCTTTACATTTAAAACGCGTTATTGGAAAAATAAATTCATTAGCGATATCTATTAAGTTATCAGAATACTAAGAAACACAAGATATACTAGGCATAACATTAAGAAGAAATATATATTCTTAGGAAGAAATTATCGTTCCTTATGGGTAAGAATTAACATGAATATTTTCTGTTCAGTTATGATTTCCTCACAATCCTTTCACACTTATGAAAAGGGATTCTCACTTACCCCATTCTCTTCTCTTGCTCCCTTGTCCTCTCATGCAGTGGCGGATTTCCGCACAGGCGCACGAGGCACGCGCCTGGGGCCTCTTAAATAGAGGAGGCCTCGAATCTCCGGTCTCAAAAAAATAATAAAATTGTTTCATTTTTAATTTTTACACTCATCATTATTACCGTTACTGAATAAAACTATAATCTAATATGAGAAGGTAGTAAATTCTTATGCGGATATCCCTACATATTATATGAAATATCTATGCGAACTAAGTGAATCTGAAGTAGAATACGTATTATCATTAATGCTTATTTGTGCCATTTTTTCATTTAAATATTAGTTAAAATATGTATGAAAGAATTGCACAACCAAAATGATGAAAACCACAACACCAAATCTAGAGCGCGTGCTATAGTAAAAACGTGCGCGTAGAATGCACACTGTAGTGGTACCGAAAATATTTAGAGGGGAGGGCCTCAAAATTGAATTGCGCCTGGGACAACGAAGACTATCCTCCTCAAAGGATCCTTGGACATAGGAAGACCGCCCCAAATTAAAATCTCTGGGCAGACATTTGAACTCAAAACAGAACTAAAATATCTAGGAGTAACCTTCGACTCCCGATTAACATTTCTACCTCATCATAATTACCACTCAAACAAAATACGTCGTTATACTGCCATGATCGTAAGAATTAGCAGAGCAGACTGGGGTTTGAAGAGTAGAACTCTCATGCTACTTTACAAAACCATCTTCCTACCAGCTGTGTGCTATGATGCAGCCATATGGTTCCCTCGTGCCATCATTGCACGTAATAAAGCAAAACTACATACAATTCAACGCAATATCCTACTCACCGTGACTAGAGCTTGCCGCACAGTCAGTAATCCTGCCCCGCAGGTCTTAGCAGGTACTCTTCCTCTGGACCTGGAGGTTATTCGTCGCGGACTTTCATACCGCATAAAGAGAGGAATTCCAACCACCATTCTGGATATAACACTAGATTTAGTTAATGATCCAAAAAACGAAATGAAACAGATTTACTCTAAGCTCTACCAGCATTGGCAAAGATCTTGGGAGCAACAGCCAAAGGTGAAACAACTAAAAGATTTCTTCCACAAGTTATGATAACTGCACCAAAACCTCCTCCATGGTACTCACCAGGCCTTCACGTCTCGTTCTTCCTCACTGGTCATGGATCGTTTCGGGCCAAGCTGCATGCCCTGGGTCTCACCGATTCTCCTCTCTCCACATGCGGTGACAATGAAGACTGGATTCACCTCATGTATGATTGCCCTCTTTATGATTTACCTAGAAGTCTCCTAATTACCAGAACTGGAAATATATCCAGTGGGCAGGAACATCTCTACATAACTGACGAAACCAACTACAAAGCCTTCACTACTTTTTGCCCAGACTGTATTTGAAATGCGTCAAAGTCACCTACAGCAAACTGTTCAGCGCACCCCCATCTTATAATGAACCCAAAACTCAATTCACAGAAAACACCAACAGGATATTGATCTTTATCCTGACCTAACAGGATAAAGATCAATATCCTGTTCACAAAGGAAGCTATCTGACAAACCCACCAACCCAAAAGAGGACTTTTCTACAATAGACACAAGAACTCCAAGCGATCCTTAAGCTTCATAAATCCATGTGCCTCCTCTCATTATTATTATTATTATTATTATTATTAGCCATATTGTGCAAGGAAGCCTGAGGCTTATGCTGCACCAGCCAAAAAAAATTTCTGAGTTACCCTGTGTGTGTGTATGTGTGTGTGTGTGTGTGTGTGTGTGTGTGTGTGTGTGTGTGAGAGAGAGAGAGAGAGAGAGAGAGAGAGAGAGGAGAAGATTATCCAAGTCCTCTACAAGTAACCCTTGGCTGAAGATTAAATTGCTGACACTGGGCTCTTGCCCAATGTGGGACCCACTCACTTGCTGGCACCTCTTCTCTTCGAGGTGTAGGAAAATACTGATTTTCCTAGCTGTGTAGGAACTTACATAAATACTCCTCTGGGAGTGGGACTGGCATTTGACTTTTCAAATGCAGGGTCATGCTATTAGGCAACCTGACCTTGTGGGTCACTTGACCTCACAATCTTTTCTCTTCCTCCTGAGGTAGGGTGGGCTCCCCCCAATAGGGGGGAGCCCACCGTACCTCGCTCTCTTTCTTCTGCTTACCTTCTTTCTTCTCCTCAATCTCTCACCCCTTCTCCTATTTCAAAGAGGAAAAAAAAAAGAAAAAAAATTATTTTTTTTATTATTTTATTATATATATATATTTTTTTAATATATATATAAGTATATATATTTTTTTATTTTTTTATTATTATTTTTTATTATTTATTTATTATTTTTTATGTATTTATTTTATTTATTTTTTTTTATTTATTTTTTCTTATTTTTTTCTTCTTATTATTATTTTTATTATATTATTATTATTTTTTCTTTTTTTAAATTTTATTTTTATTTTATTTATTATTATATATATATATATGTTTTTTATATTTTTATTTATTTATTTATTTATTTTTTTTTTTTTTTTTGGCTCTTCCTGGGAAGCTCAGGCTAACCCCAGGTTCGGCCAGCCAGAGTTCTCTTCCCACTTACCTGCTCCGGCTCCCAGTGCCAGTGACGGTAACTAGCAGTCTGTGGTGTTGCACAGACCCTAGGCTAAGCGACCAGATGAACAATATAACCCGCACTAAGCAAACATGAACATACACTAACATATGCTATCTGGCCTTGACAGTACTGTCTTACTTCACAAGAGATTCAAATGCGGAGTTGTGCGAAAGCACCGGTGCCGCCTGTCAAAAAACACTATGTCACTATGCGCCTGGGGCCTCAAAATTGAATTGCGCCTGGGGCCTCTCAAGTGCTAAATCCGCCACTGCTCTCATGGGCACCTTCATCTGCTGTAACTGGGCGGCGGCCTTCTCCTTGGTGACGACACAGACCCCATACCACAAAAAAATACTATCAGGACATTTTTCGCGCACTATGGTCAAAAACTGCTTCAGCCACACCTCCCGACACTCTCCACTCTCGGCTCTATTGGACGTTTTACTGTTCGTTTCTGTTCTAACTCCTTGGGTCTCCCAGGACCCAGTTTTTAAAGGGAGAAATTCCTCCATAGTTTACATAAATGTCAGATATGATTGGCATCTCCAGTGCTCGTCTCATGCACCTGGACGGCACGTGATGGAAAAGGAATGATCGCAATGTCCTCCTACTCTCGCAATCTCTGTCCGGCCCTGTCTGGCGACTACCCGAAGTACCAAGCGCATTTCCATATTTGGCACAACTGCTGACACCCATAAGCGTGAATATCACTAAAGGCGTGTGATTTATGTCCAAGCTAGTAGTGTAAGACTCCTCTGTTTATAATTTAGGTTATTTTAAGAGACAGCTCAGTAGAACTTTGTGAGAGTTTTATGTACTTCTATGCTTCGTTATAATGGAGTTAATAATTGAATATTACAAGTAAAAGATTCTGTAGAAATCATTATTAAGTGGGCTTAACAAAGGAATAGAGGAGTACTAAAAGAAGGATAATTTTGTAATAAGAAATATGCAAAAAAAGGGGGGGGGGGGGTAGAAACAATTAATAGGAATAAATTAAAACTCCATTATGACAGTTACTTCTTTGAGTAAATCCCACTTCAGCACACTGTGATCACTGCCTAGTGGTCCCTTTATCTTAATGTGATTCTTAATGCGTGAAGAATCACTACTGATAATCAGATCAAGAGTGTTACTCCCTCTAGTTGCCTCCTGAACATGCTGCTGCTGTAGAAAACAATCATCCAATTAATCCACAAAAGCATTGCTTGTGTGCGAGTCACCAATCCACAAATTCCAGTCAGAGTCTGGGAAATTAAAATCCCCCAATATAAGACACTCTGATTTCTTGGCCCAATCTATTTCTCTGAACAATTGCTCATTATACTCATCAGATTCATTAGGCCTATAACACACACCTACTCTCATTTTTCCTTTCCCAGTGTTTATGTCACACCAAACAGACTCAACATTCCATTGTGCACCAACATCAATTGGATGCACTTCCTTAGATTTTATATGTTTCTTAACTAACAGCACAATCCCTCTTCCCTTCCTCTAATGTCTATCCTTTCTGTACACATTATGATTGTTCTCCCCGAATTCCAATTCTGCACTGCTTATGTCTGCGTGACACCAGGTCTCTGATATCCTAACAATATCTGCCTTTGATGTCTTGACTAGCACTTCAAGCTCATCAAATTTATTAACTATACTCCTAGCATTTGTGTACATGCACCTGTTTCTACTCTTAGTTACCCTAATATAGCCCATGTATTTAGCATTAGCATTAGTAGAGGCATTTGATGCAAGAAAGCAAGCTTATGCAGCATCAGCCAAAAAAAAAAAAAAAAAAAAAAAACACTTCCACTTCACCCCTCTGTTCGTTCAAAATACCTGTCCAGCTGAGCCTTAAACTTATTTAGGCTATCAACCTCCACCACAAGGGATGGAAGTCTGTTCCACCAACCAACCACTCGCTGGCTAAAGGCAAATTTCCGCACGTCTATCCTACATCTGTCTTTCCTCAATTTGAATTTATGCCCTCTCAGGTGATTACTCTGAGCGAGAGGAAGAATCCCATCAGAATTGAGCATGCTCAAACCATTCAATGCTTTATACACCTCTATCAGATCACCGCGCTGGTGCCTAGTCTCCAGACACTGTAATTTGCAAAACTTAAGCCTTTCTTCGTAAGATCACCCCTTTGTTCCATTCACTAATCTTGTTGCCCTAATCTGCACTCGTTCCAGCAGCAGTTCCTTCTTGAAATGAGGCCTCCAGACCTGTATACAGTATTCTAGGTGTGGCCTGACCATTGCCTTATAAAGGGAATAATCACCCCTTTATCCCTGCTAGAAAAATTCCTATATATCATTGACAATACACCATGAGCTACTCTTGCAGCCCGTCTGCACTGCTCAGAGAACTTCATATCTGCCTGCACAACCATCTCCAGGTCCCTTTCATTCTCTACCACTGTCAGTGTAATACCACATAGTTGATACTTTGCTCTGGGGTTGCTGTTTCCCATGTGTAGTACTTTACATTTGTCAATGTTAAACTTCATTTGCCACCTCTCAGCCCATCTGCTCAACCTTTCCAGATCCTATTGCAGCAGCATAGTGTCAGTAGTGTCCTTGACAACCCTGCCTACCTTTGTATCGTCTGCAAACTTGGGCATTAAGCTTGCTATACCATCATCAATATCATTTATGAATACAGAAAACAATAATGGACCCAACACGGAGCCCTGAGGGACTCCACTAATAACATTAGTCCACGACGAGCAGTGTCCATTGATTACCACTCTCTGTCTTCTCCCACTCAGCCACCCCTTTATCCATAGCAGCAATTTTCCTCCAATGTCACACTGCTCCAATTTGTGCAGCAATCTTCCATGTGCAACAGTATCAAAAGGTTTTCTAAGATCCAAGTATATAATATCAAAGTTATTCCCTGCATCCAGTTCCTTTGTGACTGCATCATAGTATCCAATCAAATTGGTCAGACAAGAGTTCCCCTTAACAAAACCATGCTGTGTCCGAGCTATAACTGAAGTCTTGTCTAAATGATCCTGCAGTGCTTCTTTAACTAGTGCCTCCATTAATTTTCCTGGAACAGAAGTTAAACTCACAGGTCTATAATTGCTTGTGTCAGCCTTTGATCCTCCTTTGTGAATTGGGGTCACATTTGCACATCTCCAGTCTGTGGGTACCTCCCCTGAGTCCAAGGAAGCTCTCATAATTATGGCTAAGGGTTTGCTTACTTCCTCTGCTGCCTCCTTTAATATAACTGGATAGATCCCATCCACCCCAGGTGCCTTTTTTATGTTTATCCTCAACAATCTCTCCTCCACTTTCCTCTCAGTTATTACAAAATCATCTAGCTCACTGCCAATGTTTACTTTACCTACGTCATTCTCCTTCCTGAATAACTCCTCATGTGTGAACGTCGATGCAAAATATTCATTTAGTTTGTTAGCTACCTGAGCAGGATCATCAACAGTTGAACCATCGATATCAAGTGGACCAATCTGATTCATCCCCTTCCTTCTAGAGTTTACATAAGTAAAGGACTCTTTGCTGCTTTCCTTTGCATCCCTTGCCAAAGATTTCTCGTAATCTGCCTTCACCTGCCTAACCTCCTTTGTAACTTGGTTACAGATCAACTTGTATCTATCATAGGCTTCTGTGTCATGTGTTAATTTGTATGTATCCCATGCATGTTTCTTCTCTGCCATATGCCTCATCAGTTCATCTGACATCCATTTAGGCCTAAACCTTGAACAATATTTCTTAGTTGGTATGTAAAGCCTAGTAGCTTCCAAGATAAGTTCTTTGAATGCTTCCCATTTTGCATTTGCTGTTCGTAAGATCATCAGTTGGTCCCACTGTATAGAATTTAAATAATGTCTCAGTCCATCGTAGTCGCCTTTACGAAAGCAATAACCCTTCCCTTTACCCCTAATGGTAGTTACCTCTTTGAGTAAATCCCACTTCAGCACACTTTGATCACTGCCACCTAGTGGTTCATTTATCTGCAGATTCTTAAAGCATGAAGAATCACTGCTGATAATCAAATCAAGAGTATTACTCCGTCTGGTTGCCTCCCGAACATGCTGATGTAGAAAACAATCATCCAATAAATCCACAAAAGCCTTGCTAGTGTGTGAGTGACCAGCTCCCAAATTCCAGTCAATATCTGTAAAATTAAAATCTCCCATTATAAGACTCTCTGATTTACATATTTACTTATGTATATGTATTTGTTCACGTGCAGGGAGTGGCGCTGTGTGAAGTTTGTTGCTTTCGCGCTAAATGTGTTTCGAAACGAGTTGTCAGTTGATAAAACTTCATTCTCGTAATTTCTTCCAACTCGTTTACTGGTGTTCTGTGGTGTATGTCTGCTGAAGGAAATAAATATGGGAGATGCACCAGAGAAAGCGAAAGATGAAAAATCAGAAGATCCAAAAAAGGCAATACACATGTACCCTGTGATACGCGTGAGTGGAATATATGTATTTCAATTTTGTCTGTGTTGCTTTGGCATAGTACTTATTCATCGCACATTAGTTGAATTTATAAGTGTGTGCATGACATGTTTCATTTGTACAGTGTGCATTTATACGTGTGTGCATGACATATTTACGTCAATAAGCTGATTACCAGTTTATATAAATGCGTAATAAAAGTCCATATTCTGTTCATTAAGAATAATACTTTTACGACGATGCGTTTGTTTATATTATTTATAATCAATATAAACGAATGTGTCTTAAAAGAATGTGTTCTTGTTAAACAACGGAAGATGATGGATCAATCAGGCAGCTTCGTTTACTGGATAAATGGAGAATAGGTAAGTAATGGGTGCATTATGTTACACTTGAGGCGCATTTCGTTTCTGTATTCTACTTGAGAGTAATTTTGGTAAGGCAATGACCATGTGGTGGATGCCGAAAGGTGGGATTTCTGTAGAAAGGTAAAACTGCATTATTCAGAGATAACTACCAGTTCTTTCACCATGATTATTAGCTCTGCTATTTCCTTCATATACACAGAGGTCACTTGTACCACTTCAGCATTTCCAGGGACAAAAAACATCCACTGAAAATCTAGTGTTAATTTGACTTTTTCTTTTGAGTAATGCACAAATACCTGAAACTGTCTATAAATTTTAATTGGAATTAATGGTAAAACCCTCACAGCAGCTAACAACATGTTCTAAAATTTTGTTAGACTTTTTTGAGTAATATCCAAACATCCAAAACATACTTCCAACTTACTTGCAAGGGTTGGTCCATAAGTAATACCACTTTGCTCATAAAAGTAAAGACAGTGGAAGTTCAAAATTTTTATCATTTGTTAAAGAAACACTGGGAAGCATCATTAAGAATTTGCAGATAAAGGAACCACTAGGTGGCAGTGATCACACTGTACTGATGTGGGATTTACTTAAAGATATAATTACCATCAGGGGTAAAGGAAAGGGTTTTTGCTTCCGTAAATGTTTGTTATTTGGTTTTTAGGAGCATTAGCAACTAAGGCCATATTGCTCGGGGTTATGCGGTGGTCATTACCTGACCTTTCCGCATCCTCCGTATTTGGTGGTGATGGGCTCGAACCCCGGATCAAGAAGCGTGTGCTACGCACTGCTGCTCCTTCCCACCTGGCTACGGAGGCGCCCGCTTCCGTAAAGGTGAGTACAGTGGTCTCAGACAGTTTTTAAATTCTGTACAGTGGGATCAACTGACAATGTTACCAACAGTAAATTCTAAGTGGGAAGCATTCAAGGAATTAATCATGGATGCTACTAAAAGTTTCGTACCTATTAAGAAATATTGTTCAAGGTTTAGGCCTAAATGGTTATCAAATGAACTAATGAGACTCGTGACAGAGAAGAAAAATGCATGGGATGCATATAAATTATCAAGCGACTCAGAAGCCTATGGCAGATATAAGCTAGTCTGTAATCAGATCACAAAGGAGGTTAGGTTAGGCAGGCGAAGGGAGATTACGAAAAATCTTTGGCAAAAGATGCTAAGAAAAATAGCAAGGATTTCTTTATTTGTATAAACTCTAAAAGGAAGGGGAAGAATCTGATTGGTCCACTTTGACATTGATGGTTGATGATCCTGCTCAGATAGCAAACAAACTGAATGAGTATTTTGAATCTACATTCACACATGACGAGTTATTAAGGTTTGAAAATGGCAGAAGGTTATCATATTGTAGCAGGGTGCTTAATAATTTTGTAATAACTGACAGCAAAGTGGAGGAGAAATTGTTGAAGTTAAACATAAGAAAGGCACCTGGGGTGGATGGAATCTATCCAGTTATATTAAAGGCGGCGGCAAAGCAACTAAGCAAATCCTTAGCCATAATTATGAGAACATCCTTGGACTCAGGGGAGATCCCCACGAACTGGAGATGTGCAAATGTATCCCCAATTCACAAAGGGAGATCGGCGCCTCCATAGCCAGGTGGGAAGGAGCAGCAGCGCGTAGCATACGCTTCTTGATTAGACTGGGGTTCGAGCCCGTCACCACCAAATATGGAGGATGCAGAAAGGTCAGGGAATGACCACCGCATATCCTGGAGCAATATGGCCTTAGTTGCTAATGCTCCTAAAAAAAAACCAAATAACAAAGGGAGATCGAAGGGTGACGCGAGTAATTACAGACCACTTAGTTTAACTTCTGTTCCAGGTAAAATAATGGAGTCACTGGTTAAAGATGCATTGCAGGATCATCTAGACAAGACTGCAGCAATAATTCAGACACAGCATGGGTTTGTTAAGGGAAAGTCTTATCTGACAAATTTGATAGGATATTATGATGTAACAAAGGAACTGGATGCAAAAAATAATTTTGATATCATATATTTGGATTTGAGGAAAGCTTTTGACACTGTTGTGCATGGAAGACTGCTGCACAAATTGGAGCAGTGTGGCATTGGAGGCAAATTGCTGCTATGGATAAAGGGGTGGTTGACAGAGAGTGGTAATTAATGGGTGCTGCTCTTCGTGGACTAATGTTATTAGTGGAGTCCCACAAGGTTCGGTGTTAGGTCCACTGTTGTTTTGTATATTTATCAATGATATTGATGAAGGTATATCAGGCTTAATGTCGAAGTTTGCAGATGATACAAAGGTTGGCAGGGTTGTTAATGACAGTAATGGCAGTGTGCTACTGCAACAGGAACTGGATAATTTGGGCAGATGGGCTAAGAAGTGGCAACTGAAGTTTAACCTTGACAAATGCAAAGTACTGCATATGGGTAGAAGTAACCCCAGAGAAACGTACCAACTGTGTGGTACTACACTTAAGGTGGTAGAAAATGAAAAAGACCTGGGAGTAATTTTGCAGTCAGATATGAAGTTTTCTGAGCAATGCAGACAGGCTGCCAGGGCAGGTCATGGGGTTTTGTCAATGATATATAGGAATTTTGCTAGCAGGGAAAAGGAGGCGATTGTCCCTCTGTATAAGGCAATGGTCAGGCCACGCCTTGAGTACTGCGTGCATGTCTGGAGGCCTCATTTTAGGAAGGATGTAGATTTACTTGAGCGTGTACAGAGAAGGGCAACAAGATTGGTGAGGGGAACGAAGGGATCCTCTTACCAAGAGAGGCTTAAGTTCTGCAAATTGCAGTGGCTGGAAACTAGGCACCTGTGCGGTGATCTGAATTTCCTCCCCAACTTCCGGGGAGGGAATTACAATCCATTATTTCTAAGGTGAAAACGCCTGTTCTTCGTTTCCTACAGAGTGGTTCCGTGTACCATACTATGTGTCTGGATTGTCGGGGATGTTGTGTAGGTGAGGCTGGTAGAAGATTGAAAGATCGGGTTTCTGAGCATGAGGTGGCTCTGCGAACCGCTAATTTTGAATGCTCTGCAGTCACCGAGCATTATTGGGTTGAGCAGGACAATCTTGATCCCCAAGGGATATTGAAATTGTTGACTATTCACTTGATTACCACCAGCACTCATGGCTTGAAGCACTGAACATAGCCACCAATAATAGTACCATGAATTGCACAAGGGGAGTACACTTACTCCTTATTATAGAATGTACTGTATTTCAATGCGATGAGCGCTGGCAATCATCACGTGTATGTAATTCTGCTTTACCAACACCAGACTCATAATACGTGATCATGCCCAGCTGACTTGTGCTATTGTAACCATCAATATATACTGATGTACACCATCCACAGACTAGCTGATGAAAGGCACTTCGCTTCAAAAGCTACTATGTATTTTAACGCTTTTACCTTATTTTATTTTAATAAATTTATTTTAACCAGTTAGTCGGTCCTCGCAAGAAACTTGGATGATATAATGCAACCCTAGGTGGTAGATGACTCTCATCAACCGGTGAAATTCCACCACTTTGCTTATTGGAGGCTTGAAGTGGTGGAACCCATGTTTAGTCTCTAGAGCTAAGTTCCGGTCAACCCTTCCCTATCTCTTCCATCATGCAGTATGATTGATGACTTTTGAGGTTATGATGAATGTCGTGGCGAGATCCAATATTCCTTACATTTCGAGGGTACAGCTCTAAAACGGTGTTCACAGGCCAGCCGCTAGTTAGTACACCGGACTGAACCTATTGGTAACTCTTTAGGAGGCTTCCGGATCAGCTAGTGTATAATCTTGCTACCTCTACTCTGCCAGATAGTGACTGGAGGGAGTCCGAGTAGTGTGTATGCGGGGAGCATTGTCGAGGCCACGTTATGTCAAGGATCTGGGTATATTCTTACCACATGTACGCCATATCCAAAAATTTCATTACTTCATACAGCATGTCCCACCCACTTTTTCTTACTATTGAATACACCATGAATTGTCAAACTAATAGAACAAGCTTATCTGCGAAAAGATCTAAACCTCCCAAGGACTTCCTAATTCATTTCACAAATATACGTGGTCTCAATTCTAATCTCAACGATGTCCATTTCCACTTGCAGTCTGCCAAACCCCATGTACTTTTTCTGACAGAATCTCAGTTTTTGGTTGATTCATCTACTGCCCATCTCAGATGCCCAAATTATTCGCCGTATGATTCCTTTCGCCTCAAAGGTGGTACTTGTGCATATGTCCGTTCTGATATTCCCTGTCAGAGACTTGGCAATTTGGAATCTCCTCTCTTTGATCTTCTCTGGCTTAAAATCTCTCTACCTCAATGTGTCAAATTCATCTGTTGTCTCTACCGTTCTCCCAACTCCACTAATCACTTGGAGCTCTTTGACTTCCTCTCTTTGCAACTTGACTTTCTCCACTCCAACTTACCTAACAGTGAGGTAATTTTCCTTGGTGATTTTAATGTTCACAACTCCAGCTGGCTGCCGTTTTCTAGTCACACCGACCCAGCAGGTCGAGATGCTGAGGCTTTTGCAATTACTAATGACCTAGCACAGATTGTTCATTTACCTACAAGAATACCGGACAATCCTAATCATACAACCAATATGCTTGATGTTTTTCTTACAAACAACCCTTCTAAGTACATGGGCGAAGCGAGAGGTCCTTCAGTCACTTCAGATCACAACTTGGTGATTGTCTCTTCTCCAATGGAACCTTTATCTCATGGCTGTTCCCAACCTCGTGTTTGGCATTACAAGAATGCAAAATGGGATGACCTGCGAGACTTCTTTTCTTCTTTTCCTTGGTCGGATTACTGTTTCAAAACTTCTGATGTCAACGTTTGCTCAGATCGTGTCAGTGAAATTATTCTTGCAGGAATGGAATCCTTTATCCAACACTACACTTTAAAATCTCGTCCTTTATCTAAACCTTGGTTTTCCAGTAAATGTGCTAAGGCTGTACAAGAGAAGAATGTTGCTTATCGTAATTGGCTTGTTTCTAATTCTTCAGTTTCATTTTCTGCCTACACCAAAGCTCGCAACAATTGTAAAGCAGTTATTAATCAGTCCAAACTAGAGTTTGAACAGGCTAAGAGTAGAACACTTGCTTCTTGCCCTAATGGTAGCCGAGCATTCTGGTCTCTTGCCAAAGCTATTGGCCGCAACTTTTGCCCATCTTTACTCCCACCTCTGTCCAAACCAGATGGTTCTGTTGCCACTTCAGCCAAGGATAAAGCTGTCCTGCTAGCATCCCATTTTTCTTCCAGCTCATGTATTAATGATCTTGGTAAAACACTCCCACCATTCCCAACACGCTCCATTCAATGCCTCCTGTGGTCTTCCATCAAAAGGATATCAGAAGGATTTTGATGAATCTTGATGCTAAGAAAGCTCCAGGTCCTGATGGTATTTCTCCACTTGTTTTCAAAACCTGTACTCCTGAACTTACTCCTATTCTTTGCCACCTTTTTTCACTTTTTCCAAAGGTGTTTTTCCTTCTGCTTGGAAATTTGCTCATATCCAGCCAGTTCCTAAAAAGTGTGACAAATCCCTCCCATCCAATTATCGTCCCATTGCAATTACTTCTACTCTTTCTAAAGTAATGGAGAAATCAATTAACCGCCAACTCTTAAACTACCAAGAACCCTTTCGTGTGATCAACGATCACCAGTATGGATTCCGTCAGTGTCGATCCACTGGAGATATTCTGGCTTATGTTACCCATTTATGGACTAATTCAATGGAAAGGTTCGGTGAAACACAAGTAGTTGCCCTTGACATCTCAAAGGCTTTTGATTGTGTTTGGCATAAAGGTCTTCTAAACAAGCTTCCAGCTTATGGTTTGCCAACTGTTTTTAGTAATTGGTTATCCAGTTTTCTCTCTGATCGCTCACTGAGGGTGATGGTAGATGGCTCTCTGTCTTCTAACTTCTCCACTAATGCCGGTGTCCCCCCAAGGTTCAGTTCTTTCCCCCACTCTTTTCCTCTTGTATATCAATGACCTTCTTCCATTGACTGGAAATCCTATCCATAGTTTTGCTGATGATAGCACATTGCATTCAACTTTCCATTTTGAGAAATCTTGTCCTGCTCAGTGAGCTTCAACTTCTCGAAAATCTGCTACCAATTCTTTAAATGCCGATCTTCAGGTAATTCTCCAGTGGGGCAAAGACAACTTAGTTGATTTCAACCCTTCTAAAACTCAGTCTTGTCTTATATCTCGCAAAAAGGATTCTTCTGCTCCTACGCTTGTCTTTAGTGACACTCCGATTTCTAGGCAAAATGATATATCTCTTTTGGGGATTACCCTGACTTCTAATCTCTCTTGGCACAAGCACATTACAAATATTGCTTCCTCTGCATCTAAAAAACTTGGTTTTTCTCTTTCGCTCTCGGCGTTACTTTTCTTCCAAACAGCTGCTCACTCTGTATAAATCACAAATCCGCCCTGCCATGGAATATTGTTCCCACATCTGGGGTAGTTCCCCCAAAACCTCCCTCAGGCTTCTTGATTCCATTCAGAAGAGGGCAGTTAGGTTAATTAATGATTCATCTCTAATAGAGTCTCTCCACTCGCTTTCTCATAGATGCACTGTTTCTGCTGCATGCCTCTTCTACAGATACTTCCATGGGCACTGTTCTTCTGAATTGGCTTCTATAATTCCTGCTCTCCCTTTCAAAACAGTCCGAACACGTGCCGCCACCAGCCAACATCCATTTACTGTCCAACTTCAAACCCACAGAACCAACTTTTCATCTTCCTCATTTATTCATTCAACTGCCATTTTCTGGAACAACCTTCCTTCATACGTATTTCCTGAAAATTACAATCTACAGAAGTTCAAGTCCGATGTCAACAAATATCTTCTTTCGTCTTCTTAACCTCCAACCCAAGCACGGTACTAAGTACTATAGGTCCTAATACCTCTCGTGTTTGTGGTTCACATAAAAAAAAAAAAAAAAAACCGACACACAAGGCCTGTTTTCTAATACTAATATTAATTCAATTACAAAAAAAAAATTGTTTCTCAAGAGGTATTACTTGTGGGCTGTTCCTTATCTGTAGTTAACTTGAGATTTTATGAGAGGGAATAAAAAATTTTAAAAAAGAAAAATTTCTACTGGTACAGTTTTAATGAAATTCATGGTTGGCATGACAAATTAAAAAAAAAAAAAATTGAAATGTAAAATGGCATGAAAATTTCCCCTCTGATAACTGTGTTGTTACATGTAAATGAATGGGAATCTTATGCATCTTCAAAATTGACCAAAAAACATACAGTAAAATAGAAACAGTAATTAGTATTAATATTCATTTAAGAGCTTTGAATTTGATATTTATTTAGGAACATTAACATTTTATTAATAGAACGTTAATGTTTCTTTCAGAATTGTCCAGATTTTTTTGAAAGTCCAGTGCAAGTCTTGTTCCGAATAGTTCCTGGCATGCTTTCACATGACTAGGGTTGGGGGCAATATTTCCATTTTTTTGCCATTTATTTGTACAGACGATTATTACATTTATATACGTTAACTTTCTTGTTATACATATAAACATATACTATATTATATATGACCTGGTGCATTGCATACATGTATCCCAGAATCTAGGGTGGCTCCTAGGCAAAAGCCCATCTCCAACTAGTTCATCTGTACAGCCGTAGAACCTCTATGAAGTTGGCCTAAAAAAACGTGTAGTATAATACCACCGCCAATACAAGGCAGCTGGTGCCCTTCTCTAGGCCTGGGTTTACATTATCTGTTCGTGCCAAATGTAGGTTTATGTAGGAAGGCATATCAGAGGTATAGGCGGTGGGGGCTGAATGAGGCTCAATTTTATCATGGATGTTATAGGAATAAAAATAAAATTTATTATAGGGCTATTTATTGTGAGTAAATTAAAGGCTTGGAGAAATCTAGTTACTAGTGTGAGCAATACAGATCCTTGGGGATTAATTTATAAACTAAGTATGAATAAAGTAAGACCTGGAGAGATAATGAATACCGTAATTGTCAATGGAGTGGAAACAACTGATTGGATTACAACAGTGCAGGCAATAACATCGGAGTTGTTTCCTCATGAGGAAGAAGGGGGGAGACAACAGAGCAAGAAGGCATCAAGGACTCTAATGTAACATACCTTGGGTCTGTTGATATTAGCTTATTTACTTTAGAGGAATTGAGAGCCGTTTCTAAGAAAATTAACATTTCCAAAGCCCCAGGAATCGATTTAGTAGAGAATAATGCTGTTCTTAAAATGATTGAGCTTTATCCTAACATCTTGTTAAACTTGTATAATAAATGCTTACTTCAAGGTACCTTTCCTGGGATCTGGAAAGTTGGTTGGATCAAGCTGTTAGTTAAGCCGGGTAAAAAACCAAATGACCCAAGAGGGTATAGACCAATTTCGTTATTGGCCAAGCTTGGCAAAGTTTTTGAAAGATTGTTATTTTTAAGATTGAACCAAGTCATGGATAAAAATGGTTTGACCCTGCCTTATCAGTATGGTTTCAAGAGAGGGCATTCTACGGAGGATGCCATTAATGATCTCATGAATTTCACCAACCAGGCAGATGATAAGTATGTGTTAGCCATCTTTATAGATTTTACTGGAGCTTTTGACATGGTGTGGCATAAGAGTATTCTGTCTGCATTAAGGGGTATGCAATGTCCAGACTTATTGTATAGGACGATATAGAGTTATTTGTATTGTAGGAAAATTATACTGAAAGCTAAGCATCTACAGTTTAATAGGAATCTTTCAAGAGGGTGTCCTCAGGGGTCTGTATTGGGCCCACTTTTTTGGAACTTAGTACTTAATTTATGGCTAGAACAATCAATTGAAAATCTGCATAAGATTGCTTATGCAGATGATTTGGTTTTATGTATTACTGGTAAATCCAGGGCTGTGCTTGAAATAAGAGTGGCCCAGGTATTAGAAAGTCTAGTGTCGTGGGCTGATCTGCACAAACTATTGATATCTACAACTAAAACTGTTATGATGCTTCTTAAGGGGAAACTAAATTAATCGCGACTGCTAAAAGCTTTAATTAAGGGGAAGCAGATTCCCCTAGTATCTGAGGTGAAATATCTAGGTATAAGAATTGATGATAGATTATCGTTTTTCCCACATTTAAATTACTTACACGAAAAAATTAAAAAGTTTAGTGCAGCAATAATTCGATTAACACGGTCAGATTGGGGGTTGAAAAGGAAAGTTTTAAATTTATACTACAAGGCAGTCTTCTTACCCATAGTTGCGTACGGAGCATCAGTGTGGTACTTCAGAGTTACTAACGTTAAATTTAAACAGAAATTGTTATTGATTCAGCGCTCAATGCTTTATGTTATTTCTAATTTGTGCAGAACAGTCTCAACGAATGCTATGCAGGTTTTTGCCGGGCATTTGCCTCTAGACTTGTACATTGTGTATCAGGCCCTTTGTTATTACTTAAAAAAAGGCATAGTGGTTTCTTTCATGAATATTACATCTGATGGCACTATAGAGATAGCTAAAGCTAAGAAAAATGTTCTAACACAGTTGATTGGTATGCAACAGAGATGGGATCTTAGTGCAACTGGGGAGGTGACTAGATTGTTTATTCCAACAGTTAAATTTACTTATGATAGTAACAACAAATGGTTTTTTCCTTCTGTGGTAACATCGTTTATTTTAACTGGCCATGGCTCATTAAATTTTAAACTACATTACTTTGGTCTAGTCAGCTCTCCTTTATGCACTTGCGGTCAACCTAAGACTTGGAGTCATTTATTATATGATTGTAGTTTGTATGTTGAACATAGAGAAAGGCTAAAAGTGAAGATTGGTAATTTAGTTAGAGGCTGTGAAAGTGACCTTATTGCTAATCAGGATAAATTTCAAGCACTGCAAGAGTTCTGTGTAACTGTTTTTCAATGGAGAAGACATTGGAATAATCTAATGATTACTAATTAAGATTTGGTTATAAGCTAAGCTATACATACGATCTAGATTTGGTTATATACATTTTGATTATTTGTGTTTTTTTTTTTTTTCTTTTAGTTTGTTTATATTATGTGTGTGTATATATATGTATTTTATTTATTTATTTTTTTTTTAATTTTTTTATTTTTTTTGCTGGCTCTCAGGTGTGGGCAGCTTGGGAGCGGGATTGCTGGCACCCACCGGTATAGCACTACTTCCGGTGGGTGGGGGATTTTTGTGCATGAGGCACTTAAAATAGAAGACCAGGCCCAGCACCAAGTGAATATGGGCGGCCATTAGGGTCTATCCGCCAACGGGGAGCGGCTGTGCAGGTGACAGCTTCTCCCTGATGGCGAAGAAACCTTCCATACAGGTCTATTTTGCAGAGGTTCTGCACAAAGTCAACTTTATCAGGTGGAGATAGACGGAAGTCTAGGTGCCACCTTAGACATAATAATCTTCTTCTTCTTCTTTAATGCTGCCGAATGGCGTTTGCGACTTCGTTTTGATATTGTTCTCTGTCTAGCGCTGTGTGTAGGATTTGTGCTGTTGTCATGTGAAGCCAGGTGTTGATGTTATCTAGCCATGCCATTTTCGGTCTGCCTGGGCGTTTCTTGCCTTCGATCTTTCCCTCCAGGATGAGTGGGAGTAGGTGATATTTTTGTTGGTTCCTAGCGATGTGACCTAGGTATTTGCATTTCCTGCTGATGATAGTTTTGAGCAGGTCCCGTTCCGTGTGCATGTCCTGCAGGACCTGTGCGTTGGTTATCTTGGCTGTCCACGGAATTTTCAGCATTCTTCGGTAGAGCCACATTTCGAAGGCCTGGAGCTTTTTTGTAGTGGCTGATGTTAGAGTCCAGGTTTCTACACCGTAGAGCAGTATTGGCCAGATGTAGCATTTCAATGTGCGTAATTTGAGCATGATGTTCAAGCTTCTGTCGGTGAGGAGGGTTCTCCATTTGGTGAATGCCTGCCTGGCTTGTTCAATTCTGCTTTTGATTTCGGCCTCATGGTTCAGCTGGTCATCAATGAGCACTCCGAGATACTTGAAGCGGTGTATTTGCTGTAATTTTTCGTTGTTTAGTTTGATCGTGATTTTGCTTGCAGTCCTGCTGACCTTCATCACCTTTGTTTTCTTTTTGTTGATTCGTAGCCCCCATGCTTGGCTTTCTATGTCCACTTCGTTCAAGATGGTCTGTAAATCTTGTTCTGAATCCGCTATTAGTGCTGTGTCATCGGCATATCTTAAGTTATTGATGTAGTGTCCGTTAACTTTTATGCCGATGTTCTTGTCAGCCAGTGTTTGGTCGAAGATCATTTCCGAATAGATGTTAAAAAGAATGGGAGATAATGGACAGCCTTGCCGGACGCCTTTTTTTATTGGAATTGGGTCTGTCAGGTCGTTGTCATAGCGAAGCCGGGCTGTTTGATTCCAGTAGAGAGTTGTAATAAAGTTGATATCATTGTTTTCAAGCCCAAGTTTTCTCAGTCGGTCAATTAGGCGGTCGTGGTCTACTGAATCGAAGGCTTTCTCGTAGTCAATAAAACATATATACACGTCTTTTTGATGTTCATAGCACCTTTGTAGCAATATTTGTAAACAGAAAATTGCTTCTCTGGTGCCTAGTCCCCTGCAGAATCCGAACTGTGTGTTTCCTAGTGCACTTTCGCACTTACATCTTATCCTTTGCTGAATCACCTTGAGGAAGACTTTTAGCACCTGGCTCATTAGACTGATCAGCCTGAAGTCTTCGCATTTCCAGCTGGTAGCCTTTTTTGGTAGGGCCACAAAGATGGATTGGAGCCATTCGGATGGAATGTCGTTGTTGTTGTAGATTTGATTGAACCATTTCGTTAGTTGTTGGATGTTGCTGTAGTCTAGTTGTTTCAGCAATTCCACATGAATCTGATCAGGTCCACAGGCCTTGCCTGGCTTTGTTATTCGGATGGCATGTTCCACTTCAGATGTTAATATGTGGGATTGTCTTCCTGTGTTTGTTGTTGCGTTTCTGCCGGTTTTCTGTTGGTGCCGAACAGATTGTATATATATAGCTCTTCCAGGTGTCGAGTTTGGCTTGTTTGCTTAGTATAGGTTGATTGTTGTCCGTATATAAACTTGGGATAGGAGCCGGTTTGTAGATGTTTCCAGCTTCTTTAAGCTTCTTGTGCAGGTTATAGTTGTCATTTTTCTTGATTAGGCATAATAATAATAATATGTTCGTGCCGAATGCACAAGTCCCGCACCCACCAGAGGCAGTGCAATTCCGGTGGATGCCTATCTCGCTTCCAGAATACCCTGACCTTGGAGCAAGCGAATAATTAAATAAAATGAAATAAGAAATGAATGAAAAGTGAATCACTAGTGGAGAAAATTCCGCAAATTATCCTCAGTACCACCAAGAAACAGTAATTATTATATACAACACTTGTTTTAAATGTGCTCAATCTCAGAATTCCCGAGAATCTGGAAAACAACATATAATTAGTTTACATACAATGAACTAAGTTTAAAGGACTGTTCAAAGAAAGACCATCTCCAAATTCAGTACACAGCACCATCTAGTCTTTCTGCTAGAACTTCCAAACCTGCTGACATCTTGTCAATAGCAATTGACCTAAATCACCATTGATTAACATAAATCAACACAATAACAATTCACATAAATCTTCTGTTTCCACATTAACCTTTTGTCTTTTTGTGAAGTCAATTCCCAGGAGAAGCTCAAGTTCTTAGCTGAGTCCTCAATGTAAAGACAGTTCTCAAGAAGGTTTGCAGAGCTGTAAAGTTATCATGATCTTCAACTAGGATATTTATATTGGTCTCCAATAGGTTTGGAACCACAGACATTAAATCCACTCTAGGTTGAGAGTACAATGGACAGTTCAAAAGTACATGAATCCACTATTTACAAGGCTTCGAATAACATCCCAGTTAGAATATTTCATCTATTTTAACCATGATAAGAGTGACATCTATGTTGGATACACCATTCACAGTGGAGAATGTGAATGGCTTGTTGGGCAAGTTTTGCTCACTCAAGTTGTAGGACAAAATTAAATCCTCGAGGGCTTATCCTCTATGGTCAGTAAAACCGCTGTGCCAGAAGTTGGATTTGGCAATCAGATCTGCTGTTATTATAAGATTTATAGAAGCAAAATTAGTACATCTATTGTCCAAATGATAGAGTCAATTGTATGTCCTCAGTTGGCAGACAGTAAACAGATGCAGTATAAAAACTTATGAAAGGTGTGGAGATCATTAAACAGGTCACGGTGTCTATACACAGACCTGTAATGTTGGTAACCACCAGATCATTATTTAAAACAACTGTTGCACTTTTTGGAGGTTTGTCAAGTGAATGGCTAATTCTTGCCGAGGTTGGAAAACCCATAACTTTATGGGCCCCACCTCCTACCTCAACGAATGGAAGAGTTCATGTATGCAAATATGTCAAAGTTATTTTCAAATGCTGCTATTCTAATCTCACCCATTGCCACTCTTGAGTGCTGACCATTTATCTGAAGAACTTTTACACCCTCATATATAACATCACCCAAAATTGGATTCTTATCAGCCAATTCTGTCACTAAATTAGAACCATTATCACTCATGTTTTGCTCTACTGTCCGTAAGCTGTACCGCTTTCAAGTATTCTGAACACTTAGCATCCCTTACAGAATGGTTATAATCTCTACCACGTCTCTTACAGTTGATACATTTTGGAGAATCTTCTTTATTGTGACGCTCTCCATAGACATGACCATCCTCTGCACAGTGTCCACAAGGCAGCTTCTTGTGACCACCCTCTTCACAATCACAAGAAACTGCCTTATGGGAACAAAATTGGGCCGAGTGGCCATACTCCAAACAATGGAAACATTTGCTTACAATCATAAATCTACAGAACCTGTGTGATGTGAATCCAAGATAGATCCTATCACTCTCCAGAATATACCTCATCATACAAGGACTAAATCTGATCACCCAATTAACCACTTTTGTACCTGATCCAGAACTAAATCTGAAAGGCACCTTGTCTTTAACTTCATCAAGAATCCAAAATCTTAAGTTTTTAACGAATAGATCTTCAAATATATCCTCCTTAACATAATCATGAGGGACACCATATGTTAACATTGTTGGATCTGATAACTGAGGTTTCTCCATTGTAAGACATCTCTTTCAAGGCAGTAGCAGAAGAGTTCTATTAGCATCTGCTGAATTTTGTGGTCTCCACAAGGATCCCCTTATTCCTAAGGAGATGAATACCTTTTACTTTCATCTCCTTGTGGTCACACTTAATGACTTGAGTCACTTTCTGCTTTATGTTCTGACTCAAACTCAAAGAAGAGTGGGCCTGAGAATAACCAGATTCTGAGGGATTAGGCACACCTCTAGGAACTGATAAGGATCTATCCCGACTAGCACTGCCAGTCCCCTCTTTGGATTTTGGTTTATTCTTGTCCACAGGATCAATCAATTTGAGATCTTGCTGCACTATCTCTGCATAAGACTTCTTATGAAGTTCAGTATGGCAATCTAAAATTTGATTTATCTGACAAGCACTCTCCTCCAGATCCCTGACTCGTACCTTGAGGCACTCATTGCCCATGACAAAAGCTGTTGTCACCGCCTCCAAGTCAGCCCAGAGACCAAAAATTCTATTGGATGCTGGTTTTGTTATTTTACTTGATTCTTTAGACCAGGCATGTCAAACTGAGGATCCCCCGAGGGCCATATGGGTCACATTTGTGTTGTCATGAGGGCCGCACACAACAACTAAGTGAAGTCATTTAATAAAAATTATTGCAGTATATTTTTATTACTTAAACTAAGAAACATATAATGTGCATACAAATGGTTTAGCGGCTAGCCACATTCATGAATGCAAAGTAATGAAGTAGTTTAACAAAAGAAAAAAAAAAAAAAAATTACAACGGCAACATAGACTTGTATGCAACAGCAAAAAATACATCGTACAAAAATTACAACAGTTCAAAATGAACATTTATTTACGACTATTTTTAGTGTTTTGTCCTGAGGCTTGACACCTTGTTTTAATGACAATTTTTGCTACGTCTGGCTGAAATGTCTGTGCAGTTCCGACTTTCATCAGAGATGAGAGGTGTTGATCAGTCAGTCTTGTTCTCTGAGAAGTTTTTGTTGATTTCATGAAGGAAAATAACTGTTCACACACATAGGGAGAACCGAACATTGCCATAATCCTTGTGGCAAACTTTCTGAAGTTTTTAAACTTTTCAGGAAGGTATGAAAAGAAACGAGGTATCCCCACTTCAAGATGCTTTCTCTGAGTGTAGAATCCGACTGCATTTCTTCTGCCTTGGCAACATCAAAGGTGAATGGTCCTGAGAATAATGCAAAGTGGTGTTCAATAGATGAGAAATCATGAAATCTTTCCTGAAATTCTTTTGACAACAATTCCAGGTGACTGTCATACTTAGCAAAGCTAAGTACAGACTCAGTATTGGCAGTGTTTTTCAGCTCTTTGCACTTAGGAAAATGAACTAAATTTTCATTTGAAAACTGTAACTTCCATAAGCTTAGTTTTGTAATGAAGCACTTGATGTCATCGTACAACTGAGTGATGAGTTTGTTTTTACCTTGTAATTTCAAATTAAGATCAGTTAATTGTGCAGTAATGTCCACAGCAAAAGCCAGATCCTGGAGCCAACTTTCATCTTTTATTTCATCTGTATTTTCACCTTTCATCTCCAAAAACATAATTATTTCTTGTCTCAACAAATAAAATCTTTTCAGCACTTTTTGACATGACAAGCAGCAGACATTCTGTGTAGAATGGAACATCGGTAAATTGATTATCCATATCTAACCAAGTTACAAAGGAGGTTAGGCAGGTGAAGGCAGATTACGAGAAATCTTTGGCAAGGGATGCAAAGAAAAACAGCAAAGAGTTCTTTACTTATGTAAACTCCAGAAGGAACGGGATGAATCAGATTGGTCCACTTGATATCGATGGGTCAACTGTTGATGATCCTGCTCAGGTAGCTAACAAACTAAATGAATATTTTGCATCGACATTCACACATGAGGAGTTATTCAGCGAGGGGAATGCCAGAGGTGTATTCAACTCTGGCAGTAAGCTAGAGAATCTTGTAATAACTGAGAGTAAAGTGGAGGAGAAATTGTTGAAGATAAACACAAGAAAGGCACCTGGGGTGAATGGGATCTATCCAGTTATATTAAAGAAGGCAGCAAAGGAAGTAAGCAAACCCTTAGCCATAATTATGAGAGCTTCCTTGGACTCAGGGGAGGTACCCACAGGCTGGAGATGTTCAAATGTGACCCCAATTTACAAATGAGGATCAAAGGCTGACACAAGTAATTATAGACCTGTGAGTTTAACTTCTGTTCAAGGAAAATTAATGGAGGCACTGGTTAAAGAAGCACTGCAGGATCATCTAGACAAGACTTCAGTTATAGCTCAGACACAGCATGGTTTTGTTAAGGGGAAGTCTTGCCTGACCAATTTGATTGGATACTATGATGCAGTCACAAAAGAACTGGATGCAGGGAATAACTTTGATATTATATACTTGGATCTTAGAAAGGCTTTTGATACTGTTGCACATGGAAGACTGCTGCACAAATTGGAGCAGTGTGACATTGGAGGCAAATTGCTGCTATGGATAAAGGGGTGGTTGAGGGGGAGAAGACAGAGAGTGGTAATCAATGGACACTGCTCATCGTGGACTAATGTTATTAGTGGAGTCCCTCAGGGTTCAGTGTTGAGTCCATTATTGTTTTCTGTATTTATAAATGATATTGATGATGGTATATCAAGCTTAATGTCCAAGTTTGCAGACGATACGAAGGTTGTCAAGGACACTACTGACACTATGCTGCTGCAACAGGATCTGGAAAGGTTGAGCAGATGGGCTGAGAGGTGGCAAATGAAGTTTAACATTGACAAATGTAAAGTACTACATATGGGAAACAGCAACCCCAGAGCAACGTATCAACTCTGTGGTACTACACTGACAGTGGTAGAGAATGAAAGGGACCTGGGGGTGGTTGTACAGGCAGATATGAAGTTCTCTGAGCAGTGCAGACGGGCTGCAAGAGTAGCTCATGGTGTATTGTCAATGATATATATAGTTATTTTTCTAGACGTGAGGAGGAAAAAAGCTTACGAAGAAAGGCTTAAGTTTTGCAAATTACAGTGTTTGGAGACTAGGCACCAGCGAGGTGATCTGATAGAGGTGTATAAAGCCTTGAATGGTTTGAGCATTCTCAAAGCTGATGGGATTCTTCTTCTTGCTCAGAATAATCACCTGAGAGGGCATAAATTCAAATTGAGGAAAGACAGATGTAGGATAGACGTGCGGAAATTTGCCTTTAGCCAGCGGGTGGTTGGTGGAACAGACTTCCATCCCTTGTGGTGGAAGTTGATAGCCTAAATAAGTTTAAGGCTCAGCTGGACAGGTATTTTGAACGAACAGAGGGGTGAAGTGGAAGTGGGTTTTTTTTTTTTTTTTTGGCTGATGCTGCATAAGCTTGCTTTCTTGCATCAAATGCCTCTACTAATGCTAATCTTCCAACAACTGGCTGAATTGACGATGGTTGAGAGTATGGCCTCTGATATAGTTCACTGTCTTTGTGACTAAACTAAGCACATGATCCAATTTTAAAATCTTTGAACACAAATTTTGTTGATGAATAATGCAGTGAAAATGTGCAAATGATGAATCTGGATGCGAGTTTTTTATTTTTGTTCGTAACATGGCAGCAACACCATTATGTTTGCCAACCATATTCACAACACCGTTGGTAGATAAGCATGCAAGTTTACTCAAATCCAAACCATAGTCATGCAGAACCTGCTCGACTTTCTCAAAGATATCCTGGCTTGTTGTAGTGTCGTGCATGGGGATCAGTTCAATCAGTTCTTCATAAATATTAAATTCACTGTCACAAGCCCTGATGAAAACCACAAGCTGTGCTATTTCAGTGACGTCAACAGTCTCATCAATAGCAATTGAAAAATGTTCAAATTTTGATGATGTGGCCTTCAACTGTTGTTTCAAATCACTTGACATTTCATCAATCCGTTCAGCAACAATGTTCCTGGTTAATGAAATATCTTTGAATAAGTGTGCTTTCTCTGGACACACAATTTGAGCTGTTTTTACAAGGCATTGCTTTACGAAATCTCCTTCACTGTAAGATTTCCCACTCATGGCGATCATTCGGCTGAGTTCATAGCTTGCAGTAACGGAAGCGACATTCCCTTTCTCAGTTTTCGTAAAACAAGTCTGTTGTTGTTGTCTCACGTTAGCCTTCAATTCCTTGAGTCTTGAGACACGCATTGGGCCTTCATATTTATCGTAAGATCGATGGTTCGTTTCATAATGTCTTTTCAAGTTGTACTCTTTTGCCTTGGCAATGCTTTTGTTGCAAATTAAACAATGTATCTTTCCATTCACCGTTGTGCAAAAATACTGTAATTCCCATTTTTCTTGAAACACTCGCCTTCTTCGTTCAGTTTCCTTTTTCTCTTAGCTGGAGAAGCACTAGCCATTTTTAAAGATGATGATGTGCAATCTGAAAAATAATAAAATTAAATTAAAAATAAAATCACCGGTTAAAAAACTGAAACGAAATTTAGGCCAGCTTATGTATTGTTACGAGCGAGATAAACGGGTTTTTTAGCATTAGCATTAGTAGAGGCATTTGATGCAAGAAAGCAAGCTTATGCAGCATCAGCCAAAAAAAAAAAAAAATTAATAAATAAAAATAAAAAAAATAAAGAAACCGCTTCCACTTTACCCCTCTGTTCATTTAAAATACCTGTCCAGCTGAGCCTTAAACTTATTTAGGCTATCAACTTCCACGACAAGGGATGGAAGTCTGTTCCACCAACCAACCACCCGCTGGCTAAAGGCAAATTTCCTCACGTCTATCCTACATCTGTCTTTCCTCAATTTGAATTTATGCCCTCTCAGGTGATTATTCTGAGCGAGAGGAAGAATCCCATCAGCATTGAGCATGCTCAAACCATTCAAGGCTTTATACACCTCTATCAGATCACCTCGCTGGTGCCTAGTCTCCAGACACTGTAATTTGCAAAACTTAAGCCTTACTTCGTAAAAGCACCCCTTTGTTCCATTCACTAATCTTGTTGCCCTTCTCTGTACTCTTTCCAGCAGCTCTACATCCTTCTTGAAATGAGGCCTCCAGACCTGTATACAGTACTCTAGGTGTGGCCTGACCATTGCCTTATACAAGGGAATAATCACCTCCTTATCCCTGCTAGAAAAATTCCTATATATCATTGACAATACACCATGAGCTACTCTTGCAGCCCGTCTGCACTGCTCAGAGAACTTCATATCTGCCTGCACAACCACCCCCAGGTCCCTTTCATTCTCTACCACTGTCAGTGTAGTACCACAGAGTTGATACGTTGCTCTGGGGTTGCTGTTTCCCATGTGTAGTACTTTACGTTTGTCAATGTTTTTACCTCATGCTCGTTGGTTCCACTTTCTCACTCAGGCCGAGTGGTTTACCTTAATGAGAGAGGAACCTTTTTCACTTGTGGGCCGTGGAATTTGGATCAGGACCAGGTACCTACACCAATAAATTGGCAAGAATGCTAGAATTCGTGTCGTCAGGCAGCCGCGCGCAATCTTCAAAATTCTAAATTACCTAAATTAATTAACAAATTTTGTGAATCGCTACAGTGTCCTTTGTGCTGGCTGCAGGTGTGCTTGCAAAGGGCTGCATGCGGCCCGCATGTTTGACATGCCTGCTTTAGACATTTTCTCCTAATGCCCTCTTATCTTAGCCAATGCCACGTACACCTCAGAGGCAATTAATGATTCTACCAGGTTTAAACTATCTATAAAAGAAATCTTATGGTCCTTACTACAAACAGTAATTATATTATCCCCTACACCACTTGGGGAATCAAAAACTCCATAACCCTCACCATTCTCGTCTTTACTTGCTTGAACTACTTGAACGAGAGATGGCGGTTCATATCTTCATCATTCAAGGTCATAATTTTTTCCATATTTGTTTTATCAAGTTTCAGTTTGTCTTTTTCCCATATTATAATAGTTTTATGGGTCTTTGATTTCCTTTTACCTTTATTCCTTACTGGTGTCTGAGAAGATTCTTTCTCAAGAGACACCTGTCTTGTTGCAAAATCCACAGAAGGTGAATATGCTTCAAATTCCTGGGACCAAGTAATATCTCTGTCTTCTTCTGACATTATGTTATTTAGAAAAGTAATCTAGACAACAAAAACAATTAATTCCCACAGTCTATCAATATATGTCTATATAGATACTTTTCCTCACCCAGGGTGAAATCTGCATAAGAGTTGAAGATTTCCCCAAGGCAGGTTTGCAGATCTCAGCCCCTAATGTACAGGGTGCACCACAAAATTATGCACCAAATAAGTAATTTCGAGAAGTTTCTTTTCTTCAAATATAAGATCCTCAACCCCAAAATTAAGAGAGTTATAGCCACTTTAAGTTTCTTTAAAAGTAGCCCAAAACTAGCCCCATGTTAGCCTATGGGACTTTCACAAAATGTAAATATGAATTCAAAGTAATAAAACACTAATATGTCCACAGTATATGATCACATATAAATATTTAATGGCTTCTCTCTAAAGGTGGCTAACCCAATCCAAGGCAACAAGGTATCAAGTCTTCATTTGTGTAATGTTATTTCAATGGGACAATGTAAAGTCTATGGGAATTTTCACAAGGGAAAATCCTCTATGATAAGCTTATGAGGCTATGGTCTATATATGTGTTGCTATTAGAGACAAAATTTTCAAACGCCAGTATCTTGTGTGTCTCTTCAGCACCTGCAATAAAATTTTATCTTGTGACTCACCAATGTTATCTCAATCCATGTCATGTATTTAATAAACGTAACTACTCTTTAAACCATGCTTATACATCAAAAAAGAGGAGCACAATTCCATAAGCACTTAACACAACCATCACTATGCCACCTATCTGGGGGGGGACAGCCAACCAGGTGTCTGCTTCTCCCTAGCTGCAAAGTTGCCAGGTGCCGGCACTCAACACAACAAACAACATTTACAGACCGATGCCATGTACAGAAGATACAGTGGTGTCTTGGTGGTGGAGGGACCCTGGAGATCACAAACAAGAACAAGAACACACACACACACACACACACACACACACACACACACACACACACACACACACACACACACACACACACACACACACACACACCTGTGACAAACATTTCACACCAGTTAAATGTTTGTCCATACACACCAGGGATCTTAGTTCTTTCCAGCAAAACATACCCCATGTTAACCAACTGCCACCACCTGCCTGGATAGTGAGCACCATGCACGATGGGTACATAGACTCGTGTTGCTTGCACCACATGTGAAGGCATCCGTTGGCATGTAGCACCAGGTATTTGGACTCGTCCAACCAGCACATTCCTTTCCAGTCCTCTGGTGTCCAACCAGCATGTTGTTGATACCACAGTAGTGAGGAGAAGGTGTCTCTTGGGTTGTCTGCTGTGGAACTCCATATGTTTGAGTGTACAGCTCATCATTTGGGATATTATTCTTGCATTCCCCATATTGATCAGAATACAGCTCAGCAAAAGGGTAATCATATGAGGAAAGACTTTGATTATGTGAGCTACAGAGCTTGGCAACCAGGCATCTTAGAGGGTCATGAATAGGTTTATAAGGCTCTTCATTCATTCAGGCCATAAATTTAAATTACAGGGGAAGAGGCTTAGATTATAGGAAGTTTTCTTTTAGCCAGTGAATCAATTAGTGGAAAAGTTGTTTCCGCAGGTAGGCAGGGCTTGACAGTTTGAAGAAATTGAAAGTTAACTGGATAGTTCCTGTATGAGGAGGGAAGTGCATAATTTATATTTTGTTATCTACTCCCCCCCCCCTTTTGGCCAGTGCATCAAAAGTCTGTGACTTCCTTGCACTGTATGGCTAATACTAACACTAATATAAGAATTAGAATTGGCCAAGGATTGGTACCTGGACCAGTGTGGTTTTTATTTTCTTAAATGACATTAACAAAGGGATACAGGTATGATGTCAAGATCAGTAGAGTATTTAATGATCAGCACCAAGCACAGTTTCTTCAGGACGACTTAAATAGTATTAGTATTGTCAATGATACAAGAAAGCAAGCTTATACAGCATCAACCAAAAAAATAAATAAATAAAAAAATAAACCTTCGCATTTCATCTATCTATCCACTTCCACAACATCAGACGGAAGATTTTTTTCCACAATCAACCACCCATTGGCTACAAGCAAACTTCCACACATCTATTTTATAACAACCATCCTCCTCCAGTTTGAATTCATGTCCCCCTCATGTGCATAGCCTGAGCAAGAGGAAGAATCCCATCAGCATTGAGCTTGCTCAATCCATTCAAAGCCTTAAATGCCTCATTGGTGCCTAGTCTTCAGACACTGCAATTTGCATAACTGAAGCCTTTCTTAAGAGCACTCCTTTGTCCCCCCTCACCAATCTCATTGCCCTTCTCTATACTCACTCCATCACACTACATCCTTCCTAAAATGAGGCCTCCAAACCTGTATGCAGTACCTAAGATGTGGCCTGACCATTGGCTTATACAATGGAATAATCATCTTGTTACTGCTAGCAAAATATCTGTATATCATTGACAGAACCCCATGTGTGCTGTCCTGGTAGCCTACCTGCACTGCTCAGAGAATGTTATATCTGACTCCACAATTACCCTAAGATTTTTTTCATGTTCCACTACTGAGTGCATTACCACATTGTTGGTACATTAATCTGGGATTACTGCTACCCATATGCAATACTTTGCATTTGTCAAGGTTAAACCTCAGTTGCCATTTGTCAGCCCAACTGCCTAATTTTTCTAGATCTTGTTGCAGTAGCTTACCCTGATAACTGTCATTAACCATCTTGCCAACCTTTGTATCATCTGCAGACTTAGACACCAAGCCCGATATACCTTCATACATATCATTAAAAAATACAGAAAAAAAAAGTGGGCCCAGCACTGTGAGACACCAATGATAACATTAGTCCACGAAGAGCAGTTTCCATTGATAACTTTCTCTTATCGAACTCAAATGTCTCTATATGTGCATCAGTATCAAAAGCTTCAGAGCTTACACTTGAGAATAAAAACCTCAAAATAACTTATGTACTTTTTGGGTTTGAATAAAAAAAACATTAAAGGAAGGAAGAGATTTGGGAGTTATGATATGGACAATAGCAAGGAAAGCCCTTGGTGTTCTCTTGATGATTTATTGAACATTTCCTTGTAGAGACAGGGAGGTCATAACCCCACCGTATATGAAAATTCTAAAACTGCACTTATACTGTGTTCCGGTATGGAGGCCACATGCACCTAAAAACAGACATTGTTTCTTAAAAAGGGTCCAAAGGGTGCCTGATGAAATTGGAAAAATGGGTCCATATGGGGAGACTTTGTAGAGATTGGTAACTAGGGGCCTTAGAGGAGACCTAATTGAAGTATGTAAGGTTTCAAAAGGAAAAGAAAATTGAATGAGGATGAAATTTTCATTGTTATAAATAATTCCAGATTACAGTTGCTTTTGATACCTGCTGCTGAGGTTTATTTTAGTCCAAGTTTTTATCTTATTATTTATGCATTTCAGCCTGAAAGCTCTTATTGAAATGAATAACTTAAATAAGGTTGGTATACCCTTTGTAACCACTTGACTTTATTTTATATTTATAGCAATCAGATATGATAGAAGAAATGCGTGTCGAGACTATGGAATTATGTGTAACTGCCTGTGAGAAACATTCCACAAATAATGAGGTAAGCAGTATTTAAATAGTTTAGTTTAAATAGTTTCTTGTATCTTATTTCCATTTTTCTTATTAATTTAAATGCCATCATTAAATAAAATTTGAAACCAGGTCAGTTTTACTCTCTCCCTCTTTTTTTTTTTTTTTTTTTTTTTTTTAAATGTGAATACCCTAATTTTCAGGACATACAAATAGGAGGAAAGTTGCTCTGGAAAACAGAAGTAATAGCTCTACATCCTTCTTGAAATGAGGCCTCCAGACATGTATACAATACTCAAGGTGTGGCCTGACCATTGCCTTATACAAGAGAATAATCACCTACTTATCCCTGCTAGAAAAATTCCTGTATATCATTGACAAGACACCATGAGCTACTCTTGCAGCCCATCTGCACTGCCCAGAGGAACTTCATATCTGCCTGCACAATTACCTCCCAGGTCCTTTTCATTCTCTACCACTGTCAGTGTAGTACCACAGAGTTGATACGTTGCTCTGGGGTTACTGTTTTCCATATGTAGTACTTTACATTTGTCAATGTTAAACTTCATTTGCCACCTCTCAGCCCATCGGCTCAACCTTTCCAGATCCTGTTGCAGCAGCAGCATAGCGTCAGTACTGTCTTTAACAACCCTGCCAACCTTTGTATTGTCTGCAAACTTGGACATTAAGCTTGATATACCATCATCAATATCATTTATAAATACAGAAAACAATAATGGACCTAACACTGAACCCTAAGGGACTTCACTAATAACATTAGTCCATGATGAGAAGTGTCCATTGATTACCACTCTGTCTTCTCCCCCTCAACCATCCCTTTATCCATAGCAGCAATTTGCCTCCAAAGCCACACCGCTCCAATTTGTGCAGCAGTCTTCCATGTGCAACAGTATCAAAAGCCTTTCTAAGATCCAAATATATAATATCAAAGTTATTCCCTGCATCCAGTTCTTTTGTGACTGCATCGTAGTAGCCAGTCAAATTGGTCAGGCAAGACTTCCCCTTAACAAAACCATACTGTGTCCGAGCTATAACTGAAGTCTTGTCTAGATGATCCTGCAGTGCTTCTTTAACCAGTGCCTCCATTAATTTTCTTGGAACAGAAGTTAAACTCACAGGTCTATAATTACCTGTGTCAGCCTTTGATCCTCCTTTGTGAATTGGGGTCACATTTGTACATCTCCAGTCTATGGGTACCTCCCCTGAGTCCAAAGAAGCTCTCATAATTATGGAGAAAGGTTTGCTTTTACTTCCTTTGCTGCCTCCTTTAATATAACTGGATAGATCCCATCCATCCTGGGTGCCTTTTTTATGTTTATCCTCAACAATTTCTCCTCCACTTTCCTCTCAGTTCTTACAAAATTGTCTAGCTCACTGCCAGAGTTCACTTCACCTCTGGCATTCCCCTTCCTGAATAACTCCTCATATGTGAATGTAGATGCAAAGTACTTGTTTAGTTTGTTAGCCACCTGAGCAGGATTCTCAACTGTTGAACCATCAATATCCAGTGGACCAATCTGATTCATTCCTTTCCTTCTAGAGTTTTCATAGGTAAAGAACTCTTTTCTGTATTTCTTTGCATCCTTTGCCAAGGATTTCTCATAATCTGCCTTTGCCCTAATCTCCTTTGTGACTTCGTTACAAAGGAGATTAGGCAGGCAGCTTATATCTATCATAGGCTTCCATGCCACCCATTAATTTATATGTATCCCATGCATTTTTCTTCTCTGACATATGTCTCATTAGAGGCACCTCCGTAGCCAGGTGGGCAGGAGCAGTAGTGTGTAGCACACGCTTCTTGATTAGACTCAGATTCGAGCCCATGCCCACCAAATGCGGAGGATGCGGAAAGGTCAGGGAATGACCACTGCATATCCCCGGAGCAATATGGCCTTAGTTGCTAATGCTCCTAAAAACCAGATAACAATAACATGTCTCATTAGTTCATTTGACATCCATTTAGGGCTAAAACTTGAACAATATTTCTTAGTTGGTATGTAAAGCCTAGTAGCTTCCAAGATAAGTTCTTTGAATGCTTCTCATTTTGAATTTGCTGTTGGTAACATCATCAGTTGGTGCCACTGTATAGAATTTAAATACTGTGTCAGACCATCGTAATTGCCTCTACGAAAGCAAAAGCCCTTCCCTTTACCCCTGATGGTAGTTACCTCTTTGAGTAAATCCCACTTCAGCACACTGTGATCACTGCCAACTAGTGGTTCTTTTATCTGCAGATTCTTAATGCATGAAGAATCACTACTGATAATCAGATCAAGAGTATTACTCCCTCTAGTTGCCTCCTGAACATGCTGAAGTAGAAAACAATCATCCAATAAATCTACAAAAGCCTTGCTAGTGTGTGAGTTAGTGACCAACCCACAAATTCCAGTCAATATCTGGGAAATTAAAATCGCCCATTATAAGACTCGCTGATTTACTGGCCTACTCTATTTCCCTGTACAGTTTCTTATTATACTCATCAGAGTCATTAGGCCTATAGCACACTCCTACTCTCAATTTTCGATCTCCCAATGCTTATGTCATACCAAACTGACTCAACACTGCACTGTCCAGCAATGCAATGCAATGCAGTGCTGGACAGTGCAGTGTCGAGTCAGTTTGGTGGACACTGCACTGTTCAGCAATGTCAACTGGCTTCACTTCCTTGGATTTTATGTGTTTCTTAACTAATAG
Organism: Mastigoproctus giganteus; assembly: GCF_048544385.1. Taxonomy (NCBI): domain Eukaryota; kingdom Metazoa; phylum Arthropoda; class Arachnida; order Uropygi; family Thelyphonidae; genus Mastigoproctus; species Mastigoproctus giganteus. The sequence continues at coordinate 3,073,296 of NC_143578.1, read as the reverse complement.
CATAATCCCTCCTCCCTTCCTGTCCTGTCTATCCTTTCTGTACACATTGTACTCCCCAAATTCCAGTTCTGCATTCCTTATATCTGTGTGACACCACGTCTCTGATATCCCAACAGTATCTGCCTTTGATGTTTTGAGCAATACCTCAAATTCATCAAATTTATTTACCAAACTCCTAGCATTGGTGTACACACAAGTATACATGCACCTGTTCCTATTCTTAGCTACCCTAACACAACCCATGTGTTTACTTGCACCGCAGTGACTCCCAGCAGTCTCTGAAATACCGTGCACCTTGTTTGACAGGCTGCTGCTCATTTCAATAGAAGCAGTGTAAGAATCATTTTCATCTCTGCCAGTGGCTATTGTTAATCTATTAGTCCTTGTATCCCCCCAAGCTAGCAGTTTTCTGACCCACCTAACACTGCCTCGTGAGTCCATCATAACGTGATTTGATTGTACAGTGAACCAATTGTAAAGTGGGTGTCCATTGTATTTTTAACTATTTATTGTTATTATTATCATCATCCACATGGTGCAAGGAACCCTGAGGCTTATGCTGCACCAGACAAAAAAAAAAAATTAAATTATGATTCCCAAGTTACTCTGAGAGAGAGAGAGAGAGAGAGAGAGAGAGAGAGAGAGAGAGAGAGAGAGAGAGAGAGAGAGAGAGAGAGAGAGAGAGGTATTACCAAGAAAGAGAAGAATGATGATATCCAACTTAGGACCCTGGGTGTGCCAAGCCCATACTCACCAGATGTGAGCCCCTTTACGTGAAACTTCGGATAATTGGGGCAGCTGCTTAATTGGGCCAAAATGCACTTGTCCCGATGTGTCTCAAATAACTGGAATCGACTGTATTACAGTGCTATATTTACTGTAATATTTATTTATTTTTTAGAAATTGAAGATGTTTAAATCTGTGTTAGAAATTTTTATTGGCTTTCAAACTTTTTTTTGTGTTTTACTTATCACACTGAACATTTTTTTTGAGTGCTCTGCCCCATCCCTATTTTTCCCATAAATCTTGTTGTTTTTAATGCATGAAATACCATAACGTGGAGATTTTTAGGAACACATGTACCGCATTATAGCAGAACTGACTGTAATTTATACCCCAACAACACATAAAATATGTTGTTTATAGATAAAATAATCTATAAAACATAAACACATGTTTTATAGATTATTTAATGAATAGTCATAAAACATCTTAAAATAAAAAACAAACAAACAAACAATAAATTAGCATTTACTTTAGACTTTTAAGTGCAGAGCTGATGAAATCAATGGTGGCGTAGTGGTGGTGGGACTATATAAAGCATCTGGTGTATTTTCAGTCTTTTGTCTTTTGATGCTACTGACAATGAAACTGTCCAAAGTGTACTGTTTTTGATTACCTTTTTTGTAGCTTCCTGAAGTAAGAAATGAATTTGTCTTCCATTTTGCACATCATGAGTGTTTCATGTCGGGAGGTGTTTTACTGCTTCTCTCCAGTGTCACTCTCCGTAAATTTTCTCTAACTGTTGTAACTCCTCTGTTGTTAGCTCATGCCCGTGAGGGTCAATAAGGTCCTCCACATCCTCTTCAAAACCTCTAGACCCATTGATTTACCAAGAGTGACAATATCATTTGTCAAAGTACCATCATCTTCAAATCTGTCAACGTTATGAGTAATTAAAGGCCAGATGTTTTTCCAGGCTGAATTTAAGCACCCGGTGGAAACATCATTTCAGTCACTTACAATCAGCCTCACACAGTCCAGCATGTTGAACTTTGACCTCCAAAAATCTTTGAGGGCAAGAGCATTTTCACCAGAGGTCGCTGCAAAGCAACTTGGGAACATTTTCATGGTGTAGATTTTCTTGAAGTTTGCAATCACTTGCTGGTTTGGTTGAAGCAGTGTTGGGTATTTGGTTGAAGCGGTATTGACTTGAACAAAGCCAAATTGTGCCTCAAGAGATTGAACAAGGTTGGGATGTTGTCTGGCACATTATCCAGCAGGAGTAGTGCCTTCACAGGAAACTCGTTTTTCTCAAGATTTTTTTGTCCTTCACTGAAGGACAAAAAACTTTAAGCTGCTGTTCATTGAAGACATATCCTGTAACCCAGGCCTTCTTGTTACTGCGCCAAAACACTCTTGCATACTTTTGTCGACCTTTTGTTGTTTAAATACTCTGGGAGTGTTAAATTGATACACAAACAAAGGCTTCAGCTTAAAATCTCAAGAGGCATTGGCACCCAACAGGAAAGTGAGTCTATTTTTCATAGGCTTATGCCCAGGTAAACTAGCCTCATTTTTAGTGATGTATGTGTCCCTGGGCATTCGCTTCCAGAAGAGGCTGGTTTCGTCAATTTTAAAAACCTGCTGGAGAAGATAACCCTCCCAATCAACAAACTGTAAGAATTCAATTTTAAAGGTCTGAGCTGCTTTTTTTATCAGCACTGGATGTCTCCCCATGCCTTTCAACACTTTTGATATTCGCCCTTTTTTTGAAGCACTCGAACCCGCCTCTGCTGTCTTTAAAGTCTTCAAAGTGCACAGCACTGCCACTGGTTGATGGAGCTTTAGGTTAGGATTGTTTCAGATTGTCATAGATCTGAAACAATCGTACGAGTGATGTTCTGCGCACTACGCATTGAACAGTAACAAAGATGCTAATTGGTTGAGAACAATCGTATGAGTGATGTTCTGTGTGCCATGTGTCTGAAAATTTCCATCCCATGTATCTTTTCAGCTATATCGGAAAGCCATCAGTATCTGCAAATATCATCAGTCCTTAAAATAAAAGACCGTATGGAAGGTATATCAGTTCCTGAGGATGTCGATGTTATTGTAAGTCGAGGCGCCAGTGTACTTTAATTTTTGCCTGCTTAAGTGACTGTAAAAATAGCACTTTGCAATCTTCCTTTCTAAATAGTGTTGGGCTTAAAATACACAGAATGTATTATACATATTTTGCATATGGTGCTTTAGCACTTCCCACATAGAGCATCCTGATTTTATGTAGAAGATTTTATTTCACATTAAAGTTACCTTATGTGTATAAAAATTGGTGTACATTAAAAGTGTAAATTAACCATTAATTGTTTCATTTTCAGAAAGCAGCCAAACTTATTAAAGAAACAATGGATAAAAAATATGGCACTGCCTGGCATGTTGTTGTTGGCGAAGCCTTTGGTCTTGAGGTTACACATGAAGTCAAAAGCCTGTTATATATGTTCTTTGCAGGCAATTTAGCTATTTGTGTTTGGAAGTGTTCCTAACTTATGTGATATAGTGGGAGGGGGATTCAGTACTGCTCTTAGCTGCCATATTTTAACTGTGATTATTTTAAGTACTCACTCAAGTTCCTACTTAAGTATAATAATTAGCATCAAACTTTACACAGCCTTCAGTATTGCTAGATATTTAGATAAGATTTTTTGGGATGAATGTATGCAAAACTTGCCCTGTAAGGTCCATTATTTCATGTAATGACAGAGCTGTGCTGGTTGTTTTGCATATTTAAAGAACTGATTGTATTTGGAAATAAATTTATATCCCGCCTACACCCTGGTGTGTGTGTGTGTGTGTGTGTGTGTGTGTGTGTGTGTGTGTGTGTGTGTGTGTGTGTGTGTGTGTGTGTGTGTGTGTGTGTGTGTGTGTGTGTGTGTGTGTGTGTGTGTGTGTGTGTGTGTTAAGCTTATGCTGTTTTAGTTAGGTGCATTATAGCACCAGATGCTTATGTGCCATTAAACCTTCATAAAACACACAGTTTTAGTTAGCAAAATAAGTATATGAGTGCTATTCAAAGAGGTTTCTGGCCTACCATATATATTTCATTTAAAAATAAATGATTGATATTAAATTAGACATTTAATGTAATCTAATTTTTAGGTTTTTTTTTTTTTTTTTTTTTTTTTTTTTTAAGAAGATAGCTATTCATTAATGAAATATATATATATATATATATTCAAAGGGGGTGTCATAGTCACCAAAAATGAACCCATGTATGGACAAACTGCATTTACAAAACATTGTTGTTCATAACCTAATTTTGGAAGTTTGTTGGCTTATGTTATCATATGTAGCAAAGGCATACTCTCATCATAAAGAAGAGAGTATAAAAATTTTGATAAAATGGGTACAAAAGATTTCAGTTTAGATTAGAAAAGGGTGAATTGTGCAAACACAATCTTTGCAAATTTTGCCCTGGATTCAACTAAGTTTGTCAGCTGATTAGCAACCACAGATGAAGCTTGGTTGTAACTATGAGATCAAATCATCCGTGTAGTGGAATCAATCAAATCATCCGTGTAGTGGAATCATGATCTCCATGCCATAGGAAATGGCAAAGGGTTCCATCACCCACCAGAGTGGTAGCATCATTTTTTTGGGAAAGAGAAGGAGGGGAGCAAATTCATTATCTTAAGAAAGATAAATCCTCTATGGGTGAAGAGTATTCTTCCTTGCTACTGAAATTTCATAGGGAGTTACAAGATGAAGGTCATGGGGGATTTAAAATGGCAACACTTAAGGACAAATAATGAATATAATTCTTTTGGTTGTAAGAAGACCAAGATTAAGAAGATAATCAGAGTACACACCTGCTTTAGATTATAATTAGTCTGTAAGGGGGGGGGATCTGTTACTGGATGTTTAAATATTACACTTGCAGCAAATGCTGAACAGCCCATTTTTGTATTTCAAAAATCAATTTAGTTATAAAGTAGTGTCTGAAGAAGTATAGGGGGAACATTCCATTTGCACTCAGTTTTTTTATATAACAACTGCACTTTTGAGCTCATATGAGTTTAGGGATGGTTTTTCCAGTAACCATATTAGAAAAATATGAATAGTTTTCTTAGAATAGGCTGGCAGCATAGTGAGAAAATGACTAAATAAATAAATAAAAAAAAATCTTAGCTTGCAATAGGACAGCTCACTTTATATTTCTAGGTGTTAGAAATGCTAATTGATTGTAATTGGGGAGGTAGTCATTTGACTTCCATACTGCATTTCCAATTGCCTATGCAGATTAGTTTTGCAAAATGACTATTCCACATGGTTTAGAACCAATATAGCACAAAGTTGCATTAGCCTTCAAATAATTTTATCAAGCCTCTTTATTGATAACAAAGTATAAAACTGCCATTCTCTGTTTAATCAGTCTTCATTATTTAATCAAATTCTGTGCAGTCATTGTTGACAACTGTGCACATTAGTTTTTGAATTTAATATATTTAGTAATCTCTACAAAATTTAATGTAAAATACATTGAATTTTTATAGATTATGCCATTAGGTGCACTCCCCCCCCCCCTCAATTCTTAACATCGATTGGGTTAGCACATGAAATTACCATTTATTTTATTACAAAAATTAACTTTGAATTAATTTTAATGTTTAAAAAAAATAATTATTAAAAAAAAAGCAAAAGATTACCCACATAATAAATTAGATTGTTTTGTGTTGGCTTACATGATTTTGGAATAAGATTTGAAGTTTTTTGATAATATCAGAATATGGTTTTAATGACAGGTTAGATGTCATAAAATAGTTTCTGGTACTATTTCATTGTTCGGTTTTTTGGCCGTAAACATAAATTAATACTTATTTTTATTTAACTGGAAAGTTGAGTAATAAGATTGAAACTCAGTTTGCGTTATTTTAATAATTATTGATAAATTCTTCTGTTACAAAAAAAAAAAAAAATCTGAAAACATTAAAGGTAGCTTTAGTATTATATTGATACATTATGGATACTTTATGAAGATACCCCCCCCTCCTCTTTCTGAGTGTATTACCCTCAAAAGCTTTGAATCAACAATAACAGACTGGAATAATAATTATATTCAAGTTCACAATGACAAATTAAAATTTTAAAAAAGTGAAATTTTTTATAAATAAATCATTTAAAAGCTAATTCTGCAAGAGCTTTTTTTTTTTTCTTCTTCTTTTTTAAGCATTTGCCATCTCTGCTTAAGATGCTATTGTTATTGGGGTGTCAGAAAACAAGTTTTCTTTCTGTTCTCCAAGTTGTGAAAAGAGTTAGTTTATTTAAATTGCCTAATGACTGGATAACATTTATTATAAATTGAAAAATCTTTCTTATATAATTTGAAAATGGATTCATTTAGTTTCATATGTTCCTCTATAAAATTAAAATTTTTGTTTTTTAAATTATGCTAAATTAAAATTTCAGTCAGACATTTTTAGGTCTGATATTACCTTGAATATTATTTCAAATTACACCTAACTCTCAGTTAATGTATGCTAACCAAACATTAAATTCCTGAAACTTATGTAAATTGCAGAGATGTGTTCCCAAATAGTTGCGAATAATAAGATATTTTTAAGAATGAAATATGAATGAATGTGGTTATGTATATATCTGAAACTAATCCTGTTCTTAAAAATTCATTCAAAGCAAGCTAACAGAGTTCCTTCTTTTTGTCAAAAAGATGTCTCTTCTGCCTTCATCACTATCTTTTTTCAGTTTGCATTTGTGCCTGAAACTCAGATTGGTTCTGAGTCTAAAGTGTTTTGCCATATCTAAAATTTTCTTTGTGACATTTCTTTAAAAAGCGAAAATGATCCCTTGAGAGCAGCAACATGCTTGGGATTGCTGAAACAATACTGAAAGCAAAATCAGAACCTTTGTTTTAGTTTTGCTTTTGGATTTATAAGGCATATCAGCTTCGTAAATAAATAAATTTTCTGTTTATACTCCAGAAAGATCCCAGGAATCAGATGTATGTACAGTACTGATAACATCACAGTGCATCAGTCACAAAAATGTATATAACTACATTTTATTTATTCATTTATCGTATGACTTGTATAGTACACACAGAATAAATTACATGACTCAAGAATGATAGATATAAAATTGAATGAAACAAAAGTCACCAATGAACATTTAACTTATTTAAATAGTCAATTGCTAATCTGTCACCATCAGGGAGTCTCCAGGGTTTCCTTCGTAGGCTCGCAAGGCACAATCCTCTATTATATGTTGAATGGTCTGTATCAGCTCTGCAGTTGGACATCAGGGAAGGAATTTTGTCCCACTTATGGAGAAGGTCTGCACATCTATTGTGGTGTGTTCATGCCCTGTTTATTGCTAGCCATATCCTACAAGGCTGGTCAAAACTAGGTAGTGCTTTTTGGAGGTATAAGGCATGGTATGACATCGAAGAGGAGAATTTTGTAATCACTCTTGCATCCAGGTGTCCAGAAGGTTGAAGTTGGTTTGTTGCAATGTTTTTGCCATCAAGATTGGTGGATGTCTGGAATGGAACCTGTTTATTCCTAGGTCTCGGATGTCAAAATTTATTGGTAGTTCAGGGTTGTCTATTAATTTTCTGTATTCTCTGATGAGAGCACATTTTCTTCCGAGATCTATTGGTGGAATATGGCTCAAGACAGGGTATCCAAAAGGTATGAGTGAACCCAATTGTTCCAGTTATAATGCGCATGGTGTTATTTATCTGTACATCCACCTTTTTTATATGGTTACTGTTAAGCCAAACTGGAGCACAGTACTCTGCAGCTGAGCAGACGAGACCAAGAGCTGACAAGCGTAAGGTCGAAGCAGAGGAGCCCCATGTGGTACCACATAACTTTTGCAGAATATGATTCCTTGTTTTCAGAAAGTTTTGCTGCAGTTCTTGACAAGTGTTCACTGAAAGATAATGTTCTGTCTAGAGTAACACCCAAATATTTCGGATTTTTGTTGTGTTTAAGATGGGCATTTTCGAAATTTATGTTCAGCTCTCTAGCTGCCATCTTGTTATTGATGGAAGCAAGATGCCTCAGTCTTGGCTGCACTAGGTAGCCTACACTTGTGAAAAAAATTTTCCCAGGGTGGTTAGATCAGCTGTTAGGATCCCTTCTGTTTTTTTTTTTTTTTTTTTTTTTGGTTGATTTGTGTCTTGTTGCTATTGCCCAATCGTCCACATAACCAAACGTTTTGAAACAAGTCTCAGGCATGTCTGCATTGTAAAGGCTAAAAAGTAATAGAGCAAGGACAGAACCTTGGGGTAGGCCATTGCTGAGTTTCTTTTTATTGCCCATTGTGTGTCCCATTATCACCTGGAAAGTTCTATTTGTGAGCATGTTATTAAGTCTAGCAGTTGTTTTGCAGGATATTGTACGAAGTATTTTATATATTAAGCCATGTCTCCAAACAGTGTCATAAGCTACAGTTAGATCAATGAAGACCACAGAGTTTTCAGTTGTTTTTGAAACCCTGCCTCGATATATGTTGTTAGAGAAAGGACTTGATCTACACAGCTTTAGTTTGGGTGAAATCCTGCTTGGTCAATGGGAATTTTTTCAAATATTTTGGAGCCGATCTTGTTGTAAAGTAACCTTTCAGGTAGTTTATAAGTTACGCTTAGTAGAGCAATAGGGTAGTAACTTTGAGGGAGGTATGCTGGTTTTCGGATGGCAGTAATTTTCGCATGTTTAAGAGGTTTTGGAATATCACCCATTTGTAGTATGCTAGAAAGGAAGTGTGCTAACCATATTCGTGCATATTTTCCACAATGAATTAGGAATTCCAGATAGATGCCGTCAAAAACCTGGGGCCTTGCCAGCTCTCATATCCTTAAGTGCAGCTGTGATCTCAGCATCAGAAAATGGTCTAAAATACTCAGTTTCTGAGGCACTTACATGTTCTCAGTCATTTGGAGCTCTAGAGGTGGATACAATATGTGTTGCAACGGCATTTGGTGTTATTAAAGTATTGTCACAGGCTATAGGGTTGCTATTTCCCAGCTTGCTTGGGAGAGACCATGCTTTCCTGCTGGACCTCTTGAAATCAATGGTCTCAACAGTTTGTATCTATTTTTCTCGGTGGGCAACATCGAGGCTGTGTAACAGCTCATCCGCTAATAGTACTGAGACAAATAGTATCAGTATGAAATGTACATCTTTGGATGTACAGTAACTGAGTGTTGGGTGTATCTGAAAGCTTACCTTTCTTTGTTCATCAAGGCTACTTCTAAAACATGTTTTAGAAGTAGCTACTTCTAAAACATGTTTTAGAAGTAGCACCTCAGAAAATAAAGGTTAAGCATTCAAATAATTTTAAATTAAAACAATAAATATACTGTAAATCTTGCATACAAATAATGCATTTAAAAGAACCTGAAATTGTGTTTCCACTGTCTTTTTTTTTTTTTAATCATCACTAATAGTGGGTTATTAGTTGTTCTGAATGCTGTCTGCATATCCATACCAAATAAAATAGTTTTAAGAATGGCAAGAGGAAGCCATTTTTGCTGTTAGTCAGAATGTGATAGGAATTCTTGATTATTCTAGTCAAAGCCTGTACTGACTAAAAGTACTACTGATTCAAAAATTATTCATCTTTTAATGACAACTCTGTTCCAGCCCACTTCTTAACCATGTAACTGATCAGTAGGTAACAAAAAAACTGTTGCCTATACTGTTACCCCAACTTTTGTAGTTATAGAAGTTAATATATGCATTCCTATCTGCTTTATTTTTTATTTTTAAATGAAATATTCTGTGTTGTATGCTTAATTTCACATAACCACGAATGACTTAATAACTCAGTTTTAATTAAAACTGTAAATATATTTACAAATTATTTATTGAAATAAAATATTAAATTTTGTTGTTTGTTATGTATAATAAAACTATACTGAAGTAAGACTGTGATATATAATTTATCAAAGTTTCTTTTGTTATGTTTGATTTTTTGTGTAGCTCTAATAGATTGTACATTATTTTGTAATAAATTTACATTTTTATTGTAATAATATTTTCTAAGAAATAAAAAGTTTTATTGCCTTCCATATTTAAATTAATATATAAATCTCACATATTATCTTTAAGAAATACTTAATATTTTATGTTGTGCTGCTTAGCTATTTCAATGATAAATTCTCCCACACCTATATTTCAAAGTGAAGTTGAGGAGTTCTTCCTAAAAGAGGAGGGTTTTCTTTTCATACATAAAAAACAATAAGATTAATAATACAATAAGAATAAGAGGATGGATCAAGATATATGTGTATATATACAAAATATCAATTAGCCCAGGTTGTATATAGAAAAACACTGATCTTAAGAATTGCAGAATCAAGAGTCCAAAATCTGTTTGATAAAAATGTAAATGTTAGTCAAAAACAGAAATCTATACAGAGGCAGTGCCACATATGTGAGTAAATGTGGTACTGCTTGTGGTACTGACAAGTGCACTATTGAGAAGGTTGAATATGATAATTCTCAGTATATTGCAAACTTAGGAAAAACTCCATGGAGTTCATTCGAGGTGTGCCATGAATTTAGCATCTTTTAACTCAAAGTATCACTCAAGTGGTAAAAGTTTTGGGAGCCACTAGTATAAAGTGGAAATAAATCCTCTCCATTTGAAGCAACCATTAGGCCTATCTCCTATAGGAGACAGTAGCAATTGTTGTGCACTTTGGTTTAAAGAAGAGACTGGCTTGAATGATGTATACATTATATTTTAAAAAAAGTTTGTAAAATTATGGTATGGTATACAAAAATAAAACAGTATTATCTCACTTTTAAAGGCATATCCTGACTATTATTATTTGTTAGGTATTAAAAAGGAAAAAAAAACTAGCAGTGGCAAATGATGCAATAAAGCAAGCTTATTTAGCATCAGCAAAAAAAAAAAAAAAAACCACTTCCCATTTCACCTATTCATTCCCTCCAATACTTTGTCTAGTTTTTCCTTGAATTTTATTTAAGCTATCAACTTCTGCATGTGTATTCTGCAACTATCCTTCCTCATTTGAATCTGTGCCCTCTCACGTGTGTGTGGTCTGAGAATGAGGAATCCCATCAGCTTGCTCAATCCATTTAAAGCCTTAAACACCTCAATCAGATCACCAAGCAGGTGCCTAGTTTCCACATATACTGCAATTTTCAGGGATGCTCTTGGTAAGAGTACCCCTTTGTTCTGTTTACCAATCTCTTTGCCTCTTTTTTATTCGTTTCAGCAGCTCTACATCCTTCCTAAAATGAGGCCTCCAGACCTGTATACCACACTGCAGGTGTGGCCTGACCGTTGCCTTATACAACAGGAAAATCACCTCCTTATCCCTGCTAGCAAAATTCCTGTATATCATTGACAAAACTGCATGAGCTGTCCAGCCTGTCTGCATTGCTTAGAGAACTTCATATCTGACTGCAGAATTACTCCAAGGTCTTTCATTTTCCACTAACCTGAGTGTAGTACCACAGATTTGGTACATTATTCAGGGATTACTGCTACCCATATGCAGTACCTTACATTTATCAGTTTTAAACTTCAGTTGCTACCTCTCAGCTCAACTTTTCTAGATCCTGTTGCAGTAGCTTACTGTCATTAACAACCCTACCAACCTTCATATCATCTGCAAACTTGGATATTAAGCCTGAATATGCATGCCCTCATTAATATGGAGGGGTGAAATGGGAGGTTTTTTTTTTTTTTTTTGGCTGATGCTGCATAAGCTTGCTTTCTTGCATTGTATGCCTCTACTAATGCTAATATCATTGATAAATATAGAAAACAACAGTGGGCCCAACACCGAACCCTGGGGACTTGACTAATAACTTTAGTCCACAAAGAGCAATGTCCATTGATTACCACCCTGTCTTCTCCTCCTCAACAATCCATAGCAGCAACTTGCTCTTAATGCCACACTGTTCCAATTTGTACAGCAGTCTTATGCACAATGGTATCAAAAGCGTTCTTGAAATCCAGGTATATGATATCAAAATTATTCTTTGAATCCGGTTCCTTTTTGACCACATTGTAGTATCCAGTCGAATTGGTCAAACAAGATTTCTCCTTAACAACCCATGCTGTGATTGAAGTATAATTTCTGTTTTACTTCTTTTATCAGTGACTCCATTATTTTCCCCTAGAACAGAAGTTAAACTAACAGTAATACTGTTTTATATTTGTATACCAAAATTTTACAAACATTTTTTTTTTTAATATAATGTATACATCATTCAATCCAGTCTCTTCTTTAAACCAAAGTACACAACAATTGCTAGTGTCTCCTATAGGAGACATGCCTAATGGTTACTGCAAATGGAGAGGATTTATTTCCACTCTATACTAGTGGCTCCCAAAACTCAGATATGAAGTTTTCTGAGCAGTGCAGGTGGTCTGCAAGAGTAGCTCATTGTGTCTTGTCAATGGTATACAGGAATTTTTCTAGCAGGTGATTATCCCCTTGGAGGCCTCATTTTAAGAAGGATGTAGAAGCTGTTGTAACGAGTACAGAGAAGGACAACAAGATTAGTGAATGGAACAAAAGGTTGCTCTTACGAAGAAAGGCTTAAATTTTGCAAATTACAGTGTCTGGAGACTAGCCCCCTGTGAGGTGATCTGATTGAGGTGTATAAAGCCTTGAAAGGTTTGAGCATGCTCAATGCTGATGGGATTCTTCCTCTTGCTCAGATAATTGCCTCAGAGGACATAAATTCAAATTGAGGAAAGACAGTTGTAAGGTAGATGTGCGGAAGTTTGCCTTTAGCCAGCAGGTGGTTGATTTCTGGAACAAACTTCCATCTATCACTGTAGAAGTTGATAGCTTAAATAGATTCAAGGCAGAACTAGACAAACATTTTTAGCGAGTGGATGGGTGAAATGAGAAGGGCGTTTTTTTTTTGGCTGATGCTATATAAGCTTGCTTTCTTGAATCATGTTCCTTTGCTAATGCTAACAGGTCTGTAATTACTCATGTAACCCTTTGATTTGCTTTTGCCCATTTCCAATCCATGGCAACCTCCCCCACATCCAGTGACACTACATGTTCACCAAAGCCAGTAATTTTACAAAAGAAGAGTCCTGCAGTAATTATTGTTATTTATTTATTTTGATAGGACTATCTGGGAAGCAAATCCATAAGGATATAATGGAGCAATGTGACTGTTAACCACTGTTGTTCATGACCTGATTTGAAAAATAATTGGATTTTGGGTACAATATGTAGCAAAAGCAGAAAATTACTCTGAAATGAGTACCAGAAGGTTTGAATGCAGACCAAAAGAGGGCAAGTTGTGCAAAGAAAATTCTTGCAAAATTTACCCACGATGATTTAAACAAGGGTTGGTTTTTTTTGTTTTTTTTTTTTCAGCCAACTGGTAACCATGGATAAAACTTTGAATCAACTATGAATCCAGTCCATGGAGTGGCATCGTGAATAATCTCTCAATTAGGATCAAGCTCAGTATTGGTTTTTAGCACAAAAGAGGAGGGTTATATTCACTGATTACCATGGGTCAATCCATTACATTTGAATATTATTCTTCACTACCACAAAAATTTCATTAGAAATTAAATGCCTAATGTCATGGAGATAAGCAACAATTTAGATTATGAATTATTGCCATGCACACTCTGTTCTTTAGATGTGCTTTCCAATTACTGTTTGCTGTGCTGAAAAGGGCAGTACTTTGAATACTTTGGGATAAATAATGATGTTATTCATGTGATGTTAGAGGACCAAGGCAGTGAGTTTTACATAATGGTCTATTAAATATGAGAAAATATATTCCCACAGAGGTGCAAAATTGATTCATTCTTTGCTTGTTCTGCTTTTTTCTATGATACGCCAATAACTTTTAAAATATACTCCTCATATTTAACTCTTTGGGCCCTTCCGATTTGCAACTCTGCCTCTGCATTAATCTGGTTACAGATTTATGCAGAATATTTTGCCCCCCCTCCAAATGCAATGCATAAAAATATGCACACAATATAAATGCATAACTTAAATAACAGAAACCAGGTTTCATATTGCACAAATATAAGTATGTATGCAATTTATGCTTAAATTGTATAAACCTTTGAGATCTGCTAACTACATCCCAACTGAAGAAGTTTTTAAGAATTATTCCAAACTTCACTGGGACTGAAATTAAGAACTTTTCAAACAACCACTATATCATGAACAGCACATACCAGGGTAATTACACTTTTATTTTTCATCTTAGTTTTTGCAAGTACTTAAGATTTGAAAGAAGGTTTTTAAATTAGTACAATTTACAATCAACAGTATCAATAAAAAAAAATTAAATAAACGTCCAAAATTAATTATTATTCAAACTATTATCTAGAAGAAAATACTGTGGTCTAAACGTTCATAACACTAAAATTTACAGAAATTTTTTCTGTGGCTTTTTTTTTAAGCATCATCATTAATCATGTGAAGCATTTTGGAGCAAATTCAGTAAAGGAAAAAAAAATTACCACCGCAGAACAGCACAATTATATATCTCAGTATTTCATTATCTAAAGGTTTATTACAAGATACAGTAACAACCTAATTAGTAACAAATGATCTTATAATGCTAATGCTAATCAAATTATTACAACAATGTCATATTGTTAGAATGAATCTGTATACAGCAGACAAAGAGAAACAGCAAGGAATCACGATATTCGCTGGCTAACATACCATATTTGGTAGACTATAATGATATGTTGCACATTTTCAGATGCGAAACATCAGAAGTATTTGCAAGTATTAGAAAAGTTGAAGGGCTATACTGAATTCCATACTGAAAACCAGCAACAAAATTTCACAAAATGCATGCAAAATAAAGTATACATTAATACAAATAACATTTCCAAATGTGGTTTTACAAATACTATCAAAATTCTAAGTATAAAATGAACTAATTATTTTGGCATATGTTGTTACTATATGCATAAGCAGATTAAGAAGGCAGCTCCTTATTAGAGATGAAGTGCTGGAATATAAGTATTATCTTATATAATTTCAAGCATTCTGCAGAGGCCATTATTTTGGTTTTAGACCTGGAATCCCACAATAACTTTAATCTGGTACTATAAACTAAGTTAGAAATTTGTCTTCTTGAAACTTTGAACCATTTTCAAGATATCCAAATGAACTGCAGTGGAGAGCAGAGCAAGTGAACTTCAGCTTAATTTGAGAGGTACCTTCTTTGTACAGAGACTTGGTATTAATCATTAACATACATCATATTCCAAAAATATGAAATGCATTATTTCATATTTTTAATTGCAATGTTTTATTGATTATTAGTTTATTAAAACACAGGTTCTCTATACTTTGTGCAGTGAGTAAAGGTACATGAATGATAGGTATAAATTGATAGCTATTTATGTAAGTATTTGTACTATAGTTTAATTCCATCAGAAATTTATAAACTGAAATAAATATATAAATGATATTCTTGACTAGGCCTGTTGCCTCTGCTGTTTCCCTTAAATGGCAACATTGGAAGAGGCAACAGACAACTTTTTCTTGGATAGGGAGAAGAATTAGGCACTGGCAAAATGTAGTTTTTATTAATTAAATTAATTTCAACAGGTTTCTTTAATATTTCTGCTAAAACAAAGGCATCTATGCTTAAATGAAAATCTAGAGCTTCCGGGAGAAAATCATGCAACCTTCGCATGTTGCTGGTTAATTGTAACACTGTGAAAAAAGTCCATCTGTCTTAGCAGCATATAAATCCAAAGCTTTTCCACATGGAAAAGAAGGATAGCAGTTGTAACCACTGTGCTACACAAGGGCTCCATTTTAAAATGAGGCAATGTATGCATTCGAATGTAGGACATTCAAAAAGCCATCAGACTGCTGCTAACTGAACATGTCATAGCTGTCATAACAACAAAATTCTTAACATTTCTTTTGATCCTCTAGTACAGTAAGAATTCTAGCTATATGAAATTTATAAAAAAATTTTTTCACTTTTATTTTTTCCCCCCTAATTTTGCTGAAAAAAATTAATACATTCAACTGTAAGAAACAAAAGTATCACATTGATATAGTAAAATCATGATACCACTAATAAAGTGCAAATGAAAATTTATGTAATAATCTACTTGTACATTTAATTTTTTTCCTAGCAGAATTTGTTCATTACATCAGTGTAGTTGGTGTTATATGGAGGTGACATGGATAATCTACACAGCCCTCTTTGGCTTTTTTCCCACAGATGCATTAAACTTTATAGTTTTTTTATATATGTGTATATATATCTTGTTCTTTATTATCTGCTGGCTCCGCATTTTAACTTTCTATAAACGGAGGTTTTCTGTAATAATTTCTTTGGACATGTTAAGAGCAATGTGCAAAACTAAAGCATGAACTGTGCATTAGCTGTAAGCTGTTTCATAATGATCCACGTTATTACTTTTTGACAGGTGAAATAATTTCACTATTCAGTACTAATTTGAATCAGACAGAAATTGAAAATGAGACCTTACAATGAGATTATTACAAATATATCCATTAAAATCCACAGCAGTGCAACTTCTAATGCCCTTCATAATTGTTATTAGATGTACCAAATTGCAAGAATTGAACGTAATAAAGAATTGAACCATTTATGTGCTTGATGAAAATACATAATATTGAAGCCCAAAAACAGACTGGCAAGTGTAAATATGTTGGCAATTATTTTAAAACTAAGTATGTACAATACATAATGTTAAAATCATAAATGTAAATTACTGCTTTTTTTTTTTTTCCTCTCGATCCTTGTTTCCTTCCCTTTTTACTATAAATGGAGTGCATTTAAAGTCATTTATCTGAAATACCCTTGGTCCTCAAGTGATTTGGATAACTGGCTCCTGCTGTAAAATATTACAGTTGCATATACAGAGGTTGAACATTTAATTTGTGGAATGGTTGCACCAACCTATTCTGGCAAACTGCCATTAGATGATTTTTCGAGACAAGCATTTGAGGATACTGCAATTTAAGTGCCACTGCTCAAAAAGCCATAATGATCACTCACAGACTTATTAAGAAAGTACTTCAAGAAGTGCTTTTATGAGTAGGTTCATTGATGGTGCAAATTGGAAGATTATTTTGAAAAAGAGCACCAGCAGAACTCAGCAATTACGGTAGATCCATTTCACAAATTAAATGATCAACTCACGTACTATATAATTCTAATGTATAATTCATTCTCTCTCTCTCTCTCTCTCTCTAAAACTATATTTTTTGGAAACAACTAGCATCAGATATCTTAAATGGCAAATTTGTAGCGAATTGTTCAATCTGTATCCCTAGAACGTTTTAATTGGCCACTGAACTTAGCATACAGCAATTCACGATGGTTGCACTATTTTCCTATTCTATTCAAATCCAAACAAAAACTGTTCAGAAGATATAAATATGTCCTTCTTTCATCAGACTAGCAAGCTTATGCTGAAACTAACTATATTTATATACAGATCAAACTCATTAGAAAATTCATAAGTTCTAATTTGCGAGCTGCAAAAAGAATTTATTCAAAACCCAGAATTCCTACTCTAGCATCCTTTGATTTGATGAAATGGTTTACTTTGGCTGATAACAAAGATACTGTTATTTCCATATCATCACTTAGTTTTAACAGATATAAAATTATTGATGCAATTAATCTTTGTCTATAAATACCACAGCTGGAACTGACTGATTTTCACTGATTGCAATAAAGACTGCATTCCACTCAGTTAAAATCAACACAGTGTACATAAATGATATCTTATTTTGTGTGTGTGTGTTATACTCATGCCTTGCTCAATTCTAACCCCCTCCCCCATACAAAGGATAAATGCTGATTGATACCAAAGTGTAAATTTCCTAAAACTATAAAAGATGTTTGATTAATATTTCTTCCATTTGAAAAGGCTTGGAAAAAATGTCTGCTTCCTTCTCTAATATCCTGGATTAGCTCACTATGGATTGCCAGGTTTTTCAACTATTTCCATTCTTTTGATAACCACTTTTTTTATATTATTAATGAATTGAAAGACAAAAAGCAAATTGATATAATTAACACAAGTATTAGCTCTGCTTTTAATTTTATATATTATTTTTTAATATCTGATAATCTTTGCCACTATGCTGAGAAAGTGTGTTTGTCTCTCTTTGGTCAATGGGTATTGCTATAAGATAGTTATTAAGAGGTATAAAAAGTTAGACCACTACACTTCATAGATTTTAAGTAAAAATAAAAAATGGCAGATGGGAGATTACCACATATTACTGCCAAAGTGTCACAGAGCCTTCAACCTCAGATTTTGGGACTAGATAAAAATGGCCATAGGACTGCCCAAAATCCATGCAGAATATTGTTCTAACTTTTGTACTTTTGACATCATGTTATATGTAGAAGATTCTCTTCACTTCCTTAACTGCAGTATTCCTTCTGGTTGTGTGATTTGTTAATGTTCAGATTTTACCTAATTTGATGATAAATTAGGAAAAATCTGAACACTTACAAATCATAACCAGGACTCCAAGCCAGGATTTGTTTATATGAAAAATCTATGGCAGCTGTTAAAGTGTACACCTCTTCACCTCCTTTACTTGCAGTAATCCTTCTGGTTGTGTGATTTGTAAATGTTCAGATTTTTCCTAATTTGATGATTAAGAAAAATCTGAACACTTAAAAATCACAACCAGGACTCCAAGCCAAATAGCAGAACTACTTGGAGATTTAAATTTGTTTATATGAAAAATCTATGGCAGCTGTTAAAGTGTACAGTGATCTTGGGATAATTTTTTTTATTCATTAAGTACACATCTACTAGATGTTGTAGCAAAAACAAATTTTCAAAAAATCTCAGCTTCAGAATGTTGGAATGCATATTCTATTCAGCTATTTACAACCAATATTCTAACCATGACTAGCCTTAAAAATGAAGCAGTAAAAGCCAATCCAATTCATTATTGTAAACTGTATAATACTTATTAATACTGCTATGGCCAATTGGTTGAATGGCAGATACCCTCAACACATTAATAGGAATTGACATTAACAGTATGGTAATGGACAACGGAGGTGCTTCACGTTTCTTCTTAAAGCAACCAACCAAGAAGCTTAATATCAATGTAATAAAGGTTTGGGATCAATCAGTTGAAAAAACTAGATCAACCAATATCCTTTATAATATCAAAATAAGTTTGAACCTACACTGAGTTTGGCTTTGTATTAGCAACACACATGAATAGATGTCTGTGATGCTGAGGAACTCAAAGTTGGGAGCAGCTGATTGTAATTTGCACACAGGTAATTTGAGTGTCTGAAGGAAGAATGAAGTTAGCATTGAGATCTTTCTGGCTTAAAATGTGGAAATGATTGTTGGGGCAAGATGTTCAGGTGCCAGCTTCTTGACAATGGCAAACATGGTTAAGTGCTCCTGTTCTGTGGTGTAACAAGTCTACTGTGACTTGCTCAACGGCAGTCAAAAAACTAGCCAAAGGTTGTCTTTGATAAGCATTGTGTGACTCATCCCATAACATAGCAGCAATACAGCAGTGGCCCAGCTAATCAACCCATTAAAACATAGGAATAGCAAGACCAACATCCACAAACTGTGCACCAGTTCTTAGCTCATATAGGCTATCGATAGCTGTCATGGGTAGCAATGCTCACTGCAAAACACAAGAAACTACACCTTGCTTGGGGCTTGTCAGCACAAGCACTGGACCACCATTATGTAGAAATCTGTCGCCTGGTCTGATGAATCCCATTTCCAACTTTGTTGTGCTGATGAGCATATCCACATTTAGAGAGAGCAACATGAGGCCATGGCACCTGGATGCACTGCACCGTTGGTGTTTGGCAGGATGGAGGTGGTGTTGTTGTTGTTATGGGTTGGGTACTGTTTTTGTGGCATGCTATGAAAACAGTCCCCAAATCTGATCACCATTAATCAACAGCTTGATAGGGATACCTACCTTTCTATTGTCACCGACAAAGTACACTTCTTCACGAAGACAGTGTATCAAGCCAATTCTGGTGTCCATCACAGCATAGATCTTATAGTACTGCCAAAGAGCTGAGTTACTTACTCAAAAAGGTCACTCCCACTGTTTTGCATTTTGTAATTGTCAAGGACACATGTTTTTGTTGGGCCTTGATAAGATAATTACACATACAGGCTAATTAAGGATTGGAAAACCAAGTGTTCAGAGGAAAGACAAAGACAACAAAAAAATGAAATAGTAAAACAAGATAGCTTAGCAAAGAGGCAATAAGAGCAAGTTTACAATAAATGTGATATGAAAATAATAATAATTACACTGGTCATTAAAATGACATTTAAATAGGTTAAGATTTTGTTGTCATTTTAATAACTACTATTCTTATATTTTTCTCATATTGTACTTATTGTAAGCTTGCCCTTACTGCCTCTTTGTCAAGCTGTCTTGTTTTGTTATTTCATTATTTGTTGTATTCATCACTCCTTTGAACACTTGGTTTTTCAGTCCTTAATCGACCTGTCCAGTTGAGTTTGTGTTGTGGGTAGCCTTCGATACAAATTACACAAATTCATACAAAGTACTGAATATATTTATGTGTACTTTCTGTATGTAAGGAAAGTAATATAGCTAAACAGAATTCATTGATTCATAATGAGTTCCCCCCCCCCCTTTAATAATATTCCACCTAAGCAAAAATATTCAAACAGAACAAATGTACTTTATCTTTTAAAACTAATTGTAAAATATGACATCTGATTTTTTCACCTAACTTGGTGTATGGAAGTACACCAAATTAGCTGATAAAGTTGTCTATCATACTGTCATTTAAATTCTGACCTGTATCTTTATTTAATAATTTGAAATACAAAGGAAAGTCAGATTTACTTCCAACCCAAACACAAATCCACTCTAAGAGAAGTTTTAAGGTGGATGTTGATTGGATGAGGGATTCTTTGGCACATTGGCTACTTTGGTCAGGGCATTGGTTTGCTCATATGGCACTAAATGTGATTTATTTTTATTGTGTGTATATATATATTTGTTTAAGTATATGTTCATGGCTGTTTTTCAGGTTGAAAACCCCAAATAACTCATAAGTTCAGCCCATATTTGAGGATCTACAAACATTTCTCCAGTCCGAAGGGATTAAAACCCAGTCCTCTCCAAATAAGTGGTGGAAAAGACCATTGTTAATGATTACCATCACTGACAATGGTCTTAGATGTAGCTGTCTCTCAGTAAGACTAAAGGAAAGAAGTTTAGATGAATGACATTAATATGAATAGATTTTTTATTTTAAGATCAGTGGTTTCAATAGTCTTTTTCACGGAAAAATTCAAATCTGATTGCAGCTCTAAGAGCTCATCCTATGTTTATTTTACATTTATGATATAAGTATTCAAAACTGGGTGTATAAACATGACAATATTAAACATAAAAAAACAGAGATTCTAAATTTTATTTTGTAAAGCCAGATGAAAAGCAGTTTGTGGAAACAATGAATATTAAGAAAATGAAAAAGTGACTGCTGCTTTTTTATTTTTAGATAGTAGGGGGGGGAGGCATTTGTTGCGTAATGCTGTTTTGTGTTGGCAAATTCTTTGAAGTTCTTAAAAACCATAAATTTTATAGAGAGAGAGAGAGAGAGAGAGAGAGAGAGAGAGAACATAAACTGTTAAAAACATGTTATTAACACAAATTGATGCTTAATCCAGCAGTGTTCACATCCCAGTTTGTTGCAGTAAAGGGCATACTACTCCTGTCAGATGAACAACTTTTTTTTTTTATTTATGGGGGGAAAAAAAAGAAGAAAAGTCCATGGATTTTTTGAATTCCTCTTGCTGTATACCAATATATAATCTTTTCTTAATCAATTTCAATACTTTGTGTCTTAATTTTTACTTTTTAAATTAAGAAAATTATATATATTACTTCTACTGACAGCAAAGAAAAGAAAGTTATAGTGTAAAATATACACATGAAATTAAGCGTTTCTTCCCCCCCCCCCCCATTTTCCAGTACAAATAATGGTTAAGAACACAATATTGCACATTTTTGCATATATATTAAGTGTGGATCCAGAAATAGTAGCAACTTTTATTAAGTCTGCTTAAAATTAAGAAAAAAATGTCACAGTTAAAAAGTTAAACATGAAACTATTAAGTACTTCAACGTTAGAGTTCATAAAATCATTCAGCATGCAAAAATTCAAATTGCCTTGTCAGCTTGTTGGCAAAAATGCTTGGTTTTTTTCCACTCTGTATTCTGTTTGGAAGATATTTTATGAAATAAACAAATAAATGATAAAACCATTTTATGTAATAAATGAAAGTGGATGGTTATTTTTTTCCCCCTCTTGCTATTTAAGCTGTTATCTGCCATGTATTTTCTGTCAAGTTGATAAAGAGTCTATCACCTGGAAAAACTTGTTATTTATACTTTATTATTTACTCTATTTTTATTTAGTTTCTGCTATTTGAGTGAGAAGAAAACTAGGAGTTATTTTACTTATCTTATACAGGGTGTCTCAAAAATATTGGTACAAACATTTAGGGGCAGTAGGTAACATCTAAAGGAATGTGAATCGCATAGGAACCCCTAACTGGAAATGTCACCGTAAGTCGGCACATGGCGCTGTTCATCAGTTCACGAGAGGGAAAATTTCTGGTTTACTCATTCTAGCAGCAGAGGGCAATGTACAAGCCGCTCAACGAATTTATGGAGAAAGCTTCCCAGACAGACATGTACCGGACCACCGTTTGTTTGAGCGTGTGCATCAAAATTTGTGCTATTATAGGTCATTTAGAGGTAACAGGAATAGTGCGGGCAGACCACTTCGACGCGAACTCCCACTATGGAAGAAAGTGTGTTGAATGCCGTCCAGAATAATCCTACTACCAGCACACGTGCCGTTTCCTCTGGACGATCCCTTACATCAGTTTCTTCTCCAAAGGGTTCAGTTACTGCTCCCCCAAGATCATCCTGCACGTGTGGCTTTTGCACAGTGGTTTCTCCAAGAAAGTGTTCAACAAGACTTGAATTTTCCAGCCTATGTTTTGTTCACGGATGAGGCTTATTTCACTCGGGAAGGCTTATTCAATCAGCACAATGCTCATGTGTGGGCTCATAACAACCCACATGGTGTGCGCCACCATGCGGCACAACATCGCTTTGCAATAAATGTGTGTGCAGGTATGGTCGGTGACTGCTTAGTCAGCCCATACCTGTTACCATCCTGCATGAACTCCGCTAAATATCGGATCTTTCTTGAACAAGTTCTACCAGGGTTACTTGACAATGTTCCAGCAAATGTGAGACGCAACATTTGGTTTCAACATGACTGGGCTCCTGCCAGTTATGGAAGGTGTGTTCGTGACTATTTGAACAGGCATTATGTGCATCGATGGATTCGCCGTGGTGGACCCGTCGCCTGGCCCCCACGCTCATCTGATTTATCGAACCTTGATTTCTTTCTGTGGAGGCCATCAAATCTATCGTGTATGAATTGCCTGTGGAGACGGAAATGGATCTCATGGTGAGACTCGTCTGTGCTGCTGCTACTGTCAAAGAAACTCCAGGTGTGTTCGACCGTGTCCGCCAATTCATGCTGCGTCGGTGTCACACATGCATCGTGTCTCATGGTGGAACCTTCGAGCATCTGTTGTAACATCATGAAATGCATCCATCTTGTACTCCATTGTTAATATTATGTCAAATAAATGTTTGCCACTAATTACGTAAGTCGTGTCATTTCTGCTTCTTGTGCCTCTGCTACTACTTTCCCGTGATGTTTCCGGTTATGGGTTCCTAATGTGATTCACATTCCTTTAGATGTTACTTGCCTCCCCTAAACGTTTGTACCAATATTTTCGAGACACCCTGTATATATCTGTATTATTTAATATTTTTAGTTCTACTGGTCATTACATCAGTAGAACTTATCTGTTTTAAATTTAAAAAATTGAGTTTTTATGCAGTTTCAAATCCAGTTATCATTAAAGAAGATCCAGTTTTTTTAAAATAAAATAAGTGTAAATACTGCCCCCCCCCCTCGCTTTTTTTTTTTTTATTAGGGGAAAGGGCCTTTAACTTTCTGAATTCAAATGGTTTTTTTATTTATTTATTTTTTTTTGGAGAGGGATTTTGGATTAATTTCTGGTGGTGATAATCCGTATCTGCAATCTGAACGAAATGCAGCAAAATTACCTCATGTTTGATTATTTAAAGCTTATAACAAAGAAATGCTTATGTAATTTTGGAATTTTTTTCCATTATTATCCTTGAACTGATGTCTTGCAAACTGGAAAGAACAGTTTCAGAACAATGGAAAACTGTGTGTGACGGAAGCAAAGAAAGGAACCCCTGCAGAACTCCAAAAAGAACCTTAAGAGAGGTGTGTATGTGTGAGAGATCTTGTTCATCTAGTATGTGAATTACATAGGGATTAACTGAAAGAATATTTATATAGCTTGAAACTGTATATAAAAAAATTCTTTATATGCTCTGCACTCTTCTCATTTGTGCAGAGCATATAATATAAGAGCATGCATTCATTTCATAAAAAGATATGTAAATACAAAATAGCTATTCTTTTATATATGTATAAAAGTTCAGCAAAAGTGTGCAAGTATAAAATTTTCTGAATTTTTAATTATTTCTGTTAAAATACAGTAACAAAATCACCAATAATCAATGGTCAGTATTTTCTAATCACAGTGGAAGTGCTGTCATCCTTCAAACTATCACATGATGCTATGGCAAACGTATAGTTGCCATCCTGACTATAATAGAATAGTTCTTAATATCTCCCAACAACAAGAAAAAATTCTTCCCTTAAGTGCCAGCTTAAGGAAAGATACCTTTAAACTATGTTTAGCTGAAGAATTCGCATGTACATTTTGAACTCAGTAGTGGATTTAAAACAATTTAAGGAAATTATACCTGGAAATGAGGCTGATCATGATTCACTTTCACCATGGCATACCAAGAAATATGAATTTGGATAAAATACATTAAAGTCCAAAACAATATTATACTGGCCCCCAATAGTCATTAATTCTGAGTGTTAGCAGAACAATATTACTTTAAAATATTGTACCTACATCACTGTTAAATTACAGAAGCAGTTTTATATTTGCTTTAAATGTAACCTGCATTTACCATGTATTTCATACATTGTAAATGAGAACCAATTTTTTACTTACATCAACTGGCATTCAGTGAAATAAGTCACTCTTAATTCCAAACTTGTGCAAGAATAATTCAATATTTTTAACATGCAAATTAAATTTTACCAATTACCTTAGTAGGCTAGTAGTATTATTTTCTCTAATTTCTCTACAAATAAGTAGCATAGACATTACACATCCTAATCAGAAGTCTTTTTGATAACAGAAAAACTGATCGGCTATGATTCCCATTATACCTTTTACCACTTTATTATGTGCAACAGTTTAACCCAAACTTCATTATCTCCATCATAATTGATTTAAATGCTGAAGTTAAGAAAATTTATTATTATTATTTTCTTACTATAAGTTAAGTTAACCTTATAAAGAAATAAAAATTAATACTCTACAAATTACAAATAAATGTCAGCATCGCCCTCAATCAACCTTCATTTTTTTTACACAGTATAATTAGATTAGAAAAAAAGGAGAAATAATGTCTGACTGTTTATCACACTTTTTCAGCTGTTATGTGATAAAGGGCAATCAAAATGAGGTGAGGGAGGACAGTCCCAACGCTCGTGTGTACCTGGTCCCAAAGTTGTAATCACCACATGCACTGCCTGCAGTTTCTCATTTTTGGGAGGAACAGGACATATCTTGTAAGATACTTCATCATCTGGACGAGGAGCATATTCACCATCGATGCTGCAAGAACAAATACAATTATTCCTAATGTGCAACACAGTATACACAAAAAAAAAAAAAAGAAAGAAAAAAAGCTTTTTGCATAACATTTTTTTATTACACACAGAATATAAAGGCATATATATGTTTAATATTCTTAGTTAATGACAATATCATGAACCTTACATATATGCAGGGCCATACACTTGGGCCAAAGATTGAAAAAGTCCTTAAATACCAACAAAGGATGGATGATTTGAGGTTTTATGGCACATTGGAAACTTAGGCCATGTTACAAATCCAAGTTTAAGACATAAAAGAAAGTAAGAAAAGTATATGGCTAAAAGAAAAAAAAATCGCACAAAAGTTCAGATAAAACAATTGTTAGAATTGTGTCACAAGACACACATAAGAGGGTCATTAGCCCATAGTAGAAAAAAACACGAGAAGACCATGTCTTTATGATTCCTGTATTACATTCTTTATTTGTTTATTTACAGTCTGTTCATACCATAAATCTTGAAATTGGAAGTATAATGTATTATGCAGTCTGTATAGAGGTCTGACAAGCCAAGATCATATGTGGGTACTACTGATTAAACTGCAATATCAGCCAAATCATTTCCTTAACAGAAGTCAAATTCATGTTCATAGAAAGAGAATATATCTTCTGCTGAACCTGAAATAGAACTGGATGAGTAGTGTATCTCATTGCTGATACAGTTTATAACTAATAATACTACAGTAAACCCCCACTATTTGCGGTCGCTGATTTAATATAAAATTTAAAAAATGCGAATTTTAAAGCGCCGTGAACATTTTCCGCCATAAAAAAACATGGACGTGGCTAAAATTATCTTTCCCGGTCAAAACAGTGTTCAGTGGGTGGGGAGAGGGGGGGGACAAAATCGCGAGCGTAGATGTTTCTCGCTAATCCTTGTTCAGCACGTGTTGTGTGCTTGTCATGGAAGGTTTCGTCGTTTGTTTTTAATTTATATGCTTATAAATTGAATAAATTTATCAATTTATAAATTGATATACTTACAAAAGTGATAAATCTACCGTTTTGCAGTGTAAAACAGACTTTCGAGTGTGTTAACAGAACAAAGTGACTTTATTGTGGACAAGTTCTTTCTAACCCGTACAAAAATATGGCTACGAATAACGAGAAATGTGAATGTGGAATTATCAAAGAAGGTGATGACATTAGCGAATAAAATTGAGTTATTAGACAAAATTTTTAATGGTGAAAGTGTCTCCTCAGTGGCAAAACATTATAAAATCAATGAGTCAACGGTACGATCAATCAAGAAATCGGAAGAAAAAATCCGCCATAGTGTATGTGAAAATGTGCTAATTGCTTCAAAAATTCTGTCACTCATGATGTTAAATTAGAAAAAATGGAAAAAGCTTTAAATCTGTGGATAGAAGACCGAACTCAAAATAAAATTCCATTACGTTCACTCATCATTCGTAAAAGGGCAAAACTTTATCAACACTTTAGCGAAACTGGTGATAGCACTGGCGGGATAAGTTTTTTAGCTAGCAAAGACGCTGGTTTGAAAGATTTGTTTGAAATTTCTAATAAATATTACATTTAATATTAAATTGTTTCTTATTTTCATTTTGATGCCTCATGCTTGCATTTCACTATGTATTGTCTATGTACATATAATACATACATAAACAAAATTTTAGACTAGTTTTTCTTATATATTTCATACTTTGGAATGGAACCCCTTTATTACTATGGGAGCCAAAACTCAGTATTCGCGGCATTTCTCAGGAACGTAACCTCTGCGAATAGCGGGGGTTTACTGTACTTTGAGCCGACCGGGCTAGCCGAGTGGGTAAAGTACCTGCCCGGCAACCCAAAGGTCGCGGGTTCGATTCCCGCCCGCCTCGGGCTTGGATCAAAGTACTGCAAAAACCTTGGGAGGTGCAATATGGCCACAGAAGCCGATGCGCCAACAACTACCAAATCAAAAAAAAAAAAAAAAAAACTGTACTTTGAACTATGTGAAAGTTTCTGTTTACTGTCTTGGGTCACTGTTGCCCCTCCAGCTTGAGCTTATACTCACTTTGGAAACTGACATTATCCCAGAGTTGACCTAAACAGATCAAAAGAAAGAAAAAAAAAATGCAGAGTAGTTATTTTCTTATTTCTTTACTAAATTCCTGCTTTTGGGCTACCATGGTGGAACTAGAAATCCCTCCCTACCAGACTGCTCCCATGTGATCTTTAACAACCATACCAAATCAGCCATTGGGCCCCCTCAAACTACCCCCATTGTGAAGAGGGATCTAGATATATAATAGTTTTACCACTGAACTCAATATAATAGGATTATATTATACAAATAACAAAACTTGTTTTCAGTTGGAAGTTTGCTTCCACATAGCTTGGCTACTCATTTAATAAATTATTTAAAAGTTAAAGATCTGGGAGTTACCTTTACAGCTGGATATGGGTTTTAAAAACATATCAGGAATATATTACATCAAGTGAAAAAACAAATTGGCCTCATCAAAAGGCAGACCTACAGATTTAAGAGATCCTGAGTTCTCTGTGCTCTTATTCAAAGTAACTGTGCTCCCTGTACTGGAGTTCGTTGCTCCTATATGGAACCCACACTACACATATTTGATACAGCAAATTGAATCCCTGCAAATTAAATTCATCCACTATCTTTCCAGACATAATCCCATATTTTACCATGGGATTTTCTATCCGAATCTCTGCTCTTACTTCAAGCTTCAATCTTTGAAAACTCTGCGAACTGTTGTGGATCTAAAGCAGTTTTATCACATCTTCACTGGTTCAACCTACCTGCTTGATCTTCTTTGCCATATTTATCTTTATGTTCCAGCAGTGGCTACAAGAGATCTACTTTCCACATCAGTAACTCTAGGACAGCGATTTCCAAGAACTCCTCCTTCAAAAGAACTATGACACTAATGAACAAATATGATCTGGATATGGCTATGGACAAGAAAGTTTTTTTACAGAACTATCTGGAGCAGGTTAATGGATGTGTACAAGGTGGAAGTTGTTCTTTTAATTTTGTGTGTGATGCCTCCTGCTGCTGCCTGCTTTCTGAGATTCTCTTCAGGATACTGGACTAATGATGTCGTGAATTCCTTTGATTTCTTTGAATTTTTGCAAGAAAAACAAAAAAAAAAAAAAATTGCCCTAACATTTTTATTTTTGAGTATTAATATTAATAGCATGTTTATAGTGTTCTTTGGGCTAACAGAGCCCAGTAATAAGGATTATATTATATGATGATTATATTTATATGAATTACATCATTAAAAAATAAGTTGTGTTGAAAGTCTGTGATTGGTATAGTTAAAAAGTTGTTAAAGTAGGCGCTAATGCAGTATACTCAGGGCCCTTTAGGGTAAGGCCAAGTAGACACTGGCCTAGGACTGCCAAGGTTTAAAGGGTGCCAATGCCCCTGCTCCTCCCAAAAACAAAGCCCACAAGAAAAATTGTGTATTACAAACACATGAAAAAAAAATTTTTTTCATGTGTTTGTAAATAACACATGAAAAAAAAAAAAAAAAATGTTAAAACAAACAATATTAAATTCAAAATTAAAACTTTTAGGAGTTAGTTTTACTTTACATATTTTTAAACAATGTTTCAAAACAGCCTTCTACCATCTTAATTTGCAACTGCTATATTTATTTATGAGACTAAATAGGGTCAAAGAAATTTAATTGCAGATCTTTGTTTTTTTTACTTGCTGAAATGTTTATTGTTGAATATTCATATTATAATATTATATTCTGTGCAATTTACAGGTATAATACTGCATTGCTATGCCTTTTCAACAAAGACCATTGCATATTAGAACAGTAAATTTATTTTTAATCCTTCGTCGCATGCAATGCTTTTTTGTAATGAGACTGGGCACAATTGTGTCTAAGAGACACATCAAGTTGTTTGGCCAGTGTGAAGCTTCCAATCATGCGAGAGTGTAAGTTCTTCACAAATGTATACTTCAATATATTCCCCATGTATTTTGTGCTTTTCAGTTCTACTGACAGGGTATTTTTGAAAAAATATGCCATTCTAAACCTTGAAATTGGACCCCCATCGTGTCCATTTATTACATCATGGGGAATAAAGTAACAGCAAAACTATATAAGTGGTCAAATTTCAAAACCGCAGGGGGTAGAAAGGTGTCTCTTCAAAGATACTACCTTTAAATAGACTAGTGGATTTTTGTAAGCTTCTGTTCGTGCAGTGCCATCTTCCATCTATCCCATGCCTTATTTTACCTGTTTCTTTTTTCATGAGGTTATTACCTGCAGGGCAGTAAGGCATGTTGTTTATAACTAATTAAAACAAAAAAAAAAAATAACTTGGTAAGCTTCCTCATCGAGTAGATTCTATTAAATTTGTAAAAAGCATTAACCCTAAAACCTAAAATTATTTAAATATTTATAAGTGTTTAATGAATGTTATTTAATATTATTTCGTTTCCTTTTTTTATTAATTTTTGTTTTTTTTTTTCATTTAATTTTTAGTTCATTTAAAAATTAATGAGATTAAAAAAATATTGGATGGGAATTGAACCTGCCCTTCAAAAAACAAGTCTTGCCATTGTGTTTTATTTTTTTCTAGTGTTGATTAATTACCAAAAAAATTTTTAGAAAAAAGAAACTTTCTGGAGTAGAAAATCAGAAAATGATGCATTTATGGATAAATACAAAGGTGATCTCACAGAGTTTTTTTAAAAAAAATCAAGTGAATGAATGTAAGCATCAACAAATAAAGCAGAATTCTGAAGTTAACAACAAGCATCATAAAGATCCTGTAGAAACTGTAAATCTAGAAAGTGAGAAAGTATTGAGAGTTACCAAAAGAAGTTCAAGTTCAAATATTGAAAGCGCAGATAAATTTGAACAAACTTCTATTCAGCAAGCTTCACAGGATTATGAAGATGTTGGAAAATGGCCTGAAAATATGAAATCCATGACAGACTTGCTAATAAGAATTGGCCCAAATCAAAAAACAGATTATAGTCAAAGATGATTGGACTGCAGGAAGTTTTATTTTAGCCAGCGAGTTATAAATTACTGGAATAAGTTGCCTTCATGGGTGGTAGAGGTCGACAGTTTGGGGAAATTCAAAGTCATCTGGATAGTACTTTCGGGTAAGGGAAGCGCATAGGATGATAGGTTTAATTTCCTTTTTTTTTTTATTAATTATTATTATTTATTTATTTTTTTGTTTGTTTTAATCATTGTTTTGTTCCGTTTTTTTTTTTTTTTTTTTGGGCTGGTGCAGCATAAGCCATAGGCTTTCTTGCACCATGTGGCCATTACTAATACTAATGATAGAAACAGAAAATTTGGTCCAACTTACTACTATTGAATACTTCCCAATGACGAAAAATATCATCGCAATTGGTTGGTATATTCCAAATCTAAGGATGCAGTTTTTTGCTTTTGCTGCAAATTGTTTTCTGAAATAAAAGTTGCACTAACATATGAAGGTCTGAATGACTGGAAAAATATAAAGTATACGTTAAATGCAAACTAATAAAGAACACTCGGGTGCTTATAACACCTGGAAAGAGTTCATAAAAAGAATTGATAGCTCTGCAGAAAAAGATTAATGAAAATATTAAACACTGGAGGAACATTTTAGAAAGGATTTTCTTGATCATAAAACTGCATAGAACACAAAATTTAGCATTACATGGAACATCCGATGGGTTGTATGAGGATAATAACGAAAATATTTTAGATTGTCAACAGAATATGCCAGTAATGAAAGAACACAAGAAAGATAAGTAAAGAAACTCATCAACATTATTTGGGTAAAAACATTAAAAATGAAATTATAGATCTCTTAAACATTGCTATTAAGGAAAGTATGTTAAAGAAGTTGAAAAAATACGAATATTATTCAATAATTGTCGACTGCACATCTGATCTGTCACACACTGAGCAAATGACAATAGTAGTGTGCTTTGTAAATATACTACCTGCACCAAATCATAAGAGAAGTTATGGAGATCTGTGAGCATTTTTTAGGATTCATAAATATTAATAATAGTGCTGGTAAAGGACTGACGGACAAAATATTTGAAGTTTTACAAAAGTATGATCTTTCACTGAGTGACTTAAGAGGTCAAGTATACAACAACAGCTCAAACATGTGTGGAAAGCATAATGGTGTACAGAGTTGCATATTGTCGTCATACCTAAGAACATTCTTTGTACCATGCTTTTTTGCATTCCTTGAAATTTAGTAATAAATGACACAGTTGTGTTGAATCTGTGTAATTTTTTTGATACTGTACAGCATCTTTACACTTTTTTTCTAGTCATCTCCACAAAGGTGGAATACTTTAAAGATATGTTAAAGGGTTAACCTTAAAAGCACTTAGTTATACCAGATGGACCAGTCATCTGGAAGCAATAAAACCATTGAGATACAAACCGGAAGAAATAATAGAATCTTCAGAAAGTTTTTTGAATGTGCAACAACAATTGCGACATCAACAATAGCAAAAAATAAATCTGAAGCAAGTATTTTATTAAAGAATATTGCAAAATTTAAATTTATTTGTTCATTAATTATTTGGTATAATGTGTAAAGCAACATGAATATAACAAGTAAAAAGTTTTAGAAGAAATCAGTATAGATTTTACAAATGCAAATTTTCACAATACTGACTCGAAGTATCCTCAAGATTGCAGAAGTGAAAAGATATGTATCAGAAATGTATCCTCAAGATTACAGAACGTTTGAAAATGTCATAAAGGAAGCAGAAAAAATTGCAACCATATTGGAGATTGAAAAAGATTTCGAAAAAACCAGAACTCTAAGGCAAATGGTCATGCTTACATATGAAAGTAATGATGAAACTGTAACTGATGAAAAAGAAAATTTTAAATTTAATTTCTTTTATAACATTCTAGACAATGCAATAAATGCTTTAAAGGATCATTTTGATTTAATGACGAAACATAATTATAAATAATATATAAGTAAATGCAAGAGGATGGATGACAATGAACTTTTAAAAAATTGCATGGACTGGGAAATGCTTCTAACAGATGAAAATGAAAAAGATATATTGTGAAGAGATTTATTTAATGAAATAAGATACTTAGTGTTAGTAAGCTAGATAATCTTGTAATAACTGAGAGTAAAGTGGAGGAGAAATTGTTGAAGATAAACACAAGAAAGGCACCTAGGATGGATGGAATTTATCCAGTTATATAAAAGGAGGCAGCAAAGGAAGTAAGCAAACCCTTAGCCATAATTATGAGAGCTTTCCTGGACTCAGGGGAGGTAGCCATGTACTGGAGATGTGCAAATGTGACCCCAATCCACAAAGGAGGATAAAGGGAGGCACAGGTAATTACAGACCTGTTAGTTTAACTTCTGTTCCAGGGAAATTAACGGAGGCACTGATTAAAGAAGCACTGCAGGATCATCTAGACAAGACTTCAGTTATAGCTCGGACACAGCATGGGTTTGTTAAGGGGAAGCCTTGTCTGACTAATTTGATTGGATACTATGATATAGTCACAAATTAACTGGATGCAAAGAATAATTTTGATATCATATATTTGGATCTTAGAAAAGCCTTTGATACTGCTCTACAAGGAAGATTGCTGCACAAATTGGAGCAGTGTGGCATTGGAGGCAAATGGATAAAGAGATGGTTGAGTGGGAAAAGAGAGAGAGAGTGGTAATCAATGGAAACTGCTCTTCATGGACTAATGTTATTAGTGGAGTCCCTCAGGGTTCAGTGTTCGGTCCATTGTTGTTTTCTGTATTTATAAATGATATTGATGATGGTATATCAGGCGTAATGTCCAAGTTTGCAGACGATACAAAGGTTAGCAGGGTTGTTAATGACACTGACAGTATGCTGCTGCAACAGGATCTAGAAAAGTTGAGCAGATGAGCTGAGAGGTGGCAAATGATGTTTAACACTGACAAATGTAAAGTACTACATATGGGAAGCAGTAATCCCAGAGTAACGTATCAACTCTTTGGTACCACACTGACAGCGGTAGAGAATGAAAAGGACCTGGGGGTAATTGTGCAGGCAGATATGAAGTTTTCTGAGCAGTGCAGATGGTCTGCAAGAGTAGCTCATGGTGTCTTGTCAATGATATACAGGAATTTTTCTAGCAAGGATAAGGAGGTGATTATCCCCTTGTATAAGGCAATGGTCAGGCCACACTTTGAGTACTGTGTACAGGTCTGGAGGCCTCATTTTAAGAAGGATGTAGAGTTGTTGGAACGAGTACAGAGAAGGGAAACAAGATTAGTGAATGTAACAAAGGGTTGCTCTTACGAACAAAGGCTTACGTTTTGAAAATTATGGTGTCTGGAGACTAGGCACCTGCAAGGTGAT
This sequence comes from Mastigoproctus giganteus, assembly GCF_048544385.1. Lineage (NCBI taxonomy): Eukaryota > Metazoa > Arthropoda > Arachnida > Uropygi > Thelyphonidae > Mastigoproctus > Mastigoproctus giganteus. Next base: position 3,039,297 of record NC_143578.1, on the reverse strand, counting down.
CTGATTGAGGTGTATAATGCCTTGAATGGTTTGAGCATGCTCAACGTAGATGGGATTCTTACTCTTTTTCAGAATGATCGCCTGAGGGCATGAATTCAAATTGAGGAAAGACAGTTGTAGGATAGATGTGTGGAAGTTTGCCTTTAGCCAGCAGGTAGAACAAATTTCCATCTGTCATTGTAGAAGTTGATAGCTTAAATAGATTCAAGGCAGAACTTGACAAACATTTGGAGTGACTGGATGGGTGAAATAAGGGTTTTTTTTTTTTTTTTTCTGGCTGATGCTATATAAGCTTGCTTTTTTGCATCATGTGCCAATGCTATCCTTATGAAAATTCTTGAATTTCTTTGTGAAAAAAATTTTACATCTTCACTACCTAACTTGTTCACAGCTCTGCATATTTTGCTGATATTACCTTTTTCTGTGGCAGTGCAGAAAGGAATTTTTCATAGTTAAAATTAATAAAAATGCATTTAAGGACAACAATGACTCAAGATTGGATGGATTATCAATGCTATTAATTGAATGGGTATTGTTGAAAGAGCTTGATTTGGAAGATATGATAATAAATTTGCAGCCATAAAAGCTCAAAAAATTTTACTTTAAATGTCTAATTGTTAAAAGTTTTAATAAATGTCAAAAAGTTGTACTTTAACATGTTGTAGACATGTTAAAGCACAACTTTTATTGTAAATGTCTAATTGTCAAAAATTTTAATAAATGTCAAAAATTTGTGCTTGAACACGTAAACATTTGTTTTGTATACTGTGTGCTTGAGAGCTTGATTTTTCATTTGAATTAAAAGTTCTTACGAAGTTTTATTTTGTATTTTTAATTTAGTGTTATATTGCATATAACTTACTTTTTGTAAGAAAATAAAATGTAGAATGAATCATTCTGAAAAATGAAAATCTTCGCATCGGTGGGAGAAGGGTGCAATCAGTCAAAGTGGCCTAGGGCGACCATAGGCGCTTGAGCTGGCCCCGAGTATACTTTCATCTTAATTCACTTTGAAAGTTAAGACTATTGTGTTGGTCTGCTGCACAAATTCATATCAGTTTTGTTACATACACATTAGACATTTAACAAAGATCTAAATAACGTTCTTACTCTGAAATGTGGAAAAAAATATCCTCAGTTCCAGAGTCTGGTATGATAAAGCCATGGCCCTTCTGACGACAGAAATATTTAACTTTGCCATGCTGTGTAGGATTTGCTAGAGCTCTTTCTGATCTGGAAAATATAATAATAGAGGCATCTTGAATTAAATAATTTAATATAAATTCCATTAAAATAAGTAATTAACTGTTATAATACTGAATGCCATGTGACTTGTGGGGCTCATTTTGAATGCCTGTAGGATTCATAGGAGATTCTTCCAGAGATTCTCTGCCCATTTGTGCACTGATACACAATAATAAATGCACAATTTTCATTTCCATTTTTTTCTTTAATCTGCCTACTTCTTTTGAATAATCCTGTAATATAATATAGTAATCCATTCTTGCCACGTGTTATCACTTTCCCCACCACTCTTAATGTAATAGCTTTTCAGCTACATTTCTTTACGTCATCACTCCTGGACTTGATCTTTTCTTTTCAGTTTTAACTATAAAAAGAAAAGGTTTTTAAATAATTCTAAAATGCTTAAAAATCACCATAAACACACTATTTCTTTAGCTCTTCTTAATTAAGGAAAACTTGTGTGGCTTTTGTTTCCTTTATGCCAAGCCAAAAGAGGAACAGAAGGTGTAGTAAGTTTATTTTTCAAAATTCTGTGTATTAACGATATTACAGTTTGGTTTTCAAAACAATTTTTCACCTCCCTATTTCCTGTACTGATACTATATGTACGCCGGTAAAAAGAAAAATACTGTATTTGTGAAAGACGGTATTGTACAAATTACTTACCAGCGGCAACAGAACGAAATTATCTAGCAATGCAGACAAAATACCACGACACCGGTATTTAAATTAAATCATTAACATTTATCGATCTTAATAACTGATTCGTATGTTAGACATTTTCTTATTTGTTCCCTTGCAACTAAGATTCCCTCGCTGTAAATGTACAAATAAGTAAATAAAATTCAATTACGTTATGACTTGACAAGTACAGGTCACTGATGAAAAAAAGCCGTGAATTAGGGTTGAAATTGAAAGTGTCTGCAATTCTGCCCAGACACGATAGGAGGGAGTATATGATGAGAGCCCTGTCAATCAATTCGGCCCTGGAAAGATTGTGCAGGGCTCAAGGGGTAGAATTTTTTTCAGCCTGGTCTGTACTTGTTAACAGGAGAGACTGCTTCTACAGGGATGGGATACACTTAAATAGAAAGGGTGCAAGAATGTTTGCTGATGCTATCGAGGCAATGTTAGGTGGGTCGGAAAACTGCTAGATTGGGGGGATACAAGGACTAATAGATTAACAGTAGCCACTGGCAGAGGTGAAAGTGATTCTTGCACTGCTTCTATTGGAATGAGCCGCAGCCTGGAAAATAAGATGCAGGATATTTCAGAGACTGCTGGGAATCATTGGGGTACAAGTAAACACATGGGTTGTGTTAGGGTAGCTAAGAAAAAGAACAGGTGCATGTATACTTGTGTGTACACCAATGCTAGGAGTTTAGTAAATAAATTTGATGAATTTGAGGTGTTGCTCAAAACATCAAAGGCAGATATTGTGGGGATTTCAGAGACGTGGTGTCACACAGATATAAGAAATGCAGAACTGGAATTTGGGGAGTACAATGTCTACAGAAAGGATAGACAGGATAGGAAGGGAGGAGGGGTTATGCTATTAGTTAAAAAACACATAAAATCCAAGGAAGTGAAGCCAGTCGACATCGCTGGACAGTGCAGTGTCGAGTCAGTTTGGTGTGACATAAGCATTGGGAGATCAAAATTGAGAGTAGGAGTGTGCTATAGGCCTAATGACTCTGATGAGTATAATAAGAAACTGTTCGGAGAAATAGAGTGGGCCAGTAAATCAGAGAGTCTTATAATGGGGGATTTTAATTTCCCAGATATTGACTGGAATTTGGGGGCTGGTCACTCACACAGTAGCAAGGCTTTTGTGGATTTATTGGATGATTGTTTTCTACATCAGCATGTTCGGGAGGCAACTAGAGGGAGTAATACTCTTGATTTGATTATCAGTAGTGATTCTTCATGCATTAAGAATCTGCAGATAAATGAACCACTTGGTGGCAGTGATCACAGTGTGCTGAAGTGGGAGTTACTCAAAGAGGTAACTACCATTAGGGGTAAAGGGAAGGGGTATTGCTTTCGTAAAGGGGACTACAATGGACTGAGACAGTATTTAAATTCTATACAGTGGGATCAACTGATGATATTGCCAACAGCAAATTCAAAATGGGAAGCATTCAAAGAACTTATCGTGGAAGCTACAAGGCTTTACATACCAACTAAGAAATATTGTTCAAGGTTTAGGCCTAAATGGTTGTCAGATGAACTAATGAGGCATATGGCAGAGAAGAAAAATGCATGGGATACATACAAATTAACACGTGACACGGACGCCTATGATAGATACAAGTTGATCTGTAACCAAGTTACAAAGGAGGTTAGGCAGGCGAAGGCAGATTACGAGAGATCCTTGGCAAGGGATGCGAAGAAAAACAGAAAAGAGTTCTTTACTTATGTAAACTCTAGAAGGAAGGGGATGAATCAGATTGGTCCACTTGAGATCGATGGGTCAACTGTTGATGACCCTGCTCGGGTAGCTAACAAACTAAATGAATATTTTGCATCGACATTCACACATGAGGAGTTATTCAGCGAGGGGAATGCCAGAGGTGTATTCAACTCTAGCAGTAAGCTAGAGAATCTTGTAATAACTGAGAGCAAAGTGGAGGAGAAATTGTTGAAGATAAACACAAGAAAGGCACCTGGGGTGGATGGGATCTATCCAGTTATATTAAAGGAGGCAGCAAAGGAGGTAAGCAAACCCTTAGCCATAATTATGAGAGCTTCCTTGGACTCAGGGGAGGTACCCATTGACTGGAGATGTGCAAATGTGACCCCAATTCACAAAGGGGGATCAAAGGCTGACACAAGTAATTATAGACCTGTGAGTTTAACTTCTGTTCCCGGAAAATTAATGGAGGCACTGGTGAAAGAAGCACTGCAGGATCATCTAGACAAGACTTCAGTTATAGCTAGGACACAGCATGGTTTTGTTAAGGGGAAGTCTTGCCTGACCAATTTGATTGGATACTATGATGCAGTCACAAAAGAACTGGATGCAGGGAATAACTTTGATATTATATACTTGGATCTTAGAAAGGCTTTTGATACTGTTGCACATGGAAGACTGCTGCACAAATTGGAGCAGTGTGGCATTGGAGGCAAGTTGCTGCTATGGATAAAGGGGTGGTTGAGGGGGAGAAGACAGAGAGTGGTAATCAATGGACACTGCTCATCGTGGACTAATGTTATTAGTGGAGTCCCTCAGGGTTCAGTATTGGGGCCTTTATTGTTTTCTGTATTTATAAATGATATTGATGATGGTATATCAGGCTTAATGTCCAAGTTTGCAGACGATACGAAGGTTGGCAGGGTTGTCAAAGACACTACTGACACTATGCTGCTGCAACAGGATTTGGAAAGGTTGAGCAGATGGGCTTCGAGGTGGCAAATGAAGTTTAACATTGACAAATGTAAAGTACTACATATGGGAAACAGCAACCCCAGAGCAACGTATCAACTCTGTGGTACTACACTGACAGTGGTAGAGAATGAAAGGGACCTGGGGGTGGTGGTGCAGGCAGATATGAAGTTCTCTGAGCAGTGCAGACGAGCTGCAAGAGTAGCTCATGGTGTATTGTCAATGATATATAGGAATTTTTCTAGCAGGGATAAGGAGGTGATTATTCCCTTGTATAAGGCAATGGTCAGGCCACACCTAGAGTACTGTATACAGGCCTGGAGGCCTCATTTCAGGAAGGATGTAGAGCTGCTGGAACGAGTACAGAGAAGGGCAACTAGATTGGTGAATGGGACAAAGGGGTTCTCTTACGAAGAAAGGCTTAAGTTTTGCAAATTACAGTGTCTGGAAACTAGGCACCAGCGGGGTGATCTGATAGAGGTGTACAAAGCCTTGCATGGTTTGAGCATGCTCAATGCTGATGGGATTCTTCCTCTAGCTCAGAAAAATCACCTGAGAGGGCATAAATTCAAATTGAGGAAAGACAGATGTAGGATAGATGTGCGGAAATTTGCCTTTAGCCAGCGGGTGGTTGGTGGGTGGAACAGACTTCCATCCCTTGTCGTGGAAGTTGATAGCCTAAATAAGTTTAAGGCTCAGCTGGACAGGTATTTCGAACGAACAGAGGGGTGAAGTGGAAGTGGTTATTTTTATTTATTTATGTTACTTTTTTTTTTTTTTTTTTTTTTTTTTTTTGGCTGATGCTGCATAAGCTTGCTTTCTTGCATCAAATGCCTCTACTAATGCTAATGCTAATGCTAATGAACAGCGTTCCTGCTAGTTAAAGAACAATTAGTGCAATTGTGAAAATTCCATTTGTACCAATTCAGTATACTCGAACGATGGAAAAATAAATGGACCAAAATAAAATGAAAATACAGCATTCTGTGTTGCAACATTAAGTAAAGAACTGTATTACAGCCGCGGGAAGACAGCGGTTACCAAATAATTTAAACAATTTTCGCATTTCGTGCGTAGACCTCTCGAAATGATCTCCCCTCCCCCCGTTCATCTTGGTAACAACGCTTACTGGACCTTGCCGCCTCCTTAAACAAACTTAAAAGTGGAAGAATAAAAATTTGCCCCATTTGTAAGACGGCCAAACCAACAATCACTACAGGGCGATAATGTCACAGCTGGGGCCACCGTTACAAAGTTCACTAACCTCTGTATTTAAATAAGCTTCTGTCGAACGTGCTTGAGTTCATTAACCTCGCACACCGAAGGGACCATCATTAATTCCACCATAAAACTGTATAATCATCGCTCTGTTCTACGAGCCAACTAACATATAAACCTATATATCTCGGCCCTATTATATTTTTTCAACTCTTTTCTTCGCCTAACCCAAATATTCTATTTTCCTTCCATTATAATAATTTATGCCACCATCAATTGGTAGCAAATCGATCTACCAATTTTTTGTGAATTACGTTTACTAATTTCTCTGTATTATACAGTTTATGATACAGCCATCAAGATTTCAAAAAATCAAATTGTTACTAAATTTAGAAAATAGTGCGATTGCTCGACTACAACAGTTGTTTTATCAGCGGCTTCTCTCCCCCCCCACTTTTTAAATCTTTTTTTACGGTACATGGTTAATGAACGAAATTTGAGGGGGAAGCACTTCAACGTGTTAGTTAAGATTTCCTTGTGAGAACTGGCGTTAGTTAGTATTAGTGATAGGCATATAATTGCAAAAACTGATTTGATAATTATTTCATTCAAGTGAAATAATTATGCTCATCACTAGTTAAAATGCGCTCTCTTCCATTTTAACCCTGTACACCAAGCGCTTCCCCACCCCCTCAAAAAAAAAAAAACCCACTATGGTAATCCGTAAGAACTGCATTGCGGGGAGAGAATAATAAAATAACACGATAATCATAAATAAACCTGAAATATCAGGTTTATTTATAATTACCATGTCACCTGAATATATCAGAAATCTTAAGATATCACGCAATGAAGCTATCTTCCTTTGAATAATTTAATTAGAGTGCGCATTATTCAAATAGAAAGTTAATAAATCCAAACTTATTAATTAATCGTATCAGTTAATACGATAAGTTTGTACAAATACCAATGGCGCCAACTCGGGTAATTTTTAATGATTTCTTTTTTTTTATTTATTTATATATATATATATATATTTTTTTTTTTTTTTTTCTTACTAAAATCACTTGGAATTAGTCGAGATAAAACGAACAAAATTTAATTAACCTGAACTGACTAATGGCTACTATGTTAAAGCACTGAATTCAGACAAACTCAGGTCAGGGCTCCGAATGGCGTTATTACCTCGCGTGCAAATACAACCAATTTCATTAAAAAAAAAAGAAAAAAAAAAAACAGTAAAATCGAACTCACGCTGAGAAGGTGCGGGTCCGTCGAGTGATGATAGGACTCGGAATCTGGAAGAGCCTCGCTGGAGACCCATACGGAGACTTGGTGGGCGATGACAACAGGTCCAGTCCTTTTTCCGGACGAGGACGCAGTGGGATGTTTACTGGCTCTGAAGGGGATTCCGACATCTGAAATAAAATGCAAAGATTTCTTCAGTCGACATCTATATTATCTTTTAGAAATTGCAATTGTGAAATGCTGGAATAATTGCATGATTATTACAGTAAGTTGTTTAAATCCGGTATCCTCCAGGAAGCTCTGGCGGAGACAAGCCAGAGAATAATGGGCAGCCTGGCTACCTCCTAGTGGTGTGTGCAGAGGCGGATTTAACGGCGGGCGCGCCCTGGGCCCCGACTTCTGAAGGGCCCACGCAAAATACCAACAAATTAGTTGAACATATTAGTTCAAAACTTTGTGATTATTATTATGCTATTATTAATAATATATAATATTTTTTATTTATTTAAAAAATGGTTAATATGTACTGTAGTTTTATTTTCCCTGTCCTTCTCTTTTTTTTAAGGGGCCCAATATTTTCTTCTGCGCCCGGGGCCTCAACCGACCTTAATCCGCTTCTGGGTGTGTGCGGGCAACGTGGAGTCCCACCAGGGGCCCTGCAGCTAAATGCCAGGACACACAACAGAACCTAACGCAATATGTCATATACAGCACAACACTTTTCTGGCATTTACAGTAGTACTGTATTCCTTCACAGCGAACATATGGCGCAGATGTGGGAAACCACAGGTGGCACCTGACCCTAATACTATACACATCCTTGAGGACTGGGAGGTGCTGAATTTTCAAAAGCGATACTACCTTTTAGAGGAGCAAATTTAAGCACAAATAGCTGTTCTCAGTTACCATCTGTAAATATTTTCAATGACTATCTTGTCCTTTCATTTATTTTTTGTGGCCAGGTCTTAAATTGCATGGATAATGCTAATTATCACAGGAAGAACAAACTTGCCTTGGTAACGGGTTGCTCTGGTATTGCATTACTTTCATCTATATTACGCCGACCGGGATAGCCGGGTGGGTAAAGTGCCTGCCTGGCAACCCAAAGGTCGCGGGTTCGAATCCCGCCTCGGGCTTGGATCAAAGTGCTGCAAAAACCTTGTGAGGTGCATTATGGCCACAGAAGCCGATGCGCCAACAACTACCAAAAAAAAAAAAAAAAAAAAAAATCTATATTACAAACTTTGAAAACTGATTATGTATACAAGATGGCAGCTTACATCTGTTTACTGGCCCATAGTGGAGACCACCAGTTACCTAATGAGAGACTTATACCAAGCTGCCATAAGTCTCCCATTTTTTTAAAGAAATTCCGAATCTTTTGGAGACGCAATCTGTTTGAAAGTAGTGCATTAACAGGGCAATAGTTGCAGATTCCCAGAATTAAGACCATTGCAGTATCAATGCAATTTAAAACGACGAGAAGGTTCTGCAAGCATCTTACAAAGAAAGAAATTTCACTCATTTTTTTTAAGATGGTTTCTTAACGATATTTTAAACGGATCCTTGAAGACAAATTGCGATCATTTATACGAATGTCACTAGATTGTTTTATTAAAATTTCCGGTTTGTAAAGTGCCGGATTTTAGGTTTACTGTATTATGAATTACATATTCGTGCATTGCACATCACCTATTTTCAAATATCTCCTACCTCGGTATATTTACCAACCAGCATCACTTATACTGTTTTCTCCTTCTGAGGTTATCTGCTCTCATCGAATGATTATAAAAATCAATTCAAGTGCAAGTCCGTTATTACGACGTCAGTGTATGGCGCTGTATTAGCAATAGCGGATATAACGAGTGAAATCACCATAACGAGCACTTTGAAAAGGATAGGTTGCATCAATTGTTGCTGATGCAACCTATTTTTCGTTCTTCGAAATTATGGAACGAGTGCGAGTTTGAGGCAGACGTTTGAAGCACGACAGAATCAATAAAAAGTAATTGGCTTCCCTTTTTGTTTATATTTTTGAAAGTGTAAACAGGAGGGAAGTAGCCAATATTGGCTGTAACTGTAGATCCGTTTAGAGCAGAGTAAGCTATGCTATCTGAAAAGAGGCGACACTCAATAAAATTGTCGAAGACAATTTTATTGAGTGTCGCCTCTTTTCAGAAAACTACCCGTCCAGAACAGCAGTTGGTTGGCAATACTGCGTGCCATAAGCAGGGTCTCATCACATTACTACCCTTTCCCCAGTGGCAGGAGTGAAAGTACTCCAACATGAGAAACACTAGAAATGTGCGCTTCGCTACTCAGCCGCTTGTTGAACAATACCCAACAGTAAGATGAAAATTAATTTATTTACAAACTTTTCACCGAGAGGATGACGAGAACGCCAATAATTATAAAGAAGCAACACAAAAGTCATTAGCATTAAAATATATACAAAAGTTGGATTAACAAAACAAACTAAAGAGCAGTTTCTTATACACAGACGGTTTAAGTGTAAAATCAATATTGCGAGTATTCAATACCTGAAGGAAACGGAACAGAGTAAGTTTTGAGTACGAGGGACAAACAGGCAGTAAGAAATTTTAAAAAGAGAATTCAAACAGGGTATACTTAAGGTATTTGTTCAAGGAGAGATGGATAATCAATAACAGAGTTTATGATATTGTAGATAAAAAGCGCCCATGGGAATTGTCGTCTGAAGCGACGACAAAAGCTCCATAGTTTCGACAGTGAAAGAGAAGGGGATTTCGAAAGCATCATAAGAATGTAAGGAATTTAATTTGAATTCTCTCAACTCTGAGAGAAAGATATTCCTGTTGTGATTAAATAATATCACAATAATCAAAAATGGGAAGTATAAGCTGCTATAAAGAACAATTATAACCTTGTCACTCTTGAAAAATCAAGGAAGAACGCTTAATTAATCCAAGAAGTTTGGAAGTCTGAGATATCACGTGATCGACATGGCAAGAGGGATGGAGATCAGATCGGAATAAGATACCAAAGTCTGTGAATGTATCAGTACATGCAATTAGAGTTTCTAATATAATCAGTAAAGACCGATGGTCTAACTGCACGATTCGAGCGACATAATTTACATTTTAATGGGTTTAGAAAAAAGTTATTCTTATTGAGCCAGAGTGAGAGGGAATGGAGTTCATCGCTGTCAGTTGAAGAATAAATAACTTTGTAAAGTTTAATATCAATCTGCATAGAGTTGCCACTGAACATTGAAGGAATGAAATAAAGTTGACAGATCATTAAGGTAAACAATAAAGGGCGGACCCAAAGGTGAGACTTGAATAACACCTTGCGAAACAGTAAAGGGAGTTGAAGTACCACCAATTATTACGGCTAGTTCTAGGCACTGAATCAAGCAAATCCAGTAAAGGGGATCGTAGACCATAAGATGAAAGCTAGAAGAGCAAAAGATCGATGTTGACAGGGTCAAATGCATCTGAAATATCAAGGAAAAGCGAATCAATATCCTTTGTCCAAATTAGTTCGTAGGAAATAAGAAAACGAGGCTAGGTTTGAAATAGTTGATTTCCCCGGAAAGAAAAGCATAATGGTGATTATTGATAAAAGGGTGAAAGTACGAACTAAGATTCTATAAAGTAAATACTATAAAAACTATAAAGTAGGAGTTCAAATATTATCGCAATTGTATTTAGTATAGTAATAGCCAGTAGTTATCAGGCATAGCTTTCTCACCCTGTTTTTCATAAATCGGGATGATATAAAAAAAAATGTTCTTGTTTATACTCCGGCACGACCACCAGATCAGTGGAGTTTACAATAAATCAATACAAATATTAATCGTATTTAGCAGTTATGGGCTTGAACCCCGGTCCACTCAAATAACGTGTGCTACTGCACTCGCGCTATTGATCATTCGGTTACGACAACCCTCTTAAATAAAGTGTACTTTTTTATTTCTTACTATGTCAATATGAACATTTACAGTTATAGTCCAGCGAAAATACAAGTCTCTGCATCTCCAGAGAATTTATGAAAGAAATCCTGAGTCTTTGAAATCGTTATCTCGATAAAGGCACCGATCTACGTCTACTTTTCGAAAGGAAAGAACCGAATGTAAAATTTCCTAAACTAAATGGATATAAAGAGGTACTTTGAAACTGATTTGAAGCAAATTTTGATGAATGAGCCCACAGAATTGTTTTCTTTTTCTTTTTTTTTTTGGAGGAGGTTGCATTATTTATTAGTTTTTTTTTCTTTTTTAAAGATTTACAAAGCAGCACTTCGCATAGCCAACACAGACAAAAATAATCGAATGCGATGTTTTCCAAGATTGGTTATTAATGTGCGAGTTAATTAAGCGTTCTTGGAAAAAAAAACATGATAAACATGCACGTAAAATTAATATCTGATTTATGTCCATCGAGCGGAGTCAGCATTTTCGATCCTTTAAGCAAATCAATGTTCTTTTATAAATAAATAATCTTTATTGCTGCTAAGTACGGTACAAGTACTATATTAGGGACAATAATACTCATCATTGGCACACATTTTACATGTTGGTTCGTGTGATTACAATTTGGGAAAAGGAAACATAAGAATTATAGATACACAAAAATCAAAAAGCATATGAAAACATGAAAATGTAACGAGAAAAACTGAACCTCGTAGCACATAACAAGAACAACAGCGCCTGGGAACATGAATCAAAATCAAACCACGGGTGAGAAACAATTGTTGTTGCTGCTCAAAAACAGAGCGCGGCAAGATGGCTGGCTGATGTCATCATTCAGTAATACAACCACTTAATTAACATACTTCTTATGCGAATCATAAAGGCAAATACGCAACACATTCAATTTAAAAGTCGGTTCATGAGATTTAAAAAAAAAAGTAATCAAACAGGAAAGGAATTACTTTGTTAGCGTGACCATAAGTGATAATACTCAATAAACGTGACAATACTCAATAAAAAGTGGCTCCTAGTGTCCTTGCGCACACTTGGAGTCACTCTAACTTCGGCTTGTGTTTGGGAGTGGGCAGAGAAATGTGTGGAGATTCAACGGCGTGAATGTGGTACTGGCAACAGATACCAAATGGAATTAAAGAAAAGCGCAGAATTTAGAATTCACTTTAAAAATAATCACCTTAATTGTTATTATCGAAATAAGTTACTATGAAAGACGTTTTTATTTGTTTTATTTCATATTCTAAAGGTAAGCAACTGCAAGTCGCCTACCTTTCCAATTAACAATCTGTCCTTATTAATTGGAGCAATTGAGAGAAGAGGGCTTGAACCATCCTCACTGTCCCTCCTGTGAGCCTACCCACCTAATGGGTGGGGTAGGCTCACATGAGGGCCAATTTTTTTATTTATTTATAACATATAATATACACAACAGGCATTCGCCCAGTTAAAGCGTATAACAGAGCAAAGGTTGTACAAAACATATTGTACAAAACATAAAAATAAATGGTAGACTTATATACTTTGTACAATGAAAGTTAATTCAAACGGGAAAAGTCCAATTCACAAAAATAAAAAAGATATTCATGACGTCAAGTCCAGCGCTATGTAAACTCGCAGAAAGCAGTTTGCTGCAGGAGACATCATCACACACACACACACACACACACACACACACACACACACACACACACACACACACACACACACACACACACACACACACGAATAATGAGGCCATCTTTAGCCCAGAACTCATCAGTCAATCGGTCAACTTACTCCAAATAGTTCTGTAAAATTGTTTCTTGCTCACAGCCATATCCAAGTCAAACTTGTTCATGAGTGCCAATGTTCTTTTGAAGAAGGAGTTCCTGGATATCTCTACTCTGGAGTTACCGATGTGGAATGTAGTCTTCTGTCTAGTAGCCACCACTGGAACGTGAAGGTCAATATGGCACAGAAGATCCGGCATGTAGGTTGAACCAGCGAAGATGTGGTACAACAGTTTTAAATCAAGAACAGTTCGCCGAGGTTCCAGAGATTGGAGCTTGAAGTAGGAACAGAGATTCCGGTAGAAGATTCTGTTGTAAAACATGGGGTTACGTCTGTAAAGAAAGTGGAAAAATTTCATCTGGAGCGATTCTATTTGCTGTATCAAGTATGCATAGTGTGGATTCCATATAGGAGAAGCAAACTCCAACAGGGAGTATAGTTGTCTTAAATAGGAGCACAGAGAACTGAGGATCTTGAAATCTGTACGTCTGCCGTTTAATGAAGCCAATTTTTAAGTCAATTAGATTATTATCAACACATCGACATGTTTAGGGAAAGCACTGGAGACAAGAATTGAGTGTGTTTAGTGTTTAAGGTCAAACGGCACCAGAGGTTTCTCCCATCTCCGCGTGCTATACATTGTGGATGTGAAACAGAACACTGTCCATGCCAGAGGTTTAAAGGTGTATGGATTTTGTGCACATATGTGTAGTGTCGTGTACCGTTGTTTCTTTGGTCATTTAGCCGCTGGGGCGATAATGGGACCCAAAGTTTCCCCGTGGAGGCAGACCAGGTACACCAGTATTATAATTATTTACTCTGGCAGGTCCTGCCCCTAATTTCCTGAGATTTCAGTGGCAAGGACCTTAAAAAAAAAAAAAAAAAAAAAAAAAAAATCCGCTATAGATAGGGATCAGCCAAAAGGAGTAATAGTTATGCGATTTGATGTTATTAAGCTTTGGGTGTAGGGCTCAAGCAATTTAGAGATGATTCGGACGCTAGTTGTAAGTTAGAGAAGGGGAGGGAGACTGAAGACTGGGGAAAAAGATAGAGATACGGGGTCTATAGAGAAGATGACCCCGTATCTCTGTCTTCCCCCCCAGTGACAAGGGGGCCTGTTCCACTGTCTGTCCCCCCTCGTCTTCAGTCTCCCTCCCCCTTCTGTAACTTACAGGAATATTAGCGTAACGTTAGTCTGTTAGGGAATATTCTGGGCGTAAAGTCAGCCGTAACCCAGACCAGAGGTCTCCAAAAGTGGGGTGCGCGAGATAATACTCAATAAAAAATCGTGAGGGTTGTATCCCACACTGATATATATAATCTAGATATAATATATCCAGTTATATCTAGATAATAAAATTAAGAAAGAAAATAAAATCTAGATATAATGCATACCATGCATGCAAATTATTTATAAATAAAACAAATAGTATTGCGTTACATTTACTACACTTGTTACATTAATGATTCCTCATAATTTTGTACTTGAACTTCAATTTTTTTGTGATCTTTTAAAATTATTTGTGATTTTAGATATAATGCCTTCCATGTAAATGATTATAAATAAAAAATATATATATATTAAATTTATATATTTAATTTTTTTTCCGGGGTGCGCGCTAGTCCTTTTAAGTAAAATAAGGGTGTGCGACCAAAAAGGTTTGGAGACCACTCATCTAAACGGTGCTATATGGTTGACAATACAGAAATCCTTAGCCAAGAAGGTTGGGGGTGGGGTGGAGGTTAGGAGAGTTGGTGACGAGTGAGGCCTTAGTTTTTAAAGTAAATATACTAGTTTTCAGTTTCAGGAAAAGGGGATTAAGACAGTCTAAGATGCAATTTGAGAAGACAGCATGCCTAAAATGCCGAGTCGTCAGGCGAGAGGGTGCATAAGTACACGTGCCTTGAGTGACCGGGGTTCAAGTGACTGCTAAATACGGTGCTGTTTCTTGTATTCTGCCTATCTTGTGAACTCCTCTGATCATTTTGTCGTCCCGGAGTATGTAGACATGTATAGTATCTTATGTAGGACGGCACCTGAACGAAAGTTCAACTCCGTCTTATTTTACCTCTTGGACTTCTTTAAAACCCACCGATACCAGAGCCTGTAGCACGCTCGATGAATCGCAATAAATCATATACCTCTGGTAGTCGCGATTTTTAATGTGATCTAGGGCTGTTTGTATTGCATGCAACTCTGCAGTATAAATGCTAGTTTCTTGTGGGATCTTATAGGATAATGTTTTGTGAGGGAACACAACAGCAGATCCCACATGACATTCTAACTTTGACCAATCTGTATAGATTGGCAGAAAGTCAGAATACTGCTGTCTATGTGATGCAAAGAGTTGCTGGTAGAGAGATTGCGGTGTAGTAGCCTACTCCCAGATCTTAAGGGAGAAGTCGCAAGTTAGAAAATGAGCATGCCAGGGTGGAAAGAATTGCCTTGGTGACTGGGCAACGTTGTCTACCGTCAAGTTCAGCTCATTCAGCAGCCCTTGAATGCGAATACCAAAAGGTTTGTTGGCAGTCCGACGGGTGTTGTAGAGGTTTTCCCAGCGCGGCTCAAAAACGGATGGCCACGTGGGATGATCGGGCAGCGATTTTAATTTGAAGGCGTACTGTAAGGACAACTGCTTACGTCGAAGAGACAGAGATGGTTCATTTGCTTCAACGTAAAGGCTTTGGACAGGAGATGTGCGAAATGCTCCAGTGGCTGTCCGGATGGCTTGATAGTGGATTGGATCTAAACACCGAAGTGCACTATCTCTAGCAGAACCATAAACCTGAGACCCATAGTCGAGTTTGGAACGGACAAGTGCTCGGTAAAGACGAAGAAGGGTACAACGATCTGCGTCCCATGAAGTTGACCAAAGGGCACGAAGGATGTTAAGCCCTTTGACACATCCTGTCCTCAGCTGACCAATACCTTGTAAAAATGTCAGCTTTTTGTCGAAAATAAGTCCAAGGAATTTGTATTCTGCTACAACTGGGATGTTATTTTGCCCAAGCCTTAATTCTGGGTCAGGATGAAGATTACGTTTGCGACAGAAGTGTACACAAACAGTCTTCTGTGATGAAAATCTGAACCCATTAGCCAAAGACCAAACTGTCAGATGGTCAATGGTTTTCTGCAGTTGTATTTCAATGACCCTCATATTGCATGAATGACAAAATATAGCAAAGTCATCAACATAGAGGGCATTGTTTACAGTGGGTGGGAGTTGTTCTGCGATAGAGTTTATTTTGATTGCGAAAAGCGTGACACTTAGAACGGAACCTTGTGGGACTCCCTCTTCCTGAGAGAAAACTCGAGAGAGGGTGGATCCTAAACGGACTTGAAATTGGCGATTCGAAAGAAAGTTTTTAATAAAAACAGGAAGGTTACCTCTGAGACCAAAGATATAGAGGTCTTTTAAAATCCCAAATCGCCAGGCTGTGCCGTACGCTTTTTCAATATCAAAGAAAACTGCTACCAAATGCTCGGATTTAATAAAAGCATCACGAATGGACGTTTCCAATCGGATTAAATGATCCAGAGTGGATCGATTTCTTCGGAAGCCGCACTGTGTCCTGGAAAGCAGACCATTTGTTTCTAAATACCATATGAGGCGTGCATTTACCATTCTTTCCAGGACTTTGCACAAACAGCTTGTCAGAGCAATAGGACGATAGTTACGATAGTTTTTTGTGAATAAAAATTCTGTTAAACAGAATTAAAAGGTGATCCTTAGATTGTGGGGAGAGGTGTTTTAGCATTTCGTAGTGGATGTCATCGGGCCCCACAGCACTTGCATGCTTGAGAGCGAGTGCTGCATTTAACTCTTCCTGTAAAAAGGGCTTGTTATACGATTCAAGCCCTTTTGAAGAGAAGTTCGGTGGGTTTTTCTCAATTTTCTTTTTCAGGGCCAAAAATTCTGCGGGAAAAGATGTTATCGCAGAGATTTTTGCAAATGTTTCCCCTAGACTATTTGCAACTGCAGTTCGATCTGCAATTGGACATCCGTTGTGCTTGAGGATCACTGAAGGGCATGGTGGATATTTTCCCTTCATTTTCCGGATCTTATCCCAGACTACTTTTGAGCTAGCAGCCTGAGTTATGGAAGATGTAAAACGAATCCATGATATCCTTTGGCTCTGACGTCGTACATAACGTGCTTTTGCACGTGCACGTTTGAATGATATTAAATTTTCAGTGGTGGGAAATCGGCGGAATATCGCCCAGGCTTTGTTTTCTGCTTTTTTTGCTGCCGTGCATTCTGAATTCCACCAAGGTTTCGGGAATAGTGGGAACCGGCTGGATGATTTTGGGATTGCAATTGCAGCTGCTTGGACAATCGTTTCTGTGACATGAATGAGTGCTTCATTGATTGGCTCCTGACTGATTGTACGGATATCAAGGTTTGCCAGATGTTGAAAGGCATTCCAGTCAGCCTGATCAATCTTCCACCGCGGTAAACTAAATGGCAGACACGGTCTTCCACTAGTTAGGGTGGTTATCACGGGGAAGTGATCGCTTCCATATGGATTTTCTTCTACCTCCCAAGTAAGTGAAGGAAGGAGAGAGAAGGGGAGCAGATAGAGAGATCAATGGCAGAGAATGTACAGGTAGGCATGTGGAAGAAGGTGTTTGTTCCCACATTTAAGAGGGAGAGGTCATTGTCAGTGAGCATATGCTCTATGACTCGTCCCCTTCCATTGATGTGAGCACTACCCCACAGAGTATTATGTCCATTGAAATCCCCAAGAATTAAACAAGGGGAAGGCAATTGCATGATAAGATCATCAAGGCCTTTCTGGGGGTTGTCAATCCCAGGTGGCAAATAGACAGAACAAACAGTTAATAAGAACCCCACTGTAAGGCGAATTGCAACAGCCTCAATGCTAGTCGTAAGCTGCAAAGGCTAAAATGGGATCTGGTTGCCGATGTGGATTGCAACTCCTCCGTGAGCAGGACCGTCCACAATTCTATCCTTACGAATGATGGTAATGTTATTCATGGTGGGGTCATCATTTGCCTTTAAGTAAGTCTCCTGTATGCAAAAGCAAGCTGGTTTGTGCTTTTGCAAGAGTGCCTTGATGTCATCAGTATTTTGCCGGAATCCACGACAGTTCCCCTATAGGAATTTAGCCATTATTTTCGCTTGGTGGGTCCATCAGGCGGCTTCCGAGGTGCTGAGGGCTTACCTTTTTCAGTTTTGGCTTTATCCTTCCTGGGGAAGTATGGACGCTGTCCAGTGTCCATTTCCTCCTCAGCAAAGAGCTCCAAAACTGAGTCTTCTTGTACCTCCTTCTGCTCGATATCCATGGTTTCTTGTGTACTAGGTGGTATTTCACATTTCTTATTCTTTTCTTTTGCATTTGCTTTTGTTATTTGTGGAGCATTAGGAGGTACCGATATAGTAGTGGCAGCTGATTGGTCCATCTGTGCAGGTTTTTGGGAGCTTAAAAGATAACGTGCGATGGGAGTAAATGATTCTTTTGGAGGGACGGACATGTCCGTCTGAGTCCCAATCGAACACCTCCCTGCTACCTTCTGGGCGTAGGTTGGTATTTTGATGTTGAGAGGTTTCACTGCTTTCCTTGCCTCCTGGTACGATATGTTTAGCTCTGCCTTCAGCCGTTGAATTTCTTTTTCTTCTTTCCACCTCTGACATGCTCGTGAATAGGCTGGATGTTCTCCCTCACAGTTAATGCAGGTGGGTTTCGTGGCTGAACATGCTGTTGTTTCGTGGTCCTTTGCACCACATCGAGCGCATGCAAGGACTCCACGGCAGGCCATTTGAGAATGTCCATATTTCTGGCATTTAAAACACCGTAAAGGGTTTGGAACATATGGACGCACTGGACAGTTGATGTAGACATTTAGACATGTATAGTATCTTATGTAGGACGGCACCTGAACGAAAGTTCAACTCCGTCTTTGTACACTGTGGTGGTTACAGAAAGCACTGTAACAGGCCAGAAATGTGTGTAACGTTATGTTCGTGCAGTGTGTGTGTTGTTGTGTTGTTTAGTTGTTTCTGGCCGTTTTGTCACCAGGCAGGCGATCACCTGGAAAGCCTGCCCAATGTCCGTCTACACCACGGGGAGGTAGGCCACAACTTCGCAGGAACCATGGCCAACCTCAGCAGTCACGTACTGAATGTCCAAAGAGAGTTTGGAGCCATTCAAAAGAATCCCGTGCCAGCAAGCCGGCAACAGCGCATGCGCTCTCTCTCTCACACACACACACACACACACACACACACACGCACGCACACACACATTCCCAGGAGACAGGACAGCAGAAGATGAAGAAATAAGGATGAGAATAGCATAAAGTAAATAAAAAAAAAAAAAAAAAAAAAAATATATATATATATATATATTTAAAAAAAAAAAAAAAAAAAAAAAATAGGAAATTAAATCTTTGTCCATTTCTTGCACACGTCTTTATGCAGTGCTGCCTAAACAGTTGATGTAGCCAGCTTTAATCTCATCAGGAGGTTCGGGAGAGTTAAAAGTCAGGATAACACTCCTGGTTTTAACAAGTTTCCCATCCCTACGCGCACTAATTCTCTTGACGGTTATAACTCCCTGAGGTTTCAGTTCCAAGCAGATTTCCTCCTCGGTTACGTCGAGAAGGTCCCATTCTGAAATGACACCTCTCGATGAATTTAGTGTTCTATGTGGTGTAACTGTTATGGGTACTCCTCCGATTGATGTTGCTCGGAGTAGCTGCTCAGATTGCCTGTCAGTTTTAGTTTCAATTAGAAGGGCTCCAGAACGGAGCCTCTTAACTGATTTGGGTGACCCTGCTAACCCATCTAAACCTTTCTGTATAAAAAAGGGTGACATTTTACCAATCGGTGTTTCATTGGTAGAATGTAGAATTAGAAATCTTGGAACAGGCCCTGATGATATTTCTGTTCGCTGCCTCTTTGTAGCAATAATGCTATCTGAATCTTTCTCTATGCTTTCAGATAGGGACAGGTTGGGGCCCCTGAGGAAGTAAGTTTATCAGGATTCATGTAAATTTTAAGTGGTTCAGTGCCCGGGCTCCCCACCCACCACGGAGCCCAAAGGGACGCCCACTACCCGGCATGCAATAAATGCGCTCGGGAGTGGAATGCCAGGGCTACCCAGACACCATACCCGCACCGCCGCCAGCCTGAATCCTGTCCCTCAGATCATGAGGGTAGGGGCGGCGTGGCATTGACACGGTTGACCCTCGCAGGCGAGCCTACTAGCCGATTGATCCGAGCCGATCCTTCCAGGACCACCCGTCTTGTCGAAGCAGGGGCCAAAGTGGTGTTTTGAAGCTGGGCCCCTCAACCACCAGGATCCCCCTTTCCGAATTTCCACGGGTCACAGCGCACGGCAAACACACCGGATTCCATTGATGTAAGCCTGGAACCTGGGCTGTGGGCGTTGGATCCCAGTGATGCTAGTCTGGAAGTCCAGCAGCATCACTGGGAGGTCCCCTCACCACGTACAGGTGCCAATCAAAATTCTAAATTCATTAGTACCTTTTATCTCTTCATTCTTCCTTGGGAAAGTCGGTTTCCCAATTCTTTGATTGTCAAAATTCGCTAAAGGTTGTTTCTGATGGCTCCTCGTGGCTAGGGACGGCAGTGACGAGCTGGGACGCATTTTCTCATCAGTCTCTCGCTGCTAAATACCAGGTGCCGGCACACACACAACATAACCAGACATTACACAGACGTAGTACAAATCTTTATATTTTTTCTTTTACTTTTAGATGAATTCATTATTATTTTTTTTTTTATATATATATATGCCGACATTTGGCGCTATGCCTTACGGAGGATATAGGGGAAACCCTGGAAGCCTCCAATAACGTACATAACACTTAGAAATTTAGTCCTCCAGGAGTTCTGTATCCGTGGTGGTATTGGGCACATCATATACAAGGACTGATGGATCAGCGCGTTTAGGTGGGTTGCTGGACAGGCCAGCTGCCTGCAGTGCAGTTGCCGTGGAGTTTGAGGTCAGATCTTCCTTGTGGGTGGCTTCCAGGAGGATTCCTCGGTTGCGAATGACTGGTAACGATTTTCTTTTAGTGATTTAAAATCTTTCTTTAGGGTGGACTGGACGAAATCTTTGATCTACTCGTTTGTCTTAAGTTGGGAGCATTCAGATGCACCCAGCAGGAGGATGTGCTGGTTCTTTTTACGGCTTGTGTCCGGTGGACGACTGCTTGTTGTTGCTGACTAAAGAGGGATGGGTGTTCTGACCCCAGGACAGCAGGATATTATTTTGGTGGAAGTTCATTTTGTTTCTCCTTGATCATCTTGATAGGCTCTGGGCCCTCACTTGAGGGCAAGGGTAGCTTGGAGATGGTACAAAGGACTTGCTCCAGAATAGCCGTATATGAGGAAAGTTCCTCATTAGCAGTCTTTGGTTTAGCACTTCAATAAGGATGGCTTGGCTATTGACTCTTAAGTTTTCCCACATTTCCTGAATAGAGTTAGCAGCAGATGTGGCGAATCTGTTTGATTCCTGGTTCAGAAAGTTTGCCAGGCTCTTGTGCAGCATGGAGACGACTTGGTGGAGTGAGGATGCATATTTGGAGTCCAGCCCAGGGACTGAAGCAGTATTAGGGTTGGCAGGTCTACTAGAAGCTGGAAGGCCTGAAGTATTCAGTTGATCCAGGGCAGAAGGAAGTAGTGGAGCTCCGGATGCTGTGGCGGGTAGTTGCTGGAACAGAAGTTGGAGTGAGAATTTGACCAACTGGTGAGGCATTAGTTTAAAATTGCTGCTTGATCTAGCTAAAACGAATCAAGTATCATATGTTTGCTTGCTTGAATTCCAATGTGAGCTGCAATTATAATTTCACTTCTCTTGCGTTGACAGAGTAGCTGTTTGCGGAATGAAGGAAAAAAAAAACATGGTTCATTTTTCTGTAATTTCCACTTCATTTCATTCACTTGGGGGGCGAGAGGACTCCTCGGGAGTACGCAGGTAGCTTGCTCCCGGCTGCTAACACTCCAGGGCCGGCAAACAACAACCATCACAAAACACAAATATACTTACACACACTTGGATGCTATAAATAACCTACAGATGATACAGCGGTATATAGGTGTAACCCTGAAGGCCGCAATCAATACAAGAATACCTTGTCCCTTGTACAGTGGCGTGCCTGCGCGTGTAGCACTGTGGCGTAGTCACCGTCCTTCCCACACCGGATGGAAAAGGTTCAGGTTCGAATCCGGTCGATGATACGAGGAACTTTAATGGGCTTTTTTCACTCCTCCGTAGCAGAGTTAGTTAGCCTCAAGCATAGATAGCAAGGTTTTTCTACCAGAAACTGGGGTTTTTCGTCAAGCAAACAGGCAAATCGACCATAGAAAACACGCAATTAACAGACATAAGACATAGCACGGAATTTGAATTTAATTATACGGGTGGCCTAAATATAATAGTTTTAGTACAGTAGCATGCACTGGTTCCAGTATCTGGAGTTGTGTATGCCCATCCAAGATAACGCCTCCCCAGACGAGAACACCCCGATTTCCATATCTATCCTTTCAGTGATGTTTGCGGGGGGATACCGTGTGCCAATCTTTCGCCATATTATCTGACGTCCAGAATCGCTGCCGAGACTGAATCTACTCTCATCAGTAAAGAGTACGTTACCCCATTGCCTTGCTGTCCAGTCCTTGTGTTTGATGAACCACTGTAAAGTGTCTCCGATGGGCAGGTGTTCAAAGGACACAGCGTACTGGCCGTCAGGCAAACAGTCCACCTTTGTGGAGTCGCCTGGCCACAGTAAACTGCGATATCCTGCGTCTGTGCAGTTGGTTTGCAATGGATCCCGCTGTCTGGTGTCTGTCCCTCTTGGCCTGTAGGAGTATATAGTGGTCATCATTGGGAGTTGTTTTTAGTGGATGGCCACCATTGGTCCTTTGAACAGCTGTACCTGTCGTTCTGAAGGCCGGCCACCCACGTGAGACGATGCTATGGACGATACCGAACTCTCCAGCCACACTCCTCGCACTTCGACCTTCCCAATTATTCGACCCGAGTAAAATTAGATGGTTTCTACTGGTCATTTCGTTTTCTGTAGCACTGTATGAAACCAGTGGAACGTCTGTAACAATCGTGCTCACCATTCGGTAATATGCACATAACTGCTGAACTGCTGCTTTTATCTGTTTATGTGAACCCTGTCATCACGGTTCAAATTTTTGCATGTGAACAATCTTTCTACTGAACGCCCACAGTTATGCAAATCGCCACAGTCTGTTTCGTTTGATTTTTGGTTGTAACCTTTAGAAATAGTGTTGCTCCTTAAGGTTTGCACACCAGTGTAGAATCAGCCCAAAAATAAAAAACTTTCCCATTTCACCCATCCATTCACTCCAAATGTTTGCCTAGTTGCGCCTTAAAACGTATTTAAGTTGCTGACCTCAACTACAACAGATGGAAGTTTGTTTCAACAGTCAGTCACCAGCTGGCTAAAGGCGGATTTCCGCACATCTGTTCTACAATTGTCTTTCCTCAATTTGAATTTATGCCTCCTCAGGTGAGTAATCTGAGCAAGAGGAAGAATCCCATTAGCATTGTGTCTGCTGTTTTAAGAGCAAGCTCAATGCTAATGCTAAAAGGATTTGGTGTCACCAAGCTTTTCTTGGCAACACCAACCATTATATCAACCAAGTCCTACAAGCTTTTCGCCATTTTTTAAGGTCCTGAAACATGCTCAGTGGTAAACCATAGGTGAAGCCTCAATGAGATAGAGTTTTGATTTTTCATTTGGTGCGGTCCCATTCGCACTAATTCAACTCTTATAGAATCTTTTATTGTCACTGGGATCATTTAAATTGTAAATTATATGTTCACTTTCGATCTTTGACTTTGGAGCCACTGATTAATTTTTATTCTGAAAAACTGAAGTTAAAAGTAAGTTAACTTCTGTGGCACATTCTTGTGCTTCCAGAACAGATACTCTATTTTCTTTCGTCACTACATCGCTAGATTGTTTTCCTATCCATTATCATGGCTTGTTAAAGGCACAGGTACACCACTGTTATTCACTCGTGATAAAAATTTATCTGTAGAAAAAGAAAGTTTTTTTTTTTTAGGGTTTTCTACGCGAGCTTTCTTCAATTTTCTTATTTTTGCACTAGACAGTTCTTTTTGTTTATTCATTATTTACTATAGCCCATGCCCTTGTATCACAGTTGGTAGGACCGTCATTCTCCCCACACTGGGCGGGAAAGAACCCGGTTCGAGTCCCGTCGATGACAGGAGCAATTCTCATGGGCTTTTTCACAACGTGCCTCAGGCGAGCGTAGCATGGCTTTCTCTCCTGGAAACTCGGGTTTTTTCCTCCGGCAAACAGCAAATCACCCGCAGAACACGCAATATGGCCTTAGTCACCGATGCTCCTAAAACCCTCTTACAAACAAACTATAGCCCACAATCTATTCCTTATTTTCTGATAATAATGAAAAATTTTGAAATTAAATAATAATATAAACTTTATTTAATATTATTGTAATCTGTGACTTTCATTACACGTAAACATTCAAATTGATTTGATTTGTATGAGAAATATTTACACAGTAATCCGCTTTACTGTCTGTACGCGACTGGAGTATACTTGAGGACATGGATGCTAAAGCACATTCTCCTCTGGAATAGTGGTTAGGCAGTAAAGAGAGCATGCAGCTGGTCAAACGAATAACACGTTTTAGTAGTTATTTCTTTTTATAGTTGTGTTATACTACTCAGAAATAATTAATTAATATTTAATATATACTAATAACATAATTAAAACTTTACATTCTCTTGATCCCTTTCTGTTGCTGTTTCACTATCGCTATCACTTTCTTTTGTACTAAACATTAAAGAAACAACCATTTTTTTTATATTTAAAATTTTTTTATTTATCATCGGAATTTGGCCGCCCCTACATTCTCGGGCCGCTGCCCGGTTCGCCCGTATCTGGGTTACCCCCAGAGGGCCACTCCACCCAAAATAATAAGTAAACTAAAACATGCAGTTGTTGTCTTAGACTAAGGCTAATTTATCCACGTTGTGATAAATTACACCTGGCGTGGGAGAACGATAAATATAAAAAAAATGAATACATTCACTGGCCAAAAAATTATAAACCTTTTGCAATTGGTATCAATAGATAATATTTACACAGTAAACATTATCTAATCGCATTATATGCAAATATATTAATCGCACTATATACAAATGTTAGTTACCACATGGAATGACCAAAATTCCTTGGTATCACATAAATACTGAGTGCTTTCTTAGAGCCTCTTAGTCGATTCGTCCTGGGGGTAAGCAGGTGACCGTTCCGATTTTTAGAAAAGTGTTATTGTTGGAGCACGTTTAAGCAAGAGCCGCAATTCGGAAAACAAAGATAATCACTCGTGTGTCAAAAGCAACCATCTCGAAAGTGGACAATGCTTATAAGGTGAAAGGAGGCAACTCTAAAAGGAAGAAAGGCAACAGAAAATCGATACTCCAAGAACGAGATCGCAGGAATTTAAATCAAATTGTGTGTTAGAGTAGTAGGTCAAGTGAGCAGCAAATGACTGAAAAATTCAGTTTACGGAAAGAGATACCTATATCCAACTGCACTATGTGGCGGAAGTTGAAGAATCTGGGATTTAGTAATCGTGTGGTTACACGAAAACCACATCTTTCGGTTAAAAAAAAAAATCAAAATCTTCCACCGGAGTTGTTACGCTAAAGTCGTAAGGTGAGGACACAGTGTAGTACCTCTGAGGAGGGAGAGAAAGAAATTAGGCAAGTTATGATGGATCTTATGAAATGAGGTTACCCCCAGAGGGTCATTGATAAATATAATAGAGAAGTGGAGCATAATCAGGTAGTTCCGCCTGCACCGCTTACCACAGTTTATATTCCCTACTATCCGGGCTTGTCAGATCGCATTGCGAGGATGCTTCGCGACTTTCAGACACGCTGTGTGCAGCTCCCTGGTCGGAGATTGCACACAGTGGTGTCACAGGTTAAAGACCCCATTACTAGGACTCTAGTAGTGGGGTCGTTTATGAGATCAAATGCACGGATTGTGGGGAACGGTACGTGGGCAAGACAGGGCAACAACTTAAGGACCGTCTGGGGGGACATACAAGAGCTATACAGACCGCAGAATTCAATAAGTCCGCCATTGCCGAGCACTATTGGGTAAAACAACATCAGGTATACCCTGAGAATGCTGTCATCCTTGACCGGGAGCATAGATTCTGGGACCGCAAGTGGGGAGGGTTTGTGGATTGGGTCATCTGGTAACTATAGTTTGAAGAGATAGGGGAGTTCGGCTCCACCCGCTTTTGGAGGTGGAGCCAAACTCCCCTATCTTTATCCCCTTGCCAGAGACAAACATTTTAATTTGTCCCGCTCCCAGACCCTTTCCGGTTCCGAGCCTGATATTTAAGGTTGTGTCGCTTGAACTTCATTAATGTTGAGAAAGGAGGCGGATGCCCCCGAAAGCTTCAATGGTGTTTTATCGCTTTTAAATTAAAAAATTTTAATGTATTTTAAATTCATCGATTCATTTTTATTTGTTTTAAAGTAAATCAGTTTTTGGTCAATTATTATTTTACAGTTTTTATTGTATCATTGCAGTATACTATTCAGTATTATTTTATCATTAAATCAGTTTATTTAAACGGTTGGTGTATTTGTCTAAACTTGTGCTATGTATAACCCCAACCTTAGAGGCCTTTTTGCAGATATAATCAAATTAATCCAAAAATTAAATAAAGAAATAAAAATTACTGAAATATATATTAAAATAAATAAGAAAAAAATAATAGAAAAGCTAACATCTGTGGCAGCAGAAAAGCACAATCCACTACATGTTGCTTATAATAAGCTAAATTAAAATAGGACATTGCCAGTAGCATGGCAAACCAGTAGAGTGAAAATGAACTGAACCAAATAAAATAACAATAACAGAAAAATATAACGATAGGGTGGGGGATAAAGAAGAAAAGGGTAGCTTTGAAGCAGCATTCCTAAAGTAATTTAGAAATTAAGCCAATAAAAAAAGTCAATTCTTTATTTAATTTTTGGATTAATTTGATCATATTTAAATGGGGGGGTAGCGTGATGATGTGCTAACGATGCGTTCGTACCAACATCTATAGCCTAATTTGTTTCTATATATTTTCAGTTCAACTATTGTTTTGTCAGTGGTGTGGTTTGGCCATGCCAGTACTAGGCTTCCTGTTTTACTATTTTTCGCTGCATAAGGACCACCGCTATGCAAATCTATTGCACCGGCGGTTTGCTCTTAGTATCATTCCATCGATGCATGGATTTGTTTAGCGTTTAAAATGCAGTGATTCCCTGACTATTATTGGCCTCGTGGTCCTCTGTCGAGATGGGGCATAATGGTCAGTATTTTATTTTATTTTATTTTATTAATTTTCAGTTTATTTGGTCGCATAATGTTGTTAGTTTACGTTTCCACCTTAGTGACATTTCACATAATTCGGAAACGGGTGCTTACTAAAGGGCGTCGCTAAATTTCTTTTAATTGGCTTAATTTCTAAATTATTTTAGGAACGTTGCTTCAACACTACCCTTTTTATTCTTTACCCTCCCTTATATTTTTCTCTTATTGTTATTTTATTTGATTCAGTTCATTTTCACTCTACTGGTTTGCCATGCTACTGGCAATATCCTATTTTAATTTAGCTATATATATATATATATATATATATATATATATTGCCAAATCATAAGTGGGGTTTTTGCATTGGAATATAAATAGAGATACACTGTACATGATGTATAAGTGTCATTTTTGTAACAAAATATTTAGCACAATAAAATATAGTTAAAGATTTTGTTAGCATTTCTGCCATTTAATAATATTTACTTCAGAAATACTGAAATACTTTCTTCTCACAATGTGTCAAAAATTATTTTCCTATCAAAAATATTGTTCATTTATCACAAACTGTTTAATAGTTTTTCCAGAAAATAAGTCCAATTAAAATTAGTTTTCTCTACTGTTTTGTTAAGAAGCAATTCACAGCCTAAAGATGATTTATAGAACTGAAATATCAGTAATGAACTTATGAAAATATAACAAAGAATTAGCTACTAAAAGTTCAAAGAATTTAGGGCAATATGCCTCATGCTACAAAAGCTATAAATAATTGTATAAGTTATCTGTACACAGCTCTGAGCAAACATTTTGCCAATACATGCATCAATCTCGTACTGTGGAGGCACCTTCACCATGAGTTGCATTGTATTACACTGTGAAATTTAAATAAAAAGCACTCTTCTCTGGATATTTCATATCTGGGTCATCAGCTCATTCACCTGTGGTGCCTATTTCCTTACCGATCACACCCCAAAGAGGGTTGAAACCAGAGTTCTGGGAATGGCATACATTTTTACATAAATAGAAATATATGAATATATCTCCATTACAGCAGTGCTCTTTATTTAAAGTGACAGTGCAGTACTAAGGTAACTTGTGATGAAGTTGCCTCCACAATACGGGATCAATGCACTTATTAGCAAACTTAGTTTGCTCAAAGCGATGTACAGAATGAGGCTACACCCTACTTATGCAAAGGAATTAGCTACTGTAAATGAAGAAATAAACTCTGTGAAGACAGATTAAATTGAAAGTGATACTTCTGCTTAAAAGTATTTTGCACATGGGACAGCTGCATCATCTTATTTGGATACTTGAGGTAAAGATTCTTATGTAACATATTATACTTAATTTTTACTGATAGACTATTTTACATTAATATTTATATAACATACTGATAACACCAACCATAATTGTTCTTTATTATAAATGGCTGACTGATAAATATAGATTTAGCGTATGTGTTATATTTACAGCTCGACAAAATTAACAGAATGAAAGGTTTTTCATGAATATTTTATTGTGAACAGTGTTGCTGAAGGAAAATATTTGATATAATAGGTATCCTGACATGCAAATTTCAAGTATCCAATAGTAATTGATCTACCACCTTACAGAGCTGCACATTATGCAAATTATTTATGCCTATAAAAACATGGGTTGTGAGTGCATCACTTCATTCCAATTTTTTGGCTTGCTCAGTGGGACAGTCACATCTCCAGTACTCAGGATGGCAACTTGAAGACAGGCAGTCACAGGTGGAGGAGGCTATGTATATAAAGTGCTTAGCATCATAATACACAGCCATTTCTGAATAAACAGAAAATTTTTAAGGTGGCATCGTTTTAGGTTATATCTCATATTGTGAATACCTACACAACGAGTTGCCATGATATTGCACTACTTCGAATAAGTAACGCTTCACCTAAGGAGAAGACTAATGTTACTTATTCTCAGATAGGTACCACCACCCAGACAGCACTGTTTCAGGACTATTTTGCCCTTCTTCAGTGAGTGGGTAGGTACCCAAGTGATGCAATGATGGCAAAAACAGTTAAGAAGTATAACTCCACAATATGAGAGATGCCTGATGGTGTATGATGTATTTAGACTAAGGCGCATTTAATGCTAGAGCCTCAAGCTGCGAACAAATTTAGACTATGTATATAAAGTGCTTAGCATCATAATACATAGCCATTTCTGAATAAACAGAAAATTTTTAAGGTGGCATCGTTTTAGGTTATATCTCATATTGTGAATACCTTCACAACGAGTTGCCATGATATTGCACTACTTCGAATAAGTAACGCTTCACCTAAGGAGAAGACTAATGTTACTTATTCTCAGATAGGTACCACCACCCAGACAGCACTGTTTCAGGACTATTTTGAATTTAATGTGAAAAAAAACCCATTGGACCAGATCTAGTAAACCAGACCAATGAATTATATCATTCAAATCTAAATCATAAAATATAAACCTAGACGATCGTCTCAAAACTATTGTAAATTAAAGATGAAAAACCCAGAGCTATTTAACCAAACAAATTGAGTTATAAAATTCAAACCTATATCATGGAACTGTTTTGATAAGAACCTAAGACGTCTGGATTTAATCGAGAAAACTGAATTTTGTAATAAACGAAAAAGAAACCCAGGTGCTGCTTTTTTTTTTTTTTTTCCTCCAAATAACTAGAACCAGTACTTTAGATGAACCTCATCTCCAACCAAACTGCACAAAAGAGGTGGCTCTCCCCACCTTTTCAGAAACTTATCAGACCCTAAACGCCATTTTTCCAATTGTAAAAACCTTTGCATGGAAGCAGACATTGTTTGTTTCAAGTCCCAAAGAGATCCCCTGAAGATCCCGAACCTTTTCCGTTTTCGGAGCTTCCACACATGATATTTTGCCTCTGTAATTAAAAATATGGTGAACATTTTTTTCTTGCCCAAGAGATGATCGAGTTGCAAGTAAATTACCTCCTCCAACGTGAACTGTCTTATCCTTAGAAATCGACAAATTCTCTTCCAAACTTCCTGCGCGAATCGACAGTAATAAAATAAATGGTACACTGTTTCATTTTCGGTACAAAATTCGCATAATCTGTTGCCTGTCTGACTAAATCTATACCTGATATAGTTCACCGGTATATTTCCCTAACCAACCCTCCACGAAAAATCAATACGTGATGGGTAATTTCCGCCAATTTTTAGATTTTTAAAAAACAACTGTGCATTAAGGTTTCCTAAATTTGGTTTTTCTGGATTTCCCGAGTTAAACAGTGCCCAGTAGAGATGTTTTAAACCACCCTTAAAAGGATCTATATCTTTCTCCCTGAACTGTGTGCACATATCCCGAATTTTTTTGTAATATATAGGAATTGTCTCTGCTTTAGGCCCCAAATAAGCGCCTCCTTTAATTAAGGCTGTATTGAATCCCATAAAATATTTTATCAATACCGCTACTAAATGGTTAGATTGCACCATGCTAGCCACATCCAGCAGTCTCTTACAGCTACACCTCAAATTAATTTTTGGAATACTTATTCCCCCCTCTTCCCACGGTAAAAATAAAAATTTTTGCGCTATCTGTTGCCGTTTACCTCCCCATAGAAACTGAAATGTTGGAACGTAAAATCGTCTCATTGTCCTAGCTGTGATTCCTGTTATAAACACCGTGTATAAGATTATAGGAAAAATTACGGTTTTAACGATAATAGATTTGTTCTCAAAGGAAAATTGTCCCACTTCCCACTCTTTTAAACTTTCCCGTATTTTTGTGGTAAGTCTTCCTACAGGTAGCATGGGTCTCTCTCTAAATGGAACTCCCAATATTTGGATCGATTTATCTGACTCCACTTCTCGTTGTGGTAAAGGGCGATGTACCCATTCCCCTAACAATTTGATCCTAGTTTTATCTTCGTTTATTTTTAACCCCGACTTCTTACCAAAAGAAGTAACGAGTGACATGAATTCTTCCACCGCATAACTCGTAGTGAGGGTGGCGGTAACATCATCCGCATATGCTATACATTTACACTGTTCTGCCGGCTGTGGCAACGGTATCCCCTGAATAGCCTCAGTTCTGTCTATTCTTTCCAGTAGTGGTTCCAGAGCTAACGTAAATAATAAAGGACTAAGCGGACATCCTTGTTTAACTCCCCTTTCAATTTTAATGTTTTTCGAGATTTCTCCATTTATCAAAAGTCGTGTATTACTACGTGTATATAAATTTCTGAGAACTGTAAACAACTGAGATCCTATATTCGTATCTTTAATTATAGAGAAAAGGTAGTCGTGGTCAATTCTATCGAAAGCCTTTTCTAGGTCGATTGCCACTAACGCTAAATTGTAACTTTTCCGTTTCCGATATTCTAATATATCTTTCAATAGCCAAAGGTTATATTCTATCCGAATCCCCGGTATACCGTAGCACTGTGTGCTTCTAACTACCTGGGTTACGTCGCGTTTTAACTTAGTTGTCAAAATCTTTGCAAATATTTTGTAGTCACAATTAGCCAAAGTTATAGGTCGCCAGTTAGCAATTTTCGTTAAATCCCGTCCATGCTTCGGAATGAAAGTAGTATAGGCACTTAAAAAGCCTTCGGGTGCAACCCTTTCCTGAAAAAACTTGTTAAAAACGGCCAAAAGAATAGGCGCTAACAAGTTCCAAAATTTCTTATAAAATTCTACCCCCAAACCATCCGGTCCCGGCGCGCGTCGTAATTTACATGATTTTAGAGCCACAGTTAGATCCCCCATAATTATTTCCCTGTCCTGTAATGCTTTTTGCTCAGGAGTGAATTGTCCAATCGCACAAATGGAGTTGTCTCTCTCTTTTTTCTGCAAAGCAAACTCTTTTTCATAATAATTTACAAAACTATTCATAATAGTTGACGTTGTTGAATGTGTGTTGTCCTCGTCTTTAATTTCCTGAACCGTTTTGGCTAAATTATTTAGCCTTAGTCTTCTTTGGTAAAACGCAGCTGAAGGAGTATCAGCTTCCCTAAATTTCAGCTGTATTTTCCGCGCTTTTTCTTTCTCTGCTGCCAATATTATACCGTCAATAATCGCTTGTACTTCTACTGTTGCCCTTTCTTCCCCGCACCGTTGGTAAATTCTTTTTTCTTGGAAGAGATCTTTCAGTCTATTTCTGCGTCGTTCGTTTCTTTCCTTAATTTTGGAATAATAAAATGATTTAGCACTTTCTTTTATTTTCGCCCACATTTCCCATTCATTACCACCTTGCTCTATTATCTGTTTAACAACTGTTGTAAAGTCCCAGTCCTCTCTCTCTCCAGAACTGTTGGGTTGAGCTTCCAATAGCCTTTTCCCAGACTAACGTTCGTGAATAAATCTCAATTCCACATTACTGCCATGTGATCTGAAACTTGTCGACCTCCCACAAAATTCACATGCCGTATCATTGTTATTTTATCCTTCAACTGACTTGTTGCATAAATGCGATCTATCCTAGTTCCTATATTATTGGCTATTCTCGTGGCCGCTCGTTTCCCCGGATTTTTTTTCCTTCTAACGTCTACCAAGTCTAATTTAGTACAAACCTCGATTAATTCACGAATTCCCCCCCCCGTACCATGATGCGGGTTGCCCGCCAGAATTTTATCCATAATGGGGTCAGGAACGCAGTTCCAGTCTCCTGCCATTATAATCCACTGCCCCCCCCCACTCATATAGTTGCCCAGCCCCTGAAACAGAGTTTTCCTTTCTAAAGTGGAATTTGGACTATATACAGAGATTAGTCTAATTGTACGCCCCCCATAACTCCAATCCACTGCCACAACCCGACCTTCTGTATCCCTACCTGCCAATCGTACAGTCCCTAAAATTGGAGGAACCACTACTATTCCCACCCCTGTGGTTCGATTTGTCCCAAAACTCCAAAATCCTAACAACCGGTATCTGTTTTGAAACTGCTGGATGTCTGCTAAGCTGGCGAAGTGGGTTTCTTGTAGAAACCAAATCTTCACCCCCCATGTTCATCATAATTTGCCATATCATCATTTGTTTGTTAACCGCTCTCAGACCCTGTACGTTTAACGACATAAATGTTATTCCTGACATTATGAGCAGAACTTTACTAAAACTTCTGCTAAAGTATTCCTATGTTCGGCATTTAACTTTAATTTGTTACTGGTAAGTAACACAGTGAGATCTCCAACATTTTTGTTTTTAATATTAGAAAGAACGAAATCACCCCAGGTGAACTGAATATTAACTACCTGACCCTCCTCGTTTTCATTCCAAAGAAAATTCGGTTCTCCTCGAGTTTTAACAATTTCCGCCAAGCTGCGCCTATATTCCCTGTATTCTTTTGTGTTTCCTACTACATTTAACCATTCTATCCCTTCGTATTTCCTCGTTTGTATGCCATCTGAATCCGAATCAGACCCGGAAAGTGTTTTGCAATCTTTCTTACCGCCTGACAAAATTGATAAATCTTCCCCCTCTATTTGTTTTATTTAAGTCTCTTCTTGAATTTCCTCTGTTCCCCCTTTTGCTCTTTTAGTTTTACTGCATATTTCTTCCTTCTCCCCCCGTTTATGTACATTTCGTACTGTATTTTCCGCTTCCATATCCTCTATTAGTTCTACGTTTTCCGATTGTGTTGGCGATATATCGTACTCTATTGTAAACGTTGGTGTGATTTCTTTAATCTGCGTCTCACCCCTCTGTGCTTCTATAGTTTCCTCACTCTTAGCGTTAGACATATCTCTTGGTGGCTCGCTCGCTTCCTGCTGTCCTCCCCCACCAGCAACTCTTTCGGCAAAGGTGCGTTCCGGGCATTGGATGAATTTATGCGTGGAAGCTCCGCATTTTTTACAATTATTAAGGCAGTTGGCCGTAATATGACCGGTGCCATTACAATTAAAACAACGTGATTTTTGTCAGTCTGCTCCCAAATGGTCTTTACCTCCACACCTCAAACAAACGTTTTGAACTCCTGGGTAATTTATTAGTAACCTATGACCCATCAAATCGATGATGTTTGGCACGGGCGTTTTCATGTCCATATGTATTCGCACCGTACATGTTTCCACGCCTGGCCATTCCTCATATTCTTTTCTATGAATCTTAACCACCTTACCAAACTTGTTAAAAAAACTCTCGACAGGACCATTAGACATTTCTACCGGAAATCTGTCAATAGTAACCACTTTACGTATATTACCAATTTGCACAGGTTTGATCATTACGTTTCTAATAGAAAACCCTTTCAAGACCTTTTCTCTTGCCTGTATAGTTTTCAAGACCAACTGATATTTCTGCCTCGGTAAAGGAGTTAATCCTTTTATCTCGTGAACCGAAACAACCTGAGTCACTCCTTGCATTACCTCTCTAATTGGACAACCCTCTGTAGTCTGAAACTCCACTGTTCTTTCTCTAAAGAAGAACTGTGCCATAATTAATCTCGGTTCCTTAAGGAAAAATGAAAAAATCCCGTGTCCTGCCTGACACCAGCAAAACGAGAAAAAAAATATCTAACTTGGCAGAAATAAATTTCACAAAATGTAAAACAAAAGAAAATCAATCACTTACTACCCTCCGAAAGGAGGTTCCCCACAAAGGGGGTAACCTAAACTGAAAGGACCGCCGCTAACCTCTTGCTACGATCGGACGCTTTCCTCAACCTTCAGAACGAGTAGAACCCCAATGAACAAAACAATTCACAAACTAGCCTCTAGACAGAACCGTTTCAGAGCTATTTATGTATGTAATGTGAATATCTACTCGAATATCCACTTGTCCCTATTAGACTTAGAAAAGCAAAAATGTGGAGGGAAAGTAATAGTAGGAGTGGAAGAGGAAAAGAAACGGTGTAGAAGAATGAAAGGGACAGTAACTCCTTCTACTCACACCACTCAAAAACTCCTCGAATAGGCAACGCTTCCCCAGTGGAGAAGGCTGTTGTTACCTATTCTTGGAAACTCCGGACATCATCAAGCTCCCCCTAGCGGCACCGTTTCAGGGCTATTTGGCCCTTCTTCGGTGGGTGGGTAGGTATCCGAGTGATGCAACGATGGCAAAAACAGTTATGAAGTATAACTCCACAAGATGAGAGATGCCTGATGGTGTATGATGTATTTAGACTAAGGCGCATTTAGGGCTAGAGCCTCAAGCTGCGAACAAATTTAGACTATGTATATAAAGTGCTTAGCATCATAATACACAGCCATTTCTGAATAAACAGAAAATTTTTAAGGTGGCATCCTTTTAGGTTATATCTCATATTGTGAATACCTTCACAACGAGTTGCCATGATATTGCACTACTTCGAATAAGTAACGCTTCACCTAAGCAGAAGACTAATGTTACTTATTCTCAGATAGGTACCCCCACCCAGACAGCACTGTTTCAGGACTATTTGGCCCTTCTTCAGTGAGTGGGTAGGTACCCAAGTGATGCAATGATGGCAAAAAGAGTTATGAAGTATAACTCCACAATATGAGAGATGCCTGATGGTGTATGATGTATTTAGACTAAGGTGCATTTAGGGCTAGAGCCTCAAGCTGCGAACAGTTGGTGAAGCGTTACTTATTCGAAGTAGTGCAATATCATTGCAACTCGTTGTGAAGGTATTCACAATATGAGATATAACCTAAAACGATGCCACCTTAAAATTTTTCTGTTTATTCAGAAATGGCTGTGTATTATGATGCTAAGCACTTTATATACATAGTCTAAATTTGTTCGCAGCTTGAGGCTCTAGCCCTAAATGCGCCTTAGTCTAAATACATCATACACCATCAGGCATCTCTCATATTGTGGAGTTATACTTCATAACTGTTTTTGCCATCATTGCATCACTCGGGTACCTACCCACCCACTGACGATAGGCCGGATAAAACGTTCTTCTTTCGTATAATCGCCCGACGAGGTTGTGCTGCTTCAAGGTCCTTCTAGATCGTAAGTTGTTACATTAAGTTTTTTTTTTTTTTGCTGACCCTGCGAAAGTTTCCAGGGTGGGATTAAGTGCCTGCGGGCACGACCATTGTTACTTTTTTTTTTTTTTTTTCCCCAATATGAGTTTCTATATACGTGAGAGGACCTTGGAATTCACTCTGGATGCAGAGTATGAACCGAGACAAGTAATTGAGGGTTTAGCGAAAAGCGTAAATTTATCTAGATTACAGGGGTTCACCCTCCTACCCTTGAGGAAATACCAGGTAGTTTGTAAAGACTGCGTGACAAGAGACACATTGCTGAGGGGCTTCCCTTTTGAAAACCAAGTGATACACCCCCATTTGGTGGGTAGTATCAGGAAATATATCACCGTAGAGCGTTACCCAATTGAAATGCCGAACACATATCTAAAAACTTCATTAGAAACATATGGAAAAGTCTCGAGAATAGAAATGCACGCGTGGGAGGGCTTTCCAGAGTTGTATACGGGAAAAGTAACAGTGCAAATGGAAATGAGAAAACCAGTTCCAAACAGCATCTATGTAATGGGAAATCGACTACTTCTGAATTACAGAGGGGTAGAGAAGAGGTGCTTAAAATGTGGTAGCCTGGATCATTTAGGCGCGAATTGTACAAGTGGGCGTTGTTTCAATTGCAAAGAAGTGGGGCATATCAGCAGTGACTGCCCCAAAGCATGCAACAAATGTGGGGAGACAAGCCACAAAGCGGGAAGCTGCCCAATTAGGTCATATGCAGATGCCATCAGAGGAGGGGAAGGAAATCTAGGCGAAGAAAATTCGGAAAAGGGAAATATGGTAATTTTAAGGCCACAGGGAGTCGTAAAAAAGATACTGTCAGCTGAACCAGTGAATCTAATTACAGGAACAGGGGAAGAAAAGGGGGTTATAGACATAAGTCAAGACACCCCCACTTTAATGGAAACGGTGGAAATAGCAAGAGGTATGAAGAGGGGGGACAACAAAGACAAAGAAAGTCTAGAGGTTGAAGGAAAAAGAAAGAGGCAAATTGTAGAAAAAGGAAAGGACACAATAGAAGATCTGAATGAGCTAAGTTCAGATGACTCCGAAACAGAAGGGACATTAGGCGAGGGTAGTGATAAATTACTGGGGGTCGAGCATTTAAAAAAATACGTGCCAATAGGATCGGAAACATTAACTGTTAAATTAGAAGAATGGGAGCAGCGGCTAGGGAAGCCGAGAATAGTGTTTGAGTATGCTCAAGGAGGCAAAGTAAACAACATTCAATTTATGTGGAGAGACATATTTTTTGGACACTTAGCAGGACAGACGTTACTGGGAATAGTGCAGCAGCTAAATAATTCCCTTATCTCATGGTTATTAGGACATGAGCAAGAGTTAGGCAGAACCCTGTATGCTCTAAGCATATCTCTGACACAATAGTATCCACATGGTAATCATAGGTACTTGGAACATAAGGGGCTTTGCTCAAGGGCATGCTCAGCATCATGTATGGAGAAGCATGTTGTTACTAGGGGTTAGAATTTTATTCATCCAAGAAAGTCACTTTTTTAACAGTGTCCAAGTGCGAAAATTCCAGAACAGATACAAATGTCTAAGCTTCTGGAGTTTTGGCTCAAGCAATTCCAAGGGGTAGGCATCATAGTCTTACCACCGGTCATAGGAAAATTCTGCAATCTTCAAAGGGACATAGAAGGGAGAATAGTCTGCATTGACTGGAGAATAGGGTCGCACACAATAAGACTGATGAATATATATGCACCAAACACCGCTCCAGAGCGGAGGCGGATATTTAGCAGTTTACATCTTTTTATGGTGGGGGCCCGATTGATTATACTAGGAGGAGACTGGAATTGCGTGTTAGACCCAGTTAAAGATAAGACAGGTACGGGGGATCCAACAACTGGCACAGAGGGCTCCTTGGAGCTCAACAGCTTGAGCTTAAAACACGACCTGATAGACATATGGAGAAAGAAATATCCCATAAGTCACGGAGCAAGCTGGTCTAGGGGAACGGTAGGGACCCGCATTGACCGGTTCTATGTCCCAAGCAAGATAGCAGATAAAATAAATCGGGTAAGACATATCAACATTTCGGGACCCCGCGCAATAACAGATCACAAATTAGTTATAATGGACTTTCCATTAAGCCTAACTGTAGAACAGGGGAAGGGCCCCTGGAGGTTAAAACCGGTGCTCTTGCAAGGTGACCCGCAGGATATTAAAAGACTAACACAGCTTTTGAGAAATCCTAATCACTGGACAGAAGGGAGCTGGGTGCACTACAAAAATGCAATAAAAACAGCTTTTCAAAAATTAACAAGGGAAAAGCACCTGGAAAGCAGGAGAGAGCTAAGACACCTGTATGAAGTTCGGAGACTCCTAAAGTCTTGTCAGGATGATCTGGGAGAAAGGGAAATACAAAACGAAATCCTGTCGCTATTAGAGAGGCAGGCAGAAAACGAAGCAATCCAGATGCGTATATGTTACAAGAAAGCTGATAAGTCGTCTGCTTTCTTCTTTAAGCAATTCAACAGATCACGCAGAGACAGCAGTTTAATCCATCAAATACAGGTAGGCCCGCACCAATATCAGAACACTAGTGACATCGTTAAGTGTTTTGCACATGTCTACAAGGAAATGTATACAGCATTCAAAGGACCAGGTTTACTAGACAGCTGGGAATTACCAAGTTTCCTGGCAGTTCACAGACATGAACAGGATCAACCTATCTCCCTGAGTGAACTATCATCAGCATTGAAAGATATGAAAGGAAGTAAAGCGCCAGGTCCAGATGGGCTAACAGTGGAATTTTATAAGAAGCACTGGGAGGAAATTGGGCCAGTCTTGGCCGTCATTTTCTCCGAATTCTTCTCGGAAGGGGCTGTCCCGGAAGAATTTATAGAAGCCCAAACCATATTTCTCAAAAAACAGGGTAAAATGGGGAAAGAAGTGGGCGAATGGAGGCCAATATCACTACTAAATACAGATTATAAGTTGTATGCCAAAGTATTAAACACCCGATTCAAAAGGCATTTAGGGCACATCATAGGTCCCAATCAAACATATGCAATTCCAACAAGATCTGTGATGGCAAATCTGTCATTTCTAAAAGATTTGCAGGTATACTGTAAGCAAAAACAATACAGTGTAGTGGTGGCTGTACTGGATTTGGCAAAGGCCTTTGATAAGCTTTCCCATGAGTACCTTAAAAATCTGCTGCATACGGTCCGAATGGGTTCTTTGCTAAGAACAGCCATTATCAGTCTGTACAAAGGGGCACAAACCACTCTTTTGATTAATGGCCACAGCTCGGAGAAAATAAAACAGGAACGAGGAGTTAGACAGGGATGCCCACTAAGCCCTGCACTATTCTCGTTGGCATTAGAACCCATATTAAGGCAATTAGCTATTTCTAAAAACATCAGCGGGGTTCATCTTCCTGGCTCACACTCTGATTGCAAATATGTAGCACATGCAGATGACGTGATCCTAACTTTGGCGGATAGCAGTTCTCTACAAAGAGCGCTGGAAACCTTCAGTCATTTCAGCTTATCCAACGGCCTATGTCTAAACAAAAGCAAGACCAAATGTCAACAGTGGGGAACTGAGGCTTCAGTACAATTGCCAGCAGGCCTCACATTCTCGACAGCACCTATAACCATCCTAGGGGTTCCTTTTGTGAAATATTCGGTAGTATTGTCCCGGCAATTACTAGATTCTTGGGAGGACGCTCTGTCAGAGTGGAATCTGGGGATGCTATCTTTCTCCGGAAGGGTGTGTATTATGTGGACGATTCTGATACCGATGCTGATGAATACTGTGTCAATTACATCATTTAATTACTGCATGCAGAAAAAGCTAACTCGAAGACTATTTAAGTTATTTTGGAACAGCAGACAGCAAGAAGTGACGCAGCAGAGGCTATACTGCAGGAAGTGTGAGGGAGGTTATGCAGTACCACGGTTAAAGTGGTTAAGGTGGGCATATGTGTTAAAGCACATTTGGACTGCCCTACGGGGAGCCCATGCAGCGGCTGCCTTAGCAAAGTACAATATGGGAAGGTTTACTAAACTACTAGGAGAGGAGCACACTGGTCCAACAGTAGAAATAATAACACCCTTCTACAAATTGGCAATCAAACACCTACAAGAGTTATCTGCAGGGGGTTTGCACATGGAAACCAAGCTTAAGATTTCGGAAATATACTGGAAGCTATCCGACATGAATACACCGCCAGTACCGGTGCCACGCAGTTGGCTGAGACTAGATATGACTCAGATGTTGGACAACCTACACCATCATATAGGTTATGAGTCACGGAAAGACCTGGCATGGAGAATAATACACGGACACCTGCCAGTGGAGAAGAACAAAGCCAAATTTCGAGGGCACACGAATGTTGAGTGTTTTTTCTGTAAGGCGTGTGAAACAGTGGAACATGCATTCCTCTCTTGTCCAGTTACTCAGCGCATCTGGCTTAGTGTACACAAAACAATGGGAATACCACGCTTGACCAGGGAACAAGAACTATTCTTACAGTTCCCGGCCCCCATTTCCAGAGCAACACGCATCCTGATATACCTCCTAAATGAAGGTAAATATCAGGCCTGGAAAATCAGGAAAAGAAAAGAAGGCGGCTCTGCACAGGAGGTGTCAAAATGCACCCTTCGAACGATGCATGGTGCAATAACAAGATTTTTGTTATTAGAATTACGACAACTTGGTAAACAAAGATTCCTACAATTATGGTGTTTCCCCACACCTTTATGTCGGCTTATAGATGACAACATATATGTGCAGCTTAGATGTTAATGATGAGTCTAGGCTAGGGAAGCGTATGTACCAAACAGATTAGTTTAGTTATTAGAGGAAAGGGACCAAGTCAGCTGCAGGCGTCTGGTCTCTCTCCCAGATGAACGGCAGCCGAGCTTTGAAGGCTGTATGAAGCAACAGGAGTGTGGAAGAGGGGGGATGACCCTAGAACCCATGTAGGGCAAGCCAACTCCAGGCGGCCGCCAACCAGGTGGTCACATGGACTGGGCCTTCCTCGGAGTGTGTCAGTGGGAGATTGAGCAGCCCAATCGGGTTGAGGTGAAAGATATGAGCGGACAAGGGTGTCTGTCTCTGCCTGCTCATTACGGAGAGGTTTTTTTTTTTTTTTTTTTTCCCAGCGATACAGGCCGCTAGGTAATCCCAAAGCAGGATCCATATAGGGTCCTTGAAGGTAAATTCCAAATAAATATCTGGAAACTGGAAAACATGTCTGGTCTAACCAGCAAGCCTACCTACCCACTGATGAAGGCCAAATAGCCAGAAACGGCACCGAGAGATCAATTTAACCATCCTTGTAGGACTTCGATTGGGTAATAATAGTCCCCGTCAGGGAGACGCATTGCCCATTCGGGGCATGGAGTTTTGAGTTCAGGTGAATCACAACTAAAAAATCCCTTTCATTCTTCTACGGCATCTTTTCTTCTCCCTCTCTTACTGTCACTTTCCTACCTCTTTTTTTCTTTGCTCAGTCTAATAGGGATATTGAGGATAACAGACATCTTTATCCAATACTATTTTCAAAAACAGTGCTGTCTGGGTGGTGGTACCTATCTGAGAATAAGTAACATTAGTCTTCTCCTTAGGTGAAGCGTTACTTATTCGAAGTAGTGCAATATCATGGCAACTCGTGAAGGTATTCACAATATGAGATATAACCTAAAACGATGCCACCTTAAAAATTTTCTGTTTATTCAGAAATGGCTGTGTATTATGATGCTAAGCACTTTATATAAATAGTCTAAATTTGTTCACAGCTTGAGGCTCTAGCCCTAAATGCGCCTTAGGTGGAGGAGGCTTAACATATCCCGCAGTGTCATCTTGGCACTATGGAAGCAGTTTCAGGAGACGGGAACCGTTGCAAGAAGAGCTGGCCAAGGTTGCCCAAGGGTTAGATCAACCAGAACAGACTGCTATCTGACCCTAACAGCAAGATCTTGTCATCACCTGTGTGTGTGTGTGTGTGTGTGTGTGTGTGTGTGTGTGTGTGTGTGTGTGTGTGTGTGTGTAGGTGGGCAGCAGCAGCAGTGCGTAGCACAAGCTTCTTGATTAGACCGAAGTCCGAGACCGTGACCACCAAATACGGAGGATGGGAAAGGTCAGGGAATGACCAACGCATATCCCCGGAGCAATATGGCCTTAGTTGCTAATGCTCCTAAAAGCCAAATAAGAGACTAGTTCCTGTCTCTGTTAATATAAATGAATAGTTATAATGAACTGTTTTGGCTGGTCTAGCTGACCATATTGATATTTCACAGACTGATGAGACTTTGTCATAATGATTTTGCCATAATTATGAGAGCGTCCTTGGACTCAGGGGAGGTTCCCACGGACTGGAGATGTGCAAATGTATCCCCAATTCACAAAGGGGGATCGAAGGGTGACACGAGTAATTACAGACCAGTTAGTTGAACTTCTGTTCCGGGTAAAATAATGGAGTCACTGGTTAAAGATGAATTGCAGGATCATCTAGACAAGACTGCAGCAATAATTCAGACACAGCATGGGTTTGTTAAGGGAAAGTCTTGTCTGACAAATTTGATAGGATATTATGATGTGGTTACAAAGGAACTGGATGCAAAAAATAATTCTGATATCATATATTTGGATATCAGGAAAGATTTTGACACTGTTGCGCATGGAAGGCTATTGTACAAATTGGAGCAGAATGGTATTAAGGGGAAGTTGCGACAATGGATAAAAGGATGGTTAAGAGGGAGAAGACAGAGGGTGGTAATCAATGGGTGCTGCTTTTCTTGGACTAATGTTATTATGGTGTCCCACAGGTCCACTGTTGTTTTGTATATTTATCAATGATATTGATAAAGGTATATCAGGCTTAATGTCGAAGTTTCCAGATGATACAAAGGTTGGCAGGGTTGTTAATGACAGTAATGGCAGTGTGCTACTGCAACAGGATCTAGATAATTTGGGCAGATGGTCTAAGAAGTGGCAACTGAAGTTTAACCTTGACAAATGCAAAGTACTGCATATGGGTAGAAGTAACCCCAGAGAAACGTACCAACTGTGTGGTACTACACTTAAGGTGGTAGAAAATGAAAAAGACCTGAGAGTAATTGTGCAGTCAGATATGAAGTTTTCTGAGCAATGCAGACAGGCTGCCAGGGCAGGTCATGGGGTTTTGTCAATGATATATAGGAATTTTGCTAGCAGGGAAAAGGAGGTGATTATCCCTCTGTATAAGGCAATGGTCAGGCCACGCCTTGAGTACTGCGTACAGGTCAGGAGGCCTCATTTTAGGAAGGATGTAGATTTACTTGAGCGAGTACAGAGAAGGGC
The DNA here is from genome assembly GCF_048544385.1 of Mastigoproctus giganteus. NCBI lineage: Eukaryota > Metazoa > Arthropoda > Arachnida > Uropygi > Thelyphonidae > Mastigoproctus > Mastigoproctus giganteus. Next base: position 2,995,787 of record NC_143578.1, on the reverse strand, counting down.
AACAAGATTGGTGAGGGGAATGAAGGGATCCTCTTACCAAGAGAGGCTTAAGTTCTGCAAATTGCAGTGGCTGGAGACTAGGCACCTGCGCGGTGATCTGATTGAGGTGTATAAGGCCTTGAATGGTTTGAGCACGCTGAATTCTGATGGGATCCTTCCACTTGTTCAGATTACGAACCTAAGGGGGCATAAATTCAAATTAAGAAAAGACAGATGTAGAATAGATGTGCGGAAATTTGCCTTTAGCCAGCGGGTTGTTAATTGCTGGAACAAACTTCCATCTGTCGTTGTGGAAGTTGATAGGTTGAATAAATTTAAGGAGGAACTGGACTGGCATTTGGAGGGAATGGTGTGATTTTTTTTTTTTTTTTTTTTTTTGGCTGATGCTGCATAAGCTCATACACTTGCTTTCTTGCATCAAATGCCACTGCTGCTACTACTACTACTACTATTTTAACTTCAATCGGCAACTTAACTGAGTGTTAGTTTAGTGTCCACTGTGACACATTTCTTTTATACTGCCTGTTTTTATTTTTTGATATATCCAAAGATATATCAATTTCCTCACTTCTTCATAATCAAAATTCTAAATTCATTAGTACCTTTTAACTCCTCATTCCTCCTTGGGAAAGTCGGTTTCCCAATTCTTCGATTGTCAAAATTCACTAAACGTTGTTCCTGGATGCCTCCTCGTGGCTAGGGACGGCAGTGACCAGCTGGGACGCATTTTGTCATCAGCCTCTCACTGCTAAATGCCAGATTACCGGCACACACACACAACATAACCAGACATTACACACACTTAGTACAAGTCTTTATTCTTTCTTTTACTTTTAGATGAATTTATTATTATTATTTTTTTAAATATATATGCCGGCAGTTGGCGCTGTGCCTTACATACGGAGGATATAGGGGAAACCCTGGATGCCTCCAATAATATACATAAACACTTAGAAATTTAGTCCTCCAGGAGTTCTGTATCCGTGGTGGTATTGGGCACATCATATACAAGGACTGATGGATCAGCGCGTTTAGGTGGGTTGCTGAACAGGCCAGCTGCCTGCAGTGCAGTTGCCGTGGAGTTTGAGGTCAGATCTTTCTTGTAGTTGGCTTCCAGGAGGACTGCTCGGTTGCGAATGACCGGTAACGATTTTCTTTTAGTGATTTAAAATCTTTCTTTAGGGTGGATTGGATCTTTGACCTACTCGTTTGTCTTAAGTTGGGCGCATTCAGATGCACGCAGCAAGTGGATGTGCTGGTCCTTTTTTGCGGCTTGTGTCTGGTGGACGACTGCTTGTGCTTGCTGACTAAAGAGGGATGAGTGTTCTGACCCCAGGACAGCAGCATAGGATTTTGGTGGAAGTCCATTTTGTTTCTCCTGGATCATCTTGATAGGCACTGGGCCCTCACTTGAGGGCAAGCGTAGCTTGGAGATGGTACCAAGGACTTGCTGCAGGATAGCCCTATATGAGGAAAGTTCCTCATTAGCAGTATTCAGCTTAGCATTTCAATAAGGAGGGCTGTGGCTATTGACTCTAAGTTTTCCAACATATCCTCAATAGAGTTAACAGCAGATGTGGCGAATCTGTTTGATTCCTGGTTCAGAAAGTTTGCCAGGCTCTTGTAAAGCATGGAAACGACTTGGTGGAGTGAGGCTGCATAATTGGAGTCCAGCCCAGGGACTGAAGCAGTAACAGGGATGTAGGTCTACTAGAAGCTGGAACGCCTGAAGTATTCAGTTGATCCAGGGCAGAAGGAAGAATTGGAGCTCCAGATGCTGTGGCAGCAGTTGCTGGAACAGAAGTTGGAGTGAGAATTTGACCAACTGGTGAGGCATTAGTTTAAAATTCCTGCTTGATCTAGCTAAAACGAATCAAGTATCATATGTTTGCTTGCTTGAATTCCAATCTGAGCTGCAAATATAATTTCACTTCTCTTGCGTTGAGAGAGTAGCTGTTTGCCGAATGAAGGAAAAAAAAAAAAAACGGGGTTCATTTTTCTGTAGTTTCCACTTCATTTCATTCACTTTTGGGAGGGAGTTCTCCTGTCTATTCCGTCCCTAAAGGAAAGAGACAGAGAGAAAGAAATAAAAATACTCCTTTGGTGCCAGGAGATTGTCAAGGCTGTAACTTTCATCACAGATGGTGAAGTTTTAATAAGTCAGCTTCATCGTAGGATGCCTAAGTTGGGATTCAACCAGTGAGTTTTTTTGTCCGGTGTGCATTCCATACAAACAAAACCTCTTTGCCTTGCTGTAATTTACGGAACAATATATTGCAATTATCCCTCTGGAAATATCAGCGAGTGAACTGCATTATACATTTCAAACATCGCCGTATAGCTTATTCATGAATACAAATGACTCCGGTTACTCTCCTTTGAGTGACCACCCTCGTACAGATGTTTTATTGTGGATACTTCCTTCAATTCAGTAAAATCATGAGTAGTTGTCCTTTACCGTACTAAAGTAATTCGTTATGTTGGGGAGGGCGAAAACGGTTTTTGCTCCTAATTGAAGTACTGTAGTACTTTCGAATTTTTCCCGAGTCCATTATCTGCACACATTGAAAATTAGAACGACAGTAAGACAGTTGATAATTGAAGCCCCATACTAAATCTCTACGCTATGGGTGTCCAACCTTTTAGCTTCCCTGGGCCACATTGGAAGAAGGCGAGTTGTTTTGGGCCACACATAAAATACACTAACGATAGCCGATGAGCAAAAAAACGTAGAATATATATTTAACATATTTAAGTAATTTAAGCTTCATTAATTCGTGAATTTTTTATTATAAACGTAAAAGACAGGACTGCACCATGAAATTAGTGAGATGTTTGACATTGTTTTTGAGACACTAATGCTTCGACATTTGGTTCGATGGAAGTAGTAGCATCAATACTTTCGTCTATCGCCAAAGCATAAAATTTAAGTTGAATGTCAGATTGTAGCGCTATGCATTCCATTTGAAAATTGGCAGGTAATATGTTTAGGGGGTCGCAACTATTTTTCGTTGTTAACAGGACCGTGTTTAGCCAACGAGTCGAAATACATAAAATTGTTTGCCTTAATTGAGATTGCCATAGTTTCAGTTTCATGTCGAACGCTGTTATAGTTTGAAACATTCGATTGATCAGTTGGTTTCTACCTTGAACACGCATGTTTAACTCATTTAAAGGGGCGGTCAAGTCTACTAAAAATGCCAAATATGTGAGCCAGTTTTCATCGTCAAATTCTGGCACAAATTTTGTTTTTGATTCCATAAACGACCTGATTTCATTTCGCAAATCATAAAATCTATCCATCATTTTACTTCGACTTAACCATCTTAAATGATGTCCCCATAGTCAGCATCCATAAATTAAGGAATTCCTGGAATTGGCAATGATTCAATCCCTTGGGCCTTATGAAATTTACAGCCTTGATGATGACAATCTGCATGACGTTATCCATCTTTAAAGCTATTGAGCATAAATTTTCCTGGTGTACGATGCATGATATTTCCTCATACGTAAATTTTTGGGAGGCAATTGCATCGTCTTCTATTAATTTTACAAGTCCATCTCTTTTACCTATCATCGCTCGCCGGGGCACCATCAGTAGCCATACCAGATAAGAAAATCGCTTTGACGTATTCGTATTTAGTTGTCTCTTGATTTAGTTGTGTCTTTTAATGGCACGAAAGAAGCCGTTTCTTCAGTGATATATTATTCATCAATACCTCTAATAAAAATTTCCAATTGAGCTGTATTAGTAGCATCAATTCTTTCGTCTATCGCCAAAGCATAAAATTTAAAATTTTAAATAAAATTTTTATAAATATATAAAATTTGGAATAAATAGAATTATTTGAGAATGATTTTATGAATCTCTCATTGCTAAGGAACGTGTTAAATTCAAAAATTCATCGCTTATAAATTAATAGCGTGTTCAAATTGTGTTTGTAGTATCATTAATCGTATTTTTAGTCGCAATCTGATAAAGTTTGTAAAGTTTACAATTTTTTGTTGGTCCGCATCCATAGCCGCCCTGGGCCGAGGGTTGGTCAAGCCTGCTGTGCGCGAACGCTGACAGTGAAGGGACGATGTTATCGCAAGAACTTATCAACAGCATTGTTCTAAGTATGAACGGGCGGTGCAAAGCTTGCATCGACATTAGGGGTGGCCACATCTCCTACCGAGGACCACCTCTTCCCTTTTTGTTCCATCTTTGGCAGTGATGCATCTCTATGGTGGCAGCCAGTGCTATGTTGCCATTTTTGAACAAAGTCCCTCTGTAACGTTTTGTTTCCGTTGTCGTTTCCTTCATCATTTATGTTTCCCTGCCGTCGACCGTGCGGCCACGCATTTTCATGCTCCGCGTTTAGTGCTAAAAATATAGTGTTAGTAACTGTGTACCATGATGAATCCAATACCACAAGACTCCGTTTAGTATTTGCTGCCCATTGATGGAGCTGTCGTAGAACTCTCCATGACAGGAAAATTTTTATTGTCATTTTTTCGTCTCATATATTGCAATCATAACTACGGTATTGCGAAGTTGGCCCAATTGTGTAAGTAGAAACCTCACCAGGTCAAGGTTGCCACACAATAGGCCTGATTAATTCCCTTGATCATTAAGTGGGTAAAATTCCCTAATGGCCTCCTCCCTAGCGCCAGCGGCCTGAAGTCTGTAATTAAATCTGCTGAAAGTCACCGTAGCAAATCGTCTTGAAAGTAACTCCTCTTCTGAGCTTAACTGAAAAGTCAGTTGAAAGCAGAATACTGAAAGTTCACTACAGTAAAATTTGTCGGAGTTCAAATATGCTAAGCCCTACCCAGAAGAAGGTCATGTGCGCCGGAAAAACCACGTGTAGCCAGTGTCAAAAGCCTGCGTCTCTCACTGTGCAGTGTGTCAGCTGCGCACTTAGCCTAGGGGCTTGCTGCGTAAATAATCTTTCAAAATTGTCAGCTTCTAAGAGAAAATCGTACCTGTGCCAAGCATGCAAAACACCTGTACATAAGAAGGTACCACCAAATAGAAGGACGAAAGGAAAGGAAACGCAACCTAATAACTCCACTAACATAGATAAAGCGAAGCCTCTTTCGGTAACCAACGCTGCCAACAGTCTTGTCAGTCCTGCCGTCTCATACAGCTCACCGAACGCTGTAACTGTCAATGAAATTGAATTTGCATGTGAGGTGCCACCCAGCGTCGAAGATTCTATGTATGGCGACGTACTATTAGCTCGTAAAACAGACGACTTTATGCCGGCGAAAACACCCGGACATAATGAGAATGACAAAATAGCCGCTGAACACAGCCAACCTGCCGTGTTTACACTAATATCTGGAATGAATTTTGATATCGGGATAGAGCCTCCCGTGAATGGGTATTACGATGCCAAAGTCAATGGCAATGTTACCGCCTCCATTAAGCCAGGTACGTTTCGAGCGCAACTCTACAGAAATCAATGCAGACGGCGGCATACTAGTGATAGTATTGTGTATGTCAGCCATCATTATAATGAAACTCTGACTGATACTGCTTCTAACAGTGGAAATACTATTGTAAGTGTAAATTTAAATGAATACAACCAAATAAATCACAACGTGAGTCTAGACGCCCCAAGTGAAGTATCAAACTCGGCTGCGGAACCTTGCCTAGGAACAAAAGAAAAAGCGGAGTACCAACAACCAGATAATACTACATTCCTTCGCCTAGACGACCAAAAACTGGAGGTCATCGCGAACGAAATAAGGCATCTAATAATCAACACTCTAGACACTCAACTAATGTCTCTAGTCAAAGCCAAATTATTAAAACTCTCTGAAGATCACGACAATCAGGGTACGATGGCGAAGAACCCCAGGGTCAATTCACACACATCATATCAACCAAGGGTGACGTCACGTCACCCTTGGTTGATATGATACTAAAGGCACCCAAAACCGTCAACACATGACGAGTTGTGTTCAATCAGTTCCAGAAGCTAGTGTTATCAACGGTATAAATCCTTCGCTAGAAATTGAAACTCAGAATTGGCAGCATTCTAATCTCTCAGTACATCATGAGGATAAACTTAGCACAAGCAATTCATGTCATAGAACGGAGAAGTTAAGTCTCACACCTGCATCGAGTGACTGCTGTGTGAATAATATCATTTTTCCCACATTAAATAACCCTAATGTGGTAGGTCCTAAGGCCAGATATCTCTACACAAACCAACCAACTGAGTTTCAGAGAGACCACTTAACTCATATGGGAAAATGCATCGACAGATCCACAACAAATAATCCAGTGGCAAATTGCCTTAATGAAGACGTTACTGAGTGGCCGTATCAAGAAGCTAATACTTCATATACCAGTCTGCCGGATCCCCCGCCAATCCAGAATGCTATACACTGTCTCAGTAGCCTTATGCCGAATAGACTGAATAACAAATCATATGGGAACAGAAATGAAATTTTCTTCAAAAGAAAAGTTGTTCAAAGACCTCCCGACCCCTCCTACACATCTAGTCGTAGCGGGTACAGCCGAAACAACTCCATCTTGGCAGCTGGTACACAATACCCTACCAATAACAATTATGGTAGATTGTCAGGTGCATCATTCTCCTCTCGAATAAAACCCATGATCACAAGACCCATCCAACAATCTAAAGCAATCTTTGTTTCCCGAGTCGACTCTCAGACTACTCCAGACCAAATTGTGTCTGAATGCCTACGACTCATGAATATAACTGTAAGAGCCACCCTACTGAAGAGGGCAGCTACATATGCGTCCTTCAAATTTGAGTGTGATGAAAAAGATATTAATAATGCTGCCGCCACTTCCTTCTGGCCAGTGGGGGCTCTCATCAGACCTTTTTATCACAACGGCCAGCCGAGATTAAAACTACCTCGCTATGTATATCCCAGTAAGCCAACCACAAACTCACAAGTATGATGCCAAAGGAAGGAAACCAGACCATCGCAGAATATATGTACCCCGTCAGTTACACAGGATACTGAACCGCTACCGGATCGCCATTCAGATGTCAATCGAATTTCTACAATAGTCACTACCCGACACATGATACAAAGTAAGACTATACCCCGTAGAAGACCTACTAGAACACAGATAAAACCATTATCCATGGGGAAGATTTTTTATCAGAATGTTAGGAGCATACGAAACAAGTTGGACACATTGGAACAAATGCTCTTGTCACGGTCTGCTGATGTTATCTTACAGAGACCTGGCTCCAGCCACATCAAGAGTCTCTGGTAGCTGCTGACGCTGCTGGATACAATGCCTACTTCAAATCCAGATCTGTAGCGAGGGGTGGAGGAGTAGCCCTGTTTGTACGTGACATAGCACTTCAAATAATCTCGGTCGCCTACTCAGATTCAGAGTTTTATGAGGCATTACTCGTCACGTTAAAAGTCCACTCAGCACTCTTGGATATAGCAGTCGTTTACATTCCACCTGTTCCTAGTCTAGAAATTATAAATAATGTAGTAGACTGGCTTCTCAACAAATTACATGTGTCAGCCACCCATATAGTATGTGGAGATTTCAACCTTCCACCACAGCTCAATAACCTACTGGACACCATGTTAAATAAACTACAGCCATGTTCCATCTCTCTTATAAATGACCAACCTACAAGAGGTGAAAATAGACTTGACCTAATTCTGTCTTCTGGTAAATGTATAATTGATGTACCCCCAGAAATGTTCTTTCCATCCGATCATAGCCCAATTGCAATGCTCATAATGCTACCGTATGTGGACTTCAATGTCAAGGAAAAAATTAAGAGCCAGCTTGTCACTTCGCCAGCCTTTCTGGACCCAAATAAATGCTTATTTGCTGCCAGCTGTATCCCGTGGGAATGTCTACTCAAATGTGATGCCTTATTTGCAACAACTCTCTTAACAAGTTGGATCAACTCTATTACAGAATTTGCGGCTTCCAAAGTAGTAAGGATGTCATCAAAATCTAAAACCTGGTGGAACTCTAGCCTATCTACATTGTTTGAACTAAAGCAAACTCTGCACAGAAAATGGAAACTGTCTAATGACACACAAGATAAAATTAACTACTCGAGGGCCAGAGCAATATTTAATAGGGAAAAATCTAGAGCAATCAACCGCTACATGAAAGACACACTTGACAGGGGAAAGCTACCTCGTTGCACACATAAAAGTGACACAAATCAGGGGCTTGACAAAGAAGCGTGGATGGACCACATCAGCAGATTCTCCAGCATATATCATGAGTCTCAAGTCAGGGAGTTTGAGTGGGATCAATTAGTTGACAATGAGATGGAGTCTGTTCCTATCACTAAAGAAGCACTAATACAGAGTATTAACTCCCTCAGGCCAACTAACACAGCTGGAGTTGATGGAGTCCCCCACTTCATGGTAAAGTGTCTTAGTCCTTACCTAATTGAACCACTCCAAGCAATTTATAGCTCTATCCTTGCTTGCCGAGTTTTTCCTGAGAGCTGGAATAAGTACGCTGTAATTCCAATGCCGAAAATTACAAAGCCTAACCTTGTGGAGCACTATAGGCCAATATCTACAGCATCTATCCTGTTAAAAGTACTGTAGAAAGCTCTGTTGCCAAAGTTGTCGAATCAGATACTGGCTGGGCAACCTCAACAAATTCATTATTCAATGACTGCAAGATCAACAATAACTAACCTCCTCACAGTTCAGGCCACGATACTAAATGCTTTCCAAGCCAGAAAGGAAATGGCAATAATTTATGCCGATATAAAAGCAGCCTTCGATAGTCTGGATGTACATGCCTTACTTCATCTGCTCCAACACGCCTTCCAAATAAAAGGAAATTTGCTGAAGTTCCTACAGGCCCTACTTACTTGTCGGTCCATTTATTACCGCACAGATAGTCAGATCCTCCAACGCCAACTCCATGCAGGAGTTCCACAGGGTGGAGTTTTATCAGGACTCCTCTTTACCGCCATGATGATCCCGTTCTGCAACGGTAGGGATGATGTATGCACTTATGCAGATGACATTAAGATCCTAACACCCATCCAACCGTCCATGAACAACAGGGCATTGTGTGAGCAGATTAATTATAAGCTTCTGAACTTATTCGTGTACTTAGCTCTAGACAAATTTGGCTTGGCCCTAAATCCGCAGAAGACTGTAATCATGGTGTACTCGCTCAAAAAATCTCCTTCGCTCGTACACCCGAAACTTAATGGCAAACCTATCCCAGTTGTTGAGACGCATAAAGATCTCGGAGTAACATTTGATACGAAACTTACGTTCAACTCTCATATTGACCTGATTGTAAAGAAAATGAACTACTTATGTTGGGCAACAAAACAGCACCTCTTGCACGTGAAACAGACTGCAACAACCGCACGATATTTAAGAACCACAGTGTATTCAGCCATTTTGTATGGCGCTGAATTGTGGGCGTCAGCCACCCCTACCCACATTAGGAGAATATATGCGAGTGAATTCTGGCTGCTGAAGTGGGGGACTCCATCAACTCCAGCTGTGTTAACTGGTTAATTTTTTTAGCAACATGTACATCATTGTCTGGAAACGATTAATAACTACAATCAAAATGATGACTGGCACGATATCATCACCATGCTTCTGGCAGCTTTGTGAGTGGCACATCCCGCCATCTGCATTAAGAGGTACAAAATCCTTGAGAATGAAGACCAACAGACTGAAGATGGCCGACAGGTTTATACCCGCCAGTGCGTTAGAATCAATTCAGTGCCTAACATATATCGGAATTGACCTACTAAGGCTCATAGAAGACCCAAAATATAGGAAACAAACCGCAGTGTGGCTCGCTGAGGCTACTGTTGCCTAGTAGTTGTGTGAATTTCTGTCAAGAACTGTGTGTACGCAATTGAATAATGTATATCTCGCACAAGTTGATCAGTGGATGTGATGTTAAGATGAACTTTTGTATTACAATTGCCAGGACTCTAGACAGAAATGTAGTGAAGAGTAATGTAGTTTAAATGTCATCTTTTCGTGTATATTTAACCTTTCTTGTATATTTTAGACATTCTTTTATTCGCATTTTATGATAATCCCCTGGCATTGTCTGCCGTGAAGGGAATTTGTCACTTACCAATGTATACCTATATTTTAAATTTGGTAGAACAAATAAAGATTTATATTTATATATACCTCGCGAGGCTCCTTTGGTATGTTTTCCAATATCCAGGTCATTCCTATGAGAAGCTACAGTTGAAAACGTGACTGGTCCTAAAATATTGCACACCACCTACTATTACTACCTGGTACATAATTTTATTTATTTTATTTTTATCGTTTTATTTTTTAATTTAAAATAATTTTCGATTTTGTTATTCTTAGATATACAGTATGTACCAAAAAAAAAAAAAAAAATTTTTTTTTCTTTACACTTTTGGGGCAAAACGTGAAAATTTAGGTCCTTTGAACGACATTCGACTGTGTAATGGAAATGGATTATACCACTATCGTGCTGAACAACCCATCACTCCTTCATTCAAGAATCACGATGGTCGCAAGTAAACATGCACAACACGGGTGATTTCGAAGAAACGCTTATTCGCAAGTACACATCCAAATATATCGTCGCCCTACACAAATATCCTGCAAATAAAAGACAGTGTATTTTATTTGCAGGATACTTTCTTTGTCTAAGAAAGAGACAACTTTTCTTTGTCTCAGAAAGTTTACGCAATTAAACCCCACCTCTTCCTCGCCACAAATTACCACATGCAGAAAACCCTCGCCTCTCCTCCTTCTTCCAATTAACCCTCACCTCAACCTCTAGTGACAAAAGAACAGCTGACGTCAAACTGCAACGACGCTACCAGACTGCACAATTTCGCCACCAATAATCCACAACAGAGTCTGCTCCACCCTCCCCACATTATATTGCTATAATAAATCAACTGAAATGTACTAAGATTAGAAGGTGATACCACTCATAAAACTTCTAAATTTGAATGTAGGCTTACAAATTCAGCGATGTACAAATCTTAAGGACCGGTCAGATTACCGTGGTACCTCGGAACAGACGCACGTGGGGGAAGGCTTACCTCAGTACAGTAGCCTGCACCGGTTACAGTACCGCCTTCCACTATCTGCAGTTATGTACATCCATCCAAGATAACGCCTCCCCAGATGAGAACCACCATATGCATTCCTTTCAATGATGTCTGCAGGGTGATATCGTGTGCCAACCTCTCTCCAGATTAGCTGAAGACCAGAATCGCTACTGAAACTGAATCTACCCTCATCAGCAAAGAGTACTTTAAGTAAACATTTTGTGGTTGTAAACTTTAGAAATAGTCTTGGTCCTTAAGTTTTGTACACCAGTGTAGTATGAAAAACCAGCAGAATTACATTATTCGACCAAATTTCATCACCTGTTTAACTCCAAAAAAAGAAAAAAAAAAATTATTTTTGGGCCAACCGAAATAAATTCGTCCGCCGTGCTTTGTGTCCTATGTTTGTGAATCGAGTGTGTTCTATGGTGGATTTCTCTATTTTGCTGGACGAAAAACCCCAGTTTCTGGGGGGGAGAGAACCTTGCTATCTGCCCATGAGACCGACTAACTCAGCCACGAAGTGAAAAAAGCCCATTAAAGTTCCTCGTGTGACCTCTTTCACTCCGCTGGATATCGCTTGCAGCCTCGATATTCTAATCAGAATGTCGAGTAGCGATGTAAGGATACACCCTACACCCACAGTATATATACATTAGAGCAGTGACGTATGTATTTTGTTAGATATAGGTTCCATTGTTAACTACACAATTCAACCAAATCACTTATTATTGTTCAAAGGCAAAAGATTCTCATTGTAAGTCACTTCTATTGTTTACCTTTCTCCAAAATTTGATCATAAGTTGAAATATTGAGCCTAACAGAACACGAACAACCCTTGGCACTGGCCACAACGTATCCGTGGACATAAAACATTGGATCTTTAATAGATTGAAGAGCGTTGCACAAAGGCGTTTCCCCATGTGAAGTGTCTGTCATATTGCGAGTCAATACAATCTTTCCCTCTGGAACAGCGAATGTTAAATTTGTAAACTCATTTAAATACATTGGCGTTGTCTTGGATGAAAAAGTAAATTTCATTCAACACGCCAGATACGTCAGAGACAAGATTAGAGTGCTAACAGGTAAAGTCCAAAGAGTTGTAAGGAAAAATTCGAGTAATAATAATAAATTTTCATTTATTGAAACTATAGCAAGCCCATTACAGCACTAGGCCATGGGCGTAAATTCAGTACAAACGAAACAAATATATATATATATATATATATATATATATATATATATATATATATTTGTTTATATATATATATATTTGTTTATTTTTATAGTCATTATGTGTGATCACTTGGAAAGTGATCACACATAATGACTTCTATTATAACTTCTATTAGAACGATGTTCGTGTTCTTTCACTTCCTAAGTTTTCTTTTCATTTTCGTAATTTAATATCAATAATTATTTATGTCCAATCTTATTTTCTCTATTTTATTTTGACCACAGAGGGCTCCCATAGTTCTTCTCTTCTGAGCAACTCCACCATCGTTGTCATAGTTTTCCCTCTGTTTGCATTCCATTCTTATTAATCATATTCACATAATTGTACCTTATTAATCATGATCGCATATTTTATTGTCATTTCTTAATTATATTTCACTCAACTTGTTTCTGCCAATTATTGTAGGTATTTAATTTCCCTCTTTTTCATATTTTTATTTTATTTTATTTCGTAAAATATACAATACAAGCTAGCGGTATTAATTTCCACTTCTACTAACACTCTCACAGCCAAGGCCCTCTCTATGAGGTTGGGTACTTACACCCCCAGCTTGCCTAGTATCCTTTAAACTCTTTTCCTTCTCTTTACATCTTTCTACTTTCTACTCTTCGTTTTTCCGTTCGTTGAACTATTAGTGTAATACGAGGGTGATTCGGACATTCTCACTTTCCTCTTTCTCACTATCTTCGCCTCTGTATTTTTAACTTCTTTTCCCTCCCCTACCTTGCATTGCTTCCTTTTTTCTATACCGCTACCTTGTTATTTATTTATTACATACTTTCGATATAAACTGGCGTTCTTACATACTATCGACTCAATTTATTTCCAAATACACTGCGTTATTCAATTTTCTTAATTTATTAATCTAAATACACTGCGGTTACGTTATTCAATTTATTTCCAAATACACTACGTTACTTAATTTATTAATCTGAATACACTGCGTTGGGGCTACCTCACTCATGTTTCTGGAGATATAAAATTTTTTTTTTTTATTTTTTATTTCCTTTTCATTTCTTCAGCTTCTCCATCAGCATGAGTTTGCATAGAAACACAGTGTTTGGTACATGATCAGGTGTAGCCCCCTGATGAAATACCTGATCTATGTACCAATTTTTAATTTTTAATTTTTATTTTAATTTTTATTTTATAATTTTAATTTTTATTTTATAATTTTTATCTCTATCACCCTCCCCTCTTTTTCTTTCAGCTTTTGTACATATAATTGGCCTGTTAATTCGGCATTAATTCGGATTTAATTCTACTTAATAATTATTATTATTATTATTTTTTTTTTTTTATAGGATCTTAACATTCTTTTTCTCTTTTTTCTTCAACTAGTCTCGGCATTTTGTGTTTAATAACTTCTCCATCTATATTTTTATTTTATTTTTATTTTATTTTATATATATATATATATATATATATATTATTTTATCTCTCCACTGAAACACATCAAGTAGGATGGGAAACTTTCCTTTTTCAACTCTGCGACCTCCACTTGTAAACATCAAGTATGTAAAGTTATTGCGATTTTTTATTAATAAAAAAAACTTACCCGTTGGGCTTTGTGTATTCTATCACAGTTGCTGTAGAAATTATAGGGAATTAATTCGGTTCATAATAAATTTATAATAAATAATACTGATTTAACCAATAGCAACGGGAAATGGACAAACATGGGAATTTAAAAGAAACTTAGAATTCAGTATCGGATAAAATAGCAAAGCTGTGATAGATACAAACAGAAACGGGTAATTAAGTAATGCATTACATCGAATGGACCGTCAATCCGCTCAAAGCCCCCGATGAAGTAGGGGATTGACGACCATGTGATGTAATACAAATATGTATAAAGATGTAATACAATAAATGTATAAAAATGTTTAGTATTTTATCATTTTGTTATAAAGTAGTATTGCTACAGTTTTTCATCTATAATTAATATGACAATTTCTTTAGCAATACGTAACAAGTTGAAAAATAATAAATGTATAGGCCATGGGAATTTAAGATAACAGAGTTTAGGCTAGCTTAAAGACCAGTAATGTATTTACTATAATACCTATGGGTAGAAAACACCCGTAATTAAGAAAATGAACAAAATAAACCGCAATAGAAAGATAAAGTAATAATATGTACTCTGTTCGTACCCATGCATTGCTAAAACAGCTACTGGGACAACAGTAAAATCTAGAAATAATTTAAGGAAAACCACTATAAAATTATATTAAAAATAAAATACAACATGTATTATCATATTACAAAAGAATATATATATATATATATATATATATATATATATATATATATATATATATATATATATATATATATATACGTTGCAGAACATCACATTTGGATCTCGAATGTAGTTACTGGGTTTCAGGTAGGCAGTTGTTTGTATTTCTCATAATTTGTTTTTCGAAATGAGATTCCTGTAGGCTTCAGAGTTGAGCAACCTCTTACAATCAACGTTGTGATAATTTATGAGGTAAAGGGATGCATTGGGGAACGTCCTCTCCATTTGTTTTAGTCCGTTGAGTTTGGATTTGAATTGTTGTTGGTTTCTTGAGTTTTCTCTGTTTGAGGGAGCTATTATATTGGCTAGGTTTGGTGAATTGGTTGCAGAAGTAATTAACATTGCAAGAAGCATGACTCCAGACTCGTTGATCATCCGTAGCAGAGGCTTTGTTTTTAAGTTTTTTTAAAGCTGTTGCCTGGATATTGTTAGGGAAAAACGAAGTTTATTGTTCAACCATTTTAGAACCCAATACTCTAGAGCAAGGAATTTTTTTTACTGTAACTTGAGGAACGCCAGACCAGATTTCGGAGGCATAAGACAGAATGGGAAAAATGCATCTCTGAACATGGTTTATGACTGTTTTTTTTATCTTGAATCGCCGCTGTTTCTTGCTTGATCAGCCATTTTGATTTATGAATTTTTTTAGCAACATGTACATAGTGAGAATTAAGTGAAATATTTTTGTCAAAAACAACTCCTAGGTCTTTGTGAGCATATACGTTGGGAACTGAAACATTTGCAATTTTAATTTCTATGTGGTTGGGTAGTTTCTGTAAGAAATAAGTTATTTGAGCAGATTTGTTTGTATTTATAGTCAGATTGAGATTCTTCAGATACTTTATGATTCCCCACATCTGTAAATTCGCATCATGGCTAACCTTGGAAATGTCATCACAGGATTTGGAAATAATAAACAACTTTAAATGATCGGCATGGCCAGCAGATTTGGATTTTCTTGTAGAAGTGGTTGTAGAGATGCTGAAAATATAACACTGGAGAGAACACCTCCTTGAGGAATGCCTGTTGCGGTTGTGACGAGAATATTATCAGTATTAGTGGGGAAGATGAGATTTCTATGATTCGAGCTGTACTGTAGATAGGATATAACCATTGTGTCAATGAGGAAATGATTTTTCAGTATTTCAATGCCTTTCTTGTGGTCAATGTTGTCGAAAGCACCTTTGATATCTAAGTAAAAGACATCGCACAGTGCTTTATTCTGAAACGCAGTTTGGATGCGCACAATGGTGTCAGCTAGGCTTGTTGTTGTGGAGCGCCCTGTAGAACCAAATTGCATGGTGACAGGTGCATTAGCGAAGATCCAATGCTGGAGATATGGCAGCATGATCTTATCAATAATTTTAGCGATTATTGACGATACAGCAATTGGACGATAGCTTATATGGTTATTACTACTAGCCTGTTTTGGAAACAGGTAATTCTAAAAGTCTTCCATAGTCTTGGAAGGAGGTATGAGGTATATTGAGGGTCTAGCGGCTCCTGGGATTTCTCCCATCTCCGCGAATGTTCTATGTATCGGTGACAGTACCCTGTCAAAGCCAGAGATTTAGAAGTGTGTGGATCATGAGTAGTGTTATATGTTGTGCCCATTGTTTATCCGGCTTATTGGCCGCCAGGCCCCTCCTAATGGGACCAGACGTTGTCCATACCTCACCACGTGGAGGCTAGCCGGGTGTTACCATTGAGTCAATTGTACTCTGGCAGGTCCTGCCACTTACTTTCCTGAGATTTTAGTGGCTAGGACCTAAAATAAAATTGGAACGACCGCGGTTGATTTTAAATCACTTACATTAAAGCACTAATATGGGGTTTGACGCTGAAAGCCTGTTTCTGAAGTGCCGAAAAGGTTGGGCGAAATTTTTTGGTGTATTTAAATTTGGACGTGTAGGGCTATACGCTGTGCAAGAAAAAGTGCTGGGAGGGGAGAATGAAGGCTGGTGGGTGAAATAGGAAGAAGAGGGTCGATAGGGTAGGTGACCCCCAATTTTTCAGTGAGGCATGCCCATGCCCCACCAGAGGGAAGAAATGGTGTGGCAGGGAAGAGAGGCGACAGCAAGCCGTCACCTCCCTCTCTCCCCTGCCGGGTGTGGGAGTAAAAGAATTGCACTGCACAAGAGAGTGCAGAGCATAGAGCCAATATGGCTCCGTTGAGGCAGCAACTTGGAGTTTCTCTATCTTCGTTGGTCTTCTCTGTCATTGGTAGCCATATTTTTCCTCAGCTATGAACACTGGTCAGGTCCATTGTTGGTCTGTTAGCTATGGCTGTGGTTCTCTTCATCATGGAAGATCCGCAACTCCATGGGGTTATTCTTGCGATCGCTGGTTTTAGATGATTAGTAGTAAGCAGGTTCCTGGGCGAGGTTCTACTTGAGTCCTCTCCACGCATGTTCTGTGTGTTTTTTTTTTTTTTTTTTTTTTACCTTCTGTAGATGGCTATCAATGTTTTACGCCTACCAAATAGTTTTTGGGCATATTCCTTTAGCTCCCTGTATTCCTCAAGTGAGTCCAATAGATGTGATTCCAAGTTCTTGGGGAGGTAGTGTATTGCAGTGATCAGTCTGCACCTGAGGTCCTCATAATGGGTGCAATCATACATAATGTGCTCCCAGCACTCAAGCTCCCCACAGACACATCTCGGATCCACCTCAATCCCCAGCGCTGCCAGCTTGGCTGTAAAGGCCCCGTGTCCAGTCAATAAATAGGTGGTGTATAAGCCAGGTTGAAACCAAGTTGGGGGACTGGGGTACATCCTGTCGATGTTCGGAATGAATTTCCTGGTGATATTTCCCTTATTTGAGTTGGCCCAGCGCTCCTGCCAAACTTGCATCAGGTGTTTTTGCAGCCTTGTCTTTTCATTTTTTTGTGGTGCATTAACGTCCACAGTATAGCCATGGTATGTACAAGGTATTCCTTTCTCTATGTGGTAGTTCATTCCCCTACGCATGATCTCTAAGTCAAGGGGAAGAGCTCCGGCCAAGACATGCAGCGCGTGGGTACTGGTTGTCCTACAAGCACGTGTAACTGTCAGCACGTGTAACATGTCAGTGTCTGTAGTAAACCGACGCATCAAGGATGCGTCGGTTTACTACAGTTCCTGTTTTGGAAAACCATATTGCTGAGGCGTAAGTGATGATCGGTAGGAAGGTTGTTTTATAAAACAATGACAGGGTGCGTTGGTTTAACCCCCAGTCCCGCTTGACGATCCTAGCCACCAATCCAGAGTATCTTTTGATTTTGGCTCTGATATAAGTTAGATGGTGTTTAAAAGTAAGATTACCATCCAGTATAACTCCTAAATATTTTAACTGGGTCACTAATTTTATTGTGGTAGGTCCCACCTTTATTTGTGGCGGTCTACGTATATCAAGCTTGCCTTTTAGCAGGACGGAGGACGTCTTTGTTGTTGATATCGTCAGGCAGTGGGTTCTGGTCCAGTTTTGCAATATCAGCATTGCCTGATTGGCCTTTTCCTCTAGCTGGGCCCGGCTATCTGCAGCAATGGTGAGGACCAAATCATCAGCAAAGGCCTGGGAGCGCACATCACCGAGGTGCAAAGCCAAGAACCAATCCAAAACCATATACCACAGGAGCGGCCCCAGAACAGAACCCTGGGGACAGCCTCTGTGGACATCACGGTTCACTCTACCATAAGGTGCTTCCACGATGATGCGTCTCTCGGAGAGATAAGACCTAATTATGGAATATAAGTTGATCGGCACATGTGCCAGCCTTAGTCTTGCCAGTACGCTCGGCCACCAAATGGTGTCGAACGCCCCAGCGAAGTCAACAGAGATGGCTAGAAGATATTTATTATTGCAGTTTGCTGCTGATTCCGATAGGCTACGCAAGGCTTCCACAGTAGACGAACCCTTCTTGAATCCGTATTGCGATGTCTCTGTAAGTTTCGCTGCCTGGTAATGCTGATTTATCCTTGTACAGAGTAGTCTTTCAAGCAGTTTGCTTGCAACCGGCAGTAGGGCTATTGGCCGATAGGAGTTTGGCAGGTGGGGTGGTTTGTTCGAATTTTTGGCGATTAATTTTACCTTTGCTGTCTTCCATTTTTTGGGGAAGATGCCCTTAGCCAAGCAGCTGTTATATAGGTGTAAGAGGAGGTCTGGAACGATCTCCACGGTCTTCTTAATAATTTCTGGTTCTAAGTAGTCCAGGCCTGGACATTTATTATTTCTTATCTTGGTTGCCATTTGTTGATGTTCATCCCGTGTGAAGGGTGGCTCCTGAGTGTCAGTTGAGTAAACTTCATTATCTTGACAGATGATAAGTTGCTCTGGCAGTGATGGCTCTATTGGTTTCGGGAAGATGGCATCCAATATATTGCTTATAGATTGTTGCCACGTGGTGGTATAATCACCTTGTGGTGTCTGGGTGGTTGAAATGACTTCCCCCCTGGGAAGTTTATTCGTCACTATCTTGTATACCACACCCCAGGGTTCGGTGTTCCCTGTTGTGCTTACAAAGGTCTCCCAGGCCTTGCGTTTGCTCTTGACGATCGCATTTGTGTAGCTGTTTCTGGCTTCTCTATATCTTTCCCTTTAAGCTTCAACCTCATGGGCCGACCATGTACGCCTTGCCCGCTGGAATTGTTTTCTTCTTGTAATTGTTTCCCGTCTGAGCTGTTGAATTTCCAGGGTCCACCACGGAACAGCCCCCCGGATCGGGCTTCTTCTTTTTATTGCTGCGTTGCTGGCTTCTGTTATTATCTTGGTTACTTTAGTTTGGGTTTTATTGGGTTCCTCGAGCTGATTTGTCTCAGTTAGATTTTTGGCCGTTGCTGGTATTAGGATTTCCTTAAAACGTTCCCAATTTGCTTTGCGGATGGCAGATCGGCTCTGTATTTGCTTGGATATTGGGGCTCTGTTAAGTGACCTTGCTATCTGATAGGTAATCACTCTGTGATCGGACGTTGTCCACGAATCCCGAACAAGCCAATCCTTAATATAGCCTGCGATGTTCCTAGTGGACAGCGTGACGTCGATCGTGGCCTCCCCACAGTGTGTTACAGAACGTGGGCAGTTGGTGTGGCCGATTTAGTACCATGATCGGGGAGTTAGAAAGATATTCGTCTAGTATTTGCCCGTTCCGAGTTCCGCTTCTGTCCGGAGTCAGGCTGTGCCAGGTGGGGGATCGGCAATTGACATCTCCCCCTATGATTATTTTCTCGTCTGGGAGCAAGTCTACCAAAACTTGAAGGTATTGTGTAGCTGGGGTAATGTCCCTCCTCCCTGGTCTACAGTATAGTGCCACTATGTAGAACTGGCCTAGTGGCGTCAATACGTGGGCACAAGCTGCCCATGACGAGCATAGTTGTTTAACTTTCGTGACTGTGTAGTCTGGGTTGCGTACCACTACCGCCGCCCAAGGGGTATCTTCCTCATCGTGTACTATCTTATATGTGATTGGGTATCCACACACCCGTTTAGAGTGGGTGTACGGCTCCTGGAGTATGAGAATGTCTGCATTGATTTCGTCAGCTTTTATCCTTAGCTGTTCTGCCACTGCTCTAGCTCTTTGCGCATTTTGTTGGATGATCTCTATTTTGGATGTATTATATTTCTTATTGTTTGTCTCCATAGTCGGTTCTCTTTTGGTATTGACCCTTTGCTTTGATATAGACCGGGCAGTTTGGATCTCTGATCGAATGTGTGTATTCCATTTTGGCTGCTTTACAATTGGCACAGGTTGGATCCTGTTCCCTGTTGGGGCAAGTTTTGTACTCATGGCCCTTGCCAGAGCAATGGCCGCAAGTAGGCTTTGTCTGAGTACAGGTGTGGGTTGTGTGTCCGAACTTGCAGCACCGAAAGCATTTCGGCACCGCTGCATGCTCCCGGAACCGGTGGGATCCCCATTCTATATATATTCTGTTGCAGTTTTTCAGCTGTTGCCATGCAGATGGGTCTAGTTCAACTACCCAGTTCCTATTGGTTCCCGATCTGGTACCGGTTGAATACCTTGGTGTTACCGTGCATTTTTTTTGTTCTTCCTGGGCTAAATTCCTTAAATTTCTGGTGACAATTTCATTTGCTAGTTGTTCAGGCGTTACGTCTTGGTCTACATTAAATATTATAATTGAAGGCCCACGCTTTTTTGGCGGCTCCGCTGTTAGCCCTAACTTGACAAGTTTTGGGTTTTCCATTATTGCCTGTATATCTTCCTTATTTTCTTTTATTTTCATTTATTTTCTCTTATTTTCTATTATTAGTCCCGTGCTTCTTGTTTTTCTTATTGTTTTAATTCTAGTAGTCCTCAAGTCATCTTTCATCTCTTTCATAAAATTAACCTTTAGTTCTTCGCTGGATTGGACATTTTCAGCGTTTTCCAGGGTTGTCGGTCTGAGAACCACCAAGTTTGGTGTTTTCAAGAGTGGTTGCCTTTTTTCTTGTTGCCCTTCTTCGTTTGGTTGTAACTTGTTTGAGCCATTCCTCAGCGCCTGGACATATGTGGGGGCACGCTGTTGCATTTGATTTGCCCCACATTGTTCGTAGATTTGTATCTTCACGTTTGCCTTTTCATTTTCCAGGAAGGTCTCTATCAGCATGGCTCCCATCTTACTAAAAATGTTTGCAATCCGCGATCTAATACCTGTTGTAATTCTGTTTGATGGTTCTTTGAAAACATTCTCTAATGCTGTCTTCAAGGCTAGAGATTTTTCATACACTGTGCCATCATGCAAGGTAGGATCCAAGGGAACTTCTGTTGACTTCTCTTCTCTGGTGTCCTTTGTAGATGGCATACTCTCTGGTTGGTCCCTTGCTACAGTTTGGGAACATGTTCCCCCGCTCAGACTAGACATAGTGACAAATGTTTTATGTCCAGGACGCAATTTACCAGATTCGGTCTGCGTCTTCAGTAAATTTCCAAAAAGCTCTGCACGAGTCTCTAGCTCGGCTGAACGTACCCTCAAACGTGCATTTTCCACCAGTAAGGTAGTATTCACTGCCTCCAAACCGGCACAGAAGCCCAAAATACGTCCAGAAGCAGCAGTTGTAACCCCACTAGCCTCTGAGAACAGTAAATCGGTAAGGGCTTTTTTAACCCTAGAAACTACAGAACACATTTCAGATACCTCCGGAACCCGTCCAAGTACAGGATCATCTTCAAGTGGGGAACTCAGTATCGACTCCCATCTCGGAGTCTCTCCGTCTCCCCCATGTCCACCCGATACAGATGAACTGGAGGGACCATGCACATGTATTCCTTTAGGCTCCTCCAACGTGGATGATTCCACCGCTAATCTAGGGGAACATACTACATTATCTTTATCTATGTTAGAAGCTATGTCCTCATCCCCACGTGACACAACCCGAGGGGTCAATGGAACCTTGCGACTTTTAAGTGTTTTAAATACTTCAGGAGATTTTAACACTGGTGACTCCGAGTCAGAAGAAGTACCTTCCTCAGAATCATGTTTACTTTGATCCTTGTCAGTAGGAACAGATTTTTTCTGTTTGCTTTTACCTTTTCCACCCTTAGAATTTCCCTTAAGTGATACAACTTTTTTGCCCTTGTTTTTCTTACGGGGTTCGGGTTTATCCCCAGACTCGCTAGAGCACACCTCCTCTACCTCTGAATCGCGAACTGTCTCTCTGTTAGGTTCTGTATCCATTGTGTGTATTGTTTCAAAGAAAACAGTACCAAAACAATTCCACAAAAACTAAAAATCTCCTCTTCCGCCTGTAAAAAACAATTCTTTATTTATTTCTTGATAAGATCCTCTTCTTCTTGATTCTCCTGCTATTACTCACTTACCTCACTCCTATAAGGAAGAAACTAATTCAAAAGTATATATTTTTCAATGTTAATCTATGGACACAAATCTGCATAAAAGTTTTGATTTTGCAAAAAACCAGTTTCTGTAACCCAGCTCCTAATCACCAGATGGAGCTGGAAAAATTCCCAGAAAGTAAGTAATTTTCTTAAGAATACTCCCACGAAAGATGAGCACCTCAAGTCCAATAGGTAAAAAGATATAAACGTTTAAAGTTTTCTGAATTTCAGCCCAAAACCAGCCCACACAAAATCCTATGTGAACCTGTGGGAAAAAAATTTACCATAGGAAAACGTGTAAAAATCAATTATTTTCTAATATTTCTCAGTTTATATTAGGTATATAATCCATGTAGGTGTCACTAGGCCTGTTATAAAGTCTCCTGGATACCCTAAAAACAAGTTGAATCTAGGTAGCCATTTTGTCCCATGTAAAGTCTATGGGCAATGGTAAACCTATGAGAAAATTCACAATGGGTTTTTGCACAATGCTAAGTCTATGGGACTATGAGTCAGCATAGGAAGCACAACTGAAAACCTGCAAAAAA
The DNA here is from genome assembly GCF_048544385.1 of Mastigoproctus giganteus. Classification (NCBI taxonomy): domain Eukaryota; kingdom Metazoa; phylum Arthropoda; class Arachnida; order Uropygi; family Thelyphonidae; genus Mastigoproctus; species Mastigoproctus giganteus. The sequence goes on along the minus strand of NC_143578.1, from coordinate 2,972,831 downwards.
TACAATCAAATGTATCTCGCTCAAAACACGACCCCAACCTCCAAAACTTTACACCTACACTCAACACACTTTATATTTTTACAAACTCCTATTTTCTCAACTCAGGGATTGTTCAAAACACACAAAATAAACCAAAATTCGGGAGCTCACTGTGATGCACCTGGAAATAATGTGAACTAAAGAGTCAATGATGGAAGCACTGAACATTTTAATGATAAAACTAGGGACGCCGTCAGGGCTTTCACTACTATCAATTCGTAATTGGTTAATAATTTTCGGAACTGTATTCTTGTTTACAAGTTAGTTGATTAGCAGTGCATGACTAGAAAGCATTTCATGTTGATCGCTATTTGTGCGTTTATAAGAATTGAATTCTTTAAATCTGTTTTGCATATCTTCATTGCAGATGTCAAAATTGCATGTTTCCATATTGAATTTTATCCATTCCAAAGTCTGGTCATGCTGCAAGGTAGCTCTTGTTTTTGAAGAAAGTGCTCTTTTATTATGCTTGAGCCTGAACGTTAAGTAAATTTTGGACGCCTGAAACTTTTTGAGCTGAAACAATGCTCTGCTCTTTTTAGACTTTATGTATGTTGATGAAGTGCCGTACTACTTCCACTGCTTGTGGCATTTTTGTTTCCTTTTAAAGTATGGTTTTAGATGAGATTTGGACCACTGTTTGGATTGAGAAGAAAGTCTTACAAGTTTGGATGCTGACTCTGTTTTTAATTGATTGAACCATTTTATTGGTAGAAACGTGGCGACCTGAATAGGTATATTTTTAAGAGAATCCCATGGATAGTATTTTAGGAGCTGCAAAAACTTTTCTTTATGAAGGAATTTAATTGATGATATTCTTTTAGTGATTTCTAGAAGGGGACAAGTATTCCCACAGCAAATTGCTGCTTGCAGTTCTCTATTTTGGTTTAGGTTTAGGTTTAGGTTTGGTTTTTAATGGCAGCTAAGGCCATAATGCGCCAAGTCAAATTTAAAATGCTATTAAACATTTTGGTAGCCAAGGCTACCACGTCAAACAATTAATTATTGTGTTAAAAAGGTATAAAAGTAAAAGCGTAAAACTTAGATCTTTGTATAAAAATTAATATGTAAAAAGTTAAAAACGTCAGACATATTGTGTCTGTCACCTATAATCTAACTGAGTGTAAATGGCTCAGTCAAATTATTAAAAGCGGTAAAATACAAGCGTCGTGCTTCTATAAAAACAGGACATTCTATTAAAATATGACGGACGGTCAAAATAACATTACACATCTCGCACATAGGTGGGTCATCCGTCCTCAGCAAGTAGGAATGGGTTAGATGACAATGACCTATGCGGAGCCGAGCAAGAACAACTTCCTCTCTTCGGACCCAGCGTAGACTGGACTGCCATTGCATAATTACAGGCTTGATGTGATGTAATTTATTTGTGGCCGGTCCATGCCAAGAATCTTCCCATTGGGAAAGCAGTTTAGAACGTATTATTTGCCTGTAGTCTGTATAGGGGACTGACAGGCAAAGATTATCCAGGGAAATGGCTGATTTGGCAGCGGCATCAGCCGATTCATTTCCCTGGATCCCAATGTGGCTTGGGATCCAGCAAAAGCGAATATCGAATTCTAATTTCTTGAGAGAAAAAAGAATCTGCCGGATCCTGGACAGGATCGGATGAGGGTTAAAACCCACCGATACCAGAGCCTGTAACACGCTCGATGAATCGCAGTAAATCATATACCTCTGGTAGTCGCGATTTTTAATGTGATCTAGGGCTGTTTGTATTGCATGCAACTCTGCAGTATAAATGCTAGTTTCTTGTGGGATCTTATAGGATAATGTTTTGTGAGGGAACACAACAGCAGATCCCACATGACATTCTAATTTTGAGCCATCTGTATAGATTGGCAGAAAGTCAGAATACTGCTGTCTATGTGATGCAAAGAGTTGCTGGTAGACAGATTGCGGTGTAGTAGCCTTCTCCCAGATCTTAAGGGAGAAGTCGCAAGTTGGAAAATGAGCATGCCAGGGTGGAAAGAATTGCCTTGGTGACTGGGCAACGTTGTCTACCGTCAAGTTCAGCTCATTCAGCAGCCCTTGAATGCGAATACCAAAAGGTTTGTTGGCAGTCCGACGGGTGTTGTAGAGGTTTTCCCAGCGCGGCCCAAAAACGGATGGCCACATGGGATGATCGGGCAGCGATTTTAATTTGAAGGCGTACTGTAAGGACAACTGCTTACGTCGAAGAGACAGAGATGGTTCATTTGCTTCAACGTAAAGGCTTTGGACAGGAGATGTGCGAAATGCTCCAGTGGCTGTCCGGATGGCTTGATGGTGGATTGGATCTAACCACCGAAGTGCACTGTCTCTAGCAGAACCATCAACCTGAGACCCATAGTCGAGTTTGGAACGGACAAGTGCTCGGTAAAGACGAAGAAGGGTAGAACGATCTGCGCCCCATGAAGTTGACGAAAGGGCACGAAGGATGTTAAGCCCTTTGACACATCTTGTCCTCAGCTGACGAATATCTTGTAAAAATGTCAGCTTTTTGTCGAAAATAAGTCCAAGGAATTTGTATTCTGCTACAACTGGGATGTTATTTTGCCCAAGCCTTAATTCTGGGTCAGGATGAAGATTACGTTTGCGACAGAAGTGTACACAAACAGTCTTCTGTGATGAAAATCTGAACCCATTAGCCGAAGACCAAACTGTCAGATGGTCAATGGTTTTCTGCAGTTGCCTTTCAATGACCCTCATATTGCATGAATGACAAAATATAGCAAAGTCATCAACATAGAGGGCATTGTTTACAGTGGGTGGGAGTTGTTCTGCGATAGAGTTTATTTTTATTGCGAAAAGCGTGACACTTAGAACGGAACCTTGTGGGACTCCCTCTTCCTGAAAGAAAACTCGAGAGAGGGTGGATCCTAAACGGACTTGAAATTGGCGATTCGAAAGAAAGTTTTTAATAAAAACAGGAAGGTTACCTCTGAGACCAAAGTTATAGAGGTCTTTTAAAATCCCAAATCGCCAGGCTGTGTCGTACGCTTTTTCAATATCAAAGAAAACTGCTACCAAATGCTCGGATTTAATAAAACCATCACGAATGGACGTTTCCAATCGGATTAAATGATCCAGAGTGGATCGATTTCTTCGGAAGCCGCACTGTGTCCTGGAAAGCAGACCATTTGTTTCTAAATACCATATGAGGCGTGCATTAACCATTCTTTCCAGGACTTTGCACAACAGCTTGTCAGAGCAATAGGACGATAGTTACTTGGATTACTAGGGTCTTTTCCTGATTTTGGGAAAGCAAGGACGATAGCCCTTTGCCAGGAATCCGGAAATTGTTTGTGAATAAAAATTCTGTTAAACAGAATTAAAAGGTGATCTTTAGATTGTGGTGAGAGGTGTTTTAGCATTTCGTAGTGGATGTCATCGGGCCCCACAGCACTTGCATGCGTGAGAGCGAGTGCTGCATTTAACTCTTCCTGTAAAAAGGGCTTGTTATACGATTCAAGCCCTTTTGAAGAGAAGTTCGGTGGGTTTTTCTCAATTTTCTTTTTCAGGGCCAAAAACTCTGCGGGAAAAGATGTTATCGCAGAGATTTTTGCAAATGTTTCCCCTAGACTATTTGCAACTGCAGTTCGATCTGCAATTGGACATCCGTTGTGCTTGAGGATCACTGAAGGGCATGGTGGATATTTTCCCTTCATTTTCCGGATCTTATCCCAGACTACTTTTGAGCTAGCAGCCTGAGTTATGGAAGATGTAAAACGAATCCAAGATTTCCTTTGGCTCTGACGTCGTACATAACGTGCTTTTGCACGTGCACGTTTGAATGATATTAAATTTTCAGTGGTGGGATATCGGCGGAATATCGCCCAGGCTTTGTTTTGTGCTTTTTTTGCTACCGTGCATTCTGAATTCCACCAAGGTTTGGGGAATAATGGGAACCGGCTGGATTATTTTGGGATTGCAATTGCAGCTGCTTGGACAATCGTTTCTGTGACATGAATGAGTGCTTCATTGATTGGCTCCTGACTGACTGTACGGATGCCCCGCGACCAAGAAGAATGGCACGGGTGCACAGCGTCTGTTAGTGAGTGATTTAATAAAGTGATAGAACAATACTATTAACTTTTGTACTAACTTTGTCAGTGCTTGTGATCTTCTAGGAGGTTTCCACATCCACGTTGTGCGGGGTGGGCGGCCAGGATTTTCCTGGCCGGCGAAGAGAAACCGGGCCGTCGAGTACGGCCGAACTGAAGTAGAAAAGGGCTAGGGTTTCTGTGTTTTTAACAAGTGAACTAGAGCAGTCAGTGTTTTCGCGGAGTGCGTGTGTTTATCTTGTGAATATTGAGGAGTGTATCTTGGCCCACAAATATATTGAGGTTAGTTTTAATTTCTGTGACAATTTTTGTAGTGCTATTTTGCATTTTTTGGTGTTTATCGGGGTGGACTAGTGCATTGTCCGTGTCTTCACGGGGTGCTGACACTTTCTTGCTTGCGAGTCAAGCGAGTAACTTAATAGCACAGGTTGTTATCCTATTGTCTGTATTATATTGTTTATTGTTGTTTTATTTCTGCTGTGCCCGTGGCTGTGCTGCCATTGGGTTAGCGGCCTGTGAGCATGTCTGAACCGGAAGTGTTAATTATTGATTCCACTCCACCTGGAATGGAACCTGTTCTTGCCCAGTCTCAGAGAGATGGAGCAAGCTCATCCATTGAGGGTGAAATGGACGTTACAGAAAGTATACAGCGTTCTGGAACCAAGCGACTTCGTGTCGAAAGTGATAATGAGGATGAGGTAGGAGAAGTGTTCAAGGAGATTAAGGTTGTTCGGAAGGAGCTTCATGAGTATATGTTTAATGATAGTCATAAAGTGAATAGAGCAGCAATGAATGCTATTCTGGAATTTTGGGACGTGTTGGAATCGAAAGCTATTGGACTATATGTGGAGAATCAGGTTCTCAAGGCAAGATTGAAGGAGAATGATTCTACAGTGCAAGTAAAAAAGACATTTGCTGAAGCATTAAAAGTGGTAGGCAAATCGCCAGAAAGAGTGGACAAGAAAAACATGTGTTGTTTTTTAAGGCTGATTCGGAAAAATTCAAGACAAGTGACGAAGTAAAGACTGAGGTTTTGAAGACAATACATCCGGAATTGCAAGACATAAAAGTGAGGAACTTTCGGACAATTCGAGATAAGGGAGTGGTGATGGAGTTCGACTCCCGTCACGATATCACTGTCTGATTAATTGTCAGAAGGTAAAAGATCACGGAATGAAGGTGGAAATTCCAAAGAAAGCGGGTAGTCGAATTATTATTTATGATGTTGAAGCTGATATAGAAAAGGAGCAATTTCTTGAGCAATTATATTCCAAAAATGGATATGAAACAGGAATGGACAAGGAGCGGTTCTTAAAGGAAATTACAGTGAGGTCTGTGGCTAGAGTTTTAGACAAAGAAACTAAGAATTGGATATTGGAGGTTCCAGAGAGACTTAGAAAATTCTTGGTGGAGAGGGGACGAGTATATATTAACTGGTGTTCTTATAAAGTGAGAGAGATCATGTTTTTAACCAAGTGTTTTAGGTGTTTGGCGTTTGGACATGTTTCACGAAATTGTAAGGCCAAGTTGGTGTGTCGGCACTGTGCGGGAGAGGGCCATCTTTTTAATGACTGTCCTAAGAAGCGAGATGTACCAACGTGTGTAAACTGTAAGAGGAAAGGTGGGAGCGCTGACCATTCTGTTGGGAGCAAAGAGTGCCCTGAATATTTGAGATATAAAGAACAAGTTAAAAATAAACCAGGAAATAGATAAAAGTTTTGATTACAATAAATATCAAAAGTTGAAATTGGTGCAAATTAATGGTCAGTGCTCTTATCAGGTTGCGTTGCAGCTGGCTGTTAGGACAAGAAAAGAGGGTTGTGACCTGATCCTTGTACAAGAGCCGTACAGGGTAAATGAAGTGGTGCGAGGGTATCCACTGGATTATAGGGTGGCACAGCACGGGCATGGTTGTCAGGCTGCTGTGATCGCGTGCAACCCTGACCTCGTGGTAACACAGATCCAAGGATTGACCTTCACGCATGGTGTATGCGTGGAGGTCATAGGTTCTTTTGATAGTGTTTATCTGGTAAGTCTGTATTGTCAGTTCAGGGATGACCTAGGAGTGTACTTGGGGTACATTGATAGAATTTGTACTGAGCTCCAAGGTAAGCGAATAGTGTTTGGCATTGACTCCAATGCTAGCTCTGTGCTGTGGCATGCCAATGAGACTGATCCAAGGGGAGTAATGATGGAAGAGTGCTTAACTGCAAATAGGCTCTGGGTCGTGAATCGTCCGATGAACTTAAGTACGTTCTCAACAGTAAATGGTGAGTCGAACATTGATGTGACAGTATGTTCGGAAAATATGTTAGATAAAACTCAGGGTTGGGAAGTGCGAGAGGGATGGACGACAAGCGACCATAGGGCTATAGTATTTGAATTGGTGGACACAGTGCGGAGTGATGTGGATAGTAGATCCAGCAGATTGGTTAGGAAGTCCCTGGACTGTCAAAGGCTGGTTAGCGGTATCCAGAGTAGATTGCGAGGGAGGGATTGTGTGTGGTCCGGCGGCTCAGTTAATGAGAGAGCGGAAATTTTAACAAAGGTTCTGAGGGGAGCCTCGTACGGCTCCATGATAAAACAAAAGAAAAAGTTAAGGTCTGTGCCTTGGTGGAGTGGGAGTCTTGAGGCATCTAGGAGAGAGGTGATTAGGTTAAGACACAAGTATCAGCGTGCAAGACGCTTGGGATATGAGGACATGATGGTATACAGGCGACAATATCAGGATAGGAAAAATAGATATGTGGGGGAGATTCGGAGGGCAAAGTCTCAGACTTGGCAAGATTTTGTTCAGGTAGAAGGGAATAGGGATCCTTGGGGTTTCCCCTACAAGATTTTGATGGAAAAGGTACATGTTGAGCAAATAGCGTATTCTATTCAATTAGAAGGATCTGAGACAATGAACTGGGAGGATTCTATGATTAGAATCTTGAATGTCTTATTTCCAGGAGATAATGCACAAGACGACTCACCGGGCCAGGCATGTATTAGGCAGGCAAATTTGGATTATGTTGCTAATGAAGAGGAGGGCGATTTCACACTGGAAGAGCTTAGTAACGCCTTCATGTCGGCTAAGAAAGGAAAGGCTCCAGGCGGTGATGAAATCTTTATGGAGGTCTTACAGGAAATGGCAAAAAATTGGTCCTGGCTATTGCTCTCAGTATTTAATTCTTGTTTAAGAGAAGGGATATATCCCGAATGCTGGAAGAAAGCGACCTTGAAGTTGCTATTAAAAAATAGGGATAAAGATGTGGCTAACCCTGGGTCATATAGGCCCATAGCCTTGTTGTCGGTGTTAGGAAAGACGCTGGAGAGATTGATGATAGGCAGGATTAATAAAAGATATTGGGAAGCAGGGCTGAATTCTCAAAAACAGTATGGATTTAAGGCTGGCAGGTCGACCGAGGATGCCTTGTCGGAGGTGCTCAGAGTCATTAAAAATAGTGAGGTCGATATATATTGGGAATATTTGTTGACTTTAGGGGCGCCTTTGATCTCTTGTGGTGGGAGAGTATATTGGCAAGACTTAGACAAATAGAATGCCCAGGAAACTTATATAGGCTGATGCGTAGCTACTTCTCCAACAGAATAGTGGAGGTGCGGAATAAATTTAGAGTGGTAAATAAAGTCATAGAGCGAGGTGCGCCACAGGGCTCGATATTTGGGCCTGTGGTTTGGAATCTCGTGCTTGATGAAATTTTGAATGAGGATTGGGGTGAGAAGGAGATAGTGGCTTACGCAGATGATGTACTAATCATGGTTCAAGGTGATTCCAGGCTTAGTCTGGAAACAAAGGCACAGATAGCTTTGGAAAAGTTGGATGACTGGGCTCTCTTAAATAAGTTAACTATATCAAAAGAGAAGACAGTTTGTATGTTACTTAGGGGCAGATTGAGTGGTAATAGAAATCCCACTGTAAGGGTGAAGGGGCGGTCCCTTAAATATTGTACTCAAACCAAGTATTTGGGGATAATGTTGGATGAGCGACTTAGTTTTGTTCCCCATGCGAAGTACTTGCGTGAGAAGGTGAAAAAAGTATATGGAAGAGTCAAAAGAATTGTACGAGTTGAGTGGGGTTTACGAGGGAACGCTATAAAGCTGTTATATCAATGTATATATTTACCAATTGTCACGTATGCGTGCGGAGCGTGGGGAACGGCTATTGCTCATGTATTTGTTAGAAGACATCTGAGAGCCTCACAAAGACTGGCATTGTTAGCAGTTTCTCGGGCATGCAGAACTGTGTCCACTGAGGCTTTGCAGGTTATTACAGGGAAAATGCCAGTTGATCTGGTGATTGCAAAGCGGTTTTTGATATACCATACAAAGAAGAATTCTCCTGCAGAGTTATGCAGTATTAGGGCTTGTCCTGATGAGGGAAAAACTTATGGATTGCAGGATTTGAAACTGGAACGCAGGCGATTCCAGAGAGAAATAGAAGATGTATGGCGGAGCCGGTGGGCTCAGTCTGATGCCGGTAGGGATACTTACCAGTTTCTTCCTGATGCCTTGACATTGGTGAACAAAGAGAAGTGGCCTATGTTAGGATTGTTCCCGGCTATGTTGATAACTGGGCATGGACTCGGGGTTAAGTTGCATAAGTTGGGACTGAGGGAGAGCGATAGCTGTGATTGTGGACAGCCAGAGTCTAGTGAGCATATGTTATTGAGATGCCCTCTCTATGAGCAACATAGGGAACGATTAAGACAAAAAGTTGGTGGAGGGATATTGGAGCCGTGCGGGCTCCTTAGGAACCTAGCAAATTACAAAGAATTTTTAGATTTTGTCACTGAAGTGTTTAAAATTAGAAATGTACATGATGGATGATGTATAATGTATAAAGAAATTAGATTTTTTTTTTTTTTTTTTAGAGAAATGTTTAATGGTGCAGAAGTTGATGTTTTTATGAGAGATTTTATTCTGGAGTTTATGGGCGTATATACATTTGATAGTAGACGACTCACCTCGCCGCGGTAGGGGCGGTAACTGTTCCCACAATGGCTAAATTTTTTAGCTGGTGGGAGCAGGCTAAGTGGTCGATTTTAGTTTTTCTTATGATAAGTGGTTGTTTTTAAATTTAGTTACTTTTGTTGATGAGCTTTTGCTCGGGAAACAAATTAGTATAATATGATGATGATGATGACTGTACGGATATCAAGGTTTGCCAGATGTTGAAAGGCATTCCAGTCAGCCTGATCAATCTTCCACCGCGGTAAACTAAATGGCAGACACGGTCTTCCACTAGTTAGGGTGGTTATCACGGGGAAGTGATCGCTTCCATATGGATTTTCTTCTACCTCCCAAGTAAGTGAAGGAAGGAGAGAGAAGGGGAGCAGAGAGAGAGATCAATGGCAGAGAATGTACGGGTAGGCATGTGGAAGAAGGTGTTTGTTCCCACATTTAAGAGGGAGAGGTCATTGTCAGTGAGCATATGCTCTATGACTCGTCCCCTTCCATTGATGTGAGCACTACCCCACAGAGTATTATGTCCATTGAAATCCCCAAGAATTAAACAAGGGGAAGGCAATTGCATGATAAGATCATCAAGGCCTTTCTGGGGGATGTCAATCCCAGGTGGCAAATAGACAGAACAAACAGTTAATAAGAACCCCACTGTAAGGCGAATTGCTACAGCCTCAATGCTAGTCGTAAGCTGCAAAGGCTAAAATGGGATCTGGTTGCCGATGAGGACTGCAACTCCTCCGTGAGCAGGACCGTCCACAATTCTATCCTTACGAATGATGGTAATGTTATTCATGGTGGGGTCATCATTTGCCTTTAAGTAAGTCTCCTGTATGCAAAAGCAAGCTGGTTTGTGCTTTTGCAGGAGTGCCTTGATGTCATCAGTATTTTGCCGGAATCCACGACAGTTCCACTGTAGGAATTTAGCCATTATTTTGGCTTGGTGAGTCCATCAGGCGGCTTCCGAGGTGCTGAGGGCTTACCTTTTTCAGTTTTGGCTTTATCCTTCCTGGGGAAGTATGGACGCTGTCCAGTGTCCATTTCCTCCTCAGCAAAGAGATCCAAAACTGTGTCTCCTTGTACCTCCTTCTGCTCGATATCCATGGTTTCTTGTGTACTAGGTGGTATTTCACCTTTCTTATTCTTTTCTTTTGCATTTGCTTTTGTTATTTGTGGAGCATTAGGAGGTACCGATATAGTAGTGGCAGCTGATTGGTCCTTCTGTGCAGGTTTTTGGGAGCTTAAAAGATAACGTGCGATGGGAGTAAATGATTCTTTTGGAGGGACGGACATGTCCGTCTGAGTCCCAATCGAACACCTCCCTGCTACCTTCTGGGCGTAGGTAGGTTTTTTGATGTTGAGAGGTTTCACTGCTTTCCTTGCCTCCTGGTACGATATGTTTAGCTCTGCCTTCAGCCGTTGAATTTCTTTTTCTTCTTTCCACCTCTGACATGCTCGTGAATAGGCTGGATGTTCTCCCTCACAGTTAATGCAGGTGGGTTTCGTGGCTGAACATGCTGTTGTTTCGTGGTCCTTTGCACCACATCGAGCGCATGCAAGGACTCCACGGCAGGTCATTTGAGAATGTCCCTATTTCTGGCATTTAAAACACCGTAAAGGGTTTGGAACATATGGACGCACTGGACAGTGGATGTAGCCAGCTTTAATCTCATCAGGAGGTTCGGGAGAGTTAAAAGTCAGGATAACACTCCTGGTTTTAACAAGTTTCCCATCCCTACGCGCACTAATTCTCTTGACGGCTATAACTCCTTGAGGTTTCAGTTCCACGCAGATTTCCTCCTCGGTTACGTCGAGAAGGTCCCATTCTGAAATGACACCTCTCGATGAATTTAGTGTTCTATGTGGTGTAACTGTTATGGGTACTCCTCCGATTGATGTTGCTCGGAGTAGCTGCTCAGATTGCCTGTCAGTTTTAGTTTCAATTAGAAGGGCTCCAGAACGGAGCCTCTTAACTGATTTGGGGGACCCTGCTAACCCATCTAAACCTTTCTGTATAAAAAAGGGTGACATTTTACCAATCGGTGTTTCTTGGTAGAATGTAGAATTAGAAATCTTGGAACAGGCCCTGATGATATTTCTGTTTGCTGCCTCTTTGTAGCAATAATGCTATCTGAATCTTTCTCTATGCTTTCAGATAGGGACCGGGTTGGGGCCCCTGAGGAAGTAAGTTTATCAGGATTCATGTAAATTTTAAGTGGTTCAGTGCCCGGGCTCCCCACCCACCACGGAGCCCAAAGGGACGCCCACTACCCGGCATGCAATAAATGCGCTCGGGAGTGGAACGCCAGGGCTACCCAGACACCATACCCGCACCGCCGCCAGCCTGAATCCTGTCCCTCAGATCATGAGGGTAGGAGCGTGGCATTGACACGGTTGACCCTCGCAGGCGATCCTACTAGCCGATTGATCCGAGCCGGGCCTTCCAAGACCACCCGTCTTGTCGAAGCAGGGGCCAAAGTGGTGTATTGAAGCTGGGCCCCTCAACCACCAGGATCCCCCTTTCCGAATTTCCACGGGTCACAGCGCACGGCAAACACGCCGGATTCCATTGATGTAAGCCTGGAACCTGGGCTGTGGGCGTTGGATCCCAGTGATGCTAGTCTGGAAGTCCAGCAGCATCACTGGGAGGTCCCCTCACCACGTACAGGTGCCAATCAAAATTCTAAATTCATTAGTACCTTTTATCTCTTCATTCTTCCTTGGGAAAGTCGGTTTCCCAATTCTTTGATTGTCAAAATTCGCTAAAAGTTGTTTCTGATGGCTCCTTGTGGCTAGGGACGGCAGTGACGAGCTGGGACGCATTTTCTCATCAGTCTCTCGCTGCTCAATACCAGGTGCCGGCACACACACAACATAACCAGACATTACACAGACGTAGTACAAATCTTTATATTTTTTCTTTTACTTTTAGATGAATTTATTATTATTTTTTTTTATATATATATATATATGCCGACATTTGGCGCTATGCCTTACGGAGGATATAGGGGAAACCCTGGATGCCTCCAATAACGTACATAACACTTAGAAATTTAGTCCTCCAGGAGTTCTGTATCCGTGGTGGTATTGGGCACATCATATACAAGGACTGATGGATCAGCGCGTTTAGGTGGGTTGCTGGACAGGCCAGCTGCCTGCAGTGCAGTTGCCGTGGAGTTTGAGGTCAGATCTTCCTTGTGGGTGGCTTCCAGGAGGATTCCTCGGTTGCGAATGACTGGTAACGATTTTCTTTTAGTGATTTAAAATCTTTCTTTAGGGTGGACTGGACGAAATCTTTGATCTACTCGTTTGTCTTAAGTTGGGAGCATTCAGATGCACGCAGCAGGAGGATGTGCTGGTTCTTTTTACGGCTTGTGTCCGGTGGACGACTGCTTGTTGTTGCTGACTAAAGAGGGATGGGTGTTCTGACCCCAGGACAGCAGGATATTATTTTGGTGGAAGTTCATTTTGTTTCTCCTTGATCATCTTGATAGGCTCTGGGCCCTCACTTGAGGGCAAGGGTAGCTTGGAGATGGTACAAAGGACTTGCTCCAGAATAGCCGTATATGAGGAAAGTTCCTCATTAGCAGTCTTTGGTTTAGCACTTCAATAAGGATGGCTTGGCTATTGACTCTTAAGTTTTCCCACATTTCCTGAATAGAGTTAGCAGCAGATGTGGCGAATCTGTTTGATTCCTGGTTCAGAAAGTTTGCCAGGCTCTTGTGCAGCATGGAGACGACTTGGTGGAGTGAGGATGCATATTTGGAGTCCAGCCCAAGGACTGAAGCAGTATTAGGGTTGGCAGGTCTACTAGAAGCTGGAAGGCCTGAAGTATTCAGTTGATCCAGGGCAGAAGGAAGTTGTGGAGCTCCGGACGCTGTGGCGGGTAGTTGCTGGAACAGAAGTTGGAGTGAGAATTTGACCAACTGGTGAGGCATTAGTTTAAAATTCCTGCTTGATCTAGCTAAAACGAATCAAGTATCATATGTTTGCTTGCTTGAATTCCAATGTGAGCTGCAATTATAATTTCACTTCTCTTGCGTTGACAGAGTAGCTGTTTGCGGAATGAAGGAAAAAAAAAACATGGTTCATTTTTCTGTAATTTCCACTTCATTTCATTCACTTGGGGGGCGAGAGGACTCCTCGGGAGTACGCAGGTAGCTTGCTCCCGGCTGCTAACACTCCAGGGCCGACAAACAACAACCATCACAACACACAAATATACTTACACACACTTGGATGCTATAAATAACCTACAGATGATACAGCGGTATATAGGTGTAACCCTGAAGGCCGCAATCAATACAAGAATACCTTGTCCCTTGTACAGTGGCGTGCCTGCGCGTGTAGCACTGTGGCGTAGTCACCGACCTTCCCACACCGGGTGGAAAAGGTTCAGGTTCGAATCCGGTCGATGATACGAGGAACTTTAATGGGCTTTTTTCACTCCTCCGTAGCAGAGTTAGTTAGCCTCAAGCATAGATAGCAAGGTTTTTCTACCAGAAACTGGGGTTTTTCGTCAAGCAAACAGGCAAATCGACCATAGAAAACACGCAATTAACAGACATAAGACATAGCACGGCATTTGAATTTAATTATACGGGTGGCCTAAATATAATAGTTTTAGTACAGTAGCATGCACTGGTTCCAGTATCTGGAGTTGTGTATGCCCATCCAAGATAACGCCTCCCCAGACGAGAACACCCCGATTTCCATATCTATCCTTTCAGTGATGTTTGCGGGGGGATACCCTGTGCCAATCTTTCGCCTGTGACTTTCATTACACGTAAACATTCAAATTGATTTGATTTGATTTGTATGAGAAATATTTACACAGTAATCCGCTTTACTGTCTGTACGCGACTGGAGTATACTTGAGGACATGGATGCTAAAGCACATTCTCCTCTGGAATAGTGGTTAGGCAGTAAAGAGAGCATGCAGCTGGTCAAACGAATAACACGTTTTAGTAGTTATTTCTTTTTATAGTTGTATTATACTACTCAGAAATAATTAATTAATATTGAATATATACTAATAACATAATTAAAACTTTACATTCTCGTGATCCCTTTCTGTTGCTGTTTCACTATCGCTATCACTTTCTTTTGTACTAAACATTAAAGAAACAACCATTTTTTTTATATTTAAAATTTTTTTATTTATCATCGGAATTTGGCCGCCCCTACATTCTCGGGCCGCTGCCCGGTCCGCCGGTATCTAGGTTACCCCCAGAGGGCCACTCCACCCAAAATAATAAGTAAACTAAAACATGCAGTTGTTGTCTTAGACTAAGGCTAATTTATCCACGTTGTGATAAATTACAGTAAGGCATGCCCATTCTTCACCAGGCAAAGTATATGGGGGTGGCAGGGGAGGGAGGAGAGAGGAAGACCATCCCCCTCCTTTCCCTGCAGGGAGAGGAAAAAAAGGTACCAGGCAAGGGTGCTGGTACAGATCGCCATTTGGTTACATGGCAGTGAGGCTGCAGCAGTTGTAGTGTAGTCATAAGATCATGTCCAGTAGTAGAGACACTCGTGGGACAGTATCCCATCCAAGTTGAATGTCTTTGTTTTTGGTCCTCTGTCTTCAGTTATTAAATAAATTTAAATTTTCTGTTTATACTCCTGGACGACCAAACGGTCGGAGTTCACAAGATAGATAGATTACAAGAAACAGCACCGTATTCAGCAGTCACGGGCTTGGCCCCACCCCTGTTACTCAAGGCATGTGTACTTATGCACCCGCGTGCCTGACCACTAGGCTACGGCGGTCTCTTTGTCAGTTTCATTTAGGTCTCCTATTTGTTGGTACGTAGGCAGGGTTTCTTGGTTCCAGTGTTCATTCGTATTATTGTAGGAAGTGCACCGTCACTATTCCTAATCAAGACAGCTGGTATCTTCCACATAATTATCATTCCGGGGTGTATCTGAAAGGATGTTTTGATTTGTTATCTGGCTGGTCGTCTTTCACTCCTGGTGTATTGCATTTAGCGTTCTCCTTCTTGAGAAGAGTTCTTGAGCGAAGTTGGTCAGGGTTCTGTATTTCTCCTCTGAATACAGTGAGTGAAACTCTTACCCTCTGGGGAGGTGTCTTATACTCGTGATTAGAATGCACCTGAGATCCTCTTATTGCGGACAGTCCAACATGAGGTGTTCCCAGGTTTCGATCTCTCCACAAGTATAGCATGGGTCCTCTGCAAGGGTGAAGTTCATTAACTTTGCGTTAAAGGAGCCGTGTCCAGTTAGCAAGTATGTTGTTTGCAACCCAGGAAAGAATCAAGTAGGCGATTTTGGATAGATTTTTTCCAAGTTGCGGCAAGAATTTGTGGGTGATTGCTCCTTTGGTTGTTTCTACCAACCTGTCCTGCCACACCGGCAGCATGTGAGACTGAAGCCGGATCTTTTCTGCCTTATGATTGTTTGTTGGGTCTATTGTAAATTCCAGGAAAGTGGCGCTATTCCCTTAGATAAGTAGTAGAGGAGCTCTGTTCTTGCGATTTCAACATCAAGTGGAAATACTGCTGCTATCACCTGCAGCGCTAGGATACTGACCGTTCTTCAGGCGCGGGTGGTAGTGAGCAGGATGGTGCGTTGAATTCCATCCAGGGTTCTCTTATTTACGACCGAGACAGTTTTGTCGTACCAGATTTCTGAAGCGTATGTAATTATTGGGAGGAAGGTTGTCTTGTAGTATAAGGCTAGGGTACGCTTGTGATCTTAGCCTTATAAGGCTTGTGACCCTTGCTACCATGGCAGAATAGTTTCTGATCTTTTGTCTTAGGAACTTGAGATGTGGTTGGAAGGATGTTATTGTCTAGTATGACACCCAGGTATTTTAGTTGACTGGCGAACTTGATAGTTGTCCCATCAATCTTAATCTGTGGTGGTCGTTTCAATTCAAAGCCATGGTGGAATCACCTCCTGACTAAAGCCTTTAGGGGAAAAACAGGCAGCTCATGCCTCCTAGAGGAAGTTGCCTTCACAAGAGCCATACGCCAAATTTTCCAAAGCAAGGATGGATTTCCAGAAGAGTAAACAATTTGCTACTGACAATTTCATGAAGGGCCGGCTATCCAGGGGAAAACGTGCGTGGTTCACAAGTCATACTTGCACCCCTCTATCTTTAGATGTCCAGGAATGGTGTCAGCTGTGTTTTAAGCGTGATCACCGTGTGTCCGAAGCATATCCTTGGAACGAAGCGTTTAATGTTTCTTTCCCGTCTAGTAATACAGAAATTTCCGAAGAACAACTAATAAAAATAATAATTTCACTACCTGACAAGTCCATCACAGGAATTGACGCAATACCTCTTTTCAGTCTAAAAATTGCTTCTTATTTCATCAGCAAAGAGCTCACTCAACTCTACAACAAAGTTCTCAAATTTGCACGGGTGTCTTCAAGCTGGTTGTCGTACAGAGTCCTGGCAGTTCCAAAGAAGCCTTACGCGAAAGCACCGGCTGAATTCAGGCCAATATCAATTGCCTCTCCCTTCCTGAATGCCTCGAGAAGTGCATCTATAATGATGTAGCACTCGCAATCTTTGCGCATAGGCCAGAACATACCCATTATGCCATGCCTAATAGATCAACTGTAACCTGCCTACAGTCATTATCGCAGAAAATACTTCACGCCTGGAATGACAACGAAGATCTTCACACCATTTTTCTAGACATGAAATCTGCTTTCGACTCAGTCCAAATAACACCCCTTCTTGCCTTACTTGAGAGATTCTACGAGATATCCGGAAATATGCTCGAGATGCTCAATAATCTGGAATCTAGGAGAATGCCTCAGTTCACAGGCAATGGCATTACAGTCCATAAAAGCGTCGATGTAAGAATCCCATAAGGTGGTTCTCTCTCAGCCTTCGCAGCAATATTCGTTCCACTAATGGATCAAACTCCAGTTTTCCAATTGTATGCTGATGATATTGTTTGCTTCTTGTCATGCAAACGCCATGTTGGTGACTCACAAGAAAGACAATCTCCTCTGAATCTGTAAACAGCTACCTAAATACGTTCTGTAAGTATGCCAAATTTTTTGGCGTGTCAGTCAATCGAGAGAAGTAAAACTATCTCATCTTTATGCCAAGTCGGATGACTTCTACTGATACTGCACCTTCTCTACTTCCGGAATTGGCAGGAAATGTCCTGACTCCCACAGACAGTGTCAAATTCCTAGGAGTAATCCTTGATGCCAACCTCACCTATAAAAAACAAATCCAAGCTCAGTATTCCAAAGCCCTGAGAGCGTTCTGGGGAATGAAAATTGATCTGTGCAAAACGCACAATAAACAAATAATCAGGAAATACCTTTCAACTTACTTCTCTAGTATACTCTCCTATGCCGTGGAAGTTTGGTCGGGGGCACCACCCACCAGCCTCAGGAAACTATGGGCCTCGAATTCTGGGTGCTGAAGTGGGCCAACTTGTGGTCGAACCAGATCTACGCAACATCTAAATTGACTCTCTGCTCCAACATGCAATACACGCCCACAGTCCACAGACCCCATGTGCTAAAATTAAAGTCATTCCTTAATCTGTGCTGAGCTAAACAGGATCACATCAACATCTGGCCACGGTTGGTTGGCGTTTGCCAGGCAGACATCTCCGTAGTACCCCCTCCTTGTGCTCAAGGCTCCAGCGGTTACAGAATTTCAAGAGACGGTTCCCAAATGGGACTGTGGACACTGTCAACTCGCTCAACATCGACACGACCTGAACTGTGGATTATAGACAAGGCATATCGTGATGGCATCTTGTCTTATCTTGCTGTTTGTAAAGGACATTTATTCTTGATTTTTAAGGAGTAAGTGCCGATCTTAGTTAGCCGATGTCATTTCACGTTCTGCTCAACTTGTAGCCCTTTTTCGTTGTAATTACTACTTCATTTTTACATTTTAATTATTATCTTTGTTTTTATCTATTAATTATTATTTAGTTATTTATTATTGTTTTATTTCTTTTTTTTACTGTTATAAAACAAAATCACTTGTATAAACAAAAAATTATCACTATTGTATAAAATTCATGTTAATAAAGCCCCTTATTATTATTATTATTATTATTATTATTTATTATTATTATTAATTGTCACTGCCTTCCCATTAATATCCGGATACCTGCATAATAATGTGTAAACCTTTAGTCTCTAAAACAGACCCTTGAACACTGCTCAGTTATCCTTTTGTGGATGTCCTCAGATATTTTCTGCCATTCGGTCTTCAAAACGCCGATGAGTTCAGCTCTATATTTTGGGCGATCTCGCTTCACGTACACCGACAGTCCAGTTCATCCCAGAGGTTCTGTATAGGATTAAGTTCACTGCTCCGAGCTGGGCAATCCAACTTTTCGAAGCTCGTGTCCCCAAGCCAGTCTGACACAACGCGAGCAGTTTGACGTGGAGTGTTGTCCTACTAATCCAGTTATAAGCTTTCCCCGAAGTGCTGTCACAACGTAGATAGAGCATCGTTTTCCAAAACTAGCAGTCTGCGCGGTAGCACAGTGTAATCGTCACCGTCTTTCCCCCCACCGGATGGAAAATGCCCCGGTTCGGATGACGGGGGCAACTTTAATGGGCTTTTTTCACTCCGTGGCTGATGTAGTCGGTCTCAGGCGTAGACAGCAAGGTTTTTTCCAGCAGACACTACGGTTTTTTGTTCCAGCAAAACAGGCAAATCGACCTGAAAACACACGCAATTTACAGACACAAATACAGGTTTATGTAATCAGTTACGGGGAACCCTGATATATTAATTAGATTTTTTTTTTTTTTTTTTGTCCAAAACTAGGACTACATACACATCAGCATTCGTTGTTTTCTTTAAAAACAGCCAGTGGACCGAAGACCAACCAGGAAAAACAGCCTCAGACCATCGCACCCTTGGCCAAACTTTATTATCCAGCATTCCAGGCAGCTTTGTCCCTGCATCCTCCACAACTAGACACGACTGTCAGATTGGTAGACCAAATACCGTGACCTGTCACTTCTAAGTACAGCTGTCCAATGGTCTACGGTCCAACTCCAAATAATGCTTGGACGGTGACTGGCAGTACTTAGGGCGATCAGTGGCTTGTGGAGTGCTGTACGACAGTGTTAAGTTCTCTCAGCGTCCTACGCACTGTAGTAGGGCTAACACGTGTAAACATCGGTTCACTGAGCACCCATGTGTGCTGCTGCAACGGCTGACCTTATGAGCTGACAATTTTATGCAGAGCTCTCCTTTTACGATCCGTCAGCTTTGGAGATTTAGCGACTACTTTTGTGGCAGTGTCAGCATCGATACGCTTCCAGTTGCTGATCACGTTACCAATCATCGACCTAGGGATCTTCAATGTCTTTCAAATGCGACGTAAAGACCTATTGCTTACGCGGCATCTTATTATCATTCCAGGCTGGATGTCTTAACTTGGTTGATCGCATCATCTTGTATTCGCAATCATTACTGTCTTCTCGAAGTCGTACGACCATGTTTATAGTTGTGTCTGAAATGTGCTTGGGTAGGATGTGGCCATATATCTACTGAGGGATGTCCGGATATTATTGGTAGGTTAGCGCATATGTATTATGGAATCGGGTAAGAATCTTACCTGCTTCGGGTAGATCTTGTAGTCCAATCTTCTGCTCAGTGCAGTACCTTCGGTAAATGGATTCGGCATGCTTAGTCCTTCATAGATTATCATAAAGATGTCATTTCCTGAGCCTTGTTTTGTATCATCATCAGAACCTCCCTCCAGGAATAAATCCAGAGAAATGCCTAAAGTGAAAATTATTATTATTAAATCCATTTTTTAGCATAAATTGCTATGTCTGGTAAAGCTAGACGATCCGGTCATATTTTAATACCTATATAATACACGTTACACTTTGCTCTAAAAATATTCGGTAACCCCAGTTTCAAAGTCCTCTGCTCCTTTCCATACAAATATCTGACCCAGACCTGTATCTAATATTCAATGATACATGGCAGCCAAGCATGATTTTGATGGAGAAACCTCATCATGCAATATTTCATCCTCATATGTGTAGATCTGAGAGTCAGAAGACCATAGCGTTGAGTGTACACAGGTATGGGCATCGGAAAATTGTGAATTATTTAATAAGCAGCTCGTGGTTTTCAGTTCAAACCAGATCTTCCCTAATGGCCCACGTAGTGAAATAAACTCTCTCATTCCCAAACCAGTGTGATGCGGAGATGAGGAGTGATTTGTGGCGGGATTTTTGATATCGTCGTTCTGTCAGTTAGAATGGTTAGCTCATTTTTATTTCTTGGATTGGTAAATATGATTAGCAGGATTAAGAGATAATCCTATTTCATTTCTCTAATATATATATATTGATTGTTGGTTAACAGCTTCAGCTTCTTTCTGGCCTTCGGATGTGAAATAAAGTTTTCTATCGTAATATTAGGCTGTAGTTGTCATGGAGAAGAATTTTAGTAGGTGACCAACAATTTTGCAGTATATTTTCAAAATAGTTAGTAGTATTTCAGATGGCATTGTGTCGCCGGAGGTAGCCTTTACGTCAAGAAATAGAACACGTATACAAAACCACAAGAAATAGAACACGTACACAAACTTAGTCCACACATAACCAAATATTATACAGTAAACCTACGATTCAACCATGAATGACTTACTTTCAGTTGTCTGTATTTCGGGGCGTTGCTCAAAAGATGATGGATGGTTGACTGCAATGCATTGGTGCTCACCACCGACCTCATCTCGAACTGGAACCATACTGTAACAGGACCTGTAAAATGTTACCTTTTTAGTTTAGGGACAAATTCAAAAATTTTTACCATAAAACATTGTCATCAAAAAATTAGAGAAAGGAATGAGGTAATCAGTTTCTCAATGGCAGCAAATTAAAATCGTTACTAAAATTTTGCAGAAAGACTTTAGTCATCAGAAATCGTCAGATCGCTCACTGGCTGTATTAGTGGCGTAACACAAAAATCGTAATTCTGAGATAATCGATGAGAAAAATTTGACTTTAAAAATTAGTTTCTTTAGATTTGAAGAAATTATGGGATTGTTGAAATATATTGTGATTCATCTCATCATACCCAGTGGTACTCAAAATTAGGCTGGCTTGAGCAACATTCCCTTATGGGTAATCAGAATTTCGAAAATTTAACCCCTGTTTTGAGTTGTCAACAAACTCAAACTCAAAATTTGTGATTTGATTCTCCTAAAGATCGAAGGTAATTAGGAAGAAGAACAAAAAAAAAAAAGCATTAAACAAGAACTTTATTTTTATATTCATAAACTCGGGAACATGTATGAACTACATTTTAATCTTTGAGAACATAATTGTGGTAAAACATAAATAAGAACAAGAAGTTTGTACGAAATTATTGGTGTTTAAACAAGCAAAAATTTGGAAGAATTGTCGTTCTTATAAAAATTTAGTCCCTCCGCAAATTAGCTTTCAGACTGTTATAAAATCCGGCATGGCATTTGGGAATTGTGTTATTGTTCAACAAATATTGGAAGTCACTGTTCTTCTTTTTCGAAATCGGATTCGAACTCTTGTAGGCTTTTTCAGTTCGAAATCTACAAATGACTCCAAAGATTTCTTGTTTTACTAGCTTTAAAACTAACAGATTTAAAATAAATAAATAAATCTTCTGTTTATACTCCGGGACGACCAAACGGTCAGAAGAGTTCACAAGATAGACTGAATACAAGAAACAGCGCCATATTCAGCAGTCACGGGCTTGAACCCCGGTCACTCAAGGCACGTGTACTTATGCACCCGCGCGCCTGACCACTAGGCTACGGCGGCCTTTATAATCATCCTGTTTGTATGATATTTTATAAAAGAGTCTAAATGTTTCTTTTCTATTTTAAAGATAGCAACGTCATTGAAGTCGAACTCCAATTCATCAATTTTTATTATGAATCAACAGGGCTTACCTTTATTTTAGATATAGGAAGCTTCCTTTCCAACTCTCCTTGTCCAACTCGCTAATAATTCATGGGGAAGGCGACATCAATTTTGCAAGACATTGTCATAAAGGTAGATTTTGGAGGTCTAAACTGGCTAATAATTAAGGATCGATTTTTTCTTTTTGGTCCTGTGGCAGGAATTTTGAATTAAATTTAGGGGTCGGTCTAATAATTGGATATGAGGTGGGGGCCCCACCCCATATCCAATTATTAGACCACTAAATTTAATATTTATCTTCCAGGAAATAACCAGTTTTACTCATTATCCATTCACTTGGAAGTACAATCATTAAGCAATTTGCCTCGTTTTCTTGTATAGAAAAGTATTGAGGCAATAGCTGGCTCTCCGAAACTGGTTAAGAGACTTCAATCCAAGGATCTTCTAATAGAATATTCACAGTTAAAATACTGAGAGCAGCTGTTAAAACAGAGCCACTCTAACTTGGAGTCCACCGAAGAACTCGTGGCAGACTCCACGACCAGATGCTATAAATGCCAAAAATATGGCCATTTTCAGACTACATGTCGAGGCTCTTCAGTCCGTTCTCTTTGTGGCTCAAAAGAACACAACCAGTAAGAGTGTTCGTACCTCCAATGTGCCCAAACTACAAAAGAACTCATCTGGCGTTCTCTAAGACCTGTGAGTTATGGAAACTCGGAAAATTAGATCAAAAATGCAAAGTCGAAAACAAAGTATCTTATCCGGAAGCACTAAAACAAATCTTAAGAAGTGTGCCTGCACGCTCTTATGCAGCCACTTTTAAAGGCTACAAAACAGTATCCATTCAAAGAGATGCCTCTGTTGTCCCCAAAGTTTCTGCACACCATGACCGGATCAGTACTGTCTCATATGAAAACAAACACATCCTCAGCTGATGAGATAACTAACGCTCCAATCACTACAGCACTTGACAAAGAGCCAGCCCCACAGAAACCAACCAAACCATAGCATAATTATTATAGGCTAACAAAACTATTGAATTCAAGTGTTGAGAAGCGGACCCCAGGGTTCACCCTCATTAGCCGCAAAAAGCAATTGAATAAAACACGGAAATAGATCAAACAGAAGAAACGGAAGTTATACTTATACTACATGCTGAAGATGATATAGATGACGGTTGCCATATATTCCCAAAAAAAAAAAAAAAAAAACAGGGCCAATATAAGTCTACCAACTCAACGAAGTAGTCACATCACATCACACCCATTTCTAAATCTAAGTAACGCAGAATATAATATAATGGAATTTCCGAGGCTTACGCAGCAATACTGATGAGCTACGGATGTAGTTATTATTATTATTATTATTATTATTATTATTATTATTATTGTTAACAGCTACAAAACAGCAAACAAACGTGCCTGAGGGTGCAGCTACAAAGCATTATTACACAGCTACAAAGCAGAAGCTTGGAGTATACATTTCCCAAAGTAAAGAGAAAAGTAAATGTACATAAGAAGACTACTGAATTCAAATGTACAGATAAAATAAAACTAAATAAATAAAAGTAGGAACTGATCTGTGCTATTTAAGTGAACAGGTAGGAGTAAGGCAGAGCACTGGTATTTTTTCACACACATTACACAATCAGAGTCTTTGAACTTGCAAGAAGAGTCCATTTTAACTCAGGTAACAGATGAGGTTAGCAATTTCAGTTGCCTCTTGAAGTGTCCGGGGTTGTGAAATATCTCCATATTTGCTTTGTTCAATGATCTTGCAGTCCTGTTGTAGAAATTGTAGTATCCATAATTTGTTTTCGCATAGGATGGTTTCAGCAGTGGATGGTTTCTTAAAGCTGCTGTTAGTGCGTGGAAATTCATTTGTGAGACGAGATGAGGGCAATTCAGGGTACCATTTAAAAGCTGGTTAAGAAGGAGTAAGTCGGCTTTGTCTCTTCTTTCTTCCAGCGTTTCGAGTCCGAAGAGTCCAAACACCACTCTTGGTAGGATTTCTCATTGTATTCAAGGCCACTTTTAAAGCAAACGTACTGGATTGCTCTTTTTTGAATATTTTCAATTTCTAATTTTTGGTAAGCAACATGTGGGTTTACGGTTTTATTCTCTCTGTTGATTTCGCTCGTTCTGTTACAAATATCACATGTCCACACCTATGGCCGTTCTTTGTTCAGTTTCCATAAAAACGTGGGGGTGCACGGCTTACAAAATCCCCTCTCGCACGAAAGACAGCTTATTTCACCACCTTACAGATTGCGCAGTGGATTTGATTATTTGCCATTTTTTTCGTTGAGTATTCTCTTTCCACAGCTTTAAGTTCAGTTTCCACAAACTACGTGATCGAAAATGTTAAACCAAGGGAATGTTCCGTAAAATTAGCTGGAGGCAAGGATTAACTTTACTATCTTTTAGCAGCTTACTCTTGGGAATTGCCGCATTAGGCACACATTTGACCTTGTTCTTCTAGCATTCAGAAACGGGTTAGATAGGCTTTGTGCTTTAGACCAACACAATAGAGCAATTTCTATATACTGTACTTAGCGATAGTCTTAAATAAAATTAATAGAAGATTACCTGAAAACAATCCTATTCAGAAGACGTGACCATTCGATCTGCGACGATGAGACGAACCATCTGATATAGATTGCATACTTGCGGGAATAAGGAACACTGTATTATTGCACGATATAGGGAGAGCTCCATTCAGGGCGACCTTACACTACTCGCGCATAAATCCATAGTCGTGTTTTCTTTTATTTTTTTTTATTTAAATATCCGTAGCTCTCTAAAAGATCTGAATCGGACAAATTCTGATATTGATTTCTTATTTGATTTCAGGTGAATTAACCTGAAATTACAGCCAACGTGTTACGATACACCACGTGCATGCATGAGCACAATATTCACAACTTACCCATTCTCTGATGCTGCATTTTGGCAATTTGTCACAACCGGGTCACCTGCATGGTACTTCTGCCTGTCCTCAGGGCTTATTGTTTTAAGTGGTTTAATTCTCTAGAAATACAAGTCACAAAATGAAAACATTTTTTAATGACAATTGACCAGATTTTTAAAAAATATATCAATATAGAGTTATTTAAAAAGATTACTTTGTAAAACAACTGACAACGAGTACGCAGGTGTAATTTAATACACACTGCTGTCTGTTGTCAAAAACATCAAAGTCCGGCGAGAATATCGCGTAAAGCATCATGGGAGAGAAACCCGGAGATTGCAGGAGAGTCACATGATTGATGACGTCATCACTTTCGGTGGGAAGTGCGGGTGCCAAGACCACCCACTGTGAAACTCTGTACGAAGTGTTTCGATGACTGCGCCTCCTAGCGACCGGGTGTGGAAGTCATTTGAACAGAATTCCACAACGGGTGGCAGACCACCCGCTGTGAAATTCTGTTCAAATGACCCACACTCCTGCTGGTCCCCTATTACTCCACGTTTCGAGTCATGTTTTGCCTTAGTAGAGGCAAAACATAGAGGCATATGTTGTAAGAAAGCAAGCATATACGGTATCAGTCAAAAAAAACTTCCCATCCATTTGCTCCAAACGTTTGTTCACTTCTTCCTTGAATTTTAGAAACATCATTAAGAATTCTGGAGAAGAAGCGACTCTGGATCATGTTCTTAGAAAAGAGGCTATTCACATATTTCAATAATTTTGTGAGCTCCGTGTTTAGAAGACGAGCTATGACAATCGCAGAAATTAGAAGCCCTCCTCCTAGTGGCAGGTAACCGTCTCATTAAGATTAGTGGATGAAGAAAAATGTCAAGACTTAATTTTTCTAAGGCGAGACCAAATAGCTGTATTTTACCTGGTCATAGTTTATATTTTGTGTTGTGTTTTAAATTTAATTAACATTTTTTGAACGAAATTTAGACCTTATCCATGGATAGACTTCGGCCTTTTTAATGAATTAGTTAAGATGTCTTAAATGTGTATATGCGTGTCTTAATCAAGATGTGGCTAAGTTCGGTGACTCTATTATGAGGAAAACGGGAAATAATTTTTTTTAAGTGGTGGAATAGGACCAAAGCTTGTCTGTTTGGGGAAAACGATAATGACGTGGTAGAGCACCTAACATCTTTTAAAGGCCCAAAAGATGATTGTATGTATGTTGGTACTAGTGACATTAAGTACAGGACATATGAGGATTTACTCAACAAGTACAGCGAGTTAGAACTGTTTTAATAATAATAATAATAATAATAATAAAATTCTTTAATAAATTAACTAAAACAAAACACTGTCAATGCGAGAGGTTTAAAAGTGTATGGATTTTGTATATGTGTAGTGTCGTGTACCGTTGTTCCTCTGGGCATTTAGCCGTTGGACCCCTAATGGGACCCAACGTTGTCCACACTGAGATTTCAGTGGCAAGGACCTAGGGGAAAAAAGTAACCAACTATAAATATTTCACTTTATCGTTTAGTTTTTTTACTCGCTGCTATGTGTGAGTAATATGCTCACAAAACTAACAATTGTGGTTTTAGTTAAGTGCTGTTATTTTCATATAATTGATTAACACGGTGTGCAAATTTCTAGGTTCGTTGCCTTACAAATGTCATTTAAGTGTTTTGTCATACGAAGAAACTTTTTGACACTTGTATTGTTAATAGAAACGCTTATGTAACTGGCATGTGAAAAAAAAGGGGAGGAGAAGAAATAGGGTTAGCCCAGGTAATTAAAAATTGTGTTGATTAAATTTTTGACTGTGGGGTACAATTACTAGGGATTAGTTTGAACGCTAGTCATGAAAAGTTTTCAGAGAGAGCAGGGGGGAATTCTGAAGGCTGTGGGAAACTGACAGAAATAAGGGGTCAATAGAGAAGGCGACCCCAAGGTGTCTGTGGGGCAGGCCCATGCCCAACCAGAGGGAAGGAGGTATCAGTGGGGGGAGGAGATATAGAGACCGTCACCTCCCCTGGGCTGTAAGGAAAGGGGCAGAAAGGACCATGCAAGAGATCATGGTTCTGAGAGCCAAGATGGCCTTCAACAGCAAAGCTGTGGAACTCCTAAGAACAGCAAAGCTGTTCTTAGGAGTTCCCGTTCGGTGAGTCCAGTCCAGTCAAAGAAATGTCACTCATAGGAACGGTGTTCCATCTTTCAGTTTGTCCTAGTTATCGTCTGAGTCTGGTCACACTTGGGACGCATATCCTTCACTTAAAATGTAGAGGGACTGTTCAGTGAGTCTGGTCCGGTTTTGGTGGTCACTCTTTGGACTGATGTCCTGTTCTTTGTGGTGACGATGACGTAGTGATTGGTTGGTTTGCACTTTGTTGTTACAGCCTGGATGTTCCAGGCCGTGCGATTTCCTTGCAGCAGGTTGACCAGGGCTTGAGGTTATATCTAAGGCGGATCCAGTTGGTTGGGATCAGCAGATGTAGGAAGTATCCGGCTTCTGGCAAACATCTTTTGGGCAAAGTGAGAAAAGGCTCTGTAGTTGATTTCATCCTCCAGTAGGTAATGCCCATGATTTGTAGGTATAAAATGAAGTTGGGTGACATGTAGACCACGGAGATCTTCGTACATCTCGCACTCGTACATAAGATGGTGCCAGGACTCCAGAGAGCCGCAGGCACACCTTGGGTTATCAATAATTCCCAGTAGATTTAGTTTGCAGCGGCTTGATCCGTGCCCTGTGAAGAGGTAGTTCGTATATAAGCCTGGGGAGAACCAGGACGGATACTGCGGATAAGTAGTTTGTACACTTGGCAGGAACGTTTCGTATAATTTTCCCTTTCCGGAGTCTGTCCAGCGTTGTTGCCAGATGGTCATCAAATGGGTTTGTATTCTCCTTTTCTCCGTAGATCTGTTATTGCAGGATTGTGGTAAAGTTCATGAGCGTAGTGCTGGTTCCACGGTTCAGATGGTAGAGCATACCCACATGGGCAAATTTTAGGTCTAGGGGTCGAGCTCCTGTAATTACTTGAAGCGCATGTGTTGACACCGTGGTACAAGCACGTGTAATGGTTAAAAGGATCGGTCTTTGGATTATGCCCAGTTTTTTCCGGTTCACTGCTGTTGAAGATTTACAGTACCAGGCTATTGAAGCGTGTGTGATGACCAGTATGAAGACTGTTTTGTAGAAGAGAGAGAGAGAGAGAGTGTGTGTGTTACCTGTGCATTTTTTATTTTTGCATGGCTGTTGTTGAGATGAGGGACAAATGATAGATTTCTATCCAGAATGACGCCTATGTATTTTAACTCTGTTTTCAGCCTGATCGTGGTGGTCTTGTTGTAGTCTTGTGGTGGTCTTGTTGTAGTCTTGTGGTGGTCTTGTTGGAGTTAACTAGCCTTTTAATAATACGGACTGCCCTTTTGTCGAAGAGACGGTTAATATGTGCTTCTCAGCCCACATCAGGAGGGTTCCTAGAGCTCTGTAAGCGAGGTTCTCCATCTGAGCCCTGGAGTTGGCGGCGACAATCGAAGTGAGATCATTCGCGTAGGTCTGCAAATGGACGTTTCCAAGGTCCAAGTGAAGAAACTCGTTGAGGACGTAATTCCAAAGAAGTGGACCAAGCATACAGCCCTGCCGACATCCACGATAAATTTTGCGTTCCACCCTGCTGTAGGGGGACTTGTACTGTGATTTTTCGGTTATTCAGATGGTTATGGAGGCAGGCGAAGAGGTTACCTGGCAGCTTCGCTTCTCTCAGTCGTGCGAGACGCTCGGCCACCATAAGGTGTTGAATTGCCTCCGCGAAATCAACCGAGATGACCAAAAGGTATTTTTGAGCGCAGTTATCGGCCAGACACCGGATATTCTCCAATGCATGGAAGGTGGATCTCTTCGGCTTGAAACCGAATTGATTTGGTGCATGGAGTTGTGCTCGCGTGTAGTATGCCTCAATTCTTTCTCTAAGCATCTGTTCCATCACTTTGCTCAGTACAGAGAGGAGTGCAATCTGACGATAGGAGTTCGGTAGGTTTTACGGCTTTGATGGGCTTTTTTAATGAGCTTAATGCTGGCCACTTTCCAGTTCGTTAGGAAGCAGCCAGAGCGGAGGCAATGGTTATGTAGATTTAGGAACAGGTTTGGGATGTACTCTGCCACCTTCTTGACAATTTCTTGCTGTATCATGTCTATCCCCGGTGTTCTTCTGTTTCTGATTTTGTTCATTGCAGTTTGGGGTTCTAGTAGAGTGAATGTTCCTCTGCCTGGTCAGATAGATAGGTGTCGTTGGCATTGCTAAGTAGCTGTTGTTCCAAGGTGTCTTTGCCATCTACGGTTTGGAAGGTGGCGTTCAGGTTATTTTTTATGGATTCTTTCCAGTTTTAGTCATATTTCCCAGGCGGGGATTGCAGATGTCACCTCCCCTCTGGGTAGTTTGTTGGTTGTAATCCTGTATATGGTACCCCATGGATCAGAGTTTTCCACTGTGAAAACCAAGCGCTACCAGGAGAGCTTTTTCTGCTGTCTGATCAAAGCAGTGTAGGCATTCCTGGCTTTCTAGTACTGTTCCTGATGATACTCAACCTCTGGGAAGCGCCGCGACCGCCTGGCTCATTGGAAAGCACGCCTCTTCGGGTTAGCCTTGTTTCTGAGGACTTCCAGCTCTCGGAACCACCACGGGACCGCACCCAGTCGTGGAATCATTTTTGGGATTGCTTGGTTGGCTGTATTGATTATTGCTTCAGAAACAACTTGCTAGTGCAGATCTGGGTTCTGATTTTCTATTTATTGGTCAGCCGACTCTGTGCATTTGTAGTAATGGCTTGTTTGAAGTGTCTCAGTTTTCCTTGTGGACTGCATAACGGTGCAACTTTTGGTTGTTGGTTGGTATTCGGTGGATGGATCTTCGCATTTCGGAAGTGATGGCTCGGTGGTCTGAGGTTGTCCTGTCATTCTAGACCGTCCAGACAGTTATGTAGTTGGAAAAGATCTCGTTGACATGGTGACATCCAGGATGGCCTAGCAGGGAGAGTTGAGGAAAATGTAGGCAAGTTGTCAGGACGATTTAAAATCACGATGCAGCTGTTTGTGAGAAACTCCTCCATGCACTGGCCATTTCTGGAGCCGCTATGTTCTAAAGTTTTGCTGTGCCACATGGGTGAGCAGCACTTTTGGTCCCAAATGGACTATACCTCATTTGCTGGGATAAAAAAGAATTTTGGTCCCAGCAAATGAGGATTCTGGATCCTGGCAGTTCTGTTTGAAAATAATGCAGATACTGGATAGCTGCAGAATGTCTTCTCCTGGACAAGAGTACTTGGATATTGCGTAAAAAGCCCCGAGGGATGAGATAATATGCACACAGATGGCCCATGTAGAACAGAAATGAGATATCTTAGTAACGGTCAGGCTGGGATTGCGAACGACCACGGCCGTCCAGGGCGTTTCACCTTCCACTTGGACGATCTTGTAGTTCAGTGGGTAACCACATATGGCATTAGCGAAGGTGTATAACTCCTGGAGGAGCAGTATATCATAGTTGTCTTCCTCCTTTGCCTTGTCTGGGCAGCAACAGCTTTAGCTCGCTGAGCATTTAGTTACGGGAATTTGATACAGGTTGTATTATGTTTTTCAGGCAGTGTCCCCATAATCGATTTTTTGTTGTTGGGCACACTTTGCCTTCAGATATACGGAGCACTTATCATCTCGGAGTGAATAGGAGGAAGTCAGAACCGTGTTCCTCAAACCATTCCTGCACAACTGCCCGATGGTTCGGCACATTGTCATCTTGGAAGACACCATTCAGGAAAATATGTAACATAGCGGGGTGTACACAGTCAACAAGCAGTTGACAATAGCGGAAACCACTGATAGGTTGTTCCACATGCACCAGGGGTCCAAGTTCTTGCCAGTGACATATGACCCACACCATACAACTGCCTCCACCAGCCTACGCTTTTGATCAAGAGTCTCATGTTGTTGACGCGAAATCCGTACACGACCATCCACGGTGTGGAGTAAATAACGTGACTGATCCGACCAGTACACCTTCTTCCAGTCTTCTAATGTACTTCTAACTTGCATGCTCTTTGCACCAGGAGAGTCTTTTACGCCGATGAACCTTGGTTAGGGGAGGATGCCGTAGGAGTCGTCTGCTGGTATAGCCCATACGTACAAGCGTGCGATGCATGGTCATGCTAGATATTGTTTCGGGTTGTTCCATGTTGTATTGGGTAGTCAGCTCTTCAACAGTGCTGCGCCTGTTTGTTTGTACGACTCGTCGGACCCGGCGCTCGCCTCTAACTCAACCTTTCCCTGACCTTTGTAGTTTTACGGTCGGGTCGTTTTTTGACCATTTTGATGCCAATCCCGGTACACTTTAACTACGGCGGCTTTCGAACACTCAACCATTTCAGCCGTTTGGGAAATCGGGGTCCCAGCTCGTCGAGACCCACAATCTGTCCTTTATCAAAGTCAGATAAATCCTTCCTTTTGCCAATCACGCTCAGAATGTTACTACTTACTGAACTACTGACACCTTATCTATGCTACCTAGGTCGACTAAATCCGCACTCTCGTCCCTAACGTGGTCAACGGGTCGCATTCAATTTTCATAGGGGTGGTCATAATTGAGTGATCACTCAGTTAATTCAATATGACAAATACTATCTTCTGTGAAAATTTTTCCTTCTGCATCATTTGGGCTATTAGCTCTGACCTAATTATTCAGTGTATTGATTGTAAGCTATTTATATGCAATGACTATACTCAATCTGAACGAATCATTCTGTTGTAATAGATGGCGACTCATAAATTCTCAGAAAAGCCCTATAAGTGTTGTAAATCAAAATAGCACCGAACGTGAAGAGCCTCCTTGCTCTTCCACTTTCAGTGTTTAAATGTCCCACTCTAGTTCACTTGAGTTAAATGCCATTCCAATAACTGTAAATAGTGACTCTTACCCTTCCATTGAAGGAGCCCCTAATCTCTCCTTTTCGTATCCAGGGTCGTATCAACTCAAACACATATGTCTCTACTCTCAGATGATCTCAATGTTAACTCCTCTAATGGAACTCAGAATCCTGCCTCTTATATTCTACAATGAAAGTATGAATCAGAGCTGTGCTACTCAATATGTTCTACGTTGATAATAATAGTATTAGTAAAATAATAAGAGGAGTATACCTCAATATAGTGCGTAGAACCCTTCCGTATGATACCCTCCAGAAATTAAAACGGAAAAAAACGAAAAAATCGGCAACTTACCGGTACATTAGAGTAAAAAATAAATAATTAAATAATCAATTTAACACAATGCAAATCAATTTAAAACAATTAAAAATCAAATTAACGCAATTGAAAGAATCAAACGAAAATATTCAAAACGATTTTCCTTCCTGAAGCTGACAACGCTATTCGACCGTATGTCGTGATCACAGGAATGAAAATGAACCTCTTATTATTTTACTAATTCTACAATGAAATAAATTCCAGGAACTAGTCTTTAATCACTATGAAGAAAATCTTCCATCAAACTCAGCTCTTCACAATTCCTCATACTGTAAAGTCTGATATTTCCTTCTATTCTAATACATTCAAATAGCTATGAGCTGTCCTTGGAGATTCGCAGCAATATTAACTAATCAACAGGCTGAAATTTTGGACATCAACGTCCAAGTTAAAAATCTCACGTCAGTTATAACTTCCACCTAAGGGAAACTAAAAATAATTTTAAACCTACTATAGAAACAAATGTTCTCTACATGAATAAGAATTCTCCAATATCTGACGATGCTCTTAGTATGGAGATTACATCTTCCCCTTCCACCTGCCCCAATGCTTCAAATGCTGCAAATATTAATTTAATTAATCGTCTTAACATTCATGATTGAAGTCCTTCAAACGGGCGAATTATTGCCAAACACTCTTTGTCAGATGAATTAAATCTAATCAATTCTACCACCTGCGAAATACTCCTGCCTGTACCTCTACTTTACAAGATCAAAGTCACCAAGTGGAATCCCTTTCAACGTCAGTTAAGCAAACGTGTATATTATTATAATTATGGACCCCAGTACTCCAGGCCCATTCGTTACTGTTAAGCAAACGTATTCAAAAATAATTACTACCTCTTTTTATGCGATTTGCAAACCTCTCTATAGGGCTGCCACCACAGTGAATAAGCCTGCTTTTGATTGCAAGTCTCGAATGCACACCCGAAATCAAATCATACAGTCTCTACATCTCAAGCGACTCTCTCCAAGCTTCCACCCAAAAGTCATCAAACACAGAATGTAACTAGTGGAGATAAATATCAGTTAATCAAACAAAAGTATAATATCACAATTATTCCAGTAAAGTCCGTATTTTTGTTTCTAGACTTGGACCAGCCACAAAATCTGAAGATCTTATTAACTTAATGAAAGAAGAATATGGTTTCTGTGTGAATGTCTGTTCTTTGAAAATGAGTAGATGTGTATAATGAGTAGATGAATAGAAAAGATGAGTAGGTATCCTGCCTACTCATCTTTTATTATAACATGCCTTCTATCACAAACGGAAAAAAGTACTGAATCTAAGCACCCTCTTATCAGCAACCTAGTCAAACGTTTCACGGACAGACTGCCAAGGGAATCCAAAATCTGTTCTCCTAATGCATAGCAATCAGTATCCCTACTATCTACGCAGTACTCACTCCCCTCGTCATAGAATCCCCAGATCACGGCTGTTCAGTGTTTACCTTCAGAACTGCAGGAGTATAGTTAGCAACCTAAACCACTTTAGAGCAATCCAAGGATCACATAATTATTACCTATACCTGCTCAATGAAACCTGGCTCTTTGTGGATATTGGTGACCAGGATATTATAGATGGGCAATATATAATCCATAGAAAAGACAGAGGAACCGTTGGAGGTGAAGCAGCTATTATACATTCAACCACACAATCAATAAAACTTCATGAAATTTTACAAATATTGAATCACTATATTGCCTTCTCCAACTTGGCAAGTTAAAGTTTTATTAGCATTGCTTTATTTTTCCCCGCCCTTGACAAATAGTGACCTTCATTATTTATAAAAATCGCTGGGATCTATCCTCCCACTTATTCAATCTGCAGACATAGCAATGGTTTTGGGTGATTCTAACTGTCAACTGGGCAACTAAGAATCTTCTGCTCCATCACCGCAGACGAGGGCTGTTTAATATACTTTACAGTTATTGTCTTGAACAAGTTTTCAAATTTCCAACCAGAGAAAATGCCCACCTTGGTCTTATATTCTGCTTTACTCAGATAGAGGTTCTCAAAGACAATCCTTTATTCCACTGAATATTTGAGGAAAAAGTTCGAAAAACTTGACCAAGACTATATTTTCTATCAAGTCCAATTCTTTAAATTTTGCAATAGCCAATCCTAGATCAAGGAGTGTGAAAGGCACTATATCCGACAACCCAACATATAAGGCATTATCATGGCGGACTTGTTCTTTCTCAAAGGAGTCACTTTTAGGAGAATCCCTGGGAAAATGTTTAGAAACAATGGTCTCAACCGTCGACGTCCAATCCTGTGTTTCTTGTTCACCAACCATCACGGTGTTGTATATATCTCCGCATAACATTTTATTTCTAGATATCCTGTAAACAAGACCCGACGGATCAGAATTACCAGTATCACGAACAAAGCTTTGCCAACAGGAATTCTTCGCTTCAGTAATTTCTTTGTGGAATCGTTTATGCAAATCCCGGTATGCATTTTTATAGATAGTGACATCAGCCTCAGATAAGTGTCTACGCCGCTGAAACTGTTTTCTAGCCAGTTGGACCTGAGATCTAAGATAAGAAAGGCCCGCATTCCACCAAGGAACTGCTGTGCGTTTCATTTGCTTCCTCCTTGCAGAATATTCCATCGCCTGAAACAGGCATTTTTGAACAACTTTTACATATTCTGGTGCCGAAAAGGAAATAATTTTGGTGGCAAGGGCTTGAGTGATAACTTGTGTACAGAAATTTATACTTTAAATTTTTTCCAGTTAATTCCATTTGTAGAAAAACCGTCTGAGATTAATAATTTGGAAATCAGTTTGTTGTTTTTTAGATCTAATTCCAAGAACTATGGCTCTATGATCGCTGTTTACAAGGTTAGGAGCCACGTACCAATCAGAGATATATTCATCCATTTTGCTTGTTGTTACTGTTACATCTATGTTTGAATCTTCAAGTAGAGAACCTCTGGAATCCGTATATCCACTGTGCCATAAAAATGACTTTGCGTTAAAATCTGTCGAGATAGTTAAATTTCTGTTTCCAAATTTTGAACAAATCCTGTCTAAGTAGTGTACAGTTTGTTGAATATCCTCAGAGGGGGGGGGGGAATAGATGGAAATCAAGTAGAAGGTAATGAACGGAATGTACGGACAGACAGATTACCGTGTCATTGCATTCTCCAGTTATGGTTGTAATCACCAATTCTTTGTCTATTATAACTATGGCTGATTTTGGGAACTTATCCTGAGAATGGATTACCCTAGCAGTAGTGGGAAAACCCATAACTTTAAAGGTTCCACCCCCAACCTGGGAGGAACAATACGGTTCTTTTATGAATATTAGGTCGAATTTTAGTTCTTCAGCCACAACTTTGATTTCATCCATTGCCAACCGAGACCTTTGTCCATTTATTTGGATAACCTTTATCCCCTCAAAGCCGTGTGGATTCTCTAGCAATATGGTCCTTGAGGTTGTCACAGACATTCTCTCAGACATGCCAGACAAGCTGTACTTGCTACCTGGGAGTCTAAAACGCTGATGGAACTGATATTCGGGTGACACTCAAGTCAAGTGGACCCAATTTCGGCGAAGTCCGGACGGTCTGTGACAGCCAAATCCTCTGCTTGCACCTTCACGATGGTGGGACTGTTAGTAATCCTGAATATAACCTCCATACACAAGTACATGGTGGGTGACCACTCAGGTGTGAACGAACGTAAGCAGGGGTCGAGGTGTGGCGCCCACACCACATGGAGGAATGCCGCCCCTCTATGTTACCAGGCAGGACTAGGTGGTAGATGACTCTCATCAACCGGTGAAATACCACCACTTTGCTTATTGGAGGCTTGAAGTGGTGGAACCCATGTTTAGTCTCTAGAGCTAAGTTCCGGCCAACCCTTCCCTATCTCTTCCATGATGCAGTATGATTGATGACTTTTGAGGTTATGATGAATGTCGTGGCGAGATCCAATATTCCTTACATTTCGAGGGTACAGCTCTAAAACGGTGTTCGCAGGCCGGCCGCTAGTTAGTACACCGGACCGAACCTATTGGTAACTCTCTAGGAGGCTTCCGGATCAGCTAGTGTATAATATTGCTACCTCTACTCTGCCAGATAGTGACTGGAGGGAGTCCGAGTAGTGTGTATGCGGGGAGCATTGTCGAGGCCACGTTATGTCAAGGATCTGGGTATATTCTTACCACGTGTACGCCATATCCAAAAATTTCATTACTTCATACAGCATGTCCCACTCACTTTTTCTCACTATTGAATACAACATGAATTGTCAAACTAATAGAGCAAGCTTATCTGCGAAAAGATCTAAACCTCCCAAGCACTTCCTAATTCATTTCACAAATATACGTGGTCTCAATTCTAATCTCAACGATGTCCATTTCCACTTGCAGTCTGCCAAACCTCATGTACTTTTTCTGACAGAATCTCAGTTATCGGTTGATTCATCTACTGCTCATCTCAGATGTCCAAATTATTCGCTGTATGATTACTTTCGCCTCAAAGGTGATACTTGTGCATATGTCCGTTCTGATTAGCCTGTCAGAGACTTGGCAATTTGGAATCTCCTCTCTTTGATCTTCTCTGGCTTAAAATCTCTCTACCTCATTGTGTCAAATTCATCTGTTGTCTTTACCGTTCTCCCAACTCCACTAATCACTTGGAGCTCTTTGACTTCCTCTCTTTGCAACTTGACTTTCTCCAGTCCAACTTTCCTAACAGTGAGGTAATTTTCCTTGGTGATTTTAATGTTCACAACTCCAGCTGGCTTCCGTTTTCTAGTCACACTGACACAGCAGGTCGAGATGCTGAGGCTTTTGCAATTACTAATGACCTAGCACAGATTGTTCATTTACCTACAAGAATACCGGACAATCCTAATCATACAGCCAATACGCTTGATCTTTTTCTCACAAACAACCCTTCTTAGTACACGGTCGAAGTGAGAGCTCCTTTAGGCACTTCAGATCACAACTTGGTGATTGTCTCTTCTCCAATGGAACCTTTATCTCATGGCTATTCCCAACCTCGTGTTGTTTGGCATTACAAGAATGCAAAATGGGATGACCTGCGAGACTTCTCTTCTTTTCCTTGGTCGGATTACTGTTTCAAAATTTCTGATGTCAATGTTTGCTCAGATCGTGTCAGTGAAATTATTCTTGCAGGAATGGAATCCTTTATCCCACACTCCACTTTAAAATCTCGTCCTTTATGTAAACCTTGGTTTTCCAATAAATGTGCTAAGGCTGTCCAAGAGAAAAATGTTGCATATCGTAATTGGCTTGTTTCTAATTCTTCAGTTTCATTTTCTGCCTACACTAAAGCTCGCAACAATTGTAAAGCAGTTATCAATCAGTCCAAACTAGAGTTTGAACAGGCTAAGAGTAGAAACTTGCTTCTTGCCCTAATGGTAGCCGAGCATTCTGGTCTCTTGCCAAAGCTATTGGCCGTAACTTTTGCCCATCTCTGCTCCCACTTCTGTCCAAACCAGATGGCTCTGTTGTCACTTCAGCCAAGGATAAAGCTGTCCAGCTAGAATCCCATTTTTCTTCCAGCTCATGTATTAATGAGCTTGGTAAAACACCTTCCACCATTCCCAACACGCTCCATTCAATGCCTCCTGTGGTCTTCCGTCAAAAGGACATCAGAAGGATTTTGATGAATCTTGATGCTAAGAAAGCTCCAGGTCCTGATGGTATTTCTCCACTTGTTCTCAAAACCTGTGCTCCTGAACTTACTCCTATCCTTTGCCGCCTTTTTTCACTTTCTTATTGCAAAGGTGTTTTTCCTTCTGCTTGGAAATTTGCTCATATCCACCCAGTTCCTAAAAAGGGTGACAAATCCCTCCCATCCAATTATCGTCCCATCGCAATTACTTCTACTCTTTCTAAAGTAATGGAGAAATCATTAACCGCCAACACTTAAACTACCTAGAAACCTTCCGTCTGATCAACATCGCCAGTATGGATTCCGTCAGTGTCGATCCACTGGTGATATTCTGGCTTATGTTACCCATTTATGGACCAATTCAATGGAAAGGTTCGGTGAACACAAGTAGTTGCTCTTGACATCTCTAAGGCTTTTGATCGTGTTTGGCATAAAGGTCGTCTAAACAACCTTCCATCTTATGGTTTGCCTACTGTTTTTAGTAATTGGTTATCCAGTTTTCTCTCTGATTGCTGGCTGAAGTTGATGGTAGATGGCTCTCTGTCTTCTAACTTCTCCACTAATTCCGGTGTCCCCCAAGGTTCAGTTCTTTCCCCCACTCTTTTCCTCTTGTATATTAATGACCTTCTTCCATTGACTGGAAATCCTATCCATAGTTTTGCCGATGATAGCACATTGCATTCCACTTTCCATTTTGAGAAACCTTGTCCTGCTCAATCAGCTTCAACTTCTCGAAAATCTGCTACCAATTTCTTAAATGCCGATCTTCAGGTAATTCTCCAGTGGGGCAAAGACAACTTAGTTGATTTCAACCCTTCTAAAACTCAGTCTTGTCTTATATCTCGCAAAAAGGATTCTTCTGCTCCTAGGCTTATCTTTAATGACACTCCGATTTCTAGGCAAAATGATATATCTCTTTTGGGGATTACCCTGACTGTTAATCTCTCTTGGCACAAGCACATTACAAATATTGCTTCCTCTGCATCTAAAAAACTTGGTTTTCTTTTTCGCTCTCGGCGTTACTTTTCTTCCAAACAGCTGCTCACTCTGTATAAATCGCAAATCCGCCCTGCTATGGAATATTGTTCCCACATCTGGGGTGGTGCCCCCAAAACCTCTCTCAGGCTTCTTGATTCCATTGAGAAGAGGGCAGTTAGGTTAATTAATGATTCATCTCTAACAGAGTCTCTCCACTCGCTTTCTCATAGACGTACTGTTTCTGCTGCATGCCTCTTCTACAGATACTTCCATGGGCACTGTTCTTCTGAATTGGCTTCTATAATTCCCGCTCTCTCTTTAAAAACAGTCCGAACACTTGCCCCCACCAGCCAACATCCATTTACTGTCCAACTTCAAACCCACAGAACCAACTTTTCATCTTCCTCGTTTATTCATTCAACTGCCGTTTTCTGGAACAACCTTCCTTCATACGTATTTCCTGAAAATTACAATCTACAGAAGTTCAAGTCCAATGTCAACAAATATCTTCTTTCGTCTTCTCATCCTCCAACCCAAGCACGGTACTAAGTACTATAGGTTCTAATACCTCTCGTGTTTGGGGTTCACATAAAAAAAAAACATATATATTTGAAAAGGTTGTATTATTCATTATTTGTTCTCTTGTTTACCATATTTACCGCTCTAATATATTCTAGACAACCACTGTCTAATAGAAAACGATGAAAATCTTTGTTCTTTTTTTATTTTGCAATTCACGCACTTAGCAGGGGTCCTCCTTGTGCGAGCAATCAGCAAATATATGTCCTCCACAGGCACAGTGGCACAGGACACTGTCTTCTGTGTACAGGTTTGGGCCGTATGGCCAAAAGGTAGTCAACGAAAGCATTTGGTGACCACTGTGAAGCGGCGGAACTTGTGCGATGTAAAACAAAGGGAAATATGATCATTTTCCCTCAGGAATTTAAAATGTTTGGGTGAGAATCATATCACCAATTAACCACCTTATTGCTTGAACCAGAACTAAATCGAAAAGTTATCACCTGAGTAACTTCGTTCTGTTCAAAACCGTTGTCTTTCAAGTTTTTGAAAAAACAAATCATCCATAATTTCCTCCTCTGAGTAATCCTTAGGGATTCCTTATATAAGAATCGTGGGGTCTTGCAATTTGGGCTTTCCCATAGAAAGCCCGGCATCAATCAAGGTTGTAGAGTTACTAATTTTATTTGCCCCTGTAGGGTTTGTAGTTTCCACAAGTAGCCCGTTGTTCCACAATAACAGTCTGTTCTTTATTTTTATATCCCGTTACTCTTTTTTTAAAGTTTCTAGCACTGTAATCCTTATTTCTTGACTTGATGCAATTTTGGAGTCAGGAAAATTGAACTCCAGACATACCCGAAGATTCTTGTACAGTCGGCTTTGGTGGAACCAGATTGGAGTTCCCTCCACCAGGAGTGAGACCCCCAGACTCTGGAACATAAGAGACATCAATAGAACCAATCAGTCTTTGTCTTTAATCTATTCCATTTTTAACTTTTTCTGCATATGAGTGTGAAAGGGAAGCACTAAAGATACTAAAGATATGATCTGTTAAAAGTTGGTCATACATAGCTGTACGGATTTGCTACTTTTCTGCCCCCACTTTAAGTTTTTCATTAGCGATTATCAATGTTGTTGTAATCGTTTCAAGATCGGCCCAAAGGCCATGTATAAAATTCGAGACCGCTTTGGTCACTTTGTTAACTTCCTTGTCCATAAAGTCACTAAGGGATTTTTTAATTATGGTCATGGATGCTGCACTGTGGCACCATCAATACTGCAATCTGGTCCTAGATGAATCACTGGAGTTGAACTTTGCTTATCTATATTTGGTTTTTCCACGGCCTTTCCCGTGTTATTTTGCAAGGATGTGGCATTGGTTACTATATCAGTATTCACATTTTGTAGAGTAGAGGCATTACTTTCTGCTTGAGATTCCCTAACCTCCGTTTCAGGGTTTGAAGAAATATGTACAGGGGGACTGCTTTTGCTCCCATTTTCAAGCAAGGTCTAGTCATCCCTTGTTAGGGTAACATTGTGCTTTTTCTTTTTAGTTTACACAGATTGAGTTAAACTAGTTGTCTGTCCAGAACTAGAAATACCTACTGCCAGTCTGGCTCGAAACCACAGCTGAGAGCGGTGGAAATTCACCTGATCTGTTATCATTCTCGTCAGAGGAAGAATGTTGAGAGTCTTTTTCACCTTGTTTCAGGTGTTTTCCAATTTGGGAGTCCAAGTCTAAATGTTTGTGCAGATTTAACTTAAAGCACAATATAGTAGACGGCAAAATAAAATAGACTTTCCTTGAAACGTAAAAAAATTTTCTTTATTTTTGAATAATTTTCTTCAACTTGTAGCTTCCTGGAAGATCCACAAATTCTTCTTCTGAGAGAGAGAATTATATTTTTAGCAATAGAGAACCTACCTGATTCTCCAGAAAGAAATATTTGAAAATAGTGTATGTATATCTGGATAAAAAAAAAAAAAAAAAAAAACTTGCATAGACGTTCTGATTTTGCTATGTTTTGAAATCCTGGTCAAGTGGTACTGTACAGCAGGGGCGGTATAAAAATATGAGGAAAAAATAAGTAATTTCTCCCACTTCTTTCGGCACCTCTAATAAGTCCAGATGACCAATAGGAAGGTTTCTATGGGCTGTTGAACCTTTTCCCAATTATAGCCCAACACTATTTCTTACCTAGCATGGTCGTCTTAATTATGGCTGTCTATTCACTATCTTACCCTAATGAGGGTTGATATTTTTGTTTTTTTTTGAAATTATGCATTTCCACTGTTTTCTTAATTTCCATATAAAATAAACAAGAGGGCACTCTAGGCAAGATGGTATCCTCCTTATCAACTCCCCGCCTATTTTTGGAGCCAGTTATTAAGAAGAAGAAACAATGACGATAATGTTAACAGGCAATCGAGACATCAAAGCAATGGGAGTAAGACAGCCATGTTGAAAACATTGTGTTCTATTTACAATACAAAATCTATGGAGATTATGATTAAAGAGGCCTGTATGCTCTGGATTCATTATTAATATCGAATTACTGTGGACACAGAGCGAAACGAAGACAGAATAAATTATGACAAGTTTAATAATAGGAAAGAATACATACATATATTAGATTAGATACACAGAAAAAGTTTTCGGTTGTTTTTGTTAACCTTCCTCAATCAAACTGATAGTTAGGAGTGGAAGATGAGGGCGTGTACTGCCAATCATGTACATGAACTGCGTGATTAATTGTTGGACGTCGATGCCTGTGGCTGGGATGCATGTGGACGTTGCCAGCGTTTGTCATTAATCAGAATTGTTGTTTCGATGATAGGGTGGACCCGACAACCACCCCTCCTGTTGACCGAGGTATTGGAGCATGTGATGTTCAACGACTCCAACCACGCGCGTCGTCGATAGAGGCGGGACCTATCCACAATCACGACATCGGTGTGGGTCAGTGTCAGTGTGGGTTGCCCAAATGTGTTTGGCAATAGCTGAGTGTTCTACATCCGCTAAGTGGAACGCTGTTTCGTGTTCCGAAAGACGTTTTCCGAGCCGTCTCCCAGTTTCCCCAATGTAGCAGCTAGTGCAGTCACGGCAAGAGATGCGGTAGACAGGACCACTTTGTAGTAAGGTAGGAACCGGTGTTTCCACTTTAGAGATGAGGGATCGTACCTTTCTGCCTGGGAGTTGTACGCATTTTATCCCATGTGATTTTAGGACCCTATAAACCTGTTGTGATAGGTTTGGGTAGCATGGGATAAAGGCGCTCGCGGTTGAGGCATTACCTTGGATGTTTCTGTTGGTCGTTACGTGGCCATGTGTCTGTAGGTCACACCTGTCAAAGGTATTGATGGGATAGCCACACCTCGTAAGATCCGCCTTGATTTTAGCAATTTCGGCGTGCCTCTCATCTACACAACTAGAGTGAATTGAGGCACGAGTTAGCAAGGTTCGTGCAGTGGCAAGAAGATGACAACGCGCGTGTGCTGACCGGAAATTGGTAAATTGGCCAGCACACATTGGTTTATGATAGACAGTTGTCTTCAAGCGCATGCCCTCGCGTCGAAAAAGGGTATCTAAGTATGGTACGGTGTTGTCCGATTCTAGCTCGATGGAAAATTTTATGAAAGGCGACAGAGAATTGAGGTGGTCAAAGAGTCGGTCACCCGAATTTCTGGGAATAATCACAAACACATCATCCACGTAGCAACACCTGTAATAATCTCTCTATGGAGAATATTACAGCTAGGCCTAATTATTATTGCAAAACTTTAAACAGTTAGAACAAGGAACCCCTTCAACAAACAAGATAAAACTTATTTCTATCCACTCACCAAATATTTTTGAATTTCAAGTGACATTTTATATCCATGGGGGTGGTCAAAGATATCCAAAGTCAAAGATATCCAAAAATGGCATGTCCTGAAGAGCACAAAAGTCCAATAGCACACCAAAGACAAGTAGCGGCACCTCTCTCTCAGTATTGTAAAGGGTACTGTTCGAAGGAAGAATGATACTGAAGCGTATCGTCCCATAGCTCTATTATCAGTTATGGAAAAAGTTTATGAACGGTTAATAATTAGCCGACTGATGATTAAATATAATAATGTGCTGTTGTCTTCAAAAAGCCAGTGTGGCTTCAAAAAAAAGGATATTCTACTGAGGATGCGATATACAATTAGTTCAGACTGTGGAGAGATGTGGGTTTATAGATTTTGAAGGTGCCTTCGACCGGTTATGGTTGGAAAGCATTTTGTGTAGAATTAGACAAACTAAATGCTCTGAGTTATATAAAATTTTTAGGAGTTATTTCTCGGATAGAGAAATTGTTGTAAGAACAAAATACTGTACAGTGAAATAAGAAAGATTGTTCAGAGAGGATGTCCTCAGGGCTGGGTGATTGGCCCCTTCTCATGGAACATATTGTAGAGAAATTTTGAGTATGCAGATGATCTCGTCTTGATTGTCCATCCAGGGAAATGATAGATCGCAAATTGAAAAAAGAGCTGAATAAGCTTTAATGCAGTTCGAAAATTGGTCTGAAAATATAAATTAGAAATTTCAAAAAGTAAAACTGTTCAGATGTTATTAAAGGGGAAACAGTATGAACGGTGCCCCCACAGTGAGGCTTCTGCGGTGGTCTGTTCGGTATGTGAAGGTTACAAGATATTTAGGTGTAATGATTGAAGAAAGGA
The DNA here is from genome assembly GCF_048544385.1 of Mastigoproctus giganteus. Lineage (NCBI taxonomy): Eukaryota > Metazoa > Arthropoda > Arachnida > Uropygi > Thelyphonidae > Mastigoproctus > Mastigoproctus giganteus. The sequence goes on along the minus strand of NC_143578.1, from coordinate 2,928,794 downwards.
TGTTCTTCACTGAGCACGTAAAATATCTGAAATATGAAATACGTACATTGTATGCAAGCTCCGGAGAGTAGTAAGAACAGACTGGGGGATTAAAGGAAGATCGAAAAATTTATTGTATGATTGTCTCTTGACCACTTTAGTAACTTACGCTTCAGGAGCGTGGGTACATAGAATTCAAAATGTAATCATTCAAAAGTAATTAATACAAGCACAAAGGTTTGCTTTACTCGGAATAACCAGAGCATGCCGAACCGTCTCCTCAGAGGCCTTACCGGTATTGTCGGGTAGGGTTCCAGTCCATTTCATCGTGCTGCTATATGGTTTGCTCTATTATTGCCCAAACGATGAGAGAGAGAGAGAGAGAGAGAGAGAGAGAGTATGGGAGATGAGATGTTAAAGAAGAAAAGAAAAGAATACTAGAAGAAATATATGTAAAATGGCAAGAATATTGGGATGGTTGTAAAAAAGGTAGGCAAACCTATATGTTTGCCTAAGGTGGATATTGTAAATCCAAATGAAAAGGTATGGTGACAGTTTGGATTGCAAGCAGCAGTATTGGTGACAGGATATGACCTTGCCCTTAGACTGCAACAGTTGGGGCTTCCTGAGGATGTGTTCTGTGACTGTGGTACATTGGAAACATCTGAGCATGTAATGTTGATGGTATAAATTATACAGACCTTAGATCTGAATTGGAAAGATCATTTGGGTCATTGGAGAGGGAGGGTCTATGGGTTCTATTTATGGATAAGAGATAATTTTTATTCTTTAATAAGTACCTGGTGAACGTATTTAAGAGGCGTTATCGATTGATGCTAGATGGTAGAGGCCCGCCTCCAAATGGCAGGGGCGGTAACTCCCATTATTAAGATTAGTGGACATCTTGTCAAGACTGCATTTTTTTCTTATGGGAGGCATAGAGGCCGTACTGTGTTAATGTTAAATTGTGTTGAGTTCAATTTAATTTATTACAATAGATAAGAATGCTAAAGACTAGAAATAAAATTCCCATTAAGACTTTATCTACCTTCCCGAACTGCTATGGCAGCGAATAAAAACATAAAAATGAATCTAAAGAATTCTGTAGGAACAAGTGTAAGAAATCACGTGACAGTAGATACTATGAAATATTCAGTAAACCCCGCAAAGAAGTAAAAACGCTCATAATTAAATTCCGCAATCTGTATACAATGTCAGTTCAGGAGAGTCTACTTACATGCAGAGATATTAAGCCATTCTTAAATTTCATGAAGTAAAATAATAAAACCAGTAGTAAGTTTAATAACTCTAATGGAAATTAGAGTTAAAACTCTAATGGATAACTAATGGATAAAGTTATAACTCTTAACTCTAATGGAAATTTCTTTACTGACCAATTTAATATTGCTCAAGAGTTTGCCAAACTTTTTCCAGAACCAATTGAGACCTGCCTCATTTCCTGACTTCATATCAGTTAAAGATGATATCCTCATCAACCTCTTTATAAAAAAAAATATGATTTAAAGTCAGTATTAAAAAGCATGAGAAACGACTACGGTAGGGATACAGATGACATACCTGCCTTATTTTGGCAAAAGTCTGTCTCTTCTCTAAAACCGATCATACTTTAGATTTTTAACTTGTCTCTCAGGCCGGATAAGTATCCGAAGCACTTTAAGCAGGTCAACGTACTTCCAGTTTTTAAAAAAAGGGTGATAAATGTGATGTATCTGATTACAGATTCATCACATTTATCCTTGCAAAACAGGCTTGCTAAACTCTTCGACACGGTACTACACAAACATCCCTTAGCATTCATCAGGCCTTCCATTGATCAGAATCAACATGGTTTCTGGCTTGAAAAATCTGTGGTCACAAATATGATTCCTTTCTAGCAATGTACCTCCGAAGCTCTTGATAACCTTCTTCAAGTTCATGCTGTTTACACAGATGACTCTAAGGCATTTGAAAAAGTTCCTCATCAGCAACGTCTTGAAAAACGTAAGCTATACGGTACCCGTGACCCCTTTACTCTCATGGTTACGGAGCTATATTATCCATCGTTCCTTGAGCGTTATCATCAATCAAGTGAAGTCGGACCTTTTTATACCACTAAGTGGAGTACCTCTAGGCTCCCCTCTAGGTCCTCTACTTTTCATTGTTTTCATAAATGATTTTTCTTTTTTCATCTGCACCTTCAATGTTCAAGTTGCTCTCTATGCAGATGATCCTAAGATCTACTCAACAGTTAAGGAGATATCCGATTCTCGACAGCTTCAAAGTGCCCTCAATAAATTCTCTCTGTGGCTATCTCTGAATGTCTTTTCTGCTAATCCCTCGAAGTGCAAAGTAACCTCTTTCTCATCCTGCAGATCACAACTAATAAATACGGAATACACTATTAACTTTGTGATCATCAAAAGGTGTGGCCAAGTCAACGACTTTGGAATTCTCTCCATAGCTGTGCTAAATTTGATTTCCATGTCCTTAAAATCACCAGCGAAACATTCAAAATACTAGGATTTATGCAGACCGGGCTAGCCGGGTCGGTAAAGTGCCTGCCTGACAACCCAAAGGTCGCGGATTCGAATCCCGCCTCGTCCTTGGATCAGAGTAAAAAATGCAAAAACCTTGAGAGGTGCAATATGGCCCCAGAAGCCGATGCGCCAACAATTAGCAAAAAAAAAAAAACAAACAAACAAAAAACTAGGATTTATCAAAAGTTCACCCATAAGTTCAAAAACTACAGATATGCTGTTATCCTATATAAAACATTGTTCTGCCAATCCTTGAATTCAGCTCGCCCAATCGGAATCCTCACACTAAGGATGATCAAAATAGAAGCAGTAAAAAAAAATGTTGTCTAACACCTTACGTTCCGTAACCTTCTCTTTTATCACTCACTCAGTATACTATGAATCACTGTGTGACTACTTTCATCTAAGGCTTCTGGGCCCTAGAAGAGTTATTGCTGACATCACCTTTCTAGCCAAAGACATCTCTTGAACCTATGAAGCATCTAATATCCTTAGTAAAATCAGTTTTTATGCTCGTAGACATTCCAGAAATCTTACGGTCTTTCGCTTTGACTGTGCGACCACTGACTTTATGAAGTTCAACCCAGAGAACACAATTAGCAAAGGACTCTCTGATTGACGTTTTTTGACAATTCCCAATTACTGATGAACTCCATCTACCAGCACGTCCGTTCTCTTGAACTGCAAAGTAACTAGCTCTCGTTTAAATATTGCAGTTTATTATTTTATTTTTCTTTATTTAATTAGTTTATTATTTGTTTTACCGGTAACTTAACTTAATGCAACTGCTTTTGTACCTATGACTTTAATGTTTGAATTTATATCAATGCTTATCTTACTGTTGGATTTCTTATTATGTTATCAACTCTGTTTATTGTTCTGCTCTTAGATGTTAATGGTTACCTGTTATGTATCTTGTTACTAATAAAATGGAATAAGATTTATTTTATTGATAAAAAGTTTAATAAAAAATCTCAACGGAATGAAATATTAATTATGTTGAATAAAATTGACTAAAAAAAATCCACTAGCATCTCTTCTTTCCCCAACTCACGCCAGATGGAGGATATGCATCGTCCTACAGCACACAAACAATCAAACTCTTCTCTTTGAATGTAAACCAAAAATGTGAAGGATTCCTACGGAAATCCCCCACCTTCATCCCTTTTATTGTACAGTCCTTCCGGCCCGGTCCATAAATATCTATTATTATGATTTCTAATAAGCCATAGCTGTAACTTAAGGTACTGAATAAATACATACTTCATTCCTGATGCTTGCTGCGGGTTGCAATTTAATCTATATCCAGAACTAAATATTGCACTGTACGCACTTGGTTGATTAGTACTAATTTGATGAATATTCTGAAAAAAAAAAGGGATACCATAAATGTTCAAGGAACATTAAATGTTCTACTGTAGATTTTACTATAAAGAACAAACCAATGATTTAGTTAGCAGATCTTTCATAAGCTGACAACTGGATGCTACATTGATTTTTTTTTTGTTTACAATATGCTCTTAATCAGCTATAAGTCTATCATTCACCACTAATGCGTCTTTAAATCAACTATATTCTACTTGGCAGATTTACGGGAAGAGAATCTTTAATTTCGGGGAGAAATAAATGTTAAATCCTCCTGTATGACTGAGTAAATTGACCAACGGTGTGAAAAGAAACCGAAAGGTTTCCTCCCTATAGAGATAAATAGAATCTAGGTTTTTTTTTTCCAATAGTCTGAAAGGACTTGGATTCTATCCTATCTTAATTCACAAAGGGAACGAATAAGAAGCAATCACTTTTAAATTTATTGCTTCTCACAGTCACACAAACAACCAATTCACTACAGAAACTTCCAAAAATAAAGGAATTCAAAAGAAATTGAGTTCAGGCGAAGTGAATTCATTCAATTCCTTTTGAATTCACGCCAAGTGAATTCAAAAGTTTATTGCCCTGTGGGTAGTTGATGACCATGATGGGACGTAGATGGTCAGCAAGGATGGACACGTAACCTGGACCGTTCAGAAACGCGTCTAGACCTACAAGAGATCCCAATGTGTGCCTGTTGAACATGGCCCAGACCATTACTAACCATCTACCTGCCTGAACAGTTCCTTGTTGACATGACTGGTGCATAGCCTCGTGCGGTTTTCGTCAGAAGCACACCCTACCGTCCGCTCGGAATAACTAGAAACGGGACTCATCGGACTAGAAGCCTCGTCTCAAGTCAATCGAGGTCCAGTGTCCATGTTTTTTCGGCCATTTGAGGCGTAGAGTCCTGTGTCCTGATGTTACCAATGGGACTCTGGTTGGTCGTCGGCTCCCATAACCTATTGGGGCTAATGTCGCCTGATGGTCTTGGTAGTAACGTTTCTGGCACCTCCCTCGTTGAATTCGGCGATGATTTGTGCCACTGTCGCTCTCTGATTGACTGAAACAATGCGAGACAGACGTCGACGACCACGTTCATCCACCACCTTTCTCTGCCCACAGCGCTGTCTGCGATTAGTTGTTATTCCGGAAATGGCGTACTTCCGATACTCTCTTGATACTGTCGAACGAGGATAGTGAAATTTCGTACCACTCCGTGACATAGTTTGGCCGTCGTCCAGTGTGGACGCACGTTTTCAGCGCTCCTGGGTTTTGTCTCTGAATATGTGTTTACAGTGCCTGTTAGTTAATGAAAAGTGTACTAATTAGAAGAATTACTACAGTGGATCTCAGGGTGAGAAACTTTTGCTCATTTACTGGGAACTTTGCAGGTTATTTGCGTTTTCTATCTATATCCTTTGTTGCCAGACCGTACTGGTCACCATGCGGCTGACAGCAGGGCTATAGAGAGGCACCAATTTCACTGTGGTTGCCACGCAAATACCCTGCACTTGACTTGGGAGGCTCGTGTGACAATGGAATGTATACCCCGTTGTGTGACAGGAATGTGTAGCATTCCCCTCCGGCGCAGGACTTAGTGAGTAAACACATCTACTGTATTCCTTCAGTTGTGACCTTGACTGCCGCATTTCACTAATTGCGAATGTCCATCTAAAGGCACTATACAGAGTATTTGCACTTGACTGGGGAGGTGTCCCAATCAGAGTAACAGTGAATAGTGCTCTTGCCCCAAAATTGAAACTTTATTGTGGACTTAAATGCAAGGAACAATGATTCTAGTGTTTCCCCCCCCCCATCTGCCATAGACTCTCATGGACGGATCAAATCATCGTAACTACACCATTAGTGTAAAAACTGTGTTCACCATTATAACCTCCGTCATAGAAAACCCCAACAGAAATTAGTTTGATCTCTCAAAGACTAGTTTCACTCTCGGGCGTTCCCCCCCCCCAAATTGTAACGGGGGAAGTTAAAAACTTGAACTGAACGTTGTCAGGCAACAAATTTCGCCACGGACTCACGGTTGGCATCATTTGCTATCATCGCAAAGGCTCTTCCCGACGGAGAGGTCCTGAACTCGTTAATCCGCAACAGCCTCGGTGATCCGAAGTCAGACACCAAATGGGACAAAATGAGTAATTCAAATCAGAAAATCACAGAACAAACTATGGACGAAGAAAAACTAACAAGAGGACATCACAAACAAGATCAAAACGACGAATTGCAAATAATAGAGCAAAGTGGAGACTGCAACGTTGCACTGCCACAGCCAACGCCCAAAAAGAAGTACAAGAAATACGCCACCCCGAAGTTGGGAAGGGAGACAAGATCTCAAGGCGAACATAAAGAACAACAAGATAAAGAGGATGTACGAACAGAAAACAACGCAGAAGCAAGCAAACAGCCTGAATCCCCAAACATTGACCCCAGGCTGCCGGAAGGCTCTGTGCTAGACCAGGTACTGGCCCTTCGGGTAGAGCTCGAAAACAAACTAAAAGAGTCAACGAACAGAATCACTGCAGCCCTCAGAGGCGAGATTGTGGGAATCTGGACTAAACTAGAAACAGTCCTCCACAAGGTCAACAGCGAGGCAGAAAAAAACGCGGCCAAATTAGAGGCCTACCTGGAATGTAGGGGCACACAAATGCAACAGCGCGCCCCTACCTACGCAAATGCGCTGAGGAACCCACCAACTGTAATAAATATACCAGCTAAGGAACAACCAGAGAAAAAAACGCTACTCCCAACGCCTAACCTTGTAATATTAAGACCCAAAAACACCGAGGAAATTGGTACAAGTGACGAAATCAAAAACAAACTAATAAGCACTATGAAGGACGACTTCCAGCAAACAAGAATAAGAGGAATACGCAAACTAAGGAGCGTAGGACTCGTGATCGAAACCGAGTCAAAGCGAGAGATGCAAGAGATAATTGAAAACCCCAAGATTGCTGCCCTGGGCCTAACAGCTGAGCCACCAAAAAGAAAAGGTCCGGCGATAATAATTTATGACGTGGGCAAGGATGTCACACCTAACCAACTAGCGTCTGAGCTGTACCACAGGAACTTACAGAGCAAAATCCCGGGAAAGGACCCACAAGAAACAGTAATACCCAAATACTTCATACAAGCGAGAAACGGAATAAATAAAAATTGGGTAGTTGAGCTTACCCCGGAGGCCTGGAAGGTCCTGAAAGACCAAACAAGGGTTTTCATTGAATGGGGAAGCTACCGCTATCACGAACGAGTAATCATACCGAAATGCTACCGTTGCTGTAAGTTTGGCCACACGACACACACATGTGCGCAAACCACCCCAACATGTGGCCACTGTTCTGAAAAGGGCCACGATTTTAACGCCTGCCCCCACAAAGATAAGGAACCCACCTGCGTTAACTGCAAGACTATGAAATTAGACCACAAGCACTCACTTAGGGACCCGAAATGCCCTACATACCAACGAACCAAGACCTTATACCAAAGCAGGATCAACTATGGGAACGAGAATTAAGAATTATAACACAAATATGCTGAAAATAATCCAAATTAACGCACAACGGGCCAGATCAGTGGCTGACCAGTTACGGACCAAAGCCGAAGATGAAAACTTGGATGTCATTATAGTCCAGGAACCGTATACACATCTAAAGCGGGTCGCAGGGTACCCACACAATTATAAAGTGATCCACACGGATGACGACACCCCATGGGCTGCCGTTCTGGTAAGAAACACCAACATCAGCGCAACTAAAATCACACAGCTGTGTACTCCATGGGCTGCTTGTGCACAACTTGGCACAGCATTAGGATCTCTATATGTCGTGGCACTCTACTGCAGACCGGGACAAGATATAGGCTTTGCAATCGACTACCTCCGATGCCTACAGGACACCCTACCAAATCAAAGAGTCATCATTGGAGCTGATGTCAACTGTCGCTCCCCGGCATGGCACAGCCTCACCCCAGACAGGCGAGGAACTCGAAATGGACAACTCTTAGAAGACTACCTTGCAGGATCCTATCTAACTGTACTAAATCGACCTCACCATCTGCCAACATTTTCGAGCACCCTCTGGGAGGCCACAATTGATGTCTCCCTGGCCACCAGGAGTATGGCCGGACATGTGACTAATTGGAGGGTGGAGGAGGCATGGACCACCTCAGACCACCGGGCAATAACCTTTTCAGTTGAAAGACAACTAACAAGAATAACTCAAACAAACCAACCACAAATGAGATATGCAGTCGCAAATGCAGACTGGACACTGTATAGAGAGTTGCTCACCACGGCAATTAGACACAATCTGGAAAACATAAACCCCCGGAGCGACCCGGATGACCTTCAGAGGGAAACTACAAAATTATTACTAAACATCAGTGATCGAGTGATAAAAAAAAAAAACCCAAAACCTGGCACAGTACCCTGGTGGACACCAGAAATTGCAGTACTACGACGACAAATGCAAAAAACAAGAAAAGACTTCCAGAGAGCTCGCAGAACCTGGCCCGAAGATGAGGTGGAAGTCCTGAGACAACATTACAGAGAAGCTAGGAACCGTTACACAGACACCATAAAAAAAAGTAAGAAGGGTTCTTAGGAGCGCCTAGTGTCTACTTCTGGAAACACCGACCCCTGGGGCATAGTCTACAAGGTGATAACCAATAAGCTTCCCAGGGGCGAGGTCATTAGTACTACCAGGACACCGGAGGGAGACCTAACGACCACTTGGGAGCAGTCAATGGGCAACATACTGGACAAAATCTTCAAGGAACCAGCAATATTAACCATGCAAGAACAACACGAAATTTGCAAGGACAACGCAATCTATAACACCTCGACAATTGAACCCCCCTTCACCCTGGAAGAGCTCAGTGAGGCTGCCACCAAGATCAGAAATCGCAAATGCCCAGGACTGGACATGATCGAACCAGAGATCTTGAAGAAAACTGCAGAATTTGCACCGCTCTTACTACTTACTCTCTACAACAGGTGCCTGGAAACAGGCAAATTCCCCACAGCATGGAAAACAGCAAACACCAAGTTGTTACTTAAAAATCCTAACAAAAAACCGGACTGCCCAGAGTCATATAGACCTATTGCACTGCTCTCAGTGGTCAGCAAACTATATGAGAGACTGCTGCACAAGCGAATCAAAATCCACTATGAGAGGACAAACCTGGCGGCTAGGAATCAGTTCGGATTTAAGCCGGGTTCCTCCACAGTGGATGCACTTGGAAACCTGCTTCGGAAGGCACAGGAATGCAGAAAAAAATATCTACTAGTCATTTCAATTGATTTTGCTGGGGCGTTCGACTCACTATGGTGGCCGAGCGTCCTAGCCAGACTAAGGGTGGCTGCAGTCCCTATCAACCTATACAAGGTAATGGAGGACTACCTATCTTGCAGGAAAGTAGAAATAAATGCCAACTACCAAAAAGTCACAAGATCTGTATACAGGGGCTGCCCGCACTCCTTTGGAATATGGTTCTCGACGAGCTCCTGAACCTGGACCTGGGGCTGATCGGAGCCCAGGCCTTTGCAGACGACCTTATTCTTACCATTGAGGCTGACTCAAGAGCCCAACTGGAAACTACCGCAAACCAAGCTCTGCAGAAAATACAAAATTGGGCTACAAGAAACCAGTCAAAAATTTCACCGACGAAAACCACATCTATTCTACTAAAAGGAACCCTGCAAATACGGCGTCCACCCCAAATTAAAATAGAAGGTGTGACCATTAAACTTGCCAACCAAATGAAATATCTAGGAGTTATCCTAGACAAAAACTTATCCTTTCAACCTCACCTACAATATATAAGGACGAAGATAAGACGTTACTCGGCAATGGTGGCGAGGGTTACGAGAAAAGACTGGGGATTAAAAAAAACAGCACTAATGTTGTATTATAAGGCAACCTTCATCCCTGCGATAACTTATGCTGCTGCAGTGTGGTACAGCAAAACGACGCTTGCAGTCAATAGGAGAACTCTGGATACGATACAAAGGACCATTTTACTAACAACCACACGAGCATGCAGAACAGTAAGCACACCAGCGTTGCAGGTGCTTGCTGGAGCGCTCCCCCTCGATTTGGAGACTGTAAAAGCTGGCTTGCTCTTCCTGCATGCCAGGGGCGTTGCTGCCACCTTCCAGGATTTCATAATTGACCCAGCGAGTAGTACAAAAACAGAAAAAGTCCGATTACAGGCTTACCTACTTCGGGAGTGGCAACAAAGATGGACCGATACAACAAAAGGAGAAATCACAAGAAAATTCCTTCCCAACCTCAGCAAAATATATCCCAAGCAACCAGCCTGGTACTTTCCGGGGAAGCATTTGACTTCGCTCCTTACTGGTCATGGTCCCTTTAAGGAGAAGCTGCTTGGGTTCTGCCTTGTTGAGGACCCCAACTGCACATGTGGGGAGATCGAGAACTGGAACCACTTGGTCTACGACTGCCCAGAATACGAAGATCTCAGAGGCATCCTGATCACAAAGATACACTACCTTCCGAAAGGACTGGAATCCCACTTCATTGACACAGAAGAGGAATACAGAGCACTTTCTCAATATGCGCAGGACCTCTTCGAGAGGAGAAAACTGCTAATTACCATAAATCGTGTCTGAAGAAAGATCACCACAAGTTAAACTGTACAAGACCATAAAATACTATCCAACAGAGTTACTACAGAGAAAAACCTTGAGACAAGTGAGTGAAAAACACAAGGACGGAGCTTACCCCATGAGCGACTGGACTGAAATCGACTCAATATTGAAGAAAAGAGACGTAACGCAGCACAGCTGCCAAACGCCATTTGGCGACTTGAAGAGGGCACCCTAGCCTCCTTCATCTTTAATACCCATATCCCCGGTGGGGGGAGAGACGGTCTTACTGTCTCATTCCCTTCTCGCCATTCCCACTTTCCCTTCTGGTGGGGCATGGCATGCCCCACTGTGACTTGGAGTTGCCTCCTCTCTCGACTCCATACTTCTGTCTTTTCCCCCCAGACTTCAGTCTCCCCACCCACTCTACCTGCACATACGCAAGCGAATGCCCTACACATCGGAATTGATTTAATCATCTCCAAATTACGTTTTTCGCCCATACACTCGGCGTTTCAAAAATTTAGCGTTATTCCCCATAGAATTTACCAAAAAAAAAAAATAAAAAATATATATATATATATATATCTTAGTTTATTTTTAACTTTCTTTTCCTCTTTTTTTTTTTTTTTTTTTTTTAGGTCCTAGCCGCCGAAATCTCAGGAAATTAAGCGGCAGGACCTGCCAGAGTAAATCTTAGTCTACTGGTGTTTCCTGGTCTGCCTCCACGGGGCGAAAGTGGGGCAACGTTGGGCCTCAGTAGAGGTCCAGCGGCTAGACGACCAGATGAACAACGGTACAAGACATTACACATATACAATATCCATACACTTTTAAATCTCTGGCATTTCCCAGCGAACTGGTTCACTCACAATGAAAGCAACGCGGAGATGGGGGAAACCCCTGGTGCCGTTTGACCCTAAACACACTTTACACTTTACACTTTACCACTCCGTGACAGCGTGATCCATTCTTCGGGCTCACACTATCGTCCCTCTTTCCAAGTCGGTTGTCTCACGATGTTTATCCATACTGACATCGAATTACCGTCTTGGTGAACTGGAAAAAAACCTCCGAGTTTCAAAAAACCTTGCTCTCCATGCCTGAGACCGTATAACTGAGCCACGGAGTGGAACAAGCCCATAAAAGTTCCTCACGTCATCAACGGAATTCGAACCCGAGCCTATCCACCCGGTGTGGGGAAGACCATGATAATAGCGCTGTGCTATCAGCGCAGACTGTGGTGCGAATTATATAAAGTTGGATAATAAATATATTAAAACTTCATTGTTGTGGTCAACATGAAATTAACATCATTGTTGTGGTTAAGTCTCCTAAAGTCAAGTGAGTGTCATGCACCAAGGAAGCTAAGACTAAAAGGCGTCAGTATATTGTGTCCGTGAATTGAGTGTATTGTGTAGTCGTATTTATTATTCGTTGTGTGAAAAATCCGAGTTTCTATAGTAAAAACCATGCAACCCTAACCAGCGATCAACACACCCACGTTGTGATCATTTCAATTATGGAAAGTAGGTGCTCGGCTCTGGTCCACTCAGCTTGCCTGAAGTCTATCCCCTTTTTCCGTTTCATCAATGTACGTTTAGAATCACTTGTAATTTTACAGTAGAGGAGAATGTGATTAGAATCTTTGAAGCTTTATATCGGCACTCTGACCTCTTAAGTGGACTGGCAAGTCAGTCCAAAATCTCTACAGCAAGTCCAATAACCTCGTCTGAGACTGACGAGACCTTTTCTCATTGTGGAGAGGATGGTGATTTTAACCGCTGTATTATCCTTGCGAGGACACTGTCTCAATGCAGCGGATTTCATGCTACTTTCGTTTAAAGCATTCGCGATCACCATGAGTTCGGTCTTAGACTTGCCCTAATTCTTCTTTGTAACATCGAGCGTAGCCGTGTTGGAGGGTGTAGGAGTCGCTAACATAAAATTGTTTCAATATATGACGCATACAGTTGTCCAGGATATTAATGTAAGTTGAGTACGAGTGTATGTATTATTTATTATTATTATTATCATCAGTTTATTCCCATAAGGAAACCACCCCAGGATGGCAAAGTGCCAGGAGGGTGCAAATTACATGTCAAGGTAAAAGTTACTACGGGCAGTGGGTCACATATACTGAACACGTAGTCTCGTCCCGAAATATTATATACACATTTTATGTTTAATATATACAGTATTTACACATTAATGATTGCGCACATACATTATACAAATCATATATTTACAATTCAGTAATTCCATATATATATTTACACAACTGAAGGAAGGTATTTTGCCAGTCAATAGCTTACCAAATTATTATTATTCTGAAAGTGGAAAGTTTCACTTTTACTCATTTCTTTGGAAGTTGTCACTTTGCAGCTGATTCATATTTCGGTAAGTCTGTACGAATCCTGGAAGATCTCTTTCCGGTATGTTGCATCCTCACAGAGTTTTTCAACATCTATGTGCAGAGAGTTAAATATTTTTGCTGCACTTGATGGGAAGCATCTTTGCAGGCTACTAAAATTGTTCAGGACTGGACGTAGTGGATTATTTACTTCTCCGCAACGTCTAGCAGTGGCACGCGGTTTGACTAGAATTTAATCAAGGACCGAAGCATTCACTATGCCTGTGAGCATTTGTGCGAGAGTGTGTGCGTTCCTGTTAATTGTCCGCTGCATCCAGGGTGTGATGTTAAGGTTTGAGTAGAGAATGGCCGTTGAGATAGTAAAAGGGTGGCCAGCAACTCTGTTAAGCCATCGCAAGAACCAGTACTCGATCCCAAGGACGGACTTATAATGTGAATCTGGAGCTGAAGACCAGATTTGCGAGGCATACATTGCAATTGGCAGGACACACATTAAAATGTATGAAGTTCAACCCAGGATCCCTAATTCCTACCAGTTCCTGTCTAGTAGCCCATAAAGCGGCGAATATTTTTGTCTTCATATGGGCGAAGGGATGAACAAAGGTGAGTCTCATCCCACTTAAGCCCGAGATGAGGGTGCACTTATTTCACACTAGACTCGTTCAAAGATCGAGATGTCGTTTTTTATTCTGTTTGTGAGTTATGGTCATTTGGGCAGACTTCTGTGCATTAATACGAAGCCCGATGCAATCCAGGTATCTCTCAAATTCTCGGATTGTGTTATTCGCCATCTGGCAAATACCTTCTGCTTTGGAAGTGATAAAAAATTTTACATCGTCAGCATATGTTATAAAATTGCAATACCGCGCAAGAAACGGCTGCAGGGCGGCCGAGAAGAGACTAGCCGAAAGGACTCCCCCCTGTGGCACTCCTCGCGAGATGGTAAAGCAAGATTGTGGCTTTTGGTGCTTAACATTAAGTTTTCTTTGTTCTAGCAGGCTGCCTATTATAGTTAACAAATTTCCTCTTACATTAAAATAATTCCTTAAAATCCCAATGAGGGCTGGAATTGAGATGTCGTAAGTTGCAGAGACATCCAAAAAAATAATATCAATTTGTTTCCTCTCATTTAGTGCTTTCTGCACGCGAAAAATGGTTTCCAGTAAGTTTGTTGTTGTTGATCTCCCCGAAATGACTGAGTGCAAATGTGGTGGTGGTCTATGTCTGCAGCAGTGTCGGTTGATGGTAGGAAGCAGTGCTTTTTCGAATACCTTCTGTAGGGTGGAACTAACAGAAATTGGTCTGTAAGCCTTAGCTAATTTTGGGTGTTTAATCTTTGGTATTGGAGTTACAATGTAATGTTTCAAAGCTTGCGAGAACGCTCCTGATTTGATGACTTCCTGATAGACGTGTAGTAATAGATCTATTATAAATGGGCTACTTATTTTAAGGATGAACATTGGGAATTTATCTGGTCCTACAATGGCCTTATTGGGCAGATCGTTGATTGCTTTCATTACGCTCTCTTTGGTGATTTGTATTTCACTCAATGGAGGCCTTGTTGTTTCCTCTCGTGTCGAATAGTTTCGCTCGTTTAAATCTTTCAGGAGGTCCAAAATTTTGTTACTATTATCAGTGTTCTCAATTTGATTCAGTCCAGGCAGGTTACCAAAAGTGTTATTAGCCAATTCTTTGAAACTGCATTCGGTCATATTCTCTGTGTTATTTCTATTGCTAGTAATTATTTTTGCTTGTTTTAATTTGTTATGAACAACACTGCAATGTGCCTGTCTTTCTGATTTGATGAAAGGTGCTCTTTCGTTCTTATAACGAATGTTATCGGCGGGATGAGCCGTTCTTTTCCATTTTCTCTACAGTTTTTGCTTCCTGAGGAAACTTGCTTTCAGTTGTGGGTTGAACCATTCTTTTGTTCTCTCAGATATTTTGATTTCTTTTGCTGCTCCTTCCAATGCTGTTTGGTATAGCTTTTTTAGTGATCATTTCTAAAGCTTCGTATACTGGCTGTTCTTGCAGGTCATTCCAGCTGTAACTAGTCAGATGACTGAGAATGACTTCTGCATTAATATACTTCACTGGGAAAAGATACTTACTTTGCTTTGCCCAGTTCGTGTGCTTACCCTGCATGTATTTATGGATCTTCAGTTCTACTTCAATGGGATTGTGGTCCGACTTAAATTTTATGAAGTTTTGCGTTAGCCTTATGTCTAAGGAACTATGGTACAACAGGTCAAGTTGCTGCATTCCCCTTGTCACTGGTGTCGAAAGCTGCGTTAAGTTCAATGCGCCTAATGTAGCATCCAGCTCTTTCTTGGCCTCCCTGTGTTTTGGAAGTGCCATATTAGAATCTCCAGTTATTATTGTGTCGACTGATGGATTTAGATTTGCAGCAAGCCACGCATAGACTTCATTTCTTGTCTCCTTTGCGTGCTCAGATATGTGGTATATGATGCATAACTGTATTTTCACGTACATTTTTGAAAACCTAACGCACATCCCTTCAAAATTATTTGAATTGGTTGTTCGTTCTCTTATAGGCTGGTATGTATTTTGATAGCAAATTATAACTCCTCTTCCTCCTCCTCGTCTATCTGTTCTTCCGGGTCTCACACATTTGCAGTTTGCTGCTGAAGTTAGCCGATCTAACTGTTTTCCATTTTCCCAACCAGGTTTCGATTAAGAAAATGAAATCCAGGTTTCTAAGGTGTGGAGCTTATTTGAGATGCTCCTCACGTTTTATGTAAACAAGTGGATGTGATGTTCTCCATCCCCAACTGGAGGAGTTTTTTTATTGCTTTTTAGCCCGATTGCTTGCATTATTTTTCACCAGTGATATGGGCCATCTGTCTCTGTGGGCCTTGATTAAGGTACCTACTGGTCAGGCACTTACGTCTTTAGGCGAGTTGCTTTATCTGGTGGACAACAGATTATAAAGCAGGAGTAAGCTGGGTGTCGTGTTTTCACTTGCTTTACTTCCACAGTTATCCCATTTTCGCCCTCACACATGGCTTTAATGTTTCTGGGCTGCGTTGTTGGCCCCACCCAGCCTTGATACAAAAATTTGCTCTCTGGTTGCAACGGAAGTAATGTTGTAGATTTCAAAAAACCGTTTGTTTGTTTCGGGTGTGCTACGGGAAGACATGTTAATACCTTTTCTATGAACTGGCTTACATCCTCGGCGAGAGCAGGAATGAAATTTTGGGATGGGCGGGTTTTTCTACCCTCAGAAGTGTTATGCTCTTTAGATAGCTTAGCGATGTGCGCATAGGTGAGTGGGTTTGCAGGAACATGATCCGAGGGGGAAGAGATAACTCTGGTGCTCATACTCTCGGAACACATGCGTGTCCCAATCGGTTCAGTGGAATCATGTTGTCCTAATATTCCTAGTGGAATGTGTGAAGTCATTTCCTTGTGCTGCCTATAAAGTTTCATTGGGTTCGATGCTATTGCTTGCGAGGTCCTTGGTTCGCGGCTTGGCTTGAAATTCACATATTATTTGGCTGTCGTGTAGATTTGCTATTCTTTTTGATATGTTTTCCCCCGAATTCTATTCGTTTCTTGTCTTCTGTTTGTGATTTTCAATGCTTTCCATCCTCATGTGCAATCAATGCATATCATTTCTTTTCTTTGGGTAGATCTGCCTCTTACATCACGATTCGTCCGTTACGGTAGCCGCCGAGGCACCTTGTGCAACGAGGACGGATTCAAAGCATCCTAGCTTTTCCTCCAGTCGTTTAAGTGTGTGCAATATTTTACTGTTTTGTTCTTTGAGAAGAAAATTCTCTTCCTGCAGTTCCTGTAGCATTTTATGCATAGGGATGAAATTTCTTGCGAGATTTTCAGCGTATTCAGCAGCCTGCATCGAAAATGGGCTGATGCAGTCTGCAAGGATGTCCTTTAATTCCGCACGCGAGACATATTGTTTGCGGTTCTCTCCCTGCCTTTCATTCGGGATATGATTGCTCCTTTGTCTAGCGGAATACTCTTCAGCGTGATCGCAGTCTTCCGGACAAATATCGAATCCCAAGGTTTCAAGAATTGATCCTTCAGGATGGCCCAAGATGGCGTTTCCTAGATCGGGCTGCGAGAGGGTTACTCTTGTTGCTTGTTCAAGGTCGTTATTCTGCGCTTCGCAAGAATCTTCACAAATGACTTCATCAGATAATTCTTCATTATTTTTTCCTGTTTGTTGCCTACAAGCGTCTCATTCAAACTTGCGTTTTCTAGTTTTGTTTAATCTCTTAATATCGACAGAAGTACAATCAGGCTTATTGCAATAGTTTTTTACGACAAGTAACGCATTTAATTATGAAGTCATCATTCTTCAGACATATGCAGCAAGTAAGCGGCACGGCTGATGCGCTGAAATCTGTCCTTCTGCAATGCAAACGGGAGCCGGAATTTCAGTAATTTCGTGGCAGGTAGTCTTTAGCACAAAAAGATTGTGCACTTCTTTCGTTCAATGAGTAGCCGATGAAGTATGCAGGTGGGAGAGGGGGAGGTATAACCCTTAACCTTGTCACACTTGACCTTGTCCAGAGCTTAAGTATCGTATTGCCTTAAGCAGAATATTGCTGTGTTCCGCTGCACTGAATCACTATAAATCAAATCGACCGTTCATTTCAGGTATTACCCGAAGTACGAATACTTAAAATTAAGATTAAACATATTACCTGTTAAGATTCCATTAATAGACACTATATCCAGATTCCACTTCTCATAAGCTCAATATGCAATTCATGTACAATCCTTTCAGGTCAAATTAGATATTTGAATATTTTTAGGAGCACATAATTCAGTAACTCACTGACCTTCGCCACCTAGCGGGTCCTTTTTTTTTGCACTGTGGCTAGTTGATCAACGTTATAAGAGAAACTCCAGAAGACAGTGATTCTTCCTCTTAACTTCACAGTTGAATAACATTCTCAGTTAGTAAAGCATTCTTTAGTTGTGTTACCCAAATGCACCCATCAGGCTGGAAAAGCGGTTACTGCTACTTTTTTGCTTTACTGAACTGGAAGAGCATTGGCCATCAATTCTTTTCTATATGCCTCGTACCAAGCCAATCGACGGTTTGCGTTTGTTTTTTATTTATTATTATTTTTTTTTTTTACCGAAGAGTTGCTAACAGCAGCAGCTCTTTCTTAAAATTTCATTGTGGGCCCTCTAGATCTCATCGAAACACTTAAAAGTTTGCCCTTGGCCGTTTGCTATATTTCTTTAGCTCCGAACTCAGATTCTGTAGGGTGTAATGACGAGAAGAATAAGCAGCCATCGCAAGGTGCTACAGTTCCTCTCAAGGAGGATTTCTCGCTTATCTTGTTCTTTTAGTGCCATCCCTGGACTGCTGTTTCTTCATCATGCTTCCGATGCTCGATTTCGGCATGCTAATTGTTGAGAGATGTCCCCCACGTGACATCCAGTTCTATCGTTATACCATTCCCCTTACAGTTTAAGTAGAGAATGATAGAAGGACAACCAGTTCTATCATTCCCCGCTGAAACTTATTTTCGGCACATAAGTTTCAAATGAATGGTTAAGAAGTGAATTTTGCAAATATGGAGAGTTAACAGTTTATGGGAACTTTTTGTGATTTGGGAATAAATTATTCTTTGATATGGGAATTTTGACATTTAAGAGACGCATATATGGCAAGAATACTGGATTTAGAAATAAGAGATTATAGATGGGTAAATTGAATAGCAGTCAAATGGAAGAGAAGGTCACATATAAATGTAAGTGCATGGAAAAAGGAGTGAACTGACAGTAAACAAAGACAGCGGCCTGTACTAGGGAAGGAGTGGTCATTAGTGGACAGGCGGAAGAGTTACTAGAAGCAAAACAATTGGTCAGTGAAATGCGGGTGATTAAGAAACGTTTGATCTATGCGGCATCTGGACATAAATCTCGGAAAAGACCGAATCGCTGTGGCGACTTTTTGGTAAGTTTTCAACATTTTCGCAAATGTGAAATGACGAAAATGGATATATTTGGAGACGACGGCAGACATGAAAGGTTTGTGCTGCCCTCAGAACTAGGCAAGAAAATTTCAGAAACAAGGCTTGGTTTGCACACGGGGCAAAAGGGTTATGGAATTTTTTTAACGAATAGAAAAGAGGGGACGATTAGTTGAATTCTTGGGATTGGTGGAGAGTCCTATGGGATGATTTTGAAACTACGGAGAAAAAGTTGGGGGTCGAGTGTGAAGAGAAGACAGAAGTGGCTAAAAGAGTGATCGTGGAGACTGAGTGAGAAAAAAAGTAAGTCGGACAGTGTAGAAATGTAGGGAGTGCAAAAAAGGGCCCCAGTCAGAAAGGGAAAAACGTTAAGAGTAGGAAAGTAAAGGGAAGTTCAAATACGATAAGCAAAAAAGTTATGAAAGACGGTTAAGTGAACCAGGAAAGGTAACGACGTCTTGGAGAAAGATACATCTGAGTGACCGTAGTAAAGGAGGAGTTGTGTATTCAGAGCAGGAAGCCCAGGAGATTAAGGATGGCAGACCTAAGCAGCCAAGAGTTCCGGAAAATTATCTGAAGTAGAGTCAGGAGGAAGCAAATGAAGGAAACCAGAAAGGAAAGCCCAAGATGACAGGCTGGAGAGTCTATGAAGAAAGCCTGAAACCTCCCTGGAGAAGAAGAGAAAGAAGTAGGTGAGCGATATATTAGATGCATTCTAAGTTAAGAAGGACTGTTAGTAAAATAGTAGGGTAATTAATGAAAGGGAGTAGCACCAGAATAAAGAAAGATTCTGAATATGCTTTAAATGATAGATAATTAAGTTATATGAGCAAAGCTGAACATGGTGTTTTAATAGATGAAATTGGTGTACAAATAGCTATAAGGTGATAGAAAGGGAAGTAAATAGATTAAGAAATATTCTGAATATGCTTTAAATGATAGATAATTAAGTTATACTAGCAAATCTCAATACAGTGTTTTAATTTATGGAAATTTGTGTACAAGTAGTTTAGCTCAATGATTACTAACAAGTAGGGACTTTAGTATAATGAAGATTGGTCTATAAGTGTATTGTAACAGTGTGGTGAGAACAAAGAGCTGAATGATGAATGTAGCATATTTGATTATTACTATATCCATACCGTAGTACCGAGACGATCCACTGCTACTAATCTGTTGGAGATTCTCTTCAGAATGCAGCACGCATTAAATGAAAAAACCCAAATTGACATCATATTCCTTAATATAAAGGCAGCTTTCGATAAGGTGTCGTTCCCTGCACTTGAAAACATATTGAAAGTTTATTTCCGCATTGAGGGCAAACTATTGTAGATCATCAAGACCATTTTGAAACCAAGGCACTTCATTGTACAACACCAAGAATTCCGTGCACAATACACCCCCACATGGGGCATCCCTCAGGGAGCAGATCTATCAGCTTTGCTGTTTGCTGCTGCCCTGGAGCCTTTTCTGGCGCGGAATCAGAATTTTATTTCCTACGCCGATGATATTAAGTATTTTGTTGTCTCTGACGAAGGATCTCTGGTGTCCGACGTCAATTTCCATGCCAACGCATGGAACTATATGAACTGGAGACATTTGTGGCTAAACTCAGACAAGTCAGCACAACTGATAATAACTAATAAGAAGATAAAAAATGAAATTAAATTATCTATTAATGGAGCAGAGGTTAAGAAAGTCAACTCATACACCGACCTAGGAGTGACGTGGGACGAGGGCCTTACCTTCCAAAGGCACTTTCAGAACACGAGAACAAAAACTCTTGCTGCCATATGGGCTGTAAGATAGGAAATAACTGGGATTCGAAACCAGCAACTAGTGACCAAATATATCCAAAGATGTATCGTTCCTGAATCCTTATATGCTTTGACAATTTGGTCCTCTGATCCAAATACTTATATCAGGAAATTTCTCAGCCTGGAATACTGGTTGCTCCGGTGGTTAAATAGGATCGCCGGGAATCCTTTCACAATTTCGAAATCCATACTATACGCAAACTTGAACACAGCTCCGTGGATTCAGATGATCACAATACGAAACATCAGCACTCTGGCACAACTTCTGACTGGGAGTTTAGATGCCCCTCAAATCGAAAATCTGGTAGTAAGGCCCCGCCCTGGAGCCCGCCTCCACAACCCTCATAGTCTCCGAAGCGCTCTCAATAACACGGATGTTTATTAAGGCTAATGTTTCCTGCCAATACTCTGGAGCTGTTTAGAGACCTCAAAATAGACCCGGACATGAGAATACTTAGAGGAAGCTCATTGCAGCGGATCTGTATACGAAACTAGAAATATGATGAAGAACGTAATTGAAGAAAGACTTCAAGTGCCCTCGAACTCATAAAAATCTTAAATGAACGATATATTATATTTCCAAAAGACTCTTATAGGACTGAGGGTATTCCTAAAGAATGACAATGAGGACCAATTCATAGTGTAAATGACGATGTCATTTTTCTATGTATGTATATTGTTTTGTAATTTTATAATTTTTCTATGTATGTACATTGTTTTGTAATTTTTTAATAAATGCATGATTTCTGTATGTATGTAATTTTCCTCTCTGTTTATATATCTTATGTATTTGCTGATATTTTATCCTATGTTACACTCTAATAAGTTTAGTTGGATGCATGTATGCGCCACCCTCCTAGATAATTTCTGTACAGGGGTGTTTGTTGAATAAACTGATGATGATAATAATAATAATAATAATAATAATAATAATAATAATATGAGACAGTATTGTATCCAGGAGCAGAGAAAATAGATTTAGTGAATTTTCAAGTGTTAGGAGTTAATTAGGGAATAAAACAACAAGAATGAACCATGTGTTTTTATTTAATTGTCAAATCAGAATAACTAGCGAAGGGAAATTGTAATAAGAATAATATATGCAAAGTATCTCTGAGTCAACTTTGTATATTATGATCATACGCTATCTGGTTCAATTGGATATTATATTGTATGTAATAAATTTCATGTTTTATTTTCACTTTGAGTCGAATTATTCTAAATAACACACGACTTGCTTGCCTAGTTAAGAGTTAGCTCTCCCACAAATTGGGTGAGAGAATCCTGGACACTGATTAAGGGGAAACAAAAGAAATTGCCCTCATGATCCTGAGAATCGTCTGTGAGATATACAGTTTATAGCAGTCAGGTGGCAAAAAGTGAGACATTGGTAGGTGTGAGGGCGCCTAAAAATCTAAACAAGATTTCCAAGGAAGGGTAAAAATAAGAGATATACAAGGAAAGTTAATAGTCTTCTGTGAATTGCAGTTAAATAACATTATATTATCCTCCCCTCCACAAATGCAAGCTGAACACCTTTATTGACAGAAACATATGCATATCTCGTAGCGACACGCTGCTTCTTATAATTAAAAAAGTGTCCCATTACTTTAGTCAGAATAGTGTTTATTTCCGGAACAAATTTTATACTCAGGCTCTACTATACGTAGCGAAATCAATTCGGATCAATTACAAAACATGTGACTTACAGGAGGTAATTGTGGACCTGCTGGGTAATCTCTGTTGGGGGTTTGCCAGAAGCATGTCATTGCATTTGGACAAGGAGTGCACATGCAGGACCCGCGGTTATCTTGACAGAATCTTTCAACTGAAATACTACAATGAAAAAGGAACAATTTCAGCATTAAAAATCAAAGAATAACTAGTTTTCATTTAAACAACATTAAAAGTCAGAGAATAACTACTTTTAATTTAAATAACTTAATTATCAAAATGCAGTAATGGTTACCTTTTCATTTTCCAAATTGTATTGATTATCTTGGCCTAGGTTGCTCATT
This sequence comes from Mastigoproctus giganteus, assembly GCF_048544385.1. NCBI lineage: Eukaryota > Metazoa > Arthropoda > Arachnida > Uropygi > Thelyphonidae > Mastigoproctus > Mastigoproctus giganteus. Next base: position 2,906,098 of record NC_143578.1, on the reverse strand, counting down.
TTTTGTTAATAAAAATATATTTCTAGAAAAAAAGCACGAAACATTTTCTTAGATATAGCTTGAGCGGCATGATGCGTGTGTTATTTCATTGAGTAGACCTAGTTGATTTATTACTAGATAAATCAACTAGGTCTACTCAATGAAATAACCTTGATAGGAGTTGCTGATATAAGAACAACGTACTATATTATCCTACAGTATAAGAATATATGAACCCTCGTGGGTAGCACAGCTGATAGGATCGCTGTTCTTCTCACACCAAATGGAAAAGACCCGAGTTCGAGTCCTGTCGATAACGGGAGGAATTTTTATGGGCCATTTTCACAACGCAGCTGAGTTAGTCGGTCTCAGGGAGAGTGGCATGGTTTTTTCTCCCGGAAACTGTTGTTTTCTTCCAGTGAACAGAAAATCGACCACAGAACAGACGCAATTTGCAGACAATATACAGAGAGCAATATGGCCTTAGTCGCTGATGCTCCTAAAACCGACAACAACATAAAATAATGAAGTATTTGAAATTAAAATTATGAAACATTTGAATTTATATTTTTGAGCACTGTACTTTTAAACCAGCACATTTACATTATTTACGCATAGATATTGGTAATAAATGTGTTTCCCAAAAGATTATTTCATAGGTTCGGTGCGGCTGAATTAAGGACAGAAAACCAGTCCGAGAAGTGAAGAATATACCCTGGAAAAGGCTGGAAGAAGAGTTCCTGCAAACGACGTAGTCTTGTTGAGTATGTTCATTAGTTGTATATCCCGGCATAGAGATTACTATCCAGTCATATTCCCAGAAATTTGGTTTCATTCTCCCGGAAACTTTCTCGAGTTCCTTTTTCTGACACATCATCTCAAAATCAATATTTGGCTGTTTTAAGTTCTAAAGACCACATATTTCGATTTTTCAGGATTACGAATGAGCTGATTTTCATGAAGCTCACTATGCCTTACGGAGAGCAAGGAAAATATTTTGAGTTGGAGCTTTTAGTCTTTTAGAATGGAAATATCATCAGCATCCACGAGTACATGGGTAGTGGAAGAACGTGGTGAAATTCATCGATGAAAAGAATAAACAGGACAGGTACAAGAAGTGAACCTCGACATGCTCCCCAAAAAATAACAAATATCTGAATAAGATTGATTTGTTTTAACAACAAATTGACGAGCATCAGAAAGTGGACCGGGATGCTTTCAAACTTGTAGCAACAAACTTTCTGAAAAACAACAAAGTAGATAAATATAGACAGCTCTTGAGAAACGATCTCTAATCATAACAAAAATTAGGCTGCAACATGTCATTAAAATACACTTTCTTCACTCCCATTTGGATTTTTCCTCGGAAAACTATGGTGCATGAAGTGATGAGAATGGCGAGAGATTCCATCAGGACATCTCGGCATGCAGAATCAATATTAAGGCAAATGGAACTTTGTAATGCTAGCTGACTACTGCTGGACTGTTACAATGGATGCCACATCTGTGGGGTACAAACGACAGGCGAAAGGGAAGCGTAAAATCTGAATCAAAGTGATTTCATGTATTTTGCTGATCAAGGTGAGTTAATATTTTTCGCCAAGCGAAACACCAAAGACAGTGAGGTGTCAGTGCGTTATCACTCTAAATTCCATGTCCCGTATGGTCTTTTTCCGCGTTTTGTTTCATAAAAATTGAAGAAGATCGCAGTTCTCAATGCGTGTTTTAAATCTGGTTCTTGAGATTACTCTGTGGACGGGGAATTTCCTTTCCTCCTCGACTAAAATTTAAGAATTTGATTTGAAGGAAGCATCTATTCAACCATAGTACTTTGGTCGACGGTTGCCAAAACAAACCCTGAAACGCCCAACCACTTGGTCAGGCATTTCAGGGTTTATTTGGATACAGAACCTTCGTGTTTTCAGGGAATTAAACTGAGATAAATGAAAATTCGATAATATGATTAGTATTTTTGGTTTATGAATTGTTAAAATTAATTTATAATAATAACGCAGATAACATTTCCTCCCGGAAATAATTTGAACAGATCCTCGTAGGAAATGTGTTCAAAACCTCACATGTATGCTTAAAAAGTTCTCATCACCCTCAGTTTTCAAATATGGTAGGTTAATGACTGAAAACCAAGATCTGTAGTTGGTTTGATAGTCTTTTCCGTCTATTTTATCTGTTTTTTTTTTTTTTTTTCTCTAAAACATTTGGGAACTTTCTACAATATTCGACAATGTTCCGGAACGTTCTAGAATTGTGTTACGAGCGGAAGAAAAGCCGGGGAATTTCTGTAAGGTTCTAGAACTTTCGATGAAGTTCTCTTCATCGAAATATATCCGCTTCTTCTTGCCGAAATAAGCCCGATAGCTTTTGCTACATTTGTGGAGATGTAGTATTAAAATCGCAGCCGAAGCCACTGACACAACTTGTGAGAAAAGTGAACTCTATTTTGGATTTAAGGTTAGTGATCAAGATAAAATATGAACTCCAAAGATTTCTCATAGCTCATGTTCAAGGACATTAAAAGAATGGCTTAGAGGTAATCATAAATCGATACCTTTTGCTGTTGGGTTGATATGGCGGGTACCTCGAGACCACATAAACGATTGTTACTTTTGCTTGACCAATATTTCTGTTTTTTTCTCGGAAATCCTGGCATTAAGTACAATATCCCAGTGTACCTTCTGCTCTAAGGTCGGTTCCTCACGACGGTACAATGCCAGTACCAAAGCCACCAGAAGCATATGTACTTGACTCTGATTCAGGATCGGAAAAGAAGTCTACAGAAGATACAGAACACAGAACGAGTACAGATCCAGCCTTTTCAACCCTTCATACTGCAAAGCTGCAACTAATCACTCAGGCAGAATTGAACGAATTTGGTCCTAGATTTGGACCTCTTCAAAACCAAGATTCAATTACTATTACTAGGATCACGGTTTCAGCAGTGGAATCTCCTTGAAGGGTGTGTCAAGTCGTCTTTTTATAGGAAGAGGCAATCTAACATAACGACTTATTACTGCATGGATGGCGCTTTGGTTTATTGTAACAAGAGTTAGGATGCAACATGTTAAAGCTTCATTTCCTGCCTTCTCATTTAGACATTTTTCCAGAAAACTTGGGGGCAGTGTTCGATGAGCACGGGGAAAGGTTTCAGCAAGATTCTTCTCAAATAGAGAGAAGATACCAGGGAAGATGAAGTCTAAATATTTTGGCGAACTACTGTTGAAATCTCCTACGGAGACACCAATGGACGGTTATAAAAAGGTAAAAAAATGACAAAATAAGTGTTTTGTTATCAGATAAACATTTTTGTAAATAGAATAAGGTTAATAGACCCATTGCTCAATATTTATTACTGCATGTAACATTTTCCTAAGATGTATGAAATGGCGTCTCCGTAGCCAGGTGGGCAGGAGCAGCAGTGCGTAGCACACGCTTCTGGATTAGACCGGCGTTCGAACCCATTACCACCAAATACGGAGGATGCGGAAAGGTCAGGGAATGACCACCGCATATCCCGGAGCAATATGGCATTAGTGGCTAATGCTCCTAAAAACCAAATAACAAACAGATGTATGAATTTTTTTTTTTACGAGAAACTTAGTTTTTGACCTAATCCCTTATCTCTTAAAATTGGTGGGTGTTACAGCATACGGTACCATATTTGAGTTTAGAAATCTATAAGAATCACCCTGAATTTTAAGAGCGAACCAATTTTTTTTTAAATTTATTTATATTTATATTATTTATATATATAAATATTTATTTATATTTATTTATTTATTTATATTAAATTTATTTATATATATAAATATATATATATATATATAATAATATATATATATATATATATATATATATATATATATATATATATTATTAAATCTGTTTATTTTTCTGCTCAAGAGCCACCCCCAGGGTGACTCTTCAGAGAGCTGTAAGAGCAGTAAGAGCAGCAAGCAGCTGTAAGAGCAGTAAGAGCAGCAAGCAGCTGTAAGAGCAGTAAGCTGGGGGCGGGGGGATATTTACATTCAACAGTTAAGAGAGGGAATGTGTCCGGCAGTTGCATGTAGCACACAGGTAGGCTTAACCCGAATGGTACATAACTTATAGTGTTTATTATTTTACATACTTGATAGTTCTGCAATACCGAAAGAAATAATACAAGAGCCATATTCACACATGAAGATAATCAGGGGAGACCCCCTGACCTACAAGATAGATCAATTCGAGGACGACACCCTTTGGGCCACAGTCGCGGTCAGAAATCCGGATATTACTGTGACCAAAATCACACAGCTTTGCACAGCCTGGGCTGCATGTGCCCACCTCACCACAGCTCTGGGGGCATTTTATGTTATTGCCCTCTAGTGTCGCCCGTGCGACAGTAGAGGGCAATATAACCTTCGCCACAAGATACCTCCAACTGGCTGCTGACACCCTTCCAACGCTAAAATTATAGTCGGTGCAGTCATGAACTGCCGGTCATCAATGTGGCATAGTCACACGCCAGACAAAAATTGCACCAGAAACGGAACTATATTGGAAGAGTTCCTTGCAAATTCAACGTTGATAGTGTTAAACCAACCGAACAATTTGTCCACATTCAGTAATACACTGTGGGTAGTCCATCCAAGAGGCCTGAACAACGTCCGATCATCGAGCCATTACGTTCCAACTCAACAGATCACTGACTAGGGTACCTGCAGCTAGACAAACCACTCACAGATACTCCATTTACAAAGCAAACTGTGAACTCTTCCAAAGTACCTTAAAATCCAGCATACAACAAAAAAAAAATTACTATATTAGGGTTTCCCGTAAATGATTACATTAACCCGTATTCGTGTCTGTAAATTGCGTGTGTTCTCTGGTCAATTTGCATGTTTTGCTGACCAAAAAACCTCAGTTTCTGAGGGAAAAAAACCTTGCTATCTATGCCTGAGACCGACTAACTCAGCCACGGAGTGAAAAAGCCCACTAAAGTTCCTCGCGTCATCGACGGGATTCAACCCCGGGCCTTTTCCAACCGGTGTGGGGAGGACGGTGACGATACTACTGTGCTACCCACGCAGACAACCAGCATACAATAGAGACAGAGGGAGCTTGAGCGCCTCGAAGATCCAGATCACCTCCAAAGCTAGATAACAGAGATCATAACGCACACTAGCGACATCGCTATTAAAAAGAAAAATCCAACCCCTGGGGCTGTGCCCTGGTGGAACCTAGAACTGCAACGACTCCAGAAAGAAACACAAACCAGAAGAAAGGCCTTTCAGCGGGCTAGGTGCTCCTGGCCAATGGCGGAGGTTGAAGTACTCCGACAACGCTAGAAAGAAGCAAGAACACTTACACAGTTGAAATCGGAAGCTGTAAACAGCAATCTTGGGACCGCCTGGTCTCCACTACGGGAAACGAGAACCCCTGGAGAATCGTCTACAAACTGACCATGAATAAACTCCCCCGAGGGGAAGTTATTGCCGCCACCATATTGACCCAAGGAGGCATGTCCACAAGGGTGCATGTCCACAACCTGGGAGCAGACCATTTCCAATATCCTGGACACAGTCTTCCACCCGGCTATACAACCGGACATGAACTGCCGGTTCATGTCCGGTTGTATAGCCGGGTGGAAGCTAAAATGAAAGCTATCAAACAGCAACGACAGAACCTCACTTCACCGTGGAGGAGCTCAACAGTACGGCCACCCTCATTAGGGAAATAAATGCCCTGGACAGGACCTTTTGGAGCCCGAAATCATCAAAAAGACAGAAGAGTGTGCCCCGAACCTGTTGCTCAACCTCTTCAACCTCTGTCTTCATGTGGCACCTTCCCGACCTCGTGGAAGAAAGCAAACGTCAAACTAATCCTGAAAAATTCGACCAAACGACCACACCTCCCAGAGTCGTACAGACCGATCACACTTCTCACAGTTGCAAGAAAACTACTCGAACGCCTCCTCTATGGACGAATTCAGCAATATTATGACAGGGATGGCCTGGCCTCACCCAACCAATTTGTCTTCAGGTGTGGTGCTCAGCCGTGGACGCCTTAACACACCTACAAGAACAAGTAAGAAGATGCAGCAAGAAGTATTTCCTCGTGATTGCCATGGACTTTGCTGGGGCGTTCGACTCACTTTGGTGGCCGAGCGTCTTGGCAAGGCTTCGGGTTGCTGGGATCCCAAGCAACCTCTACAGCGTCATCAAGAACTACCTCACAAACAGACCCATCAGGATTGTTGCTCTCTATGGGACCCTCTCCAAAAATACATTTCGCGGCTGTCCACAGGGTTCAGTCCTTTGACCACTAGTGTGGAACATAGTAATGTACTCCTTCCTAGACATAGAACTTGACGAGATAAAATCACAGGCCTTTGCTGACGACCTCTTACTAACAGTGTCAGTGGACTCAAGGGCACACCTGAAGACATTGTCAAACCGGGCTTTGTCCACCCTTCAGGAATAGGCAAAGCAAAATCAACTTAGAATATCCCCTGCAAAGACAAACTCCATTCTGCTCAAGGGGTGCCTCAACCTCAGGCGGCCTCGACAAATCAAGATTGACCAGAAAACAATTAAATTCTCAAAGCAGCTAAAATACCTAGGCATGATTCTAGATCCCAATCTATCCTTTCAGGACCACCCGAAATCATTGCGCACAAAAGTCAGACGGTACACTGCTTTGGTTGCCAGAGTCACTCGCAGAGACTGGGGCCTAGACAGACGGGTGTTATGTCTTTTCTATAAAACCATCTTCACCCCAATAATCACGTATGCATCTGGCGCATGGTATCACAAAGCCACAACTGTTGTCAATAAACGAATCATTGACTCGATTCACCGATCAATCCTTTTGATCATTACTCGAGCTTGCAGCACAGTGAGCACACATGCCCTGCAAGTCCTTGCTGATGTCCTTTCACTGGACTTAGAGATCATTCGACGGGGTCTCATGCATCACCTGGACAAGGGTATCCCACAGACATGTTTGGGATTCACCACCGACATAATCAATAGCAAGACTATGGAAAAGAAAAAGCTGCATGCTCACCTGCGCAGGTGTGGCAGGATAGATGGGCCACCTCGCAAGAAGGCGAAATCACCAGAACGTTTCTGCCCAACATTGGCCGTGTTTTTTCTGAAAAACATCCCACCCTCGTTTTTCCCCGGGCCTACAAGTAACATACCTACTGACAGGACATGAGCTCTGAATACAAAGCTAGCCTTACTCGGAATAGAGGAAGATCCCACCTGCACCTGCGGGGGGATGGAGACCTGCCAGCACCTCACGCACGATTGCCAGCTCTATGACGACCTCCGCAGTGCATTATTCACCAAAATACAGTATCTACCATACAGCCAGGAGCACCACATCTTGGACACCAAAGAAGAATATGAGGCTTTCTCCAGCTGTGCACTGGCCCTGTTCACAAGACAGAGCGCTCTTATCGCAGTGAACCGCAACCAATCGCTGACACAATAAGGAAATGAACAAACCTCGAAAGCAATCGTCCCGCGGAAGACGCCTGGAACCCAATGGCCTCTGATAATCAAGGCACTAAACCCTGAAGTGGATCTAAATTCGAATCAATGAGAAATGACTCTATAAACAACATTGAGGCAAACACCACATGGATGGGAAATGAAACAAGAAAGACCCCACAATTGGCGACAAGCAAACCAGGACCTTTTGTCTGTTAAGACTGCATAACCGACAGGAACCACCCCATGAACGATCACGCTTCGGTCCGATCTCTCCTGGGAACGGACTAGGACCACCAGCAGCTCCGTTGCCAAATGCTATATGGCGGGCTGAATGGGGTACCCTAACCCTGTTCATCTTAAATTCCCTATCCCCGGCATGAAGGAGAGGAGACATGCTCTGTTTCCTCCCTCTAGAAAACGTATATTCAAACACCTTCAAGGACTTTGGCAGCATTCATGGGAAACCACGCCCAAAGGAGAAATTACCAGAAGATTCCTCCCATCCATTGACATGACTTTCCCAAAGTCTCCTTCCTGGTTTTCACCTGGTCTGCAAGTTACATTCCTGATCACAGGACATGGGCCCTTTCAACAGAAATTGACAGCAATGGGAATTGAAAGCAATCCATTCTGCCACTGTGGCGAAGAGGAATCATGGGGACATCTCATGTATGAGTGCCCTGCTTACGATGATTGTAGGCTCAATTTTTTACTAAAATCCAGGAGAACATTCGTAACCATGAAACATACCTGCTTCAGAATGAAACAACATACGAAGCCTTAACGAGTTACGCACAAGCTGTCTTTACCATCAGACGGGCAAAGTTTGCCGAACTTAGAGCTGCTCAGAACAACGACCCTCAAGTGCAAACACAAACTGGGGTCGGATAGCATTTTCCCAACTGATAAAAGAGTAAGACTGAAGATTAAAATACTATGCTGGCATCATCATGGTTGGCACTCCTTGAAAAGCTGACTTCCAGAGAGTGCTTGTCCTTTGGCACTCGCACAGTGGCGCCTGCCCCTGTGACTTTTGATCCCTCTCCCCATCCCCTGTTTCTCCTTACTCGGGTGGACTGCCTTCTCTATCTGTCCACTTTAGCTTGTTCCTCACATTTAGACTACCTTCCTCTTGTTCCCCAGGCCTTCTCTTTCTCTTTCTTTTTTCTTTTTTTTTTTTTTAACTTGGTCTTCGTCCAGGACGCTCAGGCGACCCTGGCGGAGACAAGCCAGAGAATAAAGGGCAGCCTGGCTACCTTCTAGCGGTGTGTGCGGGCAACATGAGGTCCCACGGGTTAGCAGCTTAGAAAGTGTGGACAGATTTTGTTGAGAACATTAAGCTTCCAGAGGGCATGCCTAGATTGACTAGAAGAATAGATTTCTATATGGTGAACGGGTTACCTCTCAGACATTTGAGTCACCGCAAAATCAAGTAATCCATCGTCACTTTCGCAGAGAGGCAGGTGCTGAGGACCAGATTTCAGATGCATATAAAGTTATAGGAGTGAGATACCTATCAATGTACTGGCAAATCAATTTCATGTCGTACCCTATGAACTCCTGGCGGATAGCTCAGAATGCAGCATCGGTCTTCTTCTTTGTCTTGAGGAAGTGATCTTTTAAATTTGTCTTCATCCCACGTTAGCCGTAGGTCAGTACGCGATGAAACTTTTGGAACTGTCTCGACATTAAGTAAAATGAATGAGGACAACTTTTCACGGTTATAAATGAGTCTAGAGTTGGGGACCATAATTTCAAGTTACTGGGAGGAGCGTTTAGACTGGACTGCAGGAAGTTTGATTTTAGCCAGTGAGTTATAAATTAGTGGAATAATTTACCTACATCGGCGGTAGAGGCTGACAATGTTTGGAAATTCAAAGGTCAGATGGAGATTTACCTGCGGAAGGAAGGAAATGCATAGGTTGTCTGTTTCCTTTTCGCTTATTATTAGTTATTTTATTTTATTGTTACATGTTACAAACATGTAACAAACATGTTACTTTATAATTTATGTTAATTCCATAGCATATACTGCGGTTCAGGGCTAAATTTGTTATTTCAAATAAAATTAAAATATACAGTACTGCCAGCGACTATTAGTATTTCTTAAGGCCGCCGTAGCCCAGTTAGTCAGGCGCGCGGTTGCATAAGTACACGTGCCTTGAGTGATCGGGGGTTCAAGCCCGTGACTGCTGAATACGGCGTTGTTCCTTGTATGCTATCTATCTTGTGAACTCCTTTGGTCGTCCCGGAGTATAAACAGAAAATTTATTTATTTATTTTACTTCTAGCATTGATGGTGACTCGACTATGGACTGGCTCACCTTCCCGTGGTGTGGACGAATACCAAGAATCATTTGTCCAGGTGACTGATGCTTCTGGGTAGCCAAGAACCCACAACATGAGCGCACACATAATACACACAAACATACACTTCTCACAATTCTGGCCCTCTTACAGTGGTACTGTTTTTCGCAGAGATACGAGGCGGAGTGTAACTGACATTCCAGGAGCCACCCCTTACAAAAACGCACACATTTAGTCATCATCAAGACTACACCTAGTCTTGATGATGACTCGACTAATACTTCTATTACTCCTAGCATTGATGATGCTGATAGTGGACCAACCACTATTGCTGTTGATCGCTAAAAGAAGGCGGCCATTGCTTTAAAACTTCTTTACCATTGAAAAATGAAATTATCGCTAAAATTGAAGGCAAGTGCATTGTTTTTAATATGGCCACTGGCAAATGCGTTGTTAGTTCATCAGCTTCATCTTCTTCCTAATAATAATTTTTTTTGCGAATATAAGGAGAAAGTTTAACTCTCTCCTTATATTCTGTCAAGAGAAATTTTCCAGTAAGAGAGGGTGATGAAAACGCCAACATACTTACTCGAATTTCGTGCAGATGATCACCGAAGGAGCTGGAATGGCTGTCGGTTTGACAATATCTACATCAACAACTGTGGGATACTGCAAATAGATGTTCAAGAAACTGATTGCCTGGTAGAGGAATCCTGCAATGCAACTGAGGAAAATCACCCCCTTAATGGTTTTACTGCTCGAGGACTGCATGCCTGTTTCCCGACTGTTGTTACAAACTGAGCGAACTTAACCCGTCACGATTGTCTTTAATAATAACCGATTTAATCTGGTATCAAAATAAAACCGGGCCTTTCCAACCTGATACCATTCCCAAGAAATCAATCATAAATGCTATGAATTCTTTAAAAGCTAAAATCTCGTGGGGCTGTCTCCTGTTGCTGATGTTTGTGTGTTCTGAGATGAACCAGCGTGTGTAATCAAAGCGATTAAAAATGTATCGAGGTTGTAATGGTACTTTCAGCATAATATAATTGTCCCGTAATAATCTCTTGTTCATACAATAATATACCACCTATCGTAAGTCAGATAGTTTCGCTTCATTTAAAATAAGGTTACCACACCTTCGGAATATTAAACCTAAACAATCATTGCTTCATAATAAACATAACTCGTTACTTTAAAATTTTGTGCACGACTTTTCCCAAGGAAGGGAGTATTTTCATGAATAAAATATATCTTTGAGATCAACTGATAAATAAATAAGTGGCTGTTTATTCTTTGTGACGCCCGATGCCAGGGGAGTTCACTTTTCGTCGCGGCTTAGTGCATGTACTTGGAATTAATGGCAAGCAAAATTTTCTGCCACTACAGCTCACATAAAGACCAAATTTTGGGGCTGCTTTCAAGTGAGACCCAGTAACCTACTTGCAGCTGCACAACGGTCGGCCGGTAACTGCGATTACAGAAACTTACAATTCCGAAAGCCAGGGCCCAAACAGCCATCGACAAGATGGGAGGGAAAATTGGGAAGAAAAAGTACCCGTAGAATGTAGGCTGTTAGTGTCGGTACTGGCAAAATGGTGCAAGGAGGCAAGCTTATCTAAAACCTCAAAACCATAAATAAATAAACGAATGAATGAAATTTAAAGTATATTAAAAAATAAAACTAATATTACCCTCCCTCTTATCGTTTACTTTCTTCTCTCTTTCAGATACTTATATATTCATTATTTAAATTTAGACGAACTCACAACCTCCACGAGAGTCGGTGGGTGCTTATTCCCACGGTCAAGCGACTCTTTTTTAAAGGAAGAAATTCACCTGACCATGCGATATACCCGTTTTGTATTCAACATGAATAATCGCAAAACTTTCCTCGACATTTCTTTCCCTGGAATCTTTAAACTTAAGCATTTATACCAGGACATCTCGGGATAACTGGTTTATAAACACCGTAGCTTTTAAAACTCAAGACTCTTGATAAGAACACCTCTTTTAACGAGTCTCGTCGCTCTTCTCTGCACCCTTTCCAAGAGGTTCACATCTTTCCTAAAACAATGTTCCCATTTGTGAATATAATATTCGACTTGCGGTGAAACTTGCTTTATGTAATGGGATAATCCTTTATCTCTACAGGCAATGCTCCTATACCTCATTGACTTAAACCTCTCATACTGTCCTAACAGCCTGTATACGTTGTTCAGTTGTTGTCGGGTTTTAGGCGTTTCACCAACTAAGACCATATCGCGGCTGTTATACTCTATCTGTCAATTGTTTTGGTCGATTGGTCGATTTCCTCTTTGCTGTACAAAAATCCCTAGTTTCCAGAAGGGAAAAAACCATGCTACCTTTCCTGAGACCGAATAACTCAGCCAAGTTGTGAAAAAAATGATCATGAAACTTTTTCGTGTCATTTCACGGAATTCTAACTCAGGTTTCCACCAGTGGAGAGGACGATGATTTAAAGCAATTGTACCACCCACGTGGACACTTTGTTCAGAAACCTTCCTATTAGCTTGCATGTGTTCAACGTGACCGTACTGCGGTTTCACCACTTGTCATTCGTTTGGAGAGCTCTGAATTCGATTGCCATCTATGACACGAGGAATTTCTAAAGTTCTATTCCACTGAATTTGTCCAAAATTGAGTGACATAAGCCCATATATCACCTGTGGAATAACACTGACTGAGAATCCATGTTAGCAGTACTTCTTGATAAGATTGAAAAATTTCAAAATAGATTAAGGGTTGCTGGTTGATGAATTCCTCCATTAATTTGGATAAAGTAGACAATAAGAGCTAAATAATAATTAGATGGAAGGGATTTGTTATTATTTTTATGGACTGGCTGGATATAAGCAAATTTCCAATCTGAAGTAAAACGGCCATTGGTGTTTTAATTTTGCTTGGAAAGAAAGTATAAAAAGGGGACACAGAACTGGACAAGTTCAGAGGGTTTTTTTTAGAACAAGCGATGAAATGCCATTAGTACGTGATAAAGGAAACATTCGTTACAAAATATACGTGTCATTACAGTCATAGAATTCATTTTACCGTCGACGAGAGCTGCTTCGTTTACAGAATGAATCCGTAACCAAAAACAAGTGAATTTGTGTAATTGCATTGCGGTCCCCTTGAGGTTACTGAGACTATCAGTATAATGTGTTGTTTATATTGTATATTTTAAGGAAATAGATTCAGTTAATTATGTAACATAAATTGGTCTGCAAATTTCGCATCACGTTCATTGTCCCTTCTTGGATAAGATTTAAAATTATCAGAAACAACAGCAGAACATTGCGGATCGCTCTTCTAAGGTGTTCCAATCTGAAGAGTAACCATTAATCACAACCATCTGCCGCCTGCTCTGAGAGCACTGCTCGATTCATCACGAAACGTCGTCCACTGTGGTCCCAACCAATACCAACTTGTGAAATATCTAATCAAGAAAGTTCTGAACATACATTTAGACAACTGCAATTTCAAGACACCACAACTTCGAGATACAAAGTTGGGTACGGCAATTTTTTAATCCCCCCGTATGTACAAATGCTTTGTATACATTACAAAGCATTTGTACCAAAAAAAAAAAAATGTTACATGCATCCTCTCTTAATCTGCTGTCAAGTTAGAATAATTCGTAGGGTTCTGAATATGGTCAACGTTACAGAAAAAGAAACACAAAGTCTTGTATTTGCCAATCGAATGCGAAAAATATTTTAAACCGGTGTAAAATAATATTCAATCGTGAAGAAAGTCTTCCATTTTCGCCCTCTGCTGATAATTGTTGGTACAAAACTTTCTGAGACCTTCCTGATTACATCACTTGTTTCTTGCGATACACCGCTTGTCGAATGCATCTCTTCTTTTCGGTAAACATGGTCAGTAAACAGAAATTATCTGACCTTTCATTCACTTCAATAAATCGAAGTGCATATGATCTGGGAAATTGCTTGATTTCAGGTGCGTGGTTGAATGAATAAATGCATTTTAATCGCCTTCATTACACGCCTCACTACCTTTCTGCTTGAAAGGCAAATATATGGTGCAAAGAGGCGAGAGTGTCTATGGAATAACGATCCTTATAGATTTCTTCCAGAAGAACATCCTGGTGGTGAAAAAAGATTTTATTTTTAACGCTGCTCGGCTTTCAGAAAACTTCTATAAGTTGACATGAACTTCTTTTCAAGAAAAACCTTCAAAAGCGTGGTTTTCGTCCTGTGCGTTACTGGATTTTTCTCCCAGTCAATGAGCTTCCTGGCCATCTACAGGCAAGCAATACCGTACAGTTTTAGATGTGGTCATTGAGAAACCAGAAGTTATTGGGGCTCCTTCCCTGACTGTCTGTCAGAAATTCCCATAAGTAAACATTACAACAGTTGTACATAATAACGTCACGGTCTCTCACTTATTTCTAACAGGTTTTGGCGCATTATAGCTTTAGTTGCTAATGCGCCAATAAAACCAAACCAACCAACCATTTAACTTATTATTAAAGAAAAGCAAATTATAGCAGACCTATATTATAAAAACCTAAAAGACTATGCCTACACGGAAGAGGAGGTCAGAGTGCAAGTTAAGCTCCGATTCTCCACCAAATCCAAAGACAAAAGACCCTAGGTTAATTGGATACTCCAGGTAACTGGGGATTAAAATTAAATTACTATATTAGGGTTACCCGTAAATGATTACATTAGCCCGTATTCGTGTCTGTAAATTGCGTGTGTTCTCTGGTCGATTTGCCTGTTTTGCTGGACGAAAAAAACCTCAGTTTCTGAGGGGAAAAAACCTTGCTATCTACGCCTGAGACCGACTAACTCAGCAACGAAGTGAAAAAAGCCCACTAAAGTTCCTCGCGTCTAGGTAACTGGGGATAAAAAAAAATTACTGGCCAACATGAAGAAAGTCTACATAGGCTGGACGTCTCATACAGTCAAATATTATACAGTGGTGCCACGCTGCTTCATCTGTCTGGGATATGGGCAACAGGCAGCACATTGCAATCAAAAGTCCTGAGCTTGCAGGCACTGGCCCCTGTAGGACAAAACACTCAAGATTGTTCAGATACAGAAAACTCACCAATCTGCCCCACCTGTACACAAAAGAAAAAAAACAATAATCACTCTTTCAAAGATCCCAAATATCCGGAGTACATAAAAGCAGTCCAATTTGTAAGACAAAAAAACGATTATGAGTAACACACAATACAAGAGAACCATAGCAAGAAGAAGAAATTCAAGCAACCTTAAATTCCTACAACTAAACCGCCAAGGAGCCGTTGCTGTCACAAATGACCTGACTAAAACTCTAATAGACCAATCTATACAAGCAGCGGCACTACAGGAACCCTACTCGTATAAGAGAACAGTTAAAGGAATCCCACTGACCCACCGAATCATTCAATCAAACCCAATCACAGTGGGGCAAGGCGGAAATGCAAGAAGAATGATCTGGGTGCCATTGTTATAACGGATCCAACCATCCAACTGCATGCGTTACACACAGTGGGGTGACTAAGGAAACACCCACTGTGTACAACGTGCAGTACAAGTGTCCTTGTAATGCCAGTGCTCACAATCTGCAGATCCCATCCAACCATTCGCAGGCTACCTGGAATTATTTCTGTCAGCATGGCCCACACTTGTAGGTAGAAGGAATTTGTTTTGTAGAGATGGGATACACTTAAACAAAGGTGGTGCAAAAGATTTTGCCAGTATAATTGAGGATACCTTAAAGGTTCAGGGAAACTGCTAGTTAGGGGGGGATGTGGGTAATACTGACACGCGTTTATCTGATAATATTGGTCAAAGTAACTCTTGGAAGTTCCTCAAGAGTTCTTATCTGTTACCCCAAATGGACGTATTATCTAGATGTTCTGGGGGCAGAAACGTTTCAAGTGAACTGGTGGTTCATGCCAGGGAAGAGAGCCTAAAAACCTTCAAGGGTTGTGTTAGGGTTGTTAAATATACAAGTACAGTAAATCTTAATTGTTTATACAGTAACGTTAGAAGTGTCGTCAATAAAATGAGCGAATTCGAACTGCTGGTTAAAACAAGTAACGCGGACATAATAGGGCTTACAGAGACCTGGTTCCACCCGGAAATTGCGGATGATGAGTTTACGTACGGCTTGTATAATGTATTTAGGAAGGATAGGGTAGAGAGAAGGGGTGGTGGGGTAATGCTTCTTATCAGTAGCAGCCTCAGTGCGACGATAGCTTTCCCGGATTCAGACATTTCACATGCTAGTGTAGAGTCTGTATGGTGTGAGATAGTTGGAAACAAAGGTATAATGCGAGTAGGAGTAATCTACAGATCAGGTGATTGTGAAGATTATGACGAAAGCCTCTACATGCAAATGGAATGGGCAAGTAAGCGTCAATGCCTGATTATGGGTGATTTCAATTTGCCTCTAATTGATTGGAGTAAATGGGAAGGAAACTCGACATGGGGAACAAAATTTTTAAATCAACTAGATGACTGTTATTTGTATCAACATGTCAGGGAAAGTACTAGAGAAAAGAATATCCCAGACCTCATCATCACACATGAATCAGATGACATAACAGGGCTGACAGTAGAGGAACCAGTAGCAGGAACTGATCACGGAGTTCTACGGTGGATGATGACGAGAGAGGTAGCAGAAGTAAAAGGCAAAGGAATGGGTTTTAATTTCAGAAAAGGAAATTACGATGTATTAAGGTAGGTACTACATGGCCTCAATTAACTGGGTAGATATCGCGCTGAGAATGAATACAATTGAACTGTGGTACGCTTTTAAAACATTAATCACAGATGCCTTGAATGCGTATATACCATTAAAAAAATACTCCACGAGAAGGGTTCCAAGTTGGATGAATAGTGAAGTTGCCACATTACTTGAGCAGAAAAAGGTGGCATGGAAAGGTTACAGAGCAATAAAAAGTACTGAAGCCTATAACAGCTACAAGGTGATGTGTAATAGGGTCACAGAAAAGGTTCGACAGGCAAAGGCAGTTTACGAGAAATCACTAGCAAACAGAGCAAAGAGGGGGGATAAAGAATTCTTCACAGTGGGGTTATACACAGTGGGGTGACTAAGGTAACACCCACTGTGTACAACGTGCAGTACAAGTGTCCTTGTAATGCCAGTGCTCACAATCTGCAGATCCCATCGAACCAAACAAGAACAGCAGGACAAACCAGATCGGACCTTTACGTAAGGGAAAGGGGATAGTTTTAAATACACCAGCTGCCATTGCAGATGAACTCAACAGTTATTTTGCATCGATATTTACAAATGAAAAGCCTTTTGTGGCAATGGGAAATTGTGGGAGCGAAGTTGAAAAATATGTAATTAATGATATTGAAATTTTGCAAAATTATTTAATGAAAAACTTTATGTATCTCCCATACATAAGAGTGGCTCTAAAAGTGTAGATGGAAATTATCGACCTCCCAGTCTGACTTCAGTGGTAGGGAAAATCATGAAGGCAATGATCAAAGGTGGAATTCAGAATCATTTGGATCGAATTGAAATTCTCAAGGATACTCAGCATGGTTTTTTAAAGGGAAAATCATGTTTAACAAATCTGGTTCGCCATTTCGAAAGGGTCACTCACCAGCTGGATTTAGGGAATAATTTGGACATTTTTTATTTAGATTTTAGCAAAGCTTTTGACTCAGTCCCACATGAGCGGTTGCTTTATAAGCTGGAACAGGTTGGAATCACTGGGAAAATCCTTAGATGGATAGAAGGATGGCTTCAGGGCAGGAGGCAGAGGGTTGTGATAAATGGCTGTTCCTCAGATTGGGTTGATGTAAGAAGTGGAGTTTCCCAAGGATCAGTATTAGGACCACTGTTGTTTTTAATTTTCATAAACGACATTGATGAAGGGTTAGAGTGCGTGATGTCTAAATTTGCAGATGATGTTAATATTGGTAGAGTACTTAATGATCACTGTCAAGCTGAGCTTCTTCAGAGAGACCTAGATAGACTTCAAGAATGGTCAGAAAAATGGCAGCTGTGCTTTAATCCAACAAAGTGTAAGGTATTACACCTGGGAAACAGTAATCCCAAAATAACTTATTCACTTGGTGGAGTTCAACTAAACCCAGTACTGGAGGAAAGGGACTTGGGTGTTACGATACTGTCAGACATGAAATTCTCTGAGCATTGTAAACAGGTTGCAAGGAAGGCCCATGGTGTCCTATCGATGATCTATCGAACTTTTCTTCAAGTATGGAGAACGCACCTAAAGAAAGACATCGAGCTTCTTGAAAGGGTGCAAAGACGGGTAACTCGCCTGGTGAGATCGGCAAAAGGGCGTCCTTATGAAGAAAGACTTCGAATATGTGGGTTGCAGTGTTTGGAAACTAGACACCTTAGAGAAGGTTTGATTGAGGTGTTTAAGGCTCTGAGAGGCATCAGTAAAATGAATGAGGACGAAATTTTCAAGATTATAAATGATGCTAGAACTAGGGGACATAAATTCAAGTTACGAGGGGGGGGGGATGTTTAGATTGAACTGCAGGAAGTTTTATTTTAGCCAGCGAGTTATAAATTACTGGAATAAGTTGCCTTCATGGGTGGTAGAGGCCGACAGTTTGGGGAAATTCAAAGGGCATCTGGATAGTATTTTCGGGTAAAGGAGTCTGCGTGGGTAGCACAGTGGTATTGTCACCGTCTTCCGAACACCGGGTGGAAAAGGCCCGTGTTCGGTGATTCCGTGATCCCGTCGATGACGCGAGGAACTTTAGTGGGCTTTTTTCACGCCGTGGCTGAGTTAGTCGGTCTCAGGCGTAGATAGCAAGGTTTTTCCCTCAGAAACTGGGGTTTTTTCGTCCAGCAAAACAGGCAAATCGACCAGAGAACACACGCAATTTAGAGACACGAATACGGGTTAATGTAATCATTTACGGGTAACCCTAATATAGTATTTTTTTTTTTTTTCGGGTAAACGAAGCGCATAGGTTGATAGGTTTAATTTCCTTTTTTTTTATTAATTATTATTATTATTATTTTTTTTTTTTTTGTTTTTATCATTGTTTTGTTCAGATTTTTTTTTTTTTTTTTGGCTGGCGCAGCATAAGCCATAGGCTTTCTTGCACCATGCGGCCATTACTAATACTAATACTAATACTATTACTAACTCACACTGAACACCCTGCAAAATAAAAGCGTTCTGATACCAACAGACATGAACGCAAATTCAACTCTATGGAGCAGCCCACAGACAAACGACAAAGGGCAGATCATGGAGGAAGTTATTATAACGCACAGACCGAAAGCGCTGAACTCGCAAGGGCATCCCTCAACATGCGTCACCCCACAGGATGTGTCATATATATATGTCTCCCTAGCAGCTCCCCAATGTTTGGCAAAGAGTCCAAAACTGGGAATTCCAACAAACCATCACGACTAGTGACTATAATGCGATAACATTCACTGTCACACAAGCAACAAGATCCACAAGGAATGACAACACAGATCAATTCAGATTTCAAACGAAGTCGGCAAACTGGGATGAGTTTGAAACTACCATAAAGGATGAATTGACGGACGAGGACATATTGACCCTTCAAAATCTGACAGCAGAAGAGCATGTAGAGAGCCTGCAAGGAAAATAAAAGCGAGGCTTGCATCCATGAAGCCCTGAAGAAGAAAAAAATACCATGTCCCTTGGTGGACAGCAACTCTCACCGACTTGAAGCAACAAACCAGACTAACTTGAAGGGAATATCAAAGAGCCTGGCGAGAACCAACCAGACCCCAACAAGAAGTACACAACCTATAAGAGCGAAATAGACAAGCAAGAAGAACCTATCATAACATTCAGCTGCAGAAGAGAATAGTCTGCGGATAGCACAGCGGTATCGTCACCGTCCTCCCCACATCGGGTGAGGATGACGGTGTGGGGAGGACGGGAGGACCCGTCCTCCCCACACCGTTAATTACGGGAAACCCTGAAAAGTAATAATATTTTTTTTTTTTTTTTTTTTGCAGAAGAGAATAGCTTGGGTAATACTGATCGAAACCAATGATAATGCAGACCCATGGGTTCTGGTCTATAAATGATAAACAGCAAGATCCTCTCGTCAGAAATCGATGCCACAATAGAATTGCAGGGGAACACCCCCACTACTAATTGGGCAGAAACAATCAATGCAATATTGGATGCAATCACACATCAGGATATAGACCAGAGTGAGACACCACACAAAAAGGAAGTAAGGCAAAAAAAAAAAAAACTCATATATAGGGCCCCCGACGGAACCGCCCTTCACAAACGAGGAAATTGGTCACGCTATCGCCACCGTGGGGAGCGGGAAATTTCCCCGGCCATGATGCCATTGAAGTTGATGTCCTAAAGAGGGTGTGGCAGTTGAACTCCCAAGCCATTCATGGGGCCCTTAACTCCTGCCTCCTTCCTGGCACCTTCCCAAGCACTTGGAAACTAGCCAATCTGAAAATTATTTTGAAAGGGCCAGACAAGCTAGAACAGGATCCCACGTCCTACCGGCCGATCGCCCTCCTTCCGATTTTGGGTAAGGTCCTAGAGAAAGTCATCGGGACAGATTGATGGAAGCATACAACTCAAAAGGCCTTTACTCGCCGAAACAATATGGCTTCACCCCTGGACGCGGCACTGATGATTAATAGCAACCAGAGACAACACCGACAGCAAACACCTCCTTGCTCTCTTTGTGGACTTCGCGGGGGCCTTTGACACACTATGGTGGCAAAGCGCCCTAGCGAGGTTCAGGGAGGCCGAGATCTCTGCGCCCCTCTACTCCGTGCTATCTGACTACTTTAAAGACCACGAAGTTAAGGTGAGAAGTGGAGTTTATGAAATCAGGGAGAAAATCACAAGGGACTGCCCACAGGGTTCGATATTGGGCCCTTTATGCTGGAACCTGGTGTTCGAGTCCTGGCTGGGAAAAACCTTTCAATCATCTACCTTCATTGCCTACGCAGAGATCTCACCATACTCATGGCTGGTAACTCTAGGAGAGAAATTGAGAACAGGACAAACGGAATTCTCAAAGAACTCGCTACATGGACAGAAAACAACTAACGGTGTCGACAAAAAAGACAGCACAAATGCTCATCAAAGGAAAGCTTGACAGGAAGCGACAGCCAGCAATTAAATGTATGGATCAAAGGAACAAGTATACACAAACAAACAGATTCTTGTGAACAATAGTAGATCATACACTCAGCTTCCTCCATCACGTCAAATATATAAAAGAAAAAAACCAAAACTTTCTTGTTTGCTATAAAACAGTTACCCAGACGAGAGTGGGGTCTTAAAGCTCATATACTAGGACTCTATTACAACTGCATTTTTCTCACAACTCCCTCCTACGGTGCCGGGTCTTGCGGTTATAGAGCGAACAAGGTGGCTCTCATTAAGCAGCTGAATCAAGCGCAACGGCTAGCTGTACTAACCATGTCCATAGCTTGCCGGACAACTTCTACTATGGCCTTACAGGCACTGCTTCGGAAGATGCCAGACCATCTGGAAATACAATATCGGTATCTTAAGTACAGGCTAAGAAAGAATATACCCACCACCTTGGATGACATCGCCATCAACCTAGAAGCAGAAAAGAAAGAGTAACTAACAAGGATAAGAAATAAACTGAAGGAGAGATAATAATAATTTATTTATCCCTATTTTATGTTACACTTTTTTGGGAGATAACAGCAAAAAGGGAGGGAGAACACATAAGCCAATGGCTTTTTAGGCGGTGTTCCCTTAAAATACGATGAATATACAAATATACAATCGAAAAATGTACAGTTCTGAAATTGTTCAGGTAATGTTAAACAGGAAATACATAAATAAATTGGAGTTTTTTGTACATTTCTTTACAGAAGACTTCGAAAAGCATCACTGCTTATAACATCATTGTGAAAATTTTTAAAATTAATTGAGAAGAGAAAAGAAAAATGATGAGATACATGCACAGAAATTTACAAACTATTCGCCAACTGCTTCCTTTAACATTTATACATTATTTCCATGTTGGTGTTTTTAAAATCCAGGAGTTGAGTTGAAACGGCTTTTCTGAAAAGCGGAATCTTCGGGTTGGCTTCATTTCTTAGATTA
Organism: Mastigoproctus giganteus; assembly: GCF_048544385.1. Taxonomy (NCBI): domain Eukaryota; kingdom Metazoa; phylum Arthropoda; class Arachnida; order Uropygi; family Thelyphonidae; genus Mastigoproctus; species Mastigoproctus giganteus. The sequence goes on along the minus strand of NC_143578.1, from coordinate 2,884,198 downwards.
TATGATATTTCTTCTTCGTCTCTGGTTATGAAAAAGGATCTGAAGAGAGGAGAAAAGTCTGCTGTCTTCATAGCATTGTAAACAAGGATGGCCTCGGCTTTCTACAATAGATGGTAGATGCTTAGGAGTCTCACTTCCTTGTATCTTGAACTAACCGATGCATTCCAGGGAAGGCCCAAAATTGAACGAACGCATCGATTGAGAATGGAGTTGATCCTCTCAAGGTTTTCTTGGCTGGTGGTACCCCAGGAGATGATTCCATAGGTGAGGTGCGGCTGAATTAAAGAAAGGAATACTTGTCTGAGAAGAGAAGGAGACACCCAGGCAGAGGCCCTGGCGAGTATTTCCGCTAGTGACGAAGATTTCTTTGGTAGGGTTATCATTTGTTTTGCCCAACTTTGTTTATCATCTAGCCAGATTCCGAGAAATTTGGTTTCATTCACCCTTTCGAGTTGTTTTTCTTTGTGTGTTATGTGAAAATCTGTATTTAGTGGTTTATTTTTCGTTCTAAATACCATATATTTTGATTTTTCTGGATTCAGTATAAGCTGGTTCTTTTGAAGCCAATTATGCATCACAAAAAGCAAATCAGAGATTTTGATTTGAAGCTCATTAGGGTCTTTATCTGTGATTAGGATGGAAATATCATCCGCATACGCTACTTGGTGAGAAGATGGAAGAATAGAGAGAAATTCATCGATGTAAATAACAAATAGGATAGGTCCAAGGAGTGAGCATTGAGGTACTCCCCTGGAGAAACAACAGATGTCGGAGTATGATTTATTTGTTCTTACCGCAAACGGCCGATCAGTAAGGTAGTCTTCAAGAAGAAGGTTAATTTCCCCTCTCAAGCCAAGGTTATTGAGTTTGTTAAGTAGAATATTATGGTTTATGCAAACAAAAGCTTTAGATAACTCAAGAAACAGTGCTATAGCATAGTGACCCTTTTCTGGACTATCAATGATCCTTGAGCAGAAGTCAACAATTGCAAGATCAGTGGATCTTTTAGAGCGATAAGCATACTGTTGTTGATGGATGAGCTGATTTTCTTCAAGAAAACCCATGAGTCTGGTTAATATTTTGCATAATTTTGCAAAAACTGAGAATAGAGCCATTGGGCGAAAGTTGTGTTAGAGTTACAACGGTTTCCGTTTGGAACAAGGATGATTATTGCTTTTTTGAATTGAGAAGGGAATTTACGAGATTGAAACGAGAAATTGAATATATACTTCAGTGGCGTAAGAATTGAACTAAGGATCTTTTCAGCAGAGACGGAGATATTTCATCAAAGCCAGGGGCTCCCTTTGCTTTCAATTGATTCCCTGCCTCCAAAATCTAGCCGCTAGAGGGATTGTTAGTTGGATTAATCGTTTAAATGTGCTCCTGTTCTCAAGATTATTTAAAGTTTTTTAAGCCACCCCCTGCTATAAAATTATGTGCTTCTTAAAGACGAAGTGTTGGTGAGTTGTTGTGTTAAATTTTGGGTGTCGGAATCGTGGGGTTGTGCTGATATCATTGAGTGAAGTATTCTCTTTCATTATTTGAATACTATACATAGGAATACATAGAGTAATCACTGGAATATATACCGTTGTGAAATTTCCCATAGACTTAGCATTAGCCCATAGACTTTTAATGGGAGAAAATGGCTACCTGAGAAATTTTGTTTAAAAATATCCATGGAGATGGAAAACGCTAACTAGTGCCATCTCAGTAATACATAGTACTGAATAATATTAAATATAATATAATTCAGAATATACATATTTTGAATTATATCATGGATTCGGATTTGGAAAAAACTTTGACTACACATTCTGAAGCAGAGAATTCGTCTTCCGGATCAGAGTTAGTAGATTCGGTGAGGAGAAAGAAAACTCCAGACAATGTAAAAATGTCTAGAGGTAAAAAAAACCCGAAAACACCTAAAACGCCCAGAGTGCTTGCTCCTCGGTTGGACAAAGATAAAGACAAGGATAAGGATAAAAATCCTCATGGGTGGGTGAAAGAGTCTACCCCATCAATACAAACGGATGTTAATCTTATTACTTCTACAATTAATACGGATAATCAAAATAGTTCTAGTGAAAATGATGTGGTTCGGGATTCGTCATTTACCGAGGGTTTGGACCTTGGTGGGTCCATTGAGGCTTCTGCTGTGTATGCAGCGGTAGCCAAAATCCGAAAGGCTTTGGGTGAGGTTATGTCAGCTGATTCAAGCAAAGTAACAAAGTTGGCCTCAAATCGCATCCATAGTTTGTGGGCAGATTTGGAGGCAGTCACAACAGCTTTATTGATTGACAATGAGCGATTAAAAGCTAAATCAGCGGAACTAGAAATTCGAGCAAATCATTTTAATCAGCTAATGGGGAAACGGGCAGCTCCTCACAGATTATTTGCTGATGCTGTTAGGCAGAAAGGTTGTGCATGTGTCCTCGGTTAGTCGTGGTATTTCGGACCCTAAAAACATTGTTATACTTAGACCAACAGAGAATTCTGCTTTGGCTTCAAGCCAAGACGTCAGGAATGCGGTGGCAGATGCAATTAAGAAGGATTATAAGAATATGAAAATTAAAAATATTCGTCTCCTGAGGAATAAAGGGGTTTTATTAGAAACCACAAACTCAGAAGATGCAACTAGGATAGGGAATGTTTCAGCGTTAAAGGAGGTTGGTCTATCGATCGAGAGGCCTAAAATGTCAGATCCAACAGTGCTTGTATACGGGGTGCCCAAGGAGCTTACAAAGGACGAAATCCTGGAGGATTTATATTATAAAAATTTTAAAGATTATGAATTTACTCAGGATGAGGTAAAAGATGAAGTAACATTCAGATTTAATTCTGGATCTGGAAATAATGCAACTAATTGGGTCATTGGTTTCAGCCCTCGATTATATAAATGCTTGTTTCATAATGAAAGAATTTTCCTTGGATTCGGTTCACATAGGTTTCGGAAATTCACGGTGGTGAACAAGTGTTTTAGATGTCTGGGTTTTGGACATGGTGCACAGTCATGTTCACACAAGACTGTTTCTTGTGGTCACTGTGCTAATGGGGGTCATGTTTTCGCTGAGTGCCCTCACAAGGAGGATCCTCCACAATGTATTAATTGTAAAAGAAGAAACAGAGATTGTAATCACTCCGTAAGGGACATTAAGTGTCCTGAGTATATGAGAGCAGTGGAATTAGCAAACATGCGCATCAATCATGAATAATAACTCCTCTGATTTTAATTCTGGAGCTTTGCAAGGACATAGAGATTTAAAAATTTTGCAAATAAATGGTCAGCGCTGTCGGGCAGTTGCTGATGAAATAAGGGTGATTGCCTTGGAGTATTGTATAGATATTGTTTGTATCCAGGAGCCATTTTATTCCTCACAAGTGGGAGGGGCAGCCCATAAGATTATGGGTTTTCCTTCTTCTACTAGAATAGTAGCAGCTGTGGATGTTCCTCCAAAATCCGCTATTGTGATTTTTAATCAAGACCTTGTTGTAACGTCAATCACGGGTTTGTGCTCGGCGTGTATGACCAGCATTATTGTGTCTTCACAAGTTTCTTCTTTCTGCCTGGTGTCACTGTATTGTCCTCCATCGGAAAATATTCAGATAGCGCTTCATAATTTGGAAAATATTTGTTTAAGATATGCATCCCATAATCTCATTGTGACTGCTGATTTTAATGCAAAATCACATTTTTGGCACAGTGGATATACTGATGTGAGAGGGAACCAATTTGAAGACCTCTTATTATCGCATAATCTTGTTGTTCAAAACCTTCCAAATAAGCCGTTCACCTTTTCAACTGTAAATGGAGAGTCTAATATTGACGTTACTGTGACATCTCTTCGTATGTGCGATTCTATTTTGAATTGGGAAGTCAATTCAGGATTAGTAAATAGTGATCACCGTGCAATTTCATTTGATCTCTGTTTCGACGTAAGGGAAAAGAACTTCGCTACGAGTGATCTGTCTAGATTTTCTATGGACCGTGTTAACTGGAACAATTTTAAAAATTATTTGACTACAGTTTTCGATAGTGATAATTGTGAGATACCTGGAGAGAGTTTAAATGATATGACAGCTTATGAATATGTAAACTATGTACAGTATCATATTTTCCAGGCTTGTGTGCACTCCATGAGGAGAAAAAGGACTAAAAAGTTGTCTGTGCCGTGGTGGACTCCTGCTTTGTCTTCTCTGAGGTCTCAGGTATGCCAGGCTAGGAAAGTATACCAAAGAAATAGACATCTCTCTAGTGTTGATGTGGAATCATTTAAAAATGCCTATAAAGCGAGAAGAAAGGCTTTTCATAAGGCTATTGCTGAGAGCAAGAGAACTTGTTGGCAAAATTTGGTTAATGAAGTTGGTAACAGAGATCCCTGGGGTCTCGTGTATAAAATTTCTCGTAATAAATTGCTTTGTGGAGAAATATACAACACTGTATTGAACAATAATGATGAGACATCGGATTGGTTTTCTACTGTGGAAACGATTGTTAGAAGACTATTTCCTCAGGATCTTCCTCAAGATGATTCACCTGAACAAACGGAGATACGCCGGATGAACTCTGAGTTTACAGGAGCAGGTGACGCTGAAGCTGAACTCTTCAGTTTGGTGGAGTTGGGTGCAGCAGTAGCTAAATTGAACGTTAAGAAATCTCCAGGTTTGGACTTAATTGAAAATCAAGTAATCATTAAGTTTTACGATTACTTTCCTCAAATTATGTTAAATTTATTTAATAAATGTTTCACTGAAGGTACTTTTCCAAGACCGTGGAAGATGGCACTGCTAAAGATATTGCATAAGCCTGGTAAGCCCAGGACTGATCCGAGAGCATACAGACCAATTTCTCTCTTGGCGAACATGGGTAAGGTTTATGAAAGATTACTTGCTCCCAGAATTTCTGCGATGTTAGAGGATAAGCATCTGTGTTCTGCTGATCAGCATGGATTTAAGAAGGGGCACTCTACAGAGGACGCCATAACATCTCTTTTAAATTACATCAAGGATTCTTCTGAGAAATATGTTCTTATGGTCTTTATAGACTTCGAAGGAGCATTTGATTCGGTATGGTGGGAAAGTGCCCTTCGATCTCTAGTGCTTGCAGGGTGTAATAGTTACATATTTAACACTATAAGGTCATACTTTCAGGACAGATTTATTACTGTGCGTGCACGTCATCTGTCATATAGTGCCAGTGTCTCGAGAGGCTGTCCTCAAGGTTCGGTTTTGGGACCTCTCTTTTGGAATGCAGTTTTAGATCAGTGGCTTGTTAAGGAGAGTACAGAGTTTGCTAAGATAGCCTATGCTGATGACCTTGTGATTGGAGTTTCTGGGCGCTCCAGACTTATATTGGAAAGAAAAATACAGTCAGTTTTAGATGATTTAATGCAGTGGGCCAATTTGAACAAATTGAAGATCTCTGCAAGTAAGACCTGTTTTATGGTTTTTAAGAAACAATTTGATTACGGCAGACCTCCAAGAGTTCTTTTAGGTGGAGTTCAAATTCCTTATGTTGCTAAAACTAAGTATTTGGGATTAATCATAGATGACAAACTTTCCTTTTTACCACATGTTTCACACCTAAATGTAAAAGTACGTCACTTTACAGGCTCCATTGCTAGGATTTCTCGTAAGGAGTGGGGATTGAATAAGAGGGTGTTGTCATTGTATTATAAGACTATATTTCTCCAGATAGTGGCATATGCGGCTGTTGCTTGGTTTTCTGTGGTAACTAAAACTAGGATTCGATCGAAACTTTTATCGCTTCAGCGCTCTATGTTATTAACTTTATTGAAAGTACCTAGAACAGCGTCTACAAACGCCCTACAGGTAATTGCTGGTACCATGCCATTGGATTTATTTATTGTATACAGAGGGTTTTTGTACAAATTGAAAAAGGGTACATCAATAACGTTTTTGGATATTACAATCGATTTGGAGAATAATATTAAAGAAGAAAAACAACGAATATGGAACAAATTAATGGATTTATGGCAGACCAGATGGGAAAGTGGTGATGTTGGAGCTGTGACCAGGAAATATATTCCCCAGGTGAACTATGCATTGGAAAAAACCGTGGCATCTTGGTTTTCGCCTTCTATGTACACTTCTTATTTGTTAACAGGACACGGCTCACTTAGGGCCAAATTATATGAGAGAGGGTTGGAGACAGATCCTTTCTGTACATGTGGCGAGCAGGAGACTTGGTTGCATGTAATTTTTTTATGTCGGGAGTATGAAGACGAAAGGCGGATTTTGATGGCGCATATTCCTGACTTATCATATGATGCAGTGCATTTGCTTATTGCAAATCGTGACTGTTTTAATTTATTTCAGGAGTTTTCAGCAGCTGTTTTTGCAAGAAGAACTGTTCTCAGAGCCTTTCTTGCCAGGCAAACCTAGTGACTTAATTGTCTTCGTGGAGTTTCACTATTTGTTTCGACTTCTGGCTAGCAGCTGGGGTGCTGGACCTGATTCATGGTGTTGGGTCTGGTGCTCTGGTTAGTTGTCTTTTGTGCTGCGATCATGAATACTCCATTCTGGATTCAGGGGTGCTGGATCTGATTCATTGCGTCGGGTCTGGTGGTCTACAGGTGCTATTATCCATGGCGTAAAGTTGGAGATTTGCTGGATAGTACCGTTATTGGTTTTGGAGGTTCCAGTGCATGTGAAACAGCAACTGAGGAAATATTCAGTTGAACTGTGATTTTTGAAGTTTATAGCTGTGCCATCCAGACTATTGAATATTATTGCTGTTTTATTTTATATATATATATATATATATATATATATTTTTTTTTTTTTTTTTTTTCCCCTGCTGGCTCCCTGGTATGGGCAACCCGGGGCACGGGATTGCTGGCACCCACTGGTATTGCACTACCTCCAGTGGGTGCGGGATTTCAAGTGCGAATTGCACTACAGTAAAATCAGACTCAGGTAATTTAACATACTTTTTCAGGACTGCTTTGTAAAGACTACATATTCCCAAGTTCTCAAGGTAGATTTGGGCTTATGCCTGGGAGCTACCCTAAATAAGAACATATTTGCACACACACACGAGAGTTTAATGTTTGTCGGAGCATATAATTATATGTAAATATATCTTGTATATAAATCATGTATATACTTTTATGTACATAATGTTGAGACTATATTGTGTGTAATTAATAAATGAATGAATGAATGAATGAATGAAATGCCTCCAAAATCTCTTGATCGGAGAGAAAAACGATAAAAAAGAGTTTCTGACTGAGTGCTTGGCAGATTCTCTCATTTCATTGTTTCTGAAGTCAAGTTCGTCTTGAAAGAGATTATTTTCGCTTGATATAAAGTGGTTACAGAAGGCAGAAGCTTTAATCTCGTCATCTGAAATGAGTACCTCGTTTTCAACTACATCTCCAACATAGTTCCGTGATTTCAGTTTCCTTCCCGGTATTAGTTTGTTCAAAACTGTCCATTTTTTCTTGCTTGTTATGATACCTGTAATTTGGAAATACAGTATTTTCTTTTCTCTGACCAAATGCAGTCAGTGACTTTGTTTCTGTACGTTGTGTATTTAATTTTATCTGCCTCGATTCCTGTTCTAGCAATTCCTGGAAGGTTGTCTCTTTTCTTTAACATATTACAAATCTTGTTTGAGATGAATGGTCATATTTTTCCCTCTTGTCCTGGTGGCCTTTTTATTCCCTGGGCTCCTGATATATGACGCGTATTTTTCATAGCTATTTAGAATATGCTTAAAACGATTCTCTCATTTGGCAGGAAATCTGGTCCACGGCTGAAGTGGGGGAAATGACTAGAAGCGCTACATCCTGGAAGCAAGAGAATTGACCACGAAAGAAAAGCTATGGATTACAGCAGGCCTACATTCAATATTCCTTATGATGGTACATGGTAGCATAAATGCAAACTGCAACAACTAGGACTGGCTCAAGCACCGCACTGCCATTGCAGTGAAATAGAAACAGCTGACCAAATCCTCGATGCGTGTTATTACTACCAAGACCTCAGACAGGAGCTCTCCTCCTTGGTGGATTCCATACCGCCAATGAATAAAGAAAACCTGATTGCAACAGAAAGTAACTTCAAGGCCTTTAACACATTTGCCACCTAGGCATTCAAAGGAAGAGAAAGTATTAGAAGAGAGGACGACCGAACTGGACCTGACAATCGACAACTCATGCACTTAATAATAATTAAGCGAAGACAACATCAAAACTCACCTTTCCCCTACTCCCCCACTATCCTGAGTGGGAGAATCTTTCTACTTGCTTGACACTTATTTCTTCTATCTAGGACAGATCTTCCCTTAGACCTGCCCACTTTCTATCCCGTTCCTTCTCCTTCCCCTTCCTCTACTTAGAGCACTCCTAAAGTTCTTTAGGAGTATTCAGCAGGTCGATATTAGAACCCGGCATGCCTTCACTTGGCAGGGGTGGGGTTGGAGGCGACCACTCGGTGTCTCTGCCCCTCCACCTGCTAGGTTGCCGATTTCAAGAATTGTTCAATTGACTGGTCAAAAATGAAGAAATGTCATGGTTGAAATTAAAGTTGGTATGATTGAAGGAGGTTATGATATTCTTTGTCTCCAAGAGCCTTATGCAAACTCTTTTAGGGTCATTGGATTTCCAATAACTGCTCATGTTATACACACTATTGCAGTTAAACCTAAAAGTGCTATTGTAGTTTTTTTTAAGGAGGGAAGTGTTTAGAATTAGGAAGCTTTTCCAGACGGTTAGGGGTAGGAGTAATAATGAAGCATTAAGGTATAAAGAAATGTATAAAATTAAGAGGAGAGAATATCATAATGCAATCTCCCAACACAAATTTATTGCATGGAAAGAATTGGTTTGTACTGCTGGAATATGTGAGCCATGGGAACTGTTGTTTAAGTTAACCAGAAAAAAGTTGAATGTTAATAATTTAATTAATACTGTGTATTCAAATGATACTGAGTCTATCGATTGGTACTCTACAATTGCTACTATAACCAGTACTTTATTTCTGAATGACAATTGTAGGGAATATAGTGTACAGCAACAACAAATTAGACAGGGGAATGAACAGTATACTGGATCATCTGAGATGGAGTTTTTTAATTTTGATGAAGTGAAATTTGTATCTTCAAAGGTTGGGGATAAAAGAAAAACAGGTTTAGACTTGATTGAAAATAATTGTGTTAAGTTTGTTTGTTGAGTTGTGTCCATAAATAATGGTTAATATGTATAATAAGTGTTTATTGAAAGGAGTTTTTCCAGGATTTTGGAAAATTGATCTGTTAAAATTATTGCAAAAATCTAGCAAATTGTTTACTGATCCTAGTGGTTATAGACCCATTTCTCTGTTAGCAAATTTGGGAAAAATACTGGAAAGATTGTTGTTGTTAAGGCTAGAGAAATTTTTGAATGAAGAAAATAATTTTAAATATCAGTATGGTTTTAATTTAAATAGCCCAACAGAGGATGGCCTACGCGATTTGATTAATTTTAGTGCAAATTCTGGTGAGAAATATGTGCTAGCATTATTCATAGATTTCGAAGGAGCATTTGATACTGTACCGTGCATTACCCACATGTATGGTTTCAAAGTGTTCTTTTTTCATTAAAGAGAATTAAATTGTCCCGATTTAATTCTCTTTAATGGATAGGCAGATTATTATAAGATCCCAACATCTAACATTTCATAGAGTTATTGATCGCGGTTGTCCACAGGGATCTGTGTTGGGTCCTATTTTATGGAATCTGGTCTTAAACCAGTGGTTAAGTAGAACAATCCCTAATTGTTATAAGGTGGCTCATGCCGATGATTTGGTTTTGTGCGTGACAGGGAGATCTAGAGTAGTCTTAGAAAGTAGAATGGAGGCTACTGTTCAGGATTTGACTGATTGGGCTACATTAAACAAACTAAAAATTTCATCTACTAAAACTGTCATGATGTTACTAAAAGGAAAATTAGACTACAACAGACCACCTCGATTATTAGTAAACAGTAAACAAATTCCTCTTTTAATAACATACACGTATAAGTTATAAATCCAGTTTAATGTAAGAATACAAATGAATACTAACAGTAGCTTTCGAGACGCGTGTCTCTTCATCAACTGACATTTAAATACAAAATACAACGGATAAGTGCAATGAGCTGAGCGAGGCACGTTGATCATGTGCCATTGTTGTTGCACGGACGTGCGCTGCTTTCTACTCCACTGATCATCTAGCATTAAAACGGTTGTGTCTAGGATGGGGTGTAGACGTATGCCTTTTTGGCGATTTAATGCCTTTGGATTGTTTACTATGTTGAGTGACTCTAGCCATAGGCGGTGGCGAAAGTGTCGTGAGTGGTCTACTATTTCAAAGTCGCGTTTGGGGTCAAGATCGTGGTTGGTGGTCCAAAAATGTTCCGCGACCGCGGACTGGTCAGTTTCGGCAAGGCGGATTGCTCTGTCGTGTTCTGTAAGGCGATCTTGGAGACGCCTTGATGTTTCTCCTATGTAGCAACTGTTACAGTCTCTACAAGTGATGCGATATACTACATTGCTGCGTAAGACAGGTGTGACAGGGGTCTTCACAATGGAGACAAGTGAACGTAGGTTCCTGCAGGGTAACTGCACGCATTTGATGTTGTAATTTTTTCTAAGGACCTTCGACATCCGTCCCGACACGCTTGGATAATAGGGAATGTAGGCGGACGATATACCGACTTGGTTCGGTGGTCTTGGGTGGGATGTGAGTTCTTGTGCCTGTAGTAGGCATCTGCTTAGCACATGGGATGGATAACCACATTTGGTTAGGTCCGCCTTCACACGGGAGATCTCGTTACGCCTAATTGTATCAATGTTGGAATGGCTCCAAGCCCTGGAGAATAGGGTGCGGGCAGTGCTATTGAGATGACTTGGTTTCAAGTGATAAAACTTCCTTCGTCATGAACCTAAGCAGCAAACAACTATCCATCGAACAGCTGAATGTCTTATCCAACGGCATGAAATTCGCCGTCATACCATCCAAACCTCCATTCACACAGCTCGCTATGGGTATAGAAGCCAGTATTACCAACCTTCCTGAAGAAACTGCCAACGAGATCCGTTTCAGGACTACCGCAATCCTCCGCAGCACTCGAAAAACTACTAAAACCTTAACCATCGTCAACATGCCGCCCTATCATCTATAAGAAAAGACAACTCCATCGTCGTAGTTCCTGCGGATAAAGGGCGCTGGACCGTTGTGTTAGACCGATGAACCTACCGAGAGAAAGCCCTGACCCTACTACTAGATCGAAACGTATATGAACCTCTATCTGATCCACCCATTAAGGTGTTGAAACGTCTAGAGACACATATCAATAAACTCGTCCACACATGGTTTAAAGATAAGAAGATCTCGACTACAACTCAACGTCTTCTACGTGCTACTGGCTGCCAACTACCGCAATTCTATGGATTACCAAAGATCCACAAACCGGGTATTCCCCTCAGACCAATAGGTCGCGCTGCAGTGCCACAACGTATGAACTGTCCAAGCATATCGCGCGCCTCCTCTCAACTCTTATAGGTAATACCTCGCACACACCGTTAAAAATAGCAGTGAATTCATCCACCTCATTAAGGACCTTTCAATCCCTGACAACACTGTCATGGCATCATTTGATGTGATTTATTTACTCCAATTCCCGTCCAACAGGCCGTGCACTGCGCCAGAAGGCTCCTCGAGAACGACTTAAGCCTCCAATCCAGGACATCACTATCCACTGATGACATCTGTACCGCCCTCAACCTATGCTTATCAAGCAGCATCTTCACTTTTGAGGATTCACTCTACCAGCAGGTACATGGCACTGCTATGGATGCCCCTGTTTGTTCCGTAGTAGCCAACATCGCCATGGAAGATCTGTAGGAGCAGATACACCGGAACCCACCTACACCTATTACAACATGGTGTAGATATGTTGACGATATTTTTACTGTAATACCACGTGGCTCTGAAACAGCACAAGTGGAATACCTCAACTCTCTATCTAATTTCATCAAGTTTACTATAGAGTCAGAGGTGAACGGTACGCTCCCGTTCCTGGACGTCCTAGTGCATCGCGTAGGCCCACATCTAGAGAATTCAGTATACCGCAAACCTATGTGGTGCGGTCAATTCACTAACTACAAATCCGGCCACGCACCAAGCCATCTCAATAGCACTGCCCGCACTCCAGGGCTTGGAGCCATTCCAGCATTGATACAATTAGGCGTAACGAGATCTCCCGTGTGAAGGCGGACCTAACCAAATGTGGTTATCCATCCCATGTGCTAGGTAGAAGCCTACTACAGGCACAAGAACTCACATCCCACCCAAGACCACCGAACCAAGTCGGTATATCGTCCGCCTACATTCCCTATTATCCAGGCGTGTCAGGACGGATCTCGAAGGTCCTTAGAAAAAATTACAACATCGAATGCGTGCAGTTACCCTGCAGGAACCTACGTTCACTTGTCTCCATTGTGAAGACCCCTGTCACACCTGTCTTACGCAGCAATGTAGTATATCGCATCACTTGTAGAGACTGTAACAGGTGCTACATAGGAGAAACATCAAGGCGTCTCCCAGATCGCCTTACAGAACACGACAGAGCAATCTGGCTTGCCGAAACTGACCAGTCCGCGGTCGCGGAACATTTTTGGGCCACCAACCACGATCTTGACCCCAAACGCGACTTTGAAATAGTACACCACTCACGACACTTTCGCCACCGCCTATGGCTAGAGTCACTCAACATAGTAAACAATCCAAAGGCATTAAATCGCCAAAAAGGCATACGTCTACACCCCATCCTAGAGACAACCGTTTTAATGCTTGATGATCAGTGGAGTAGAAAGCAGCGCACGTCCGTGCAACAACAATGACGCATGATTAACGTGCCTCACTCAGCTCATTGCACTTATCCGTTGTATTTTTTGTATTTAAATGTCAGTTGATGAAGAAGACACGCGTCTCGAAAGCTACTGTTAGTATATATTTGTATTCTTACATTAAACTGGATTTATAACTTATACGTGTATGTTATTAAAAAACTCATGGACACCAGTACACCAGGCCCATTCGTTACAAATTCCTCTTGTTTCCCAGGTAAAATATTTTGGGGTTATTTTAGATGATAAGTTATTGTTTTCACAAAATTTGATTATTTAAGTAGGAAAATAAAATATTACACTGCCTATATAATTAGGGTTACCAGAAAAGATTGGGGATTAGGTAAACACATTCTGTATCTATATTATAAAGCTATTTTTTTCCGATTGTGGTGTATGCTGCATCAATCTGGTACGTTCGTACTGTCAATGTAAAATTTAAACAAAAGCTATTATCAATCGAAAGAATAATGTTGTTAACTACTTTGCGTGTTTCTAAGACCGGTTCGACTAATGCTCTACAGGTGATTGCGGGGGGTATTGCGAATTTAATTTTAATAACGAATTGCACTTCTGGTTTTATCCGAATAGGGAATGGTCATATTTGATTACGGGGCCATGGTTCCTTGAAAAGTAAGTTGCATCAATTTTATTATTATTATTATTATTATTATTATTATTATTATTATTATTATTATTATTAACAGCTACAAAACAGCAAACAACGTGCCTGAGGATGCATTTTGTGGAAGATCCTTACTGTGTTTGTGGAATGTTGCAAACATGGGATCATATCTTATATGAATGCAATTTGTATGACGAATTTAGATGAGACTCATTTAATTCGGCACCTAATTTTATTAGGGGTTCTGAACTGATTTGGCTTTCTAATGAAAGCAATTTTGTGGAATTTCAACAGATTTTCAGGTTGACATTTAATAAAAGGAGGTGTATACATGTGGTTACTAATACTGAATAAACCCTGTACACCTTTTTGCCCCCCTCTCACTCTCTCTCTCTCCTTCTCTGAATGGATAGGCATTTTGCCTTTGGGGGAGGGAAGAAAACTTTTCTTCTTTTTGCAGGCTTTGTGGAATGACCATGAGGCGGGATTGTTCTACTCACTAGTAAGAAGTATTCTCCTAGATGGTGCATGTTTTTTTTTTTTTTTTTTTTTCTGGCTCTTGGGTAAAGTGTAAAGTGTTTAGGGTCAAGCGGCACCAGGGAGTTCCCCCCATCTCTGCGTAGTTTACATTGTGAGTGAACTAGTTGACTGGAAAAGCCAGAGATTCAAAAGTGTATGGACTTTGTATATGTGTGATGCCTTGTACCGTTGTTCATCTGGTCATTTAGCCGCCAGACCCCTACTGAGGCCCGACGTTGCCACAATTTCGCCCCGTGGAGGCAGACCAGGTACTCACTAGTATATAGTTCACTCTGGCAGGTCCTCTCACCTAATTTCCTGAGATTTCAGTGGCTAGGACCTAAAAAAAAAAAAAATCGCGTCCGCGTCGCGGGAAGTGCTGGAGAAGTCCAAAATGTTGGGTAAAATTAATTTAGATTGGTGATTTTAGATTGTGTGGGGCGTGCTCACGTTGCTCTCAGATACAGTGGGGTGAAGGCTGAAGACTGGGGGCAGATAGACAGAAATATGGAGCCGAAAGGGAAGGCAACTCCAGTTTAGAGTGGGGTATGCCCAGGCCCCACCTTGGCTCTTGGCAGATGTGGGAAACCACAGGCGCCCCCTGTGGTTTCCCACATCTGCGCCATATGTACACTGTGAAGAAATACAGAACTACTGTAAATGCTAAAAAAGTGTTCTGTGTTGAATACGTAGTTTTATGTTGGGTTCTGTTGGGTGTCCAGGCAATTGGCAGCAGCGCCCCTGATGGAACCCCACGTTGCTTCCACAAACCGCTAGGAGGTAGCCAGGCTGCCCATTATTCTCTGGCTAGTCTCTGCAGGGTCGCCTAAGCTTCCTGGCAGAGACCAATGTAAAAAAAAAAAAAAACATTACAAATATTGCTTCCTCTGCATCTAAAAAACTTGGTTTTCTCTTTCGCTCTCGTCGTTACTTTTCTTCCAAACAGCTGCTCACTTTATATAAATCGCAAATCCGCCCTGCCATGGAACATTGTTCCCACATCTGGGGTGGACCCCCCTGAGAGAAACCCTCTCTCAGGCTTCTTGATTCCATTCAGAAGTGGGCAGTTAGGCTAATTAATGATCCGTCTTTAACAAAGTCTCACCACTCGCTGTCTCATAGACGTACTGTTTCTGCTGCATGCCTCTTCTACAGATACTTCTATGGGCACTGTTCTTCTGAATTGACATCTATAATTCCCGCTCTTCCTATCAAAACAGTCCGAACACGTACCCCCAATAGCCAACATCCATTTACTGTCCAACTTCAAACTCACAGAACCAACTTTTCATCTTCCTCGTTTATTCATTGAATTGCCGTTTTCTGGAACAACCTTCCTTCATACGTATTTCCTGAAAATTACAGTCTACCGAAGTTCAAGTCCAATGTCAACAAATATCTTCTTTCGTCTTCTCAACCTCCAACCAAAGCACGGTACTAAGTACTACAGGTTCTAATACCTCTCGTGTTTGGGGTTTACATAAATATAATAATAATAATAAATAAATAAAAAAAACTAGTCTGTAATTACTTATGTCACCCTTCGATCTCCCTTTGTAAATTGGGGATACATTTGCACATCTCCAGTCCGTGGGGACCTCCCCTGGTTCCAAGGATGCTCCCATAATTATGGCTACGGGTTTGCTTAGTTGCTTTGCCGCCTCCTTTAATATAACTGGATAGATCCCATCCACCGCAGGTGCCTTTCTTACGTTTAATTTCAACAATTTCTCCTCCACTTTGCTCTCAGTTGTTACAAAATCATTAAGCATCCTGTTACAATTTGATAACCTTGTGGCATTTTCAAACCTTAATAATTCCTCACGTGTGAATGTAGATGCAAAATACTCATTCAGTTTGTTTGCTATCTGAGCAAGATCATCAACAGTCGAACCATCGATATCAAGTGGACCAATCGGATTCAACCAATTCCTTTTACAGTTTATGTAGGTAAAGAAATCCTTGCTGTTTTTCTTAGCATCTTTTGCCAAAGATTTCACCTTAATCGGCCTTCGCCTGCCTAACTCCTTTGTGACCTGATTACAGATTAACTTATATCTGCCATAGGCTTCTGAGTCGCTTGATAATTTATATGCATCCCATGCATTTTTCTTCTCTGTTACGAGTGTCATTAGTTCATTTGACAACCATTTAGGCCTAAACCTTGAACAATATTTCTGAATAGGTATGAAACTTTTAGTAGTTTCCACGAGTAATTGCTTGAATTCTTCCCACTTAAAATTTGCTGTTGGTAAACATCGTCAGTTGATCCCACTGTACAGAATTTAAAAACTGTCGGAGACCACTGTACTCACCTTTACGGAAGCAAAACCCCTTGCCTTTACCCCTGATGGTAATTAAATCTTTAAGTAAATCCCACATCAGTACACTGTGATCACTGCCACCTAGTGGTTCCTTTATCTGCAAATTCTTAATACACGAATGATCACTGCTGATAATCAGATCGAGAGTATTACTCTCTCTGGTTGCCTCACGAACATGCTGATGTAGAAAACAATCATCCAATAAATCCACAAAAGCCCTGCTAGTGTGTGAGTGACCAACCCACAAGTTCCAGTCAATATCTGGGAAGTTAAAATCCCCCATTATAAGACATTCCGATTTACTAGCCCACTCTATTTCTCTGTACAATTGTTCATTGTACTCATTTGAGTCATTAGGCCTATAACACACTCCTACTCTAATTTTTGCTTTCGCAGTACTTATGTCACGCCAAACTGACTCAACAGTGCACTGTTCATCTATATCAACTGGATGCACTTCTTTTGATTTTATGCTTTTATTTATTAACAGCATAACACCCCCTCCCTTCCTATCCTGTATATCCTTTCTGTACACATTGTACTCCCCAAATTCCAGTTCTGCATTCCTTATATCTGTGTGACACCACGTCTCTGCTATCCCAACAATATCCGCCTTTGATGTCTTGACCAACACTTCAAATTCATCAAATTTATTTACTATACTTCTAGCATTGGTATACATGCAAGCATACGTGTTCCTATCCTTATTATTAGCTACCCTAACACATCCCCTATACCCACCTGTTTCACGATGACAGCCATCAGTCCCTGAAACCCCCAGCTCACTTCGCTCCACGCCGCTGCTTATTCTAATAGAAGTAGTGCAAGAATCACCTTCACCTCTGCCAGCGGCTACTTTTAACCTTTTTGTCTGTGTATCCCCCCAAGCTAGCAGTTTTCCGACCCACCTAACTCTGCCTCGATAGCATCAGCAAATATTCTTGCACCCTTTCTATTTAAGTGTATCCCATCTGTGTAGAAGCAGTCTCTCCTGCTTTCACTGGTTTTGCGAATTTTCTGCTAAAATATGTCTTGCAGGAAACCAATTATATGATAGTCTAAATCACGAAATGTGTGAAGTATGTGTTAAAAATAAATAAATAAATTTTTAATTTTTGCTTGCAAAAATTTTGTTAAATTTTTTTTTTATGAATTAATTTATAAATTTATTTATTTATTTATTTTGTTATCATCAGTTCGGAATTTGTGTTTAGCCAGGGGTGGGCGATTGTTGGAACAAACTTCCTTCTGTCGTTGTGGAATTGGATACCTTAAATACAACGCGTTAAATGAATGAGAAGGACCAGTTATCAAAAAGAAAAAAAGTTCAACTTTCAACCAATATCTCGTGACTGTTCAAATTCCGATGACCAGATTGTTTTAATTTTAGTCAATTTTTTTTTTTTTTTGACAATCTCTGCACGACATACCAAATCAAACCATGTCATGTGACAATTAAAACTGATAACAAACTGTGCTGAACTTACTTTTTATTGGTTGATTGGTTGTTAGAATAAAGACAGAGTTTTATAGTCATCTGGGTCCAATTATCGGGTGATATTGATTGAAACCTGAACTTTTTTTTGATAACTAGTTCTAATATTATTGTTTCCCATATAGATATATATTAGATAGTAAAGATATGTGAGTTTATGATCTCGCAGCAAGTTTCAATTCTGGATATAATTTATTTAAAAAAGCTTTAGCTGTGAAAAGATGATTTTAGCAAACATTGCGTAGATTTTACGATTATTACTTTGCAGATGGCGAGTCTTTCAAGAACTTTCTGATCACCATTAATAACCTGAAAATAAACATCTTTCGTCTAAATTTGGCTTTACTGCTACTGTGATTATTTAATTTCCTGTTAAATAGTAAGAAAGGCATCTTTCTTGATAATATTTATCAGCTTGTAGACAATATTTAAATATTCAATAGCGACCGTACATATTTTCAGTGAAGCAGGTTAACGGATGTATATATATTTTTTTCCCTTGTTCTGTGGTGTCCTACATTACTGCAAGGAACGAACTGTATCTCTGATCTGTTTTCTCAATGAGAGACAAACATGGGAGGGAGGTCGACCCTCAGAATGTGACCTAGAAAAAATCAAGTTAGTTATTAACCGTCTGGGTCTGGTTTTGGTTGTAAGATTCCAGAAATCTTCTTTTCCCTGGGGGCTGTCCACTCTTAGTTAGCTGGAGATTGTCTCAAGAAAAAACACGAAAGATTAATGGGCCCAATCGACAAGTAGCAATGACTGTTGGCTCTACCACCACCACCAACAACAACAACAAAAAATTCAGGCTTGATATATATATATATATATATGTTCACATATTGTCAATATTCACATATATATATATATATATATATGTTCACATATTGTCAATATTCACCATCACGGTAAAAGACTGTTCTTCAGTGATTGCTTTATTTTAGTAAGTGGCTTTTATTGATCTTGTTTTGGGTGCGCATATTTAAAAAAGTTAGTCTTTTCTTTGTATGTTGCAGTGTGAACTCAACTAAATTTAGTTTGAAAATTATTTTTTGAGATACATCATGGAGAAGATGGCATTCTCTTGCAACCGCTGGACACAAATTCAACCATTCAACTGTATGCCGAGTCTTCGACAGACTATTTCTAAAAAATATGAAATAGCTTCTGGTAAGTGAACTGTCCTTAATGTTGCGTATAACAGAATGAGCAATGGTGGGGTAATTTCGTTTAGTAAGAAGAAGAGGATGTCTAAATCTAAAAGCGAAGAATATAAAATGTTGTCGAGAGGAATTTAAGCTTAATCACACATTAGCTTTCATCTCATACCTTTCATGAATGGAATGGAATGGGAAAACACAAACGTTGTAGAAGTCTTAATGTTGATTTTAACACAACAACCGATGGGTGGACATAGACACCGTTCTGATGTCTCTATATCAGGGTACAATAAAACTGCCTCTATCTGTTCATGAGACAGTCCTTTTTCTGTCGCTGTGGGATGAAAGTTGATCAGTTTTGAGACTTAATTTTACAACTCATATTTCACACAATTAGAAATCCCAGAATGAAGACAAAGACTTTTAAAAGTTTCCTCAAAGTGTACGACCATGTTCTCACAAGGAAAAAACAGACTTGCTTTAAAGGTCAATTACAGGAAATATTCTGGTGTACCTAAGTGAACACAAACTGCAAACTTAAATGAGTCATAGCGAAAACAAACTCGGCACTATATAAGAAATGCACTCGCAAAGCATATCGAATGTGTATCGATCAAAAAAATTATATATTCCCTCTTTGGAGAAAACCAACAATCATAAAACGTTAATGACCCTCCAATAAAATGGGTTTAAAATGTAGCTGGACAGGCAGAACCAATTACAAAGGTGTATGGGGTCTATGTAATTATTTAAATTTTACATCTCGTGCGCGAACTTGTATGAAATTCCATTACATCACTTAATTGACATTTCTGGCTCTCCACAAGGAAATGCTCGACAACATCATTTTATTGATGATACTATGGACCGCATTCTGACCAACTGAATAATATTCAACTCACAAACACCTGTGTATTTAGGTCAGGTCTCCACACCTGTGACCCGTATCCTGGTTCTCCAAAACTGTGGTACAATCGCCAAATGGAAATGTGTGTCTCTACACTCCCACATTATCTATCCTGCCTGACCGAAAAATACCATCAGCGACTCAGAAGCCTGCTGAAAGCAAAGCTGAACGGAGGGAACGCAGTTAAAGCAATAAACACCTATGCAGACCCAGTGCTAACATACTCCTTCGGGGTCATAGATTGGACTAACACCGAGCTGGAGGATATCATGAGAAAGACAAACACAATGATGACCAAGAGCAGCCAACACCACCCCGATGAGACACCAAGCCACAAGCTGTACTGGGACCGTGCCATAATAACGGATAGGGCAATCCCGCACAACAGATCGGACATAACCTTTGTGGACAAAAAGGAAAAGGCTACCTATCTGATCGACATAGCGGCACCCGACCATGGCAACCTGCATAAAACTGATGGGGAAAAAATCAGGAAGTACACGAACCTAAGACAGGAGATCAAAGAAATGTGGCATATGCAACAAGTAACGACCATCCCGATAATCATGTCAACCACAGCTATGGGGCCAATGACCGTATATAACAGCCTAGCAGCCATAGATCTCCCAGCGAACACCTAAAAGGAACTCCAGAAAGTTGCAATCCTGAACACCTGTAGGATAGTCAGGGTTCCTCGACCAACGGTAACCCCACATAACAACGTCCACCCTGTGTACTTGGTAACAATACCCGTCACGAGATGGAACTCGCAATCAGGCAGAAATCATAAAATAATAATATCAATTTGAAGACACTAATATTCATCCTGGCACACGATTTGCAGTACAATTCAAGAAAAGTACAATTATTCAACAACAAGTAATATCGCAGTTTTTCCCTCAGTGGCCGAAATCTGTTTCGTCGTGTCAGGTCCCGAATATTATTTGAAGATAGCGAAACCTGTTCAATAAAAAAATCGTGTTGTTCTATAATCCCCACCGAAACTGTTAATCCTCTGCGCGTGCTCACAATTCGACGTTCATTTTTGAAATTACTGATTATCTGAAGTGGGTGCTCTACTCTTTTTTTTACATAATGTTGAACTTGTGCCTGTGAGATCAACTATCAATCTGAAGAAAGTCGTATTCGAACAAAAAATGTATTAAAAAAAAAAAAAAAAATGCAAACAACCGTTTGTTCATTCTACCTTTGATTAACAATAATCACGAAATTTTTGTAGGAAATCTTTGTAGGGAATCTCAGAAGATTTAGCGAGTTTATTGCTTAACTTGTGAAACAAACTCTTATGCAGTTCTTACACAGTTTCATATGTATTCTAGAATTTCCAAGAACCTTAGCATAATTCGATGAAACAGAAGGATTTAAGTGTGATTTTATATTACCATAAATTGTAGATAATGCAAGGTGATTTGGATCAATTTCTCTGGAGAGACAAATTTCATGTTAACTACCTCTTTCTTTTTAATGAAAAAAATTCACACCTACAAAAGTGTAAGAGATTTTAGAAACGCTCCTGAGCAGTGCAGTGGTTTCTAGACAAATACTCGTAGATATACGGAAAACCATTCATATACCTTTATTTCATACGCATGGTGGAGTACAACTTTAGGGTAGGGAAAAATTACACATTTTGAGAGAGCGAGTTCTAAATTATAAAGGAGTGGCTTCAAGTCAAGAATTCTATTGAAATGCACGTGAAGGCCGAACCTTTATTTTCTTTAATTTCGTTTTCTTCTTACGTGTTACATTTTTCTTCTTGAAGTGGAAACGTTGAATCATTTCTTTTAGGAATTCACAGACAGTTACTAGTGAAATTCCAAGCCACATTCCAACGTATCCACCGAGGTAGCCGAAGATTTCGATGCTCTGTAAATTAAAAATAAATAAAAATTACTCGCCATCAGTCATGATTTCTAGAAAGGGTACTGAATAGAGTAAATGAAATAGTATAAAATGTTACATGTGAAATTGAATTGCGAAATTTAATCAGAATAAAACTTATCATTATTGAATTCCAGCCAAGAAAAAAACTTTCTAAATCGAAGGTGCTTCAAATATGAAAGATGGTTTTTTATAAGATTTTATCAGCAATAAATATCAATAATACAAACATAACACATTTGTTACTTTTCAAGATAACTTTCTGCCAAATTCCAACGTTGAAAAAGAATTTTGTTTCTTATTGCAACTAAAATTATACGACTTCTTATCTTTATCTTTTTTTTGTTTTTTTTTTTATTTTTATCCATATCATGAGTTTCAACAGTTTGGTTAATTCAAAATAAAAACTAATAAGCCTCGATTTCATGAGGTGACTGAGAACGATTCTAAGGATTTTCGATTTTTATTTTTTTTGTATAATTGTAAAAGACCAACTAGGCTGCCGCTTTCGTAAAAGAAATGAATGAACAATGATAGGAGTAGAGAACAGGCTTCACCACTGAACTAAACTTAAATGTTGAAGATTAGTTTTAAACCTCTTTTTATTAAATTTTGACTTACAATAAAGGGAGCTATACATTATTTGAATGATAACTGTTTAAAATCATTGGAAATACTTACCTCATATTTCGCTTTGTATGTATACGAAGTTATTTCCATTCCGTTCAGGACAATAGTCATTCTGAAATTCGGGCACCTGAAAAATACAGCCACATTTTAGAAATGCCTTCATTGCCACATTCCGTTACTTTATACACTGAGTGATCACTGAATTATGACCACCTACCTAATACTCCGTAGATTCTCCTTTTGTCCTCAGTACAGAAGCTATCCGACGTGGCATTGATTCAACAAGATGTCCGAAGCGTTCGGGAGGTATGGCCAACCAAACTGTGTGTAATGCGCCCAGCAATGCAGGTATGGAGGTGATTGGTATATCCAGACGCCTGATATGCCTTTCCATAGTGTCCCACAAGTATTCTATGGAGGACGTTCGGAGGCCAATTGATATGTTGAAAGTCAGAACTGTGTTCCTCAAACCATTTCTAAAACAAGTGCCCAATATCTCGGTGCATTTTCTTCTTGGAAAACACCACCGCCATTCGGGAAAAATTGTAACATAGCCGGGTGTACACAGTCAGCAAGCAGTTGCGATAGTGGAAACCACTGCTACGTTGTTCCACATGCACCACGGATCCCAGTTCCTGCCAGTTAAATTTCCCCATACTATACAACTGCCTTCACCGGTCTGCACTTTAGATACCATGCATGATGGATCAAGAGCCTAATGTTGTTGACGCTGAATCCGCACACGACCATCCACAACCATAAATAACGTGACTCATCCGACCAGCACACCTTCTTCCAGTCTTGTAATGTTCAATTTGCGTGCTCTTTGCAGCAGGCCGGTGAAGCTTGGTTAGGAGAGGATGCCGTAGTGGTCGTCTGTTGGTATAGCCCATAGGTGCGAGCGTGCGACGCATGGTCATGCCAGATATTGTTCCAGGTTGGCCCATGTTGTATTGGGTAGTCAACTCTTCAACAGTGCTGCGCCTGTTTGTCTGTACGAGTCGTTGGACCGGCGCTCACCTCTAACATCAACATTTCGCTAACCTTTGCTGTTTTGCCGTCGGGTCGTTGTTTGACCATTTTGATGCCAATCGTGGTCACCTTAACAACGGCGGCTCTCGAACACCCTACCAATTCAGCCGTTTGGGAATTCGAGGCACCAGCTTGTCGAGCACCCACAATCTGTCCTTTATCACAGTTCGATAAATCCTGCTCGTATCTTCGGTTCATTGTGATTAAACGGGTTGTAATTTTGAGTGATTTAACTGTGGAAGAGTTTCTTTAGGTGTTATTAATAGTTTCAAGGTGAAATATTACTTAGCTTTTGTGATATAGCTATTTGGTTAAGTGAGTGTGGTTTGCCACATCGGCAGAGCCAATATGGCTGCCAGATGTTACTGTAAGTATAAAATAATATTGTTGCTTTGAACCTTTAGTGCTACAATCAGTTGGAGAAATTATTTGGAACAAAGGTTATCAGCTAATCCTACTGGAAGGAATGCTAAATTTATTTGAGTCAAATAGACAGTACATATTACGATCTTAAAAGTAATAATGACGCCAAAAACGGCAGCCAATGTTTTGTGTAAAATTGAGTTTATACGGTTTACTCATTATAGTTAGTAATAGTTGCTGTGTTGGAAGAAGTTTATAGATATAGAAGGATTAAAAAATTAGAAATTGTTCATTTTGTGAGATTGATAATTTCCTGTAAGATTGGTAGCAGCTCATGAATCATAGATGTATTGTCTGTGTTGGTGTTGATAGACAATATTAATAGCTGATTTTCAAGTAATCATAATTTATTATTTGTTGAGTTATCCACTAGTGTCAAGATTAAATTTGATTAAGCAAAGGAAGGTAACTGTCCTACTAACCTGTGTTTTGATCAGTATAAATTAATTTGAAGTGGATTTAGTCTAATTGTTTAAACTTCAAGTAATTTCTAAAATGGAGGAAAAAAATATGAACACTAAGGAGGTAAGTTGGTGGAGAGAATAGTGGATCGCAGTTACTTCCACCTAAAATCCCTCAGAGTCAAATAGAAGTTAGGAAATATGGCCAGTTTGTTTATTCAAGAGCAATTAGTCAGGATCAATTAGGACTACATAATAGTTTCATATCACAATTATCACAGGATAAGGAAGTGAGTGAGGAATCAGCTGGGGTTGATGTTATTGGAAGTAGTCCTGTAAATGAAGATAATACTGTTAGTACCCAAAACGAAGTTGCTACGATGACTAATGAATTGGAAGGCGTCCAAGATGTGTCATCAATGTACGAGAGAATTTCAAAAATGCTCAAGGATATCATGGGTTTTGTTTTTGGGGATACTAATAAAGTTACTAAGAAAGCTGGTGATATCATTATGGATAAATGGACTAACTTGTAAACTGTTGCTACAGCCTTTCTGATTGAAAATGAAAGGCTTAAGGCAAAAAATGATGAAGTCATCAAACGTTCTCAGCTTTTAGAGCAGGTGGTGCAATCCTTTTCTGTTCTCCCGGCCGGGACAGATGAGATTGAAATGAAAATTTCTGTTAGACCTGATGTAGCAAAAGTATGAGCATGATACTTTGTATCAACCAAGGTAAGCAGTAAGGAAATCATATGCTGATGTAGTAAGTGGATCTCAGTCTACTGGCAGAGTTTGTAGTGCTGGAGAAAATGTTATGATACTTAGAGCTATGGACAAAAGTGATTATAAAACTAGTATGGATGTGAGGAATACTGTGGTAAACACCGTAATAACCGAGTTTAAGGCAATAAAAGTAAAATCATTGCGACTATTGCGCAATAAGGGAGTTCTTCTTGAGACAGCTACAAAAGCTGAGCTGGCTAGTGTTTCGGCGTCAGTATCCCTTGCGTCTGCTGGAATAGCTGCAGGAGCTCCAAAGAAGGGGAATCCATCTATAATAATCTATGATATTCCTAAGGAACTGAGTCAAGATGACTTTTTAGTGGAATTACATTGTAAGGACTTTGAGGAGTATGATATCTCTCTGGAGCAGGTTAAAAGGGATTTAGTTTTTTGATTTGCAGTTAGATAAAAGAATTCTGCAACAGCTCATCGGGTAATCAGTTTATCACCTAAATTATATTAATGTATTTCATCTTTGGACAGATTATATCTGCCAGTAAGCTCTCACCGGCATAAACCATTTGCGATAGTGTAAAAATGTTTTTTGTGCCTAGGATATGGTCACACGACCAAATACTGCTCGCAAAAATCACCTTCATGTGGTCATTGTGCTAAAGGAGGACATGTTGCGGCAGAATGTCCAAATAAAGACCGGGACCCTTGCTGTATTAACTGTCAAAGAAAGAAAAGAGATTCACACCATTCGGTCAGAGATGTCAGATGTCCTGAGTATTTGCAAGCACTTGAACTAATACAGGCTAGGACATTGTATGATTAGAACGGCTGACCCCGTTAATCTGGGTCACGATGAGTTGGATGTGTCAGATGATTTTATGCAAATTGGTAATGTAAACAATAACACTCAAATAAGGATATTGCAAATAAATGGCCAACGTTCAAAATTGGTAGCAGACGAGATTAGACAAATATCTGAAGAAAAGCAAGTGAATGTGGTATCAATCCAAGAACCGTACTGGGCTACAATTCAATCTGATCAGAAATCTAGAATAATAGGTTATCCCTTATATTCAAGAATAATACGCTCCGTGCTAGATGAGCCTAAGACGGGTATTGTGATCTTTAATAGAGAATTGTATGTAGTGATTGGATAAGGTTTATGTAATTCATATGCTGCTTGTGTGATGATTGCTTCGGTGTCAATCCGGTTTTATCTCACATCTGCGTATTGCTCTCCTTCCATGGATTCAATAATTTTCTAGACTACTTGGAGCATGTTTTACTAATATTAAGACCACATAATGTAATTATAACAATTGATGCTAATGCCAAATCCAGCATTCGGCATAGTCCAATAACTGATATGAGGGGTTTGATGTTGGAAGATCTTATTTATATGTGGTAAATAAACCCAATGAGCTATCAACGTTTAGTGGATCAATGGGAAAATCCAATATCTTACAACAGCTGGATTATGGAACTGTTTGTACGACTGGCTGGTATTTTCGGAATGGACTTCTAGTGATCACCGGGCTATTTCATTCAACGTTGAGAGTGTACAGCCGTCCCAGAATGCACAGGATCAAATTCCGGAACTAACTAAATTTTAACTTAAAACAATGAAGTGGTCAATTTTAAGAATTCTGTCTGCATGTATTTTCCGACGCATAAGCAACAAGAATTAATAAACCTACCTGCATTGGTTGTAGTTAGGTATGTTCAAGATTCTATTACAAAGGCGGCCTATAGGTCTGCTATAAAAAAGATAAATTCAACTAAACCATGCGCATGGTGGTCACGAGATTTAGCGTTGCAACGTAGATCGGTACATCGTGCTAGAAGGCAATTTCAGCGGCATCGACAGTGGTTTCCCAGTGAGTTTGCTAGATTATATCAAGAGTACATAGCACTGAAAAATGATTACAGAAGAGCAATAACAATTCGTAAGAGAGAAACATGGAAATTATTCGTCCAAGAGTCAGGGAATTCGAATTCATGGGGTCTGTTGTATAAAATTACAACAGACAAGCTACCCAATTCGGATGTTTTTAATATTGTGCGTACAAGTTCGACAGAAACAATAGGATTGATGGATTCCATTGAAGCTATAATTAATAAACTTTTCCCACAAGATGATTCCTTGGAAGATACGACAAATTGGAACGAAGCGTTTAACATTTCTTCACCTTGTAGTAATAAAGAAATTTCCGAAGTACAACTAATAAAGGCGCCTCCGTAGCGAGGTGGGCAGGAATAGCAGTGCGTAGCACACGCTTCTTGATTAGACCGGGGTTCGAGCCCGTGACCACCAAATACGAAGGATGCGGAAAGGTCAGGGAATGACCACCGTATATCCCCGGAGCAATATGGCCTTAGTTGCTAATGCTCCTAAAAAAAATCAAATAACAATAACAACTAATAAAAATAATAAATTCACTACCTGACAAGTCCACCACAGGAATTGACGCAATACCTCTGTTTAGTCTAAAAATTGCTTCTCATTTCATCAGTAAAGAGCTCACTGAACTCTACAACAAAGTACTCAAATTTCTTAGGTTCCTTCAAGCTTGTTATCATACAGAGTCGTGGCAGTTCCGAAGAAGCCTCATGTGAAAACACCGGCTGACTTCAGGCCAATATCAACTGCTCTCCCTTCCTGAAATGCTCGAGAAGTGCATCTATAATGATGTAGCACTCGCAATCTTTGCGCATAGGCCCGAACATACCCATTATGCCATGCCTAATAGATCTATTGTAACCTGCCTACAGTCCTTGTCAAAGAAAATACTTCACACCTGGAATGGCAACGAAGATCTTCACACCATTTTTCTGGACATGAAATCTGCTTTCGACTCAGTCCAAATAACACCCCTTTTTGCCTTACTTGAGATTCTACGGGATATCCGGAAATATTAGCATTAGCATTAGCATTAGCATTAGTAGAGGCATATGATGCAAGAAAGCAAGCTTATTCAGCATCAGCCAAAAAAAAAAAAAAAAAAAAAAACCCACTTCCATTTCACCCCTCCGTTCGTTCGAAATACCTGTCCAGTTGAGCTTTAAATTTGTTTAGGCTATCAACTTCAACAACAAGTGATGGAAGTCGGTTCCACCAACCAACCACCCGCTGGCCAAAGGCAAATTTCCGCACATCTATCCGACATCCGTCCTTCCTCAATTTGAATTTATGCCCTCTGAGGTGATTATTCTGAGCAAGATGAAGAATCCCATTGGCATTGAGCATGCTCAAACCATTCAAAGCCTTATACACCTCTATCAGATCACCTCGCCGGTGCCTAGTCTCCAGACTCTGTAATTTGCAAAACTTAAGCCTTTCTTCATAAGAGCAACCCTTTGTTCCATTCCCTAATCTTGTAGCCCTTCTCTGTACCCGTTCCAGCAGCTCTACATCCTTCTTGAAATGAGGCCTCCAGACCTGTATACAGTACTCAAGATGTGGCCTAACCATTGCCTTATACAAGGGAATAATCACCTCCTTATCCCTGCTAGAAAAATTCCTGTATATCATTGACAAGACACCATGAGCTACTCTTGCAGCTCGTCTGCACTGCTCAGAGAACTTCATATCTGCCTGCACAATTACCCCCAGGTCCTTTTCATTCTCCACGACTGTCAGTGTAGTACCGCAGAGTTGATACGTTGCTCTGGGGTTACTGTTTCCCATATGTAGTACTTTACATTTGTCAATGTTAAACTTCATTTGCCACCTCTCAGCCCATCTGTTCAACCTTTCCAGATCCTGTTGCAGCAGCATAGCATCAGTAGTGTCCTTAACGACCCTGCCAACCTTTGTATCATCTGCAAACTTGGACATTAAACTTGATATACCATCATCAATATCATTCATAAACACCGAAAACAACAACGGACCCAACACTGAACCTTGAGGAACTCCACTAATAACATTAGTCCACGTTGAGCAGTGTCCATTGATTACCACTCTCTGTCTTCTGCTACTCAACCATCCCCTTATCCATAGCAGCAATTTGCCTCCAATACCACACTGCTCCAATTTGTGCAGCAGTCTTCCATGTGCAACAGTATCAAAAGCCTTTCTAAGATCCAAATATATAATATCAAAGTTATTCCTTGCATCCAGTTCTTTTGTGACTACATCATAGTATCCAATCAAATTGGTCAGGCAAGACCTGCCCTTAACAAAACCATGCTGCGTCTGAGCTATAACTGAATTCTTGTCTAGATGATCCTGCAGTGCTTCTTTAACCAGTGCCAAACTAACAGGTCTATAATTATTTGTGTCAGCCTTTGATCCTCCTTTGTGAATTGGGGTTACATTTGCACATCTCCAGTCTATGGGTACCTCCCCTGAGTCCAAAGAAGCTCTCATAATTATGGCTAGGGGTTTGCATACTTCCTTTGCTGCCTCCTTTAATATAACTGGATAGATCCCATCCACCCCAGGTGCCTTTTTTATGTTTATCCTCAACAATCTCTCCTCCACTTTCCTCTCAGTTATTACAAAATCATCCAGCTCACTGTCAATGTTTACTTTACCTACATCATTCTCCTTCCTGAATAACTCCTCATGCGTGAATGTAGATGCAAAATACTCGTTTAGATTGTTAGCCATCTGAGCAGGATCCTCAACTGTTGAACCATCAATATCCAGTGGACCAATCTGATTCATCCCTTTCCTTCTCGAGTTCAAATATGTAAAGAACTCTTTTCTGTTTTTCTTTGCATCCTTTGCCAAGGATTTTTCATAGTCTGCCTTTGCCTGCCTAATCTCCTTTGTGACTTGATTACAGACCAACTTATATCTATCATAGGCTTCCATGTCACCCATTAATTTGTATGTATCCCATGCATTTTTCTTCTCTGCCACATGTCTCATTAGTTCATCTGACAACCATTTAGGCCTAAACCTTGAACAATATTTCTTAGTTGGTATGTAAAGCCTGGTAGCCTCCAAGATTAGTTCCTTGAATGCTTCCCATTTTGAGTTTGCTGTTGGTAACATCATCAGTTGGTCCCACTGTATAGAATTTAAATACTGTCTCAGACCATCATAGTCGCCTTTACGAAAACAAAAACCCTTCCCTTTACCTCTGATGGTAGTTACCTCCTTGAGTAAATCCCACTTCAACACACTGTGATCACTGCCACCTAGTGGTTCATTTATCTGCAGATTCTTAATGCATGAAGAATCACTACTGATAATCAGATCAAGAGTATTGCTCCCTCTTGTTGCCTCACGAACATGCTGATGTAGAAAACAATCATCCAATAAATCCACAAAAGCCTTGCTAGTGTGCGAGTGACCAACCCACAAATTCCAGTCAATATCTGGGAAATTAAAATCCCCCATTATAAGACT
The DNA here is from genome assembly GCF_048544385.1 of Mastigoproctus giganteus. Classification (NCBI taxonomy): domain Eukaryota; kingdom Metazoa; phylum Arthropoda; class Arachnida; order Uropygi; family Thelyphonidae; genus Mastigoproctus; species Mastigoproctus giganteus. The sequence continues at coordinate 2,853,780 of NC_143578.1, read as the reverse complement.
CTCTGATTTACTGGCCCACTCTATTTCCCTGTACAATATCTTATTATACTCATCAGAGTCATTAGGCCTATAGCACACTCCTACTCTCAATTTTGATTTCCCTATGCTTATGTCACACCAAACTGACTCGACACTGCCCTGTCCATCGATGTCGACTGGCTTCACTTCCTTGGACTTTATGTGTTTCTTAATTAATAGCATAACCCCTCCTCCCCTCCTGTCCTGTCTATCTTTTCTATACACATTGTATTCCCCAAATTCCAGTTCCGCATTACTTATATCTGTGTGACACCACGTCTCTGATATCCCAACAATATCTGCCTTTGATGTTTTGAGCAATACCTCAAATTCATCAAATTTATTTACCAAACTCCTAGCATTGGTGTACACGCAGGTATACATGCACCTGTTTCTATTCTTAGCTACCCTAACACAACCCATGTGTTTACTTGTACCGCAATGACTTCCAGCAGTCTCCGAAATATCCTGCATCTTGTTTTTCAGGCTTCTGTTCATTTCAATAGAAGCAGTGCAAGAATCACTTCCACCTCTGCCAGTGGCTACTGTTAATCTATTAGTCCTTGTATCCCCCCCAACTAGCAGTTTTCCGACCCACCTAACACTGCCTCGACAGCATCAGCAAATATTCTTGCACCCTTTCTATTTAAGTGTATCCCATCCCTGTAGAAGCAATCTCTCCTGTTAACAAGTACAGTCCAGGCTGAAAAAAATTCTACCCCTTGAGCCTTGCACAATCTTTCCAGGGCCGAATTGATCGACAAGGCTCTCATCATATACTCCCTCCTATCGTGTCTGGGCAGAATTGCAGACACTCTCAATTTCAACCCTAATTCACGGCTTTTTTTCATCAGTGACCTGTACTTGCTAAGTAGTTCCGCCGGTCTCCTACTCTTAATATCATTAGTGCCAACGTGTACAACTATATCACCTTTTGTGCCCTTAAAAGATGATATCCGCTCTACAACGTCATCAACCTTTGCCCCTGGCAGACATACCCTGGTCCTATTCCACCTATCCTTTTTACAAAGCATGTTCCCCGTTTCCCTGACAATAGAGTCACCAATATGTTAGAGATCCTCAATAATTTGCTATCTAGGAGAATGCTTCACTTCACAGGCAATGGCATTAGAGTCTCTAAAATCGTCGAGGTAAGGATCCCACAAGGTGGTTCTCTCTCAGCCTTGCTATTTGCAGCAATATTCATTCCACTAATGGATCAAATTCCAGCTTTCCTATCGTATGCTGATGATATTCTATGCTACTTGCCATGCAAATGCCATGTTGCTGATTCACAAGAAAGACAAACCGCCTCTGAATCTGTAAACAGCTACCTAAATACATTCTGTAAGTGTTTTTTGGCCTGTCAGTTAATCCAGAGAAATCAAACTATCTCATTTTTACGCCAAGTCGGATGACTTCTACTGATACTGCATCTTCTCTACTACCGGAATTGGCAGGAAATGTTCTGACTTCCCAAGACAGTGTCAAATTCCTAGGAGTAATCCTTGATGCCAACCTCACCTATAAAAAAACAAATCCAAGCTCAGTATTCCAAAGCCCTGAGAGCGTTCTGGGGAATGAAAATTGATCTGTGCAAAACGCACAATAAGCAAATAATCAAGAAATACCTTTCAACTTACTTCTGTAGTGTGCTCTCCTATGCCTTGGAAGTTTGATCGGCAGCACCACCCACCAGCCTCAGGAAACTATGGGGCCTCGAATTCTGGGTGCTGAAGTGGGCCAACTTGTGGTCGCACCAGATCTACACAACATCTAAATCTACTCTCTGCTGCAACCTGCAATATACGCCCATAGTCCACAGAGCCCATGTGCTAACAATAAAGTCATTCCTTCATCTGTGCTCAGCTAAGCAGGATCACATCAACATCTGGAACACGGTTGGTTGGTTGGCGTTTGCCAGGCAGACATCTCCGTAGTACCCCCTCCTTGTGCTCAAGGCTCCAGCGGTTACATAATTTCAAGAGACACTTCCCAAATGGGACTGTGGACACTCTCAACTCGCTCAACATCGACACGACCTGACCTGTGGACTGTAGACAAGGCATATTGCGATGGCATCTTGTCCCATCTTGCTGCTTGTAAAGGACATTTATGTAAGCGCCGATCTTAGTTAGCCGATGTGATTTCATGTTCTGCTCAACTTGTAGTCCTTTTTCGTTGTAATTACTACTTCATTTTACATTTTGATTATTATCTTTGTTTTTATCTATTAATTATTATTTAGTTATTTATTATTGTTTTATTTCTTTTTTTTTTTCTATTATAAAACCAAATAACTAGTATAAACAACAAATTGTAAGATTTCTCTGGCTTTCTGTGTAAGGAATCACTATTGTATAGAATTTATATTAATAAAGAATCTTATTATTATTAGTAGATCAGACTTCAATAAGAAGAGAAAATTATTTACATTGAACTCAGATAACTACGGAGCCATTTACAATTTATGAATTAGCATGTGTAATTGGAAAATTAAATTTTAAGAAATGTCCAGGATATGATTTGATAGAGAATGAATTTATAGCACGGTTTTATAAATTGTTTCTGCAGTTGTTACTACTACTATATTACAAATGTCTTACAATATTTTCCACCAGATTGGAAGTTAGCTTTATTGAAGCTAATCAAAAAGCCTGGTAAGCCCATCTCAGATCCTGGATCCTACCGGCCAATAGCCCTTCTAGCTAACCTTGGCTAATTACTGGAAGGTTGCTGGTTCTGCGCATTACGCATTTAATTGAGCAGCGTGGAATGATTTCTAATAAACAATATGGATTTACATCTGGAAAGTCAGCAGAGGATGCTTTAGTGGACTTTCGAAAACACATCGCGAGTTGTGCTTCAGAGTATGAATTGGCCATTTTTGTGGATTTTCAGGGTGCTTTTAACTCAGTATGGTGAGTTAAAGTTACTCTATCTTGCTGAATTGAGAATAGCTGGATGTTCTCAAGAACTATATAAATTGTTTGGAAGTTATTTTAGTGACAGATACGTAATTGTTAAATCTAAAACCTTTTATATTAAAAAGCAGGTTTATCGTGGTTGTCTCCAAGGTTCAGTCTTAGGTCCTTTTGTAAGAACTATTCTTATACTTATTTTTTGAATTATAAATTATCAAATTTTAATAAATAACTGAGTTAAAAACAGTCAAGCACTCAGCATAATTGCTGGTCTATTTACACTTCGAAAGTGAGAGATTAGTGTAGCAGCAGGAGGGACGCTGACCGAGCTGTGACACAATGGATAGGCCAGATGATGCAGTTCGTCCCTACAGAAAATAAGGGCTGTGGCCAACATACCATAGCAGGGGACAAAAGAACGCCCACACCCCTAAATGGTTTCGAACCCCATACAAAGGGAAGTCCCAGATCAGTAAACAAACCCAGATCAGTAAACAGACTCGAGATGTAAACAAGGTACAATCAGGCCGACACGGGAAGCACTCAATGATTTCACAGGCGATGTCTTGAAAGGAAGCGTGAAGGAAGAAGTAAGTGGAAATGGTCATCCCAGGATAATTTCTTGAGATTGGTTAGAGCCCGGATGTTGTCAATACAAAGAAAGGAGCTGTACCTATCAGACGCGGGTCCAGGCGAGGAGAAAAGAAAAATAAGCGAATGAAACTCAAGATGAAGAGAGAGAGAAAAATATGATTGGATGGAAAATAAGAGAGAGTTGGAAACAAAACTAGGAGACAAGAAAAAAAAGTCAGAGTCCCGAAGCCTGGAAGGGAAAGATCCGGAGGAGAATCCCGGGAAGGCGCTTGAGAGTGGCTGAAGGAAATTCTGGGAGTGTGGGAAATGCATCTAGAAAGTTCCGGAAAGATGATAGTATAGTGGGAAAGAAAATAGCAAAGGCGGAATGATCTGAGTAAGGAAGGTCGTTCGAGTTATCCACTGTGGAAAAAAAACAACAGTCCTGGAGGAAGATCCTGTGCGCAATAGGAACGTCTGAGGTCGAGCCGGGAGCACATCTAGCGAGTTTGCGGTGGCTAAGTCCAGCGAGGAAATAGCTGAAGAAGCAAAGCAGGAAAACTCATCCAGGTGGTAGAAAAGGAATGCAAGTAAGTTTATATAGAATTATTATTAGCGGAAACGGTGTTAGAAATAAATAAACGAAAGAAAAAGTAATGGACAGGACATTTAGTAAAGAACTGAAACCAGGGGAACAGAATATATTGTAAGTGATAGGAAGTAGAGTCAATAACTTGGGAGAAAGAGAGAAAGTGTGTGTGTTACTCATCTGTGATTAGAAGTGTCTGAGAACAAGGAAAGTTGTTAAGCCTGAAAAAAGCTCAAATGATTGTGTTAACCTCAAATGATTGTATTGGTTAGTTATTAGCATTCTGTATAGCAGATGAGGAAGTTACAATTATGGTTAGAAGAACAAAGATGAGTGTAGACATTATAACATGTATAGTAATAGTTGATTGTTGTAGAATTTCGATATTATGAATTATAACGTGTCTGTAAATATCTTGTGAAAAATAAATCTAGTTTGTTGTTTTATCTTGAGCTTATGTGTGATATTGGCACCAATTATTAACAATTAGTGGTATGAACTATCCAAGTTATGGAAGCTAGAGTAAAGAGAAAAATAATAAAATAAAGTCCTTAGAACTTGGATCTTCTGATAAAATTAATGGATAATATATATTATGCAGCAGGTAGCATGTGGGCCTTGGAAGGAAATTGAGGACCCCCCCTTGCTTCAAGAAAAGAAAATCAAATAAATTTCTTAAGCATCGGCCTAATGAAGGTTCCAAGGAGGGATATGAATATATATATTGTGTATAAATAGAAAATATAAATAATCATTAAACCCCCCCCCCCACACACTTTCATATGGAACGTTGTCTTGCAAAATTGGTTAGCTCGCTCTTTTTCCAAACTGTAGGACAATAGCTTATGCCAATGACTTAACAATTATAGTGGCTGGGAGTTCGAGGAATAGTCTTGAACATAATGCTGATATTGTGTTGACTGATTTGCATCTCTGGACACAAAACTATAAGTTAATTATTAATCCGTATAAAACTATAATGATGCTTTTTAAAAGCAAATTGGACCCTGGTCGACCTCCACAAATAAAGTTAAATGGCATTCAGCTACCAATGACATCTGAAGCTAAATATCTAGGAATAGTAATAGATTACAAACTCTCAATTTTTCCACATCTAATATATTTATGAACTAAAGTGAAAAAGTTCTCTGGAGCTGCTATTCGTGTTTCAAAGTCTGACTGGGGTTTTTCCCGCAAGACTCTCTCATCATATCATAAGGCAGTATTTCTCCCCATGACACATACGCAGCGGGCGCTTGGTTTCATCGAGCTCTGTTCGTGAGGTTCCAGGCAAAACTCAAGTCTATACAAAGATCAATCCTTCTCAGCATGTTGGGAGTGTGTAGGACCGTATCTGCTGCAGCAATTCGGGTGATGGCCGGGACTATTCCTTTGAACTTGTTCCTGAAATACCGAAGACTATGTTATCGGATTAAGAAGAAGATTCCCGCTATTTCATAACATTACAATTGATACTCAGGCAGATATTAGAAGTGAAAAGAAGAGGTGTATAAAGGAGATAACTAATCTATGGCAAACGAGATGGGACACTGGAACTGCGGGAAGGGTGACAAATTTATTTCTTCCAGAGGTGACCTTTCTCCTAGATAAAAGGGTAGCTGAATGGTTTACTCCTGGATTGGAGTTGCTATATGTAATAACAGGCCATGACTCATTGAATAAGAAACTATTTGCTCTAGGATTAACAAATATGAATTGTGTTTTTGTGGAGCCAAGGAAAATTGGTTTCACGTTTTTTGTGAATGTAATATTTATGATAGTGCGCGATCAATAATTAATGATCTCCTGGTGAATGTGATTCTTGGACAGCAGTTTGATCTCTTGATGGAACGAGATAAATTTCAACTGTTACAAACCTTTGCTAAAGCTGCATTTGATCTAAGAAAAAAGTATGCTTCCACAGATAAGAACTGGTTTAACTTTGGATAATTAACTGGGATTAATTATCCCAGTTAATTATCCCGGTTGCAACTGCGCAGATCGCTGCTTCTAGGTAGCCAAGAGGCGAGCACATCATAACAACACAACATACATAAACTACACAAACATCACTACTCCAAGTCAGGCCTAGTTTATAGAATCTGTTAAAACCGACAGTGTAATACGAGGCGGATTTGAACTCATGTTCTAGGAGCCGCCCTAACAATAACACATGTCCAGTCCGATAAATCCTTCCTTTAATCCATCACGCTAGGACGTTTACTACCTACTGAACCATTGACACCGTATCTATCCTATACTGGTGTAGCATAGTTACGCCGCAAAACGTAAGGATCAACACTATTTATAAAGGTTACATCCAAATTTTTTTACTTAAGGCAATCTTTACTGATAAGAGTAGATTCAGTCTCAGAAACGAATCTGGACATCAGCTAATCTGGCGAGAGGTTGGCACACGGTATCACCCCGCAAACATCACTGAAAGTGATCGATTTGGCGGTCGAGGTATTCTCATCTGCGTAGGTATTATCTTGGATGGATGTACACAAATCCAGATGCTGGAAGGCGGTACTGTTGCCGATGCACTCTACTGTACTCAGGTAATCCTGCCCCATGTGCATCTGTACAGAGATGTCTTTGTCCCCGAGTTCGTGTTTATGGATGATAACGCCACACCCCTTCGCACTGAAGCTGTTTATATGCTTTGGGAAAGTGAGAACATTGTTCGTATGGATTGGCCTGCCCGTTCTAGCGACCGAAATCCCATCGAACACATATAGGACGCTCTGGGGAGATGCCTAGCGGAACGTCCAAACCCACCAGAAAATGTTCACCTTTTCACATATCCAGGCCACTCCTATGAGAACCTATAGGTGAAAACTTGACTGGTCCTTAAATTTTGCACACCAATGTACATTGGTCGACTAACTCTGCACTCTTGTACCTCACGCGGTAAACGGGTCGCATTAGTTTTCATGCGGCGGTCATAATTCAGTGATCACTCAATATATATTTCACCATCAAACTGTAACGTAGTTGGCTCAATTAAAATGATATTTTTATACGTTGCCTTAAGACAGATCTATTCCAATCAGGCCAGTATTTCAATGGGATGCACTAAGTGCAACACACCCAGTTCCCTGATTTCAGTGGACCCAAATCCCGAAAAAGGGGACTTAGTCAGTCGCAACATTAAATCTTCCAACCGGCTCCCTCTGAACTTTGGACCAGCCCCTGGTCCTGGTCTCATCCCAGATTGCAAAGGATAATGGTAGTTGTTTGCGATGGATGATATTTGTTAAATTGTTCCTTGAAATTTCCGATTTCAATCCCAAAAGATCCTTAAGGAGATTGAAATATTTCTCGAAAATGAAACTCCAGAGATTGACCTTAGGTGCGTTGTGAGAATGAGCTATTGCTCCGTTTCTATGAGGCAAAAGAAACGCGATGGGGCGCGGTAGTGGACACTTTAAGTTAATTATTGTTCGAAGCAATCTAACAGCTAAATACAGTTAACGATAGTATTCTTTTAGTGATTATCTGAACAACTCGGACCTGCATCGGCCCACTTCAGTGTAAGCAAGACTTTATAATGATTGCGTGAAAATGGGCACTCATGATAGGTGTAAAGGAGAATTCGGTGCGTCATGTGTTTCAAATGCATAGATTTTGTAGTTTCATCCTAAATAGTTTCTGGATAATATTTTCCCGTTCTTTCAGTTTTCCGTGTGTTATCCGGAAATTAATTTAATACGAAATTAATTCTATAATTTCGAATTAAATCCAAATTACATAATAATTATACTAACATAATATTACATTAAAACATAATCATTATACATACCTTTTATCTTTTTCACAATCCACGTGCTGTAAAAAACATAATCTTAGTTTGGAATCATTCTTCTAAATTCATTATAATATCAGAGTAGAACTAATCCAACTAAGGAATGTGCAAAACGCATAAATTTCAGGAAAAAGAAAAATTTAATATAATTTAATCAGAATCTTGCACTGTTGTCCCTGCTTCTTTGGAGCTTTCAAATTTTAAAACCGCTAAAAAATTAAAAGATATTTACTTTGTTATCTTTACAAAAACGGTAGATAATGATAGGATTTGTTCTTCAGTCGTTAAGACATCCAGAGAGAAGGGAAGGGTTTCGTTGAATAACCAAACCCTTCCTGTATAGAGTGCTCAAGTGCACACTATACAGGAAAGCCATGGCTTGTATCCAATTAACTCCAAATCAAAGCAGAGCTCGTCGAAACTGGTGGCATGAACATGCGACTTGGAGCATTGATGGGGTTATGTTCTGATCTCTGATGAACCCCGTTTTATTCTTCCTACAGATTCTGGACGTTATTTCATGTGGAGACAACGAGGAATGTGGTACCATTTGTCCAATATCGGAGAAAGGGACACTTACTGTGGAGACGGTGTTTTCGTGTTGCGCTGAATAATGATCAACAGCCGCATCCCTCTACATGTTTTTGAAAGGGGGTGTTGCAACTGCGCAGAGGTACTGTGAACAGATCTTCGAATCCTACGTATGTGTGAAGGTTTAAGGGTCTGGTTGGCTCAGTTTTTCTTTTCATGTTCGACAACGCCACTGCGCATTGAGGAATAACTTGAAATGAACTGAAGGTATCCAGCGACTGCCGTGGCCTGTACGACCATCAGACTCAAATCCGATCGAACAATTATGTGACGCCCTTGGGAGTCGCATTGCACACCGACAGCCAACTTGCCGTTCATAATGAGCTAACTTGTGCGTTGATGGAAAATGGGATTCGTTGCCACAGAATCTCATAGACATTATTATATCGAACATGGTTCACCGGCGTTAGGCCTATTTACTGTTGGAGAGGATCATACTCCGTGCTAATGTCATGTGACCACATTTTCGAGCATCCTGTATCGACGTCTGTAATGTGACCTTTTTTGTTAATTATTATACAACCCCTATAAATGCCCTTATACCTGTCCGAAGTTTCTCGCTGTCTCCTCGCTTCATCGTTATTCTGTGGTACAAATGATGGAATGGGACAAATTTTGTTCCATTTCATCACAAGGTACGCTAATTATGTTTGTAAAGCTGAGCAAGTTGTGAATTATTTCATTCTTAATATTTTAATTAGTTTCAGCTCATGTGTTTCAGGCCGTCTTTGCGGTAGTGCAATGGTTATGAATATCTTCCTTCCCACGCTGGATGAAAATGGACCCGGTTCGAATCCCGTCAATTACGCAATGAACATTTATGGGCTTTTTTCACTTCTTGGCTGAGTTAGTCGGTATAAGCGGAGGACAGAAGATTTTTTTCCCAGGTTATTCGTCAGCGATACAGGCAAACCGACTACACCCAATTTATAGACACTGCAGAAGGGTAGATGAGGTAAATCTCCAGAGATCCTAATTAGACAGATTTTTTTTTTTTTATATCTTTAAGGCTGGTCGTCATTGACTTTATTACGGTCTTGATAAAGGAAATCAAGGGATTCAATAATTTCGTCGTAATAGCAAGTTGCTGTAGGGTGTTGATGAAACTGGTACAGAATTCGATTTCCAAATAAATTTGGTACTAATAAACCATATAAATCTGCATACATGACTGTCTTTTAATTTTATATTATAGCAGGATGTCCGACGATTCTTTTTGAATGGTGAAGTGTGTTCAAAGATATTTCAAAATCTGTGCTGCTAAATATAAGTTCATTTTATGATTGTGTTAAATATATTGCTTTAATACTTATATAATAGGTATGCAAAGCAGTAATTGTGCTCTTATTTATTGGATCATGATTTATAGTTGATTTTATCTGGTGAAATTTTTTGTAGAGTGTGAAGTATATATAAATTTCACTCCCCGCGAGGGTCAAGAGATATTATTTGTTTTTGGCATATATTCAAATCTTACTGTCTGCGTTTGTAATTAAGACTAAAGATTTTTAAAATAAAAGTTAGATTGTGGAAATCACTTATCAGATCTGTCGAAGTGTAGGTCACTGAGAAAGAAGTATCGCTGGAGAGAGAAATGATGAAATCAATAAAAGATTTTACTTGGTATTTTCTGTTTTGAGATTAATGTTACAAATTATACAATAATGCAGCAATCATTATTCAAGTTCTTTGTAATCAGATTACAAGCTACTACGGAGTTGGTAAATGCAATTTTTTTTTCCATTTGAAGACAAACTAATAGAATAGTAGTAAACACGTTTAACGAATTAAATCACACGAACGATAATATTTGTAGCCAATGATTCAGCTTTAATATCATGCTGTATTTTAAAAACACAATTTTATTTTGTTAAGGGAAGGCAACCATTCAAATAGGCAATATAATGCAATTGAATAAATATGCAACAAACACCGGGGTTATGGAATGTGCCGCTATGGACTGGATTTCAGAATCAGCATCACTCCTATTCGTTTAGGAGTGATGCTGTTTAAAATTCTTTTAATTCTTTTTCGAATTAGTGGTAGAGTAGCACGAGGTATTTAAATGTTCTTCTATCCTAACTGATGTCCTAGGATTAAGACATCAGTGAGGATAGGAGACCTGGGTGTAACTGCGTTCAGATATGAAATTTTCTGAATAGTGCAGACATGCTTCCAGTCCAGCTCATGGAATTTCGTCAATGATATACAGAAACTTTGCTAGCAGGGATAAACAAATCATTATCGCTTTGTTTAAGGTCATGGTTAGGCCTCATCTTGAGGATTGTATACAGGTCTGAAGGCCTCACTTTAGGAAAGATGTAGATCTACTGGAACAGGGATGCAGAGAAGGGCAACCAGATTAGTGATCATCGACTTCCTCACATCGGGTGGGAAATAGCTGAGTTCGAATCCTTTTCAATGACGCAAGGAATTGTATGTATATTTTTCACAAGATGGCTGTGTTATTCGGTTTCATGCCAGGGTACTATGTTTTTTTTTCTACGGAAACTCGTTTTTTTTAAGAAACCAGCAAATCAACCAGAGAACAAACGCAATTTACAGACATACTACATACAGTGCAATATGGCCTAAGTTGCCGATGCCCTTCGTGTTCTATGGACGGGGAAACCCGTCGTGTTCTATGGACGATTCATAGAACAATATCCTGTAGCGCTAGTGGGTTCGTAATCCCACTGTATAAGGAAATTGCAAGATGCATTTGGAATACTGTGTACAAGTATGGAGAGAGCTCATCTGAAAAAAAAAAAAAGACATGAGCTCTTCGAGGGGTCCAAAGACGAGTATTTCATATCGTATAATTGGCTTCGCATTTCATAAGGTATAAGACTTCGATTATGCGGGTACAGCGCCTGGCAACTAGGCAGCTTAGAGGGAACACAAGTGAGGTTTATAAGGCTATGTGGGGGTTAGTAAAATGAATGAAGGTGGAATTTTTAATGTGATAAAGAATTACAGGCCTAGGAACACAAATTAAAATTACAGGGGAACAGGTTTAATCAATTGTGGGAATTTCGTTTAGCCAGCGAGTTGTTGATTACTGGAACAAGTTGTCGCCGCAGGATGGCAGTTTGAAGAAATTCAAAAATTAGTTGGAAGCGCGTAAGTGGTATTTTCTTATGTACTTTTGTTTGGCTGTTTGCTGCAAAATATTCCTTGGAGTATATGGCCAATGCTAACACTACGAGCAATTCAACTCTGTGTTATTCTCCTGGGTAGCACACTTGGTATAATCGCCGTCCTCCCAGCACCGGAAATGACCCGAGTTTGAATCCTGTAAATATCAAGAGGAATTTCTAAGGGTCTTTTTCACAACGTGGCTGAGAGTCAATCTCAATTGAGGGTAGTGTGGTTTTTCAACGGGAAATTTGTAGACATATTATATATTACTCAATATGGCCTAAGGTGCTGATGTGCCTAAAATCATAAAATAACCAACCATCATTTCTGAGTTGAAACAAGAGTAGTATTTTGTAGAAGTGAACTTACAGGCATTCTATTTTACATTTGGTGTTGCATTTCTGTGTCTCCCCTGCAAAATCGGTATCTGAAATTCAAAGAAACAATTTTATTACATAAGCCTCGAAAATACATACAATAATTCTATTCAGATTATGTTGCTAAAAAGAATAAAATCGAAGATAAAATTTGGATTTTATTTAAATTATTTTATCAGACACACGTGAATGAATTTAAACAAACTTCTCGGTTTAAACCATTGATAACATTTCAAAGTTAAGGAACGCGAAGACAAGTATAATTTTCCAAACTTTACATCATTTAAAGCTCTGATTTTTCAAAAACTGGTTCTCACTATTGCATCTGGCGTAGGATGTATTTGGATTGCGGCATTCCTCTTCTACCTGAATCAGTTCCATCTTGCATTGATCGAGACAACTCTGAAAATAGAAAACAGCAATTAGAATCGTAGTCATTTCAACAAAAAAATCTAAATTAATTTGGCAATGTTTGCAGAAGCCCTGTGAAAACTTGTCATCAGTCTTTATCGAAATGTGGATGGAACCTCTAGGAATATTACCGAAAAGACCACGTAGTGACTTCCTACGTATATATTTTAAAGTTGCTACATTCTGCTCTTCCTAGTCTCATGTATAAAGTAGTCGTCGTTATTTTTCTCAGGACAAATGAGAAGATTCTACAGATCATCTAGAAACGTCACCAAAATAAAGTGTGTTTGATAGGTTTACACACGAATACCCACTGTTATAATTTCTGAAGCCAATTATTTAAAAACACAAAGTGTACTACATAAAATTAATTTACTCGGTTTTTGTACTTTCGGTTCCCCACATCCATTATTATAATAATTCTAATTGAATTTCTTGGATTCTTTTCCAATCTTGGTAGATGAAGAGGTTTTGTTTAATACGCGCGCCAATAGCTGATTCCGTCAGAAGTCGATGTACTATGTTTAATTCACCAAAGTACTTTCTCTAAGACTAAGTATTCACATCTGGTTTAGTACACTGACAGACCCCTTGATGTTATTTAAGCTTCTTTCCTTGGCTGTATTTTCTCAATCATTTTAAACATTGCCTCCCTGAGAATATTTTGCCAGCCTCGATTGTTATGGCAGTAATCCCCTGGCATTTTCTGCCGTGAAGGGAATTTGTCACTTACCAATGTATACCTATATTTTAAATTTGATAGGACAAATAAAGATTTATTTATTTATTTATTAAACAAGAATTCTTGATGTGTGTGCAAGCATTATTTTGACCGATGTCATCAGAAAAACGCATCTCTATTTTACCCTTCTCTCTCGAACTAGCAGTTTTCCTGAACCATTAAGGTATCTTCAGTGATACTGGCAGACACCATTGTTCCATCCCTTTTTAAATGAAAACCATCTCCACAAATAGATTCCTTATATTTAAAAGTGAGAGCCACGGTGATAAAAATATTCTCCTAGAGTCTTGAAGAATTCCTCATGTCTTGAGTTAATTCACAAGGCTTTCATATGCAATCCCTCCTATCTGAGCAGAATTGTAAGACACATACACACATTCTGACCTAACTGACCCGGCATTTTTTCAGCATGGTCCTTTATTTAATAATAATGCTGTCTTTAACTCTCTTAAAATGTGACAATCTGTTAGTAACATCATCAATTGCCGCTCCCGAAAAACACGCCCTTTTGTTGGTACACTTATCTTACTACAGAAAAAAGTTATCCGTTTCTTATACAATAGAATCTCCCAATAAAACTAAATCTCCTTCAACCCTCGTAATATGCACTTGACTATTCTGTTCTGGGACCAGGATTGGAGGTGCACCACTTGGCAGGTCACGAAATACTTAAGTCGCTGAGGAGCTCCCGTTTTCATTGGTTTCTAAGGCAAACACCCGTTTCTTCAGTGGCTTAAATATTTCTCGTAATGCACCAAGTTTTAATTTGAGATCGGTACACCCCTTATATCTGGTGCAAAGAAATAAATCCTTAATTGAGCTTGGCTTGTATACAGCAAAAATACTTTAGAAAGGTTAAGAATTAATGTTACAAAATATTATATAAAGTAATTTGCACAATAGAACTCCATTTTTACAATGGAAATGTCGAGGGTTGGCTGTTCCTATTACAAACTCTAATTACGAATTACTTATTTCTGGAATCGAGGAACATTAGGCCAAGAACACTCAAAGAATTTGCTACTGAACCTTTTATGTTTATTAAATTAATCGAACACAACACGGGTTAGATATTTTCTTTTTAATCATTGGTAAAACGTTTACCTCTCTGGTCAGTGGACCTTTGTTGCTTTTCTTTTTGTTTGCCTCAGTGTAGTCAAAGCAGTCTGTTCTGTAAGGACTCGGCAAAAGACTTTTCACAATCTGCAAGAAGGAAAAGTTTGATAAAATCAAATAAACGTTTTTACAATATATTAGAAATTTATCCAATGCAAATATTTGAACAAAGAATAAGAGTGAATTAAAATATTTTACTGTATAAGAAAGGGATTTTAATTCATCCATTTCCTTCGGCTGAATCCATTGATGACGAGGTTGAGCCCACACGCTCGGTCCATCACAATTGTGTCCATTATGCAACCTACCAAACGGAATTTTGATCGCACACTACTGCCTGTAACTGGACAAAAACGTCTACCACTTGTCAAATTTTAAAACATTAGCTCTTCAGGATCATTCCTCGTGCTGATATCTGCTACTATTTTTGTGTACACATCTAGATTCATACCTGATTCTGATCACTGAACAGTACGACATATTGCAAATTTAGCAAACTTGGATGTAACCAGTGTGCAACCATAATGGCCAGCGAGCTTTTTGGTGTTTACGCACGTTTTCTATTTTCTATATTTGTAGCCTTGGTGTAATTTTGTAATTTCGTTTCAAAAGAAACCGTTTTTGTTTTGTTTTGTTTTTACCTAAAATCGCAACCACGTAACAGTATTTTCATGCAGCTGTTGAAGATTGCACATGCAGAAATATATGAAAAACGTGGCACGTCAATGAAGGAGAGGACAATGTTGTAATAAGGGGGTTTTAGGAGCATCAGCGACTATATTGCTCCGCATATGCGGTCTATAATTTCATGTGTTTTGTGGTCGATTTTCTGTTTGCTGGATTTAATACCCGAGTTTCGGGAGGAAAAACCATGCCACCCTAGCATGAGATCGACTAATTCAGCCACTTTGGCTTAGTAAGTCTGCTCATATAAACCTGATAAAAATTCTCACGATCTTTTCCAACTGTTGTGGGAAGAATTGCGATTCTAACAACTGCGCTATACACAAGGGATAATGTAAATGAATCAAAATTATCAGTGTACGAGTACAGCAGGAAGGTAAGTGACTGATATATAAAAGAAAATCGTCTTTACAATGACAGTTCTTTGCCTTCGGTTTTATATGGAATGGAAATGAAAATTGTGTCGTTTCACCCTGCATAACTCAACGCTTCACTACTAATCGCGGCCATTTGTCAAATAAAACAGTGGAATACGTTCACCAAATTTCTGATTCCCAATGTAAACAACGCAGCTTGAAAGGTACGTGATTCCTTGTCTATGAGATACAGGACCTTCTAAAGTTGGGGAAAAGGGTCGTTGTCTATTTATGTGATGGTTTTGAGAAGGAAGTAAGTATCAGTGCAATTGATAGCTACAATGAACAACAGAGAATTGATGAGAGGCCCCGGGCCGGCCGCCCAAGAATTGTGAGGACCCTGCAGCTATCAAGGTGATTGAGAACAGAATTCGTAGGAATACCCTAAAAAAACAAAACAAACCTTGTCCAGAGAAATGGGAATATCACCAAGATCGATGTTACGCATAATGAAACGTGATCTAGGGATGAGTGCCTACCGCAGGAGAACGGAGGCAAAAAAGATCAGAGGCATTGCAGCGTCGGAACGCGAATGGTATGCACCGACAGATACTCTTCACAGATGAAAAGATTTTTAATAATGAGGAGTTACAACAGTCAAAATGACAAGGTGTATGCCAATAGCCCTGTAGAGGCATGTCAGGCGATTGAAAGGGGTTATCATCCAGCATCAGTGACAGTTTTGTGGGGAGTCTCCTACGAAGGTGTACCAAAGATGCATTTTTGAGTTCAGAGGATGAAAACCAGTGCAAGGGTAGACCTAAATGTTATTCTGGACCGCATGTGAGACCCCTCCATCAGACTCTCTTCAGTGGTCAGCACTGGATCTTCCAACAGGACCCAGCGCCTGCCCACAAGGGAAAGATCACCGGAACAGAGCTGACTGATAATGTGCCACAGATCATCAATCATGACGAATGGCTTCCTGCCAGCCCAGATCTCAATCCACTTGATTACCGTTTGTGAGCTAGTTTGGAAGGGATAGTCTGTGCTAAAAGCTTGCCACATTGGAGAGCCTGAAGTGATCGGAGCATGCTGTGGCCAATTTCCCGTAGGATGCTGTGCGTACTTCTATTGATTAATGGCTGAAACGTTTGAGGTCTTGTGTAAAAAACAGGGGGAACATTTTGAATGAGTGTCGTGTTCCTTCATTTGATGGGTGTTCAAGAATAAACCCGCAGATATTTAAGTTCCTCTGTCTTTTTATTTTGTGGCTACAGGTGACAGTACCACATGTGGCAGTATTGATGTATTTATGGTAATACTGTGTAGTTTCTTGATTTAAGTAGAAATTTATATCATCCAGCTGCGTCATTGAATAAAAATATATAAAAAAATGGATATGAATAGGTCACTAATAAATAAAAATAGGTCACTAATAAATAAAAAAATAGGTCACTAATAAATAAAAAATAGGTCACTAATAAATAAAAATAAATAAAAAATAAGTCACTAATAAATAGAAAATATAAAAAGAAAACAATGAGGGTTAGATGAACAGTAAAAAACTATTACAAATAATATTACCAAAGATGGATTCGAACCGAGAACTCCAATTGCAATAACACAACGTGAAAGAGTGCAAAACGTTTATTTTTATTTAGAATTAAATCGCCAGCCATTAATAGAAACTGAATGTAGTCAGAAGTCCGGAAAAGGAAAAATCGGAGGCCTGGACTCAGGTTCTAGGGTACTGAATCAAAGCAGCGAACCATATCCAGATTCAACTGCTGGGGGCGAACCACATGCCGAGGCCTCCTTGGTTATATCATCGTTATTTGGTAATTATAAAGAATATTGTTACTCCATGCGCATGCGTAGTCTTCTTTGACGTTTGTCGTGAGATTCAGCAATTGTTGCAATGGCTGAACAAGTTCCATTCTGTTGCGTATCCTTGGAATCCGATTAATATTACAAAGGCCAATTAATGCAAAAGCACAATTAGCTGCCATTAAAAAGCATTTCGTATAGCCAATGGTAAATAACGCAACTTAATTTCATCACCTACAGTTCATTTAGCATGCAGTGCAATTCGAAATATAAATACATCATATCCACGCTGATAATTGGACTGAGGGAATTTTTACATATTTCTTGACTCACAGAGAAATCTTCGTCGCAAAGAGTAGCCCGATTACTCGCAGACCTTAGCGATGTACTATGTGCCAATATTCAGTCCATTTGCAAAACTATCACTATTTATTCAAGCAAATAATAACGCTCACTGACACTATGTGATTATGACACCTTGTTTTGTTCTGTAACTGAAATCTGCCTAAGGCTTGCATATGAAAAGGATAGTTTGTAGATATTTTTGGTCACGATCGACCAAATTCAGCGGATTTGAGAGCTGCAGCTGTTTTGGACTCAGCGCTCAATCTTACCGCTGTTTTTTTTTTTTTTTTTTTTTAAGTCCTATCCATTGAGATCTCAGGACACTAGGTGGTATGACTTGCCAGAGTACTTACTAATAATACTGGTGTACCTGGTTTGCCTCCACGAGGCCAAGTATCGGCAACGGTGGGCCGCAATACGGGTTCAACGGCTAAATGGCCAGATGAACAACTGTACAGGACACTAAACTTAACAATATCCATACACTTTTAAATCTCTGGCCTTTACAGTGTACTGTAACACACGACAATGTACACTTCGTGTAGATCGGGGAAACCACTGGTGCCGTTAGACCCTAAACACACTTTACCATTGACGGCCGCATTATAGCCTTAGTTGCTAATGCGCCAATAAAAACCAAACAAACCATTGATGGCTTATCTCTAACAAATTATAAAAACACACACAAAAACAAAAAAAAACAAAACAAAAATGCGACTATTTCTTCTCGGCCACTTGTTTCTTCTTGTTACAATTGGCATCAATCGTCGGACGGCGCAATCGATCAACTGACCTCAGCCCTTAAAAATGACACACACACACACACACAGATTATATATTTCCTTTGACATTTGACTGTTCCGAATACACACGGTCCGCGCGGTAGCACACTGGTATCGTCACCGTCCTTCCCACCCTTGGTAGAAAAGGCCCTGGTTCGAATCCCGTCTTTTTCACTCTGTGGCTGAGTTGGTCTCAGGCGTAGATAGCAAAGTTTTTTCCGCAGAAACGTGGTTTTTCGTCCAGCAAAGAGACAAATCGACCAGAGAACACACGCTATTAACAGACACACAACACGGAAGATGAATTTAATTATTCGGGTGGCCTAAATATAATAGCTTGGTCTTTTTTTTTCTTTTTCTTCTCTTCCTGTTACCATTGATTCTTCCAGTCAGAATTATTTGTAGCACTGCGTATTCTTTTTGATGTCTCATAATGTCACCAAAAAAAGTTTTTTATTTCTTAATTAGAGACAGCAATTTCCTGTCTCTGCTGACTGATCTCAACATTTCCACATTTGTAACTTTAACTGTCAATGATATACGTAATATTCCTCTATGACATGGATCCTTAAAATAATGTGAACTTCGTGAGAATTTGGAATAATATGAAATTCGCAGCAGTGTTCCTTTACCAGGGCTTGTCTCCTTTTTTTTAAATAGAACTTGCGAAGTTTGAATGAAATGCGAGTCTTTTCAAAATTATATTAAATTTCAAATTTCGAAAGTTGGACGTAAACTTTATTATGAAACTAAAGAGAGAAGTGTTGTATTTCATATTTCTAATATGCCGTAACATGAGAAAAGAGTATTTGTGTTTCGATTATTTACGTGTATATATAATATGCTGTATATAGTAATTAATCATGAAGACAATCATATATACCAAGATAGATTTATAGAAAACGCATGTGATAAAGTAAGATTAGTACAAGGAAGAATAATATACAAAAAAAAGAGAAATGAAGAGAATTTAAATTAAAATATATACAAAACTTGTCGCTATTTAGTCATAATCTGTGACTTCGTCTGGAGTCAACCACCCAGACTGAAGCCAAAAACGACAAGGAGTTCTCTGTTTCTGTAATGATCAATATCTGCTAAGTTATATAAAATAGTAATGATAATAGTAAATTTAGAGATTAAATAATTTGAATCTAAACCATAAAAGGTAGTTAATAATTTAGAATCAAAAGAAAAATAATAAAACCAATAATGCAAACATATATCGATCATTGAACATTTTAATTTATATTCTCTTATTTTCCCTTTTATTTTCTGTATTATTCTTCTTTGTACTAACCTTACATTATCCATTGCGTTTTCTAAAAATCTATCTTGGTATAATACATGATTGTCTTCAATATTAATACTATATACACAACATATTATGCACACATTTTGGTCGTAATGCATCATTGCTGTTGCAAGTGAGTTGGCCCATAAGTATTAGTTACAATTTGTTCGTTACGGTGTATTAATGTTTCATTCCATACTACTCGTTATATATATACATCTTCACTGCCCTCCCATTAATATCCGGACACCTGTATAATAATATGTAAATCTTTAGCCTCTAGACCCTTGCTCGCCTATCTTTTTGTGGATGTCCTCCGATATTTTTACGCCATTCGGCCTTCAAAGCGGTGACCAGTTCAGTTCTATATGTTGAGCGATCTCGATTCGCGCACACCGACAGTCCAATTCATCTCAGAGGTTCTCAATAGGATTAACTTCAGTGCTCCGAGATGGGCATTCCAACTTTTCGAAGCTCGTGTCCTCAAGCCAGTCTGTCGCAACGCGAGCAGGTTGACACGGAGTGTTGTCCTACTAATCCAGTTATGAACCTTCCCCGAAGTGCTGTCATAACGTAGGTAGCGCATTATTGTCCAAATCTAGGGGTCTGCGTGGGTAGCACAGGGTATCGTCACCGTACTCCCCGCACCTGGTGAAAAAGGCACGGGTTTGAATCCTGTCGATGACGGGAAGAAGTTTAATGTGTTTTTTTCACTCCGTGGCTGAGCTAGTCGGTCTGAAGCGTAGACAGCAAGGTTTGTTTGTTTTTTTGTTTTTTTTTCCGCAGAAACTGGGGTTTTTTTCGTCCAACAAAACAGGCAAATTGACTTCAGAACAGACGCAATTTAGAGACACAAATATGGGTTTATCCAATCAATTACCGGAAACCCTAATATAATAATTAGATTTTTTTTTTTTTGTCCAAAACTAGGACTGCATACACTTCAGCATTCATTGTTTTCTTTAAAAATAGCCAGTGGATCCAGGTCAAACCACGAAAAACAGCCTCAGACCATCGCAGTCTTTGCCAAACTTTATTATCCAGCATTCCAGGCAGCTTTGTCCCTGCATCCTCCACAACTAGACACAAATGTCGTATTGGTAGATCACATACCGTGACCTGTCACTTCTAAGTACAGCTGTCCAATGGTCTACGGTCCAACTCCAAGTAATGCCTAGACGGTGTCTGGCATTACTCGGGGCGATCAGTGGCTTCTGGAGTGCTGCACGACAGTGTAAATTCATCTCATAGCGTCCTGCGCACTGTAGTAGTGCTAACACGTGTTCAAGTCAATTCACGGTGCACCCATGTGTGTTGCTACAACGTCTGACCTTACGAGCGGACAATTCTATGCAGAGCTCTCCTTTTACGATCCGTCAGCTTCGGAGATTTAGCGGTTACTTTTGTGACAGTGTCAGCATCGATACGCTTCCAGTTGCTGATCACGTTACCAATCATCGACTTAGGGATCTTCAATGTCTTTCAAATGCGACTTAAAGACCGATTGCTTACGTGCCATCTTATTATCATTCCTTGCTGGAAGGCTTAACTTCGTTGATCGCATCATTTTGCATTCGCAGTCATTAGTGTTTTTTCGAAGTCGTACGACCATATTTACCTTTGTGTCTGAAACGTGCTTGGGTAGGATGCGTCCATCTATCAACTGAGGGATGTCCGGATATTATTGGTAGGGTAGTGCATATGCATTATAGAATCGGGTAAGGATCTTACCTGCTTCGGGTAGATCTTGTAGTCCAATCTTCTGTTCAGTGGAGTTCCTTCAGTAAAGATTCGGCATGCTTAGTCCTTCATAGATTATCATAACGATGTCATTTCCTGAGCCTTCATCAGAACCTCCATCCAGGAATAAATCCAGAGAAATGCCTAAAGTGAAAATTATTATTATTAAATCAATTTTTTAGCATAAATTGCTATGCCTCGTAAAGCTAGACGATCCGGTCATATTTTAATACCTATATAATACACGTTACACTTTGCTCTAAAACTATCCGGTCACCCCAGTTTCAAAGCCCTCTGAACCTTTCCATTCAAATATCTGACACAGACCTGTGTTAGATATTATATACAATGTATATAATATCTGATATAATATATATCAGATATTATATTATATAATATAATATCTGACATGAATATATGTCAATCTTATATACAATGGTACATGGCAGGCAGGCATGATTTTGATGAAGGAGAAACCTCATTATGCAATATTCCATCTTCATACGTGTAGGTCTGAGGGTCAGAAGACCATAGCGTTGAATGTACACAGGTATGGGAATTGGAAAATTGTGAATAATTTAATAAGCAGTTCCTGATTTTCAGTTCAAACCAGATCGTTCCTAATGGCCGACGAAGTGAATAAAACCTCTCAACCCCAAATCAGCGTGATGCGGGGGTGAGTGGTTGACTAGTTGCGGGATTTTTGACATCGTTGTTCTGTTAGCTAGAATGGTTAGCTCATTTTTATTTCTTGTATTGGTAAATGTGATTTGAGCGAAATCTGATTAGCTGGGTTAAGGGAAAATCCTATTTCATTTCTTTAATATATCGATTGTTGGTTAATAGCTTGTTTTCTTAATCGTAATCTTAGGCTGTAACTGTCTTGCGAATTACAAAATGGCACGCAAAATAGGACAGAAGACTTCGTCCTATGGTACTGCTTTGCAAAATGTGTACACGTGGATATGGTGTCTGTTTCTCAGTAAGGGTTCTTTGATGAAGGAGACTACTGTAGAATTTTAGTAGGTGTCCAACAATTTTACAGTATCTTTCCAGAGTAGCTAGTAGTAGTTCAGATGGCGTTGTGTCGGTGGTAGCCTTTACGTCAAGAAATAGAACAAATAGACAAAACCAAAACTTAGTCCACACGTGACCAAATATTATACAGTAAACCTACGATTCAACCATGAATGACTTACTTTCAGTTGTCTGTATTTCGGGGCGTTGCTCAAAAGATGATGGATGGTTGACTGCAATACATTGGTGCTCACCACCGACCTCATCTCGAACTGGAACCATACTGTAACAGGAACTGTAAAATGTTACCTTGTTGGTTTAGGGAAAAAAATCGAAAATTTCTCCATAAAACATTATATACAATGGTCTATCAAATTGTTATCAAAGAATTAGAGAAAGGAATATGGTAATCAGTTTCTCAATGGCAGCAAATTAAAAACATTACTAAAATTTGGCAGAAACTCTTTAGACATCGGAAATCATATCGCTCACTGGCTGCAATAGTGGCGTAACTCAAAAATCGTAATTCTGAGATAATCGATGAGAAAAATTTGACTCTAAAAATTAGTTTCTTTAGAATTGAAGAAATTATATGATTGTTGAAATATATTGTGATTCATCTCATCATATCCAGTGGTACTCAAATTTAGGCTGGCTTGATTCTCTAATCTGGGCTTCCCTAAGACCAGTGAGTTATGGAAACTGCAAAAATTATATCAAAAAATGCAAAGTCGAAAACAAAATATCTTATCCGGAAGCACTAAAACAAATCTTAGCAAATATGCCTGCACGCTCTTATTCAGCCATTTTTAAAGGCTACAAAAGAGTATTCAAAGAGATGCCTCTGTTGTCCCCAGTATTTCTGGACACCGTGGCCTGATCAGTACTCTCTCCCGTGAAAACAGACACATCCCCAGCTAATGAGATAACTAACACACCAATCACTACAGCACTTGACAAAAAGCCAGTCCCACAGAAACTAACCAAAGCATAGCATACTTATTATAGGCTAACAAAACAATTGAATTCAAGTGTTGAGAAGCGGACCCCAGGGTTCACCCCCATTAACCGTGAAAGGAAATGGGGTGTGCTGCACGAATATTTCCTATTTCTCCTATTTCCATGTTAAATTCCATGGAAATAGGAGATCAAACAGAAGAAACGGAAGCAATACTGATGCTACAAGCTGAAGATGATATGGAAGATGATTGCCATCTATTCCCAAAAAAAGATAAGACAAAACAGGACCAATATAAGTCTACGCATTTTTTTTTTTTTTACTCATCCATATCGAAATCTGAGTAACGTAGAAATGGAATTCCGAAGCTTACGCAAAAATACTGATGAGCTACAGATCTAGTTGAACAATAAGGTCCTGTTTAGTGTGTGCTTATCGGAAACTTTCCTTCATCCCGGAGTATTTCCTCAGGTAAAAAACTGCACTATGTATAGACTCGACAGCAGCACAGATTCTCCTGCTCTACATTCTCAAACTATGAGCACCATAGAAAGACAGCTCAAATTGGCGATAAAATAAACTGAAATTTTGGACTTTGAAAAATGGATACCGAATATCTGAGAAAAAAATCTATTGCCATTCATTTCTGAAAACGAGATAAACTACACGCTGACCCAAAAATTCTAATAAAGAATAATGTAATACCAGTGACAAATGCCATCAATTTTCTGGGCTTAACAATAGAAAACGATCTAATCTTTCAGAGATATGTAACTTATCTCGGAACAAACCTGTCTACAGAAACTAAATATTCTTCGATCCGTATTTGCTACACCATGGGGTACAGATTGAGAATCACTTTTACATATCTGTAAGGCATTAATCAGATCACGATTTCATTACGGATCTCTGGTATATGCATCAGCCAGGAAGTGTTTAGCAACGATTTAACACCATTCAGCACAGATTAGCAGCTCTTGAACTTTCAGAACCTCCCCAGTGGTCAGTTTATATATTTAAGCTAATAAACCTCCATTATCCCTTAGAAGAAAATTCCTCGTATGCTTGTATTCTGCAAAGATACAAAAGTTTCCTGTTCATCCACGTTATAATTATCTCTTCAATCCCTAGTTGTTTCCATTGTATGAGGCAAAGCTTAGAGTCTCGACCTGCAGGACTTCGCCTTAAATAACGTCTGCTAACCTGAAATTGTATTTCAACAGCATCCATCGGAGGATATTTACTTGCCGCAATGAGGAATGAGGGCCTTCCACGGAGAAGGACTCTTATTCCTCACTGTGATGACTCCTTCATGCAATGGTAAAACTAAATTTCCAGCCTCTAGTTTACAACAATTGCGTGCTGCTTACACTTCAGAAAGTTCTCATAATTGCGCAATATACACCGATGGTGCAAAACCCGACAACCATGCAGCAGACGTTTTTCCTTCCTTTATAGACAGTATTTCACTACCTTAAGAATGTCGCCTACTTTCATCTGAGCTGTATGCAATCCAGCTAGCCGTGAGAAAAATCTGCAATATTTTCTTAAAGCCGTCCATAATTTATACAGATTTCGACAGTGCATTATCGGCTATTCGAATAAGCTCTCTTCTTGCCATCCGGTATTGAATGACGTCAGAAATTACCTACAATACTATCAAGAAAAGAGTAAAGAAATAACACTCTTCTGGGACACGCTGGTATTCTGGAAAACGAAAAGTAGATTAGACTGGAAATGAAACTGACCATTTGTAGTCTTCTCTTTCTCTAGTTCCCCATATGGATTTTAAGAGCATAATCCAAAACAAGCATGCAATCTTTAATGGACACAAATATGGAGAGAACAGACTTATAACAAACTATAAAATTAAAGCTGAACAGAAAAAAAAATGGACTTCTAGTTCCTGCCGAACACGGCAGAAGTCGTATTAGCACGGTTACCTATTGATCACACTCATCTCCATTTATTTATGGGCGAACGTCCCCTTTAATGCACATCATGTAAAACCCAGCTCACTGTCAAAGATATCTAAACTGATTGTCCTCGTTACTCTAATATCAAATATAGCACTTTTCAGACTCTTCCAAACCTACAGAACCTTCTAACACTACAACAAATTTTAGGAAATGCAGAAATTTTATGGCACTTGTTTTTTCTTCAGACACATCAAAGTTTATCACTGCATTTAGTTACAGCAACATGATGCTCATAATCCGATATTCAACTGAGTCGTACAGACACACAAGTAAGACTTAGCTGCCCTTGTGTCGTTAAGTTCCAATTATAACAACAACAGCAACCAAGAGTAGATTGTGGTACAGTGAAAAACAAATTATGTGAAATTATAAATCTCGATTTACACTCTTTGCACCAAAGGTTGGGTGAAAGTGTGGCAAACTTCATAAATCCAGAAATGGTGTTCAAAGCTCAAGCGGCTGCAGTTGGGAGTTTAATATTCACAATTGTTTGTGAAAGAACAACAAACTACAACCTCTAATGGAACGATCCAACGTTTGAGTGACCTCAGGTTCTAAAAAAAAGCAATGAGGAAGTGAAAGAGGTCATACAGAAACTATTCTTGACCATCTGGTTACAATGTAATAAAAAATCAGAATAGGCAGACATACCTTAAAATTCATACCAGGTATTTGTTTAATCCTTATTTTTTTTACCATTTTAAACTCCATAGACGTGTTTTCTTTTAATTTTTTATTTAAATATCCATAGCTCTCTAAGAGTTCAGAATCGGACAAACGTTGACATAACTTTGTTTCTTGATTTCAGGTGAATTAACCTGTAATTACAGCCAACGTGTTACGATACACACGTGCGTGCATGAGCACAATATTCACAACTTACCCATTCTCTGATGCTGCATTTTGGCAATGTGTCACAACCGGGTCACCTGCATTGTACTTCTGCCTGTCCTGAGGGCTTATTGTTTTACTTGGATTAATTCTCTAGAAATACAAGTCGCAAAATGTAAACATTTTTAATGACAATTAACCAGAAATTTAAAAAAATATATCAATATAGAGTTTTTAAAAAGATTACATTGTAAAATAACTGACAACGAGTAGGCAGGTGTCGTTAATACACGCAGCTGTCTGTTCGCTATCTATTTCAGAAGGGAACGATTTAATTTCTTATTTGAAAACCAATCATTATAATATCTCTTGAATTCAGGTTAATTCAAACATTGACAGTATTTATTGATTATTAAAACTGCAAATTTCTCAGCTAGAACTGTTAGAGTATTAGTGAAGCATAAACTTAATTACTTTTTCAAATGAAAAATTTTAATTTTATATTTAATTTAATTTTAAAGTATTAACATTAATAAATTAGTATTGCTTTTAGATTGGAAGCAATTTCATATCCTTCATTCCAAAAACCTTGATAGCGATTTTCCTTTGACTTCCATTTAAACAGAAGCGTGCTTTCTGCTCGTCACCTACAAGTGACAAGAATTTTTGGAAAGAAGTCTAAATCTAAATGCGAATACAAGATATGAAGTTTCAGCGACTATTGACATTCAATTTCTTCATGTGACTCGGGCAATTTCTGAATCGTCGTTGCATTTGGAGACCTATGGTTAGTCAGAAAGTTTCCACAAAGACAAGTGAAAGCCATACGTTTAGTTCTAATACGCTGACGCATTTTTCGAAGCTGTCATCCTGCAGAAGCTCACTGATTTGAAGCTCCACAAAGATTCCATCTTTCACTTTACGGGCACTGATCTTTAGCAAATTTTCGCTTGAGTAATGAAATCCTCTCGAATTCATCATACCCATCGCTTTCGTAAAACTCTTCATTTGGTCAAGTTTAATGTGGAGAGGTGGAAGTAAAATCTTCTTTCGATCCACTATTGGACGACACTTTCCCACTACTCGTTCCTGTTTCATCTGTGCTTCTTTGAGGATAGTCCATTATTTTCTTCCCTAACAGCGCGGTCTGACGATGGGTATGGGTAAGACGCCTTACACGTCACTTTAAATGTATAATGGTTTGGGCTGTAAGCTTAATAAACGATATTATTAATTTCACTTGGTATAAGAGTGGTTATTAATTAGAGTAATTAATTTTCATGGACAATGAGGGTCATCTTACCAAGCGTAACACCTTACGTTGAAGCCTACATGTTTCAAAGGCTTTTTATTGAATCGTCTGCGATCCACCTCGGCCTTAATTACATCCTAATCTTCTTTAAGCTCCAAAACAAAATATAAATTTTTTCTTCCAGTTGGGTTAATGCTGATGCTGTGACCCAAACCGTGATTAGAACTGCAATGGTGTTTCACCCCATCAGTCATTACAGGCTGTGCAGCATGGCATTGTGATACTGAAATAGAAAAGGGCTCTCACCATACTGGTGCCATAGTGTAGGAATAGCTGAATGAACAGGGTTAGTTACCTATCGTGTAACTTGCTCATTCATTAATATTGGCAGTAAATTATTGTATCATGCAGTTATCTCTATATTTTGTAAGGACCTAGTTTTTTTTTTTTTTTTTTTTTTTGCCATAAACTGTACCATGCCATGGCACACTTGGGGAAATTGTAATTTAGAACGTTGCAATTTTGCTGCAATCGCATGAACATGTTGATTGCTAAGATGGCCTCCTATTATTTCCCGTTTAGAGTCATCGGTTATATTGTTAATACCTCGATGTGCATACTGGATTTAGTTGCTTTTGTATACAGTCTTGTGTTAATGTGAAAATAGAAATATTTTTGGAAACGATACATTTATTTTAAAATAAAAAAAAAAAAAAAACACTTTTTTTATATTTAAAGACCGCCTTGTTCTTGGTAATCACCTTTTGGCAATGAATAGATCAATGTTTTTCAAGTCAACGAAATAAGCAACTCATACACCAACCACTAAGTTCAATTATTACTGTAAACAAATGTTGATACAAAATTAAATAAAATCTGAAAATTATATTTACAATGAAATAAATAAAACCGATATGATAAAATAATAAAATGTGATAACTGTATTTACAATAAAATAAAACTGACATAATCTACCATAAAATAATATAAATTAAAACATCGTAAAATAAAATACTATAAAACATATGCATAATTAAAAGCGATAAAACCTGTAGCTTTCGGAAGCGTCGGCTTCCTTCCTCAACAGTATCAAAACTTCTTGCAACACCTCCTTAAATAGCAGGCTCACGGTGCTTCCACGCGTGGTTCAACCAGCGCATGGTCCCAACTGGAAGCGGAAATAGCTCAGGAGCTTGTCAAACGGAACCGCTCATCCGTACTCAGGACAACAGTTTCAAAGAGGGGATGCATACGCATTCCTCTGTCCCTATTAATAGTATTGTTGTCGGATGAGCAGATTCGCAAGCTCTCGAGCCATTTACGGTCCCAGAACCTGCGCCCAGTCAACAATAACCGCATCCTCTGGGGCGATCCGATGCCGCTTCTCCCAAAAATGTTCGTCCACAGCAGACTTACAATAATCAGCAACGTTTATAGCATTTAGGTGCTCCCTCAGACGACTCTTGAACTGCCGCCTTGTTTCACCTACATAACATTCCTCACAATCCGGACATTTTATCATATATATACGACTCCGCTGCTAAGATCCTTTGTTATTGGATCTTTTACCTGAGACACGGCTGTGTGCAACCTCCGTCCTGGAAGCTGCACACAGCGTGTCTTATAGCAGCGTAACATTCTAGTTAGACGTTCAGTAAGGCCCGGATAGTAAGGAATGTATGCAGTGGCCACAGGTACAAATGGTTCCCTACAGTTGGACTTAACCCCTCCCTCTATTATATCTGTCCAAGATCCTTTGTGGGTAGCCGCATTTCTTAAGGTCTGCTGTGAATCGTCTAATTTCACATTCTCTGTCCCCAGAGGTGGCATAGTGCGACCCTGCTCTATCCATTAGTGCCTTAACCACACTATTCATATGTTGTCTAGCTTGTACTGAGCTATAATAGGTGTATTGGCCTCTACACAGGTTTTTTGAACCCTGAAGTTTAAAACCTAAGGCCAATCTTAGAGACCAATACATCCAAAAATGGGAGGGTTCCACCTGCATCCACCTCTGAGGTAAACTGAATGAATTGGGAGAAGCTATTAAGCCAATTAAGTGCATCCTCCTCTCTACCCTTCGGAATAATGGTAAAAGTATCATCTACATATCTCTTCCATTTCCTCATGGGAAACTGACACCCTCATAAACTTTATTTTCTAATTCTTCCATGGCCAAATTGGCCACGATATCACTAATGGGTGAACTCATAGCTGCACCATGAACCTGCTTATACATAGTTCCTTGGAATAGAATAGTGGTGCTGGCCAGACAAAGTTCCACACATGAACATATATCTTCTACATTTAAAAGCGACCTGCTATTCAAAGAGACATCATTGTTCAACGCCATTCTTACACAATGTACTCCGTGAATAACAGGAATGCACGTACAGAGGGACACAACGTCAAAGGAAATAATGATCTCATTCTCATCTATAGATTGGTCTTTCACAAAGTTCACAAATTCTTTACTATTCTTGATGACATAGCGGGAACGACCTACCAAACTTCAGTGTTCAAAAAACCTATGTGTAGGGGCCAATACACCCATTATAGATCAACACAAGCTAGACAACATATGAATAGTGTGTTCAAGGCACTAATGGATAGAGCAGAGTCACACTGTGCTACCTCTGGGGATAGAGAATGTGAAATTAGACGAGTCACAGCAGACATTAAGAAATGCAACTACTCCCAGAGGATCTTGGACAGATATAGTAGAGGGGTTATGTCCAACCGTAGGGAATCATTTGTACCTGTGGCCACTGCATTCATTCCTTACTATCCGGGCCTTACTGAACGTCTAACTAGAATGTTACGCGGCTATAAGACATGCTGTGTGTAGCTTCGGACGGAGGTTGCACACAGTCGTGCCTCAGGTAAAAGATCCAATAACGAAGGATCTTAGCAGCGGAGTCGTATATATATGATAAAATGTCCGGATTGTGAGGAATGTTATGTAGGCGAAACAAGGCGACGGTTCAAGAGTTGTGTGAGGGAGCACCTAAATGCTATAAACGTGGCGGAGTATTGTAAGTCTGCTGTGGACGAACATTTTTGGGAGAAGCGGCATCGGATCGCCCCAGAGGATGCGGTTATTGTTGACCGGGCGCAGGTTCTGGGACCGTAAATGGCTCGAGAGCTTGCGAATCTGCTCATCCGACAACAATACTATTAATAGGGACAGAGGAATGCGTATGCATCCCCTCTTTGAAACTGTTGTCCTGAGTACGGATGAGCGGTTCCGTTTGACAAGCTCCCGAGCTATTTCCGCTTCCAGTTGGGACCATGCGCTGGTTGAACCACGTGTGGAAGCACCGTGAGCCTGCTATTTAAGGAGGTGTTGCAAGAAGTTTTGATACTGTTGAGGAAGGAAGCGGACGCTTCCGAAAGCTACAGGTCTTATCGCTTTTAATTATGCATATGTTTTATAGTATTTTCTTGTACGATGTTTTAATTTATATTATTTTATGGTGGATTATGCCAGTTTTATTTTATTGTAAATAGAGTTATCACATTTTATTATTTTATCATATCGGTTTTATTTATTTCATTGTAAATATAATTTTCAGATTTTATTTAATTTTGTATCAACATTTGTTTACAGTAATAATTGAACTTAATGGTTTCTGCATGAGTTGCTTATTTCGTTGACGTGAAATTTCCCAACCTCGGAGGCCTTTTTCGGGAAATGTTTTTCAAGTTTCATTTATTCTTGGAACATAGAATCACACCTTTGCCACTTTACTACACATTTCGTTATACAGTCCATACTTTGAGCCTGCCCGTACAGACAGATCATAGAATTTCAATGGGATTGAGGTCATGGAATTTGTAGAATAATCAAAGAATATTGTTTTTGATGACCTGGAAACAACCTGATTTCCTGCACCTAAAAGTGAAGTGTGATTCATCAGAAAAAGAAATTTTCTTCAACTGTTCTAGACCATCTTTTTTCCCTGTTGCCTGATCTCTCTCTCTCTCTCTCTCTCTCTCTCTCTCTCTCTCTCTCTGTGTGTGTGTGTGTGTGTGTGTGTGTGTGTGTGTGTGTGTGTGTGTGTGTGTGTGTGTGTGTGTGTGTGTGTGTGTGTGTGCAGTGGAATGTTGCTTTTTGATTGGCTTAGAAGTTCACCGGCCAACCATAAAAGACTGAACTGTTGAAACGTGGTTTCACATTTGTTCCAGCCAAATCATTTTGTAAGTCAGAACTAGCCATAAGAAGGGTTTATTTTGCTCCTTCTAATTATATAGGCCTCACTTTCGCGTGTTGTTTTTCTTTACCATCCACATTCGCCTTTTCTTTGTTGAATTTGAACCAATCTCACGATTCAGCTTGATTATTTTGTTAACTGTTCAAACTATTCGTTAACAGTTGAAACAGTTCGATATTTTAAAAAAAAAATAATGGATAGAGACGGGATCAACGTGATTATTCACTTTTTAAGCACATTCATTTCAACATGGGCACAACTCATAATCGTCCGTGTGTAAGACAAATTTCCCTAATTAGGAGTTTGAATGAGATATTCTAAGATAAAGCTCAACTAACGGTTATTAGTTATTTTATGGAGGTTAAGCATTATTTATTTTTAATAATTACTAGTAATTTCGCAAATTTCAAAATAATTAGTAATTTGGAATATTTTGTTCAGTTGACAATTTTTTGTTCGAGTATTTTGTTGGGTAGATAGAAGGGGTGGCGGGGTAATGCTTCTTATCAGAAGCAGCCTGAGTGCGACGATAGCTTTCCGGGATTCAGACGTTTCACATGCTATTATAGAATCTGTATGGTGTGAGATAGTTGGAAACAAAGGTATAATGCGAGTAGGAGGAATCTACAGACCAGGTGATTGTGAAGATTATGACAAAAGCCTCTACATGCAAATGGAATGGGCAAGTAAGCGTCAATGCCTTATTATGGGTGATTTCAATTTGCCTCTAATTGATTGGAGTAAATGGGAAGGAAACTCGACATGGGGAACAACATTTTTAAATCAACTAGATGACTGTTATTTATATGAACATGTCAGGGAAAGTACTAGAGAAAAGAATATCCTAGACCTCATCATCACACATGAATCAGATGACATAACAGGGCTGACAGTAGAGGAACCAGTAGCAGGAAGTGATCACGGAGTTCTACGGTGGATGATGACGAGAGAGGTAGCAGAAGTAAAAGGCAAAGGAATGGGTTTTAATTTCAGAAAAGGAAATTACGATGCCTTAAGGTACTATATGGCCTCTATTAACTGGGTAGATATCGCGCAGAGAATGAATACAATTGAACTGTGGGACGCTTTTAAAACATTAATCACAGATGCCTTGAATGCGTATATACCATTAAAAAAATACTCCACGAGGAGGGTTCCAAGTTGGATGAATAGTGAAGTTGCCACATTACTTCAACAGAAAAAGGTGGCATGGAAACGTTACAGAGCAATAAATAGTACTGAAGCCTATAACAGCTACAAGGTGATCTGTAATAGAGCCACAGAAGAGGTTCGACAGGCAAAGGCAGTTTATGAGAAATCACTAACGAAAAGGGAGGGGATAAGGAATTCTTCACATATATAAATGCCAAGAAGAGCAGGACAAACCAGATCGGGCTTTACTTAAGGGAAAGGAGATAGTATTTAGTACACCAGCTGCCGTTGCAGATGAAGTCAACAGTTATTTTGCATCGATATTTACAAATGAAAAACCTTTTGTGACAATGGGAAATTGTGGGAGGGAAGTTGAAAAATATGTAATTAATGCTACTGAAATTTGGCAAGATTATTTAATGAAAAAACTTTCCAGCCTACAGACCAGTAAGGCTCCTGGAGTTGATGGAATATACCCTATAATCTTAAGGGAGGTGGCAAGTGAGTGCATTGAACCATTGAGGCTAATTATGCGAGCATCACTAGACTCTGGGGAGATTCCCTTGGATTCGAAAAGTGCCAATGTTTCTCCCATACATAAGGGTGGCTCTAAAAGTGAAGTGGGAAATTATCGACCTGTCAATCTGACTTCAGTGGTAGGGAAAATCATAGAAGCAATGATCAAAGGTGGAATTCAGGATAATTTGGATCGAAAATAAAATTCTCAAGGATACTCAGCATGGTTTTTTTAAAGGGAAAATCATGTTTAACAAATCTGGTTCCCTATTTCGAAAGGGTCACTCACGAGCTGGATTTAGGGAATAATTTCAAACATTGTTTATTTAGATTTCAGCAAAGCTTTTGACTCAGTCCCACATGAGCGGTTGCTTTATAAGCTGGATCAGGTTGGAATTACTGGGAAAATCCTTAGATGGATAGCAGAATGACTTCTGGGCAGGAGGCAGAGGGTTGTGATAAATGGCTATTCCTCAGATTGGGTTGATATAAGAAGCGGAGTTCCCCGAGGATCAGTATTAGGACCACTGTTGTTTTTAATTTTCGTAAACGACATTGATGAAGGGATAGAGGGCGTGATGTCTAAATTTGCAGATGATGTTAAAATTGGTAGAGTAGTTAATGATCACTGTCAAGCTGAGCTTCTTCAGAGAGACCTAGATAGACTTCAGGAATGGTCAGAAAAATGGCAGCTGTGCTTTAATCCAACAAAGTGTAAGGTATTACACCTGGGAAACAGTAATCCCAAAATAAGTTACTCACTTGGTGGAGTTGAACTGAACCCAGTACTGGAGGAAAGGGACTTGGGTGTTACGATACGGTCAGACATGAAATTCTCTGAGCATTGTAAACAGGTTGCAAGGCAGGCCCATGGTGTCCTATCGATGATCTATCGAACTTTTGCAAGTAGAGATAGGGATGTGATAATCCCATTATATAAGGCTTTTGTCAGACCACACTTGGAATACTGTGTTCAAGTATGGAGACCGCACCTAAAGAAAGACATCGAGCTTCTTGAAAGGGTGCAAAGAAGGGTAACTCACCTGGGGAGATCGGCAAAAGGGCGTCCTTATGAAGAAAGACTTCGAATATGTGGGTTGCAGTGTTTGGAAACTAGACACCTTAGAGAAGGTTTGATTGAGGTGTTTAAGGCTCTGAGAGGCATCAGTAAAATGAATGAGGACAAAATTTTCTAGATTATAAATGATGCTAGAACTAGGGGACATAAATTCAAGTTACGGGGGGAAATGTTTAGATTCGACTGCAGGAAGTTTTAAATTAGCCAGCGAGTTACAAATTACTGGAAAAAGTTGCCTATATGGGTGGTAGGGCTGACAGTTTGGGGAAATTCAAGGGTCATCTGGATAGTATCTTCGGATGAGGGAAGCGCATAGGATGACAAGTTTAATTTCCTTTTTTTATTGATTACTATTAAGGATGATAACTTTAAAATCCTCTTTTTTTATTATTTATTATTATCTATTTATATTTTTTTTATTGTTTTTTTTTGTTTTGTTTTTTTTTTTTTTTTTTTGTTGGCTGGTGCAGCATAAGCCTTAGGCTTTCTTGCACCATGCGGCCATTACTAATACTAATACTAAAACTAACTGAACTATACTACTATTCCCTAGCCTCTGAATAATGGAAGTAATGTGACAATCTTAGCCCGTTTTCTAGGGGTAAAATTCATTTCTACAAAGACAGATCTGTGAACGTTAAAAACTAAAGCACTTCTCAGGATTTCTATTTAAAAGCACAGTTCTTTACAAAAATCATTCAATCCGTCCTAAAAACACTCCTGTAAACAATCATGCAAGCAAACAAACAAACAAAGAAAGAAACGAAAGTGTAGTTATAAACAACTGTTAACAAGGCAATAAAAGATAATATACCGAAATTCTCATTTTGTTTGTTTTAATTTGTTGACACGTGGGCGGCAATATAATTTATTTTTTACAGTTTCCGGGGATACCCAGATACTTTTGACAATATATTGCATAAGATGCTTACAGTGCTACCTAAAAGAAATGACATCCTACTTACCTTTTTGCAAATGTCAATAAATCGGATCATCTGACATTCGTCCTCGTTAGTAAATGATCTACACGAGAGAGTTGTTGCGCTCTGAGACATGGGAAGCCGACATAAAATTTGGTCTGCTCGCCTTGAATAATAATATGGATGTTAGAGTTGTCGCTATATCGTGGGTTGCTAATTATTTAACAAGACTTGATGAAAATGGTTAGCATCTAAAATAAGAAAAAAAACAATATTTATAATGAAACCTGCTCGACTGTGAAAATCCCATGTAGCTGTGATGATGATGACACGCAAAGAATTTCTGTCCTTTCGGCTGTGTTTTTTATGCTGTAAAATATACTTATTAAAACTATACTTATTAAATATATTTATCAGAATTAATACTAAAATCTTACCACAGATGAACCTAAGCTAAATATCTCATGTGGATCATAGTGGAGTGATGCCGAGAACTAAAATAACTCGAAATTTTCATTAAACAGGTATTTAAATTAAAATAAAACAGCATATTGAAGTAAATAAATATTCACAGGGTTGAAAAGAATAGAAGAAAAACACGGTATTTACCAATCACGGGTTTGAACGGTTTATGCTGCATAAACTCAAATTGAGGAAAGATGATGCCCCCTTCAGATTCCTAATTTGCCTAAAATGAAGAATCGAATCAGCATTGAGCTTGCTCAAACCATTCAAAGCCCTATACGCCTCGATCAGATCACTTTGCAGGTGACTAGTCCCCAGACTCTGCATTCTGCAGAACTTGCCTTTTGTGTTCGCCCGGCTAATTTTATTTGTTTATATTTAATTTTATTTATTTCTGCTGATTATATGCCTATCGTACGCGCTAGTTTTTTTACTTGTTTTCATATTCATCATATTTAATTATTGCTAGCTATATATATACACTGGTGTTCAAAGAAAGTGCGTCACCTAGGAATTTCACATTTCTAACACTGTTTTGCAATGGTATGTTACATTAATGACTAGCATCACAAAGAGAAATATAAGCAAAAGATATTTATTAATAGTTAAGGCAAAGCTAAGTAATATTTTACAGCTGCTCTCAAAATATTCCAAAATGAGCATTTGCAATTGTTCCGCAGGTTTTCTTCTGTTTTAGGGTGTGTGCTTGCCTAAACAACGTTCTCTATGAATCACTCGGCTTCTGACAAGGCTGCACGCTAATATGTGTTTCCAGAAGACCTGGGTTTCAAATGATAATCTAGTAGTTGGATTAGGACAAAAATCTTGCACCCTCAAGCCCAATCAGACTTAATTAAGAGTAAGCCGCAGCAGCAAGATCGCGTTGTGATTAACTGAAAGGTTCTCCTTAGGTTGAACTTTGAGCCCGCATAACTCCAACTCAAAATGTACTCAATAAATTATGTAAATTATGTGTATCAGAGAATTGTCACGAGGCCAAATGATCAACAAAACAAGATTTATTAAACATATAAGTCATATACATGAGTACAATTGAACTGGTCAAAGCTTTAGATTAATTGGTATGTGATTGTTTGGTAAATTAACTGAATAACAAGCATTATCCTGCTGTTAGCAGTACTACAGTTTTGAAATGTTCTTCGTGTGGCTTTTTCTCTACTTGTTTAGCAAGAATTCACAATAACTGATGACAGTTATGTCAATGCAGACAGGCTGCCAGGGCAGGTCATGGGGTTTTGTCAATGATATATAGGAATTTTGCTAGCAGGGGAAAGGAGGTGATTATCCCTCTGTATAAGGCAATGGTTAGGCCACGCCTTGAGTACTGCGTACAGGTCTGGAGGCCTCATTTTAGGAAGGATGTAGATTTACTTGAGCGTGTACAGAGAAGGGCAACAAGATTGGTGAGGGGAATGAAGGGATCCTCTTACCAAGAGAGGCTTAATTTCTGCAAATTGCAGTGGCTGGAGACGAGGCACCTGCGCGGTGATCTGATTGAGGTGTATAAGGCCTTGAATGGGTTGAGCACGCTGAATTCTGATGGGATCCTTCCACTTGTTCAGATTACGAACCTAAGGGGGCATAAATTCAAATTAAGAAAGGACAGATGTAGAATAGATGTGCGGAAATTTGCCTTTAGCCAGCGGGTGGTTAATTGCTGGAACAAACTTCCATCTGTCGTTGTGGAAGTTGATAGGTTAAATAAATTTAAGGAGGAACTGGACAGGCATTTGGAGGGAATGGTGTGATTTTTTTTTTTTTTTTTTTTTGGCTGATGCTGCATAAACTCCTCCTACACTTGCTTTCTTGCATCACATGCCACTACTACTACTACTACTACTACAATTGTTCCATTATTTGAATAAGAATACATCTGTCAACCTAACAATTACGTTTAGTATTAAAACAACTAATTGGACAAGTCGTGCTTACTGTTAACTTCTAACTATGAAAAATAGATACACATTTGTCAGAATGATTTTAATGAGAAGAGAGGTCAGTGCGTGTGAATTAAAGGCAACGGGAAAATATGATTAACTTCAAGTGATTGGGTTATGTTGTTAAAAGAAAAACTGGCTTACTGACAAATGGTCGTTCGTCCCCGGCACTTCTTAGTCCTGCTCTTTTATCCATGCATACGATTCTGGGCTAACTTCTTTAACTATCTCTCTCTGCCGACTTAATCTTTTTTCGCTTAGCTTCTCGAATCTGCTCTCTAACTTTTACAACCTGGAAATTCAGAAATCTACAGTAAGACTGCCAAAAGATGACTCTCTCTATCCTCATTTTCTTTCCCCTTTTCAATATAAATACCTATGCATTCCCCTACCTTAATTTGCCCTGACCTGTTCTGACATCACAGGCCAATAATGCGGGGCAAAGAACTTCATTTGGGGACTGTCAACTTTGGGAATTGACACTACTAAAAAATGAAATATTGTGCTAAGAACGGAAATCCCATGTTTGTGTAAGGCAGTTTCTTTTGTTTAAAATAACGGTCATAGAACATAAATCGATATACTTTTACGAACGGAATTTTAGAATGACTGTTCTTGTGTTTATTAGATTCGATTTCGTAAGGAATTATGTCTCATGTTGTAATTTCTCATTTTTTTTTCAAAGGCGCAATCTGCTCTTTTCGTTCCTGAGCAATTAAACATAAGCGTACTGGACTGCTCTTTGCCGTTGGGGAGAGGGGTGACTGACGTCATCTAATTGCTCTGGGCACTAAACGCAGTGTATCGTTTCAACAACAACTTCCCCCTAGGGAAGCGATTGACTGCCGTTACGAAACCGAAAGTTAAACGACGTTCATTCTATCAGATTAATTGTATAGACCTTGTAAAAAGTATAGGACACTTTGAAGAATAAATGCTTCTTAAAAGCACGTGAAAGGGATAAAAAAATGATAGCATTTTTTAACACTTTAACACTCCTTCCGTCTACGGGCATAAATTTCGAGCAATGGGAGAAAGAAATTTTAACACGCTCGGAATTTATATTAATTTGTTTTTGAATTTTTGCGTGGTAACATGAAATCTTACACTGGGGGGGTAGACACAAACATCTCTTCTCTTACATAGCTAAATTGATCTTAACTAGACACATAATATTAAATGACAAAAATAGGTGTTAAACTCATAATTTTGTATCTCCTTAGTCATCTGGTAATTCGCAATGATAGTTTTTGTGTAAATATTGGCAATCCAACAATCTTACCTTGGTTGAACAGACATACTGGTCTTTCTTAGACCTTAAACAAAATCACATACAACAAAGTATATTTTCACATGAGTTAATGGTGTAATGTCAAATGTCCATAGTTTAACAATGGTTTTTTTTTTTTTTCTCTTTTTTTTCACCGGATTAACACGTATTATTTTGGTATCATTGCACTGAATGTTCTCCAAGTTGGAAACGTGGAAACTGGAACTCTGAAGCACTGGGACACTGATGAAACTGTCCATTGTTTGTCCGGGGAAACACTGGAACTTTCTTCTCAAAGAATTCTCTGAACACATTTCCTTATTGTGCTTTTGGCTCGACACACAGGCATTACATGTAACAGGAAAAATCAAAGTATTAATATCTGACCTTGTTTTAACATAATCAGTATAATATAATACTATACATACTGTTCATTGTGACATTTAACAATTGAGACAACACAAGTATACAATACACATGACATTCTTTTATAATGAATGTATTTGCAAATATATTTAGCATATAGCAAAAAAAAATTCTTTCAATATATGACCAGTTTTTTTTTGAAGGAAAACCAACAAGCATCAAACACAAGTGATTATATAATATAAATTTTTAAACATAATTGCAAAATCTATATACCATTTGCAATAAGATACAACAAATGAGATTAAGGAATACATGAGAGTAAATATGGCTGCAAGTTCCTATATATATGAACTAGCTTGCAACAATCTAAGACTACATATACCACTTTACAAACAAAAATCTTAGCAGCTGTATCAACTGACCAATTGAATATTTTAACTGTGCAACACCTTCTGGAGGTGCTATCTGCCATCTGCGTGGTATCTTACTACCTCCGGAGAGAGAGAGTTCTCAGCTTTACAAGTCCTTTTAGTTCTAGCCACTGCGCACACTTGTCAGCTATGGAGAGAGCACAACGTTCCTTACTGTGATTCCATGGACATTGATGGGGAAATCCCATCACAGCGGGCATGGACGTCATGTTGGGGCAGGAGAAAGATTCGATGTTCATGACAGTCCTGAATGGTAGAACTTCTACACACTGCACATTACTTTCTCACTTGGTCAGGATCGTGCGGTATGGTTCTGTGGTCTGGCTGAACCATGCTCCGAAGCATAGTGAGGAAAGTGCACTGGATTTTGGACGAAAGACAACAAACTGACTGAGTGTCGAAGGATTACTCTCTATTGAGAGTAATCCTTCGACACTGTTGGAAAAGACGAAATCAATAAACAACCAATTGTTGACTGGTACTGGAATGTCTGATGGGAGCGTCGTGAAGACGGCATCTACATAGAACTGGTCCAAGTTGGTTGACAAGGGCTCTGAGTTTTACCCAGATGGTTGAGAAGATTAGCACTTTCCCTTTCCAGTTTACGTAGTCTCGTATGCTCTCGCTCGATGTGCCATGTTTTCTAGACATACAGGAAATCGTATGTCAAGAAAACTCTCTGTTTTGGGTTCACCTTCCAGGGACTGAACTTGTCTAATTCCTTTTTGCTGTTGCTGGCATCTAAACAAACTCTGGGGAGTTAAAATCAACTCCACTCTGGGTGTCTCATGGGGAGTCCTCACAGGCTGACTGGACACTGGTATTTCTAGTGTCTCCAAAGGCGTGGTCCTTGGATGCTCAGTGCCTTGCAATCAATTCAAGGGCATCAAGAAAAAAAAGTCAACAGCCATGCAAAGAAACCTAAGACAACCAGCAAAAATCTCATCAAAGCAACTGTGAGCAAAAAAAGGGTAAAACGTTAAGTGGAGAAAAAGATCTCACTTGCTCACTGTTTCTTCCTTTCCATTCAACACATCCAACTGCAAATTTGGAACATTCATTCATCTTTTCTCTTTTTATTTTGAATTAAAGGGGAGGGGTGAGGTTACTCTTGTAGAGTTGGAGATTATATAGATCTTTTATTGTCCGGTTAATTTTTAGAATCCTCAAGTCTCTGGAGGACTTTGCGGATTTAAAGATGATTTAGATAAAAAGGGGAACAAGGCAAACAAACATTATTTTTTTATGGCAGTTACTACACATGTTTTATTTCTTACACTGTCCTACCATTTCGATACCCGTAATAATTTAACATGCTTAGATACATCGAGGAAAAATAGTTAAGCACTCCCTCGGGCCACATTCCATACGTCTTTCAAAGAGGTCATCTACATTGAGGACCGGGACTGACTTCGGTGTATAAGGCTCGAATTCAATTTGCCTTAGAATCCGTGATATGCTATTTTTAATTCACTCAAAGTCTCTCAATCGACGTTTGTGACTTCTTAGAATATTTTTCTGTAAATCAGTAAGCTAATTTAAAAATTGTGCCTTAGATATAGTAATATTTGGCCAGAGAACTTAGTGCTCCTTAAATATTACATACTAGTACCTAAGGCGAATTGTCATGCGTTAGCACTTTTTTTTTTTTTTTTTTTTGTATTATATGTCCACCCGCTAAATTCTCTACTGCAGCAAATTACCAGGCTCAAGCATCCTGTGGATATTTAACCCTGGTAATTAGTATATTATATAAATTGTGTTATTGATTTTTATCCCGATATCCGGATAAATATTTTATTCATAAATATTACTACAATATAATATTATATTATTAATTTTAAATAGGGGAGGGGGAAGAAAGAAAGAAAAGGCGTCTCCTTAAATTTTATTCCCAATTAATTTTAAAGGATCCATCGAAAATATGCCCAACTAAGCAGCAAGCGATATCCCAGGATTCTGGGTCCGCCTACGAAGAAAGACACGCTTTCCAGTCATTAAGAGTCAAGTAACTTTGTAATTTTGTTTTAAAATATGATTCGACTACTCCTTCCTGTCTACAAGAAAGAGGATATCGTTATGTGCAAGCAGCCAGTACAATAGAATGACGTTGCTTCCTTTTTACTTATTTATTTTTATATTTTTTTAAATATAAAGACTGTATTCGCCACAGTAATTGAAGATATCCATTGCCCCATACACACACACGATTCAGGAAGAATTTATTTATTCCGTAAGTAGGTTACTAAAGCCAGCCCACGAACATTCCTTGCAATCCAGACAATTCATTCTACCTGATGACTGATCACCAGAAAGGTTAAAGAAGCCGTTTGTTTAGTGTAAGGTGCGTAAAAATTTTCTTTCTTCTTTTTTTCCCTCAAGCCAGAAAACTAGAATTCTCAGCCTCCGCTCTGAGTGGGTTTATGATTACACTGCAGCGTGATTCCAGTGAAAAATGTAGTGGGAAAAGAGTCTGCTCGTTTCTTGACCAGTTTCGATTATAATGGATAGAAAATAAGAAAAGCTTTCAGTTCAGTTATCCCAAAGATAACTGATGTTGAAATGTTTCATGTTTATATTTCATGTTCAGGGAAAATCATGGAGGCAATGATCAAGGGTGGAATTCAGGATTATTTGGATCGAATTGAAATTCTCAAGGATACTCAGCATGGTTTTGTAAAAGGAAAATCATGTTTAACAAATCTGGTTCGCTATTTCGAAAGGGTCACTCAGGAGCTGGATTTAGGGAATAATTTCGACATTGTTTATTTAGATTTCAGCAAAGCTTTTGACTCAGTCCCACATGAGCGGTTGCTTTATAAGCTAGAACAGGTTGGAATCACTGGGAAAATCCTTAGATGGATGGAAGGATGGCTTCAGGGCAGGAGGCAGAGGGTTGTGATAAATGGCTATTCCTCAGATTGGGTTGATGTAAGAAGTGGGGTTCCCCAAGGATCAGTATTAGGACCACTGTTGTTTTTAATTTTCATAAACGACATCGATGAAGGGATAGAGGGCGTGATGTCTAAATTTGCAGATGACGTTAAAATTGGTAGAGTAGTTAATGATCACTGTCAAGCTGAGCTTCTTCAGAGAGACCTAGATAGACTTCAAGAATGGTCAGAAAAAATGGCAGCTGTGCTTTAATCCAACAAAGTTTAAGGTATTACACCTGGGAAACAGTAATCCCAAAAAAACTTATTCACTTGGTGGAGTTCAACTAAATGCAGTACTGGAGGAAAGGGACTTGGGTGTTACAATACGGTCAGACATGAAATTCTCTGAGCATTGTAAACAGGTTGCAAGGAAGGCCCATGGTGTCCTATCGATGATCTATCGATGATCTATCGAACTTTTGCAAGTAGAGATAGGGACGTGATAATCCCATTATATAAGGCTTATGTTAGACCACACTTGGAATACTGTGTTCAACTGTGTGGAGACCGCACCTAAAGAAAGACATCGAGCTTCTTGAAAGGGTGCAAAGAAGGGTAACTCGCCTGG
Source organism: Mastigoproctus giganteus (assembly GCF_048544385.1). Classification (NCBI taxonomy): domain Eukaryota; kingdom Metazoa; phylum Arthropoda; class Arachnida; order Uropygi; family Thelyphonidae; genus Mastigoproctus; species Mastigoproctus giganteus. The sequence goes on along the minus strand of NC_143578.1, from coordinate 2,810,545 downwards.
TGAGATCGGCAAAAGGGCGTCCTTATGAAGAAAGACTTCGAATATGTGGGTTGCAGAGTTTGGAAACTAGACACCTTAGAGGAGATTTGATTGAGGTGTTTAAGGCTCTGAGAGGCATCAGTAAAATGAACGAGAACAAAATTTTCAAGATTATAAATGATGCTAGAACTAGGGGACATAAATTGAAGTTACGGGGGGGAAATGTTTAGATTGGACTGCAGGAAGTTTTATTTTAGCCAGCGAGTTATAAATTACTGGAATAAGCTGCCTTCATGGGTGGTAGAGGCCGACAGTTTGGGGAAATTCAAAGGTCATCTGGATAGTACTTTCGGGTAAGGGAAGCGCATAGGATGATAGGTTTAATTTCCTTTTTATTTATATTTTATTTTACATATATATATATATATATTTTTTTTTTATTTATTAATTATTATTATTTAGTTATTTATTTTATTCATTTATTTTTTTTTTTTGTTTTTATCATTGCTTTGTTCGATTTTTTTTTTTTTTTTTTTTTTTTTGGCTGGTGCAGCATGAGCCATAGGCTTTCTTGCACCATGCGGCCGTTACTAATACTAATATGGCAGAAAACTAATAAAAGGAATATTTAACCTGTAAGTGGTGGCGCTACACCTGACAGGTGTAAAGTTTCTTTTTAATTTCTGGAAAAAAGTTTATGAGTTTTTTAAATTTTTCTTGGAGTTTACCAATATTACATTCTTTTTAATGAACTACAATATTTATTGTATGATTTTTTTTAGTTTTTACTTAAAAAATTAACATTTAAAGAAAATTATGTGTTTCACACCTTTTATTTAAAAAAAAACCCACAAAATATTAATTCTACCGAAAATTAAAGAAAAACATTGCAGACATAAAATATAAAGATGAAACTGTTAGTTTATTCTATTTTTTTAGTTAAAAAAAAAAAAAAAACTGTCAGTCGCGTGCGCATGTGCATATATTTCTGCTCATTATTCGTAAAATATATTTTAATAATTTTAAAAACATTTAAAAGCTATATAACATTTTAGGAAGAATTATTTATTTCCAGTTTCCAATATTTTTAAAACTTATTTCAAAAAAAGTTAGAATGAAGCACAGTATTTTGAAGAATTCATATAATATTCCTGCGCATTGAACCATTTTTAGTATCAATTCACGTACGACACAATATGTGTAATATTATACGTAATATTTGTATTAAATTATTTCATTTTATATTATATGAAATTTTATATAAATTATAAATATTTATATTAGGTAAAAGCATAATAACAATTGCAAATTTAAGTATTAAATATTTATATAAAAAACAAAGAGAATTAGAACGAGTATTTTGAAGAAGTCACCTGCGCATGCGTTTGAATCATTTTCAGTAAAAATTCATGTGTAATATTATACGTAATATTTGTAATAAATTGTTTCATTTTATGCTATATAAATTATGAATAGTTAATTCAGATAAAAACATAATAAAAATTACAAATTTAATAATAAATATTTACATAAATAACAAAAAAAGTTAGAATGAGTATTTTGAAGAGCTCACTTGAATATTCCTGCGCATGGGTGGGCTTGAACCATTTTTAGTATCAATTCATATACAGCACAACGTAACGTTTTTTTTTTTTTTTTTGTGGACATTCGATGGAACTTCTTTTTTTCCTTTTCTTTCCCCCCATCTGTTTCCTTTCTCTGAAGGTTAAAGTTGAATGATAGTTCTTATAGAAACGAGCTCAATATGTTATTAACTGCGACATATTCTACATTTAACCAGTTGGTCCTGGTTGTAATTGGTGCTCTTTCGTCAGTACTTCCACATGGGAAGAAAATAAGATAAAAAGCCTGGGGGGTGTTTTCGTGCTTCGCTTCCTTGTTTACGGCTGGTTTAACGTTTTAGGCAGCGACCTTATTTTCCTCAGGAAATGTTCCTTCACTTTCCGTGATTTGTAACCGAATGCTGCCTATAATAAGAAATAAGCGGGCTATTACAGGGCAGGTGCGGGCGGGACATGTGTACGCCGTGTTTTGAACTCATTACGTCCAACTCGGTACACTTCTCGCATCTTACGTTTCTGTTTCGAAAGGGTCACACTGGATCTGCCGATCGTCATTTTTAAAACCGCAATAAACGAATTAAATTTATACAGCGAAGTAAATTTTAAAAATATGTATTTACAAATTAGTATAAACTTCAATTATTAAAATATTTTTTAAAAATATATCACTGAAAAAAAATTATAATTATCATTTTAAATTCAATTGAGCTATTAATAGAAGTAGCAGTAGAATTCAATAAAAGTAATTAAATACTAACCTAATTACACTATTTTAGATTTATATTTTTAGAGCCATCCTTTTCGTACATACTGTCCCTACTTTAATTATTTTTATTTATTTATTTTATTTCCTGCACGATGAAGCCTCTTTCTGTCTCTCCATATACAATACATAGTCGAGTATAAAGTACAGTAAACCCCCGCTATTCGCGGTATCTGTATTCGCGGTTTCGCGTATTCGCGGTCGCTGATTTAAACCTAAAAAAATGTGAATTTTAAAGCGCCGTGAACATTTTCCGCCATGAAAAAAACATGGGTGTGGCTAACATCATTTTGCCCAGTCCACAGAGTAGTACAGTCAGTCGTCGTATAACACGTGTTTACACTACACTAATTCAATCTTACACGATTTAGGGGAACGATATCTTATATAACACGAACTGAATTCGCATATGCACGATTCGCCTTTGTGTTTACAAGAAATGGCAGTTTCTACACATTTCACCATAATAACTTAAAAACCAACACAATTCCAGCTATCGGTATTATCGCAAATGCAATTAGATAGAGTTCACTACCAGTTTATAACAGATTCCACTAGCAGGAACGCAACTGGAAATTGTTTTTATTGTTTTATGGTAGTAACCCCCAGAAATGTAAAATGTGAGCTAGTGAGGGGTTAATAGAGTTGTCTCTGCCTTTATGGTGTTGTTTATCCAGTTGCTACACGCTCACAGCTTTATGTGTATCAAGTGTGCCTCCTCATTTTGTAATTGTGCTTTATTCTCTAAAAATGAGTAAAAATAACTTAAAAGGTGTAAAAAGGAAGTGTCCTGCGCTCAATGGGTGGGGGGTGACAAAATCGCGAGCGCGGATGTTTCAAGCTAATCCTTGTTCAGTATGTGTAATGCGCTTGTCATAGAAGGTTTCATCTCTTGCTTTTAATTGATACGTTTACAAAAGCGAAAAATTTACAAAAGTGAAAAATCTACCATTTTGCAGTGTGTTGATGTAAACAGACTTTTTCGAGCGTGTTAAAGTTAAAAGAAAGTGACTTTATTGTGGACAAGTTCTTTTCTAATCCTACAAAAATATGGCCGCGAATAAAAAGGGAATTGTGAAAAGATCAAAGAAGGTGATGACATTAGCGAGTAAAACTGAATTGTTTGACAAAATTTCTAATGGTGAAAGTGTCTCCTCAGTGGCAAAACATTATCAAATCAATGAGTCAACGGTACGATCAATCAAGAAATCGGAAGAAAAAATCCGCCGTAGTGTCCGTGAAAACGCGCTAATTGCATCAAAAATTTGCTCTATAACTCGTGATGTGAAATTAGAAAAAATGGAAAAGGCTTTAAATCTGTGGATAGAAGACCGAACTCAAAATAAAATTCCGTTAAGTTCACTTATCATTCGTGAAAAGGCAAAACACCTTTATCAACACTTTAGTGAAACTGGTGATAACACTGACGTGATAAGTTTTTTAGTTAGCAAAGGCTGGTTTGAAAGATTTAAAAATCGATATGGTTATTTTTCGCCCAGCAACCCATGTTCTTGATATGTTTTTGAAAGGTTTCTTTAAAATGTCTAATAAATATGTACAGTATTACATTTAATAAATTGTTTCTTATTTTCATTTCGATGCCTTATGCTTTTTTTTTTTTTATGTACTTACTCTCTACGTTTGTCTATGTACATAGTCATATTATGTAGGTAAATACACATAATACGTACAGACAAAATTTTAGACTAATTTTTGTTATATATTTCATACTTTGGAACGGAACCCTTTTATTATCATGGGCGCCATAACTCAGTATTCGCGGAATTTCTCAGGAACGTAACCCCCGCGAATAGTATTCGAAAGGTGGCAGCATGTATCTCGATGCGCATGCGTTAACTTTATTGTAAAATATTATTTCATTATCTTTCATTATGTCATTGCGTGATGAGTGCATGAAAGTAAAATGAATGAAACAGGCTGCGTGTTAGAAGGGAAGTTAAGACTATTTTCGGGTATTTTGATTATTCTTGGCCATTTGTATACAAAAAGAAACAAGAACAAAAACTGACGATTTTCACAAAAATACCTGCACACTAAGTAAAGCTTTTTAAAATCATTTTGATCAAAGTGATTATTTCAAAATCAAATTGAAACAAAGCCGCACTGATTTTGTTAGGACTCGCAGCAATTCGTTATTGTAGAAATAAACAACCACAAGGTGGCAGCATATCAAAAATAAATTAAAAATCCAAAACAGTTTAAAATAAAATTCTATTCACTCTAATTTTAATCCCGCAGGAATTTATTAATTTTATTATTATTATTATTATTATTATTTTAATTTTTTGGCCAGTGCAGATAAACCAGTGGCATCCTCGTACTACTTGGCTAATACTAACGCGAAAAAACAATTTACGTCATCGATTAAAGTTTTCATTGGTCAGCCTGAAAAATAAAGTGGACCACTGAGAGAGCTTTACTCGATCATGCAGTAGTAGTATTAACGAGGCATGTGATGCAAGAAAGCAAGCTTACGTAGCATCGGCCAAAAAATAAAAATAAATAAATAAACATTTCACACGCCCATTCCCTCTAAACGTTTGTCCAGTTCCTCCATGAATTTATTTAATCTATCAACTTCCACAACGACAGATGAAAAGAATGTTCTATATGTTTGAGCAACCAACCACCCGCTGGCCAAAGGCAAATTTCCGCGCATCTATTCTATAATTATCTTTCCTCAATTTGAATTTATGCCCCCCTTAGGTTCGTAATCTGAGCAAGAGGAAAAATCCCATCAGAATTGAGCCTGCTCAACCCATTCAATACCTTATATACCTCAATCAGATCACCTCGCAGGCACCTACTGTCCAGACGCTGCAATTTGCATAACTTAAGCCTTTCTTGGTAAGAAGACCCCTTCGTTCCTCCCACCAATCTTTTCCTTCTCTGTACTCGCTCAAGCAAAGCTACATCCTTCCTAGAATGAGGCCTCCAGACCTGTAATCAGTACTCGAGACGTGGCTTGACCAGTGTCTTATACAAAGGGATAATCACCTCCTTTTTCCTGCTAGCAAAATTTCTGTATATCATTGACAATACCCCATGACCTGCTCTGGCAGCCTGTCTGAACTGCTCCGAAAATTTCATATCTGACTGCAAAATTACTCCCAGGGCTTTTCATTTTCTACTTGTTATTTTTTATTTGATTATGTTTCTAACACAAGCAAATACACATTTACTTATGATAGGATTAAAGTGAACAAAGTATAGTAAGGGAATTACTGGAATTTCTCTCACTGCAAAAGAGGTTTGCAAAAGTTAAAATAAACTGCCTTATTCAGATAATTAAACGAAATCATCTGGTGTGTTTTTAGCAATGGTACTAGGTTGATATCCTAGGTCAAGAAAGGTTAGCAT